>NC_133420.1:108704500-109399000 GCF_049350105.2 Macaca mulatta | reverse complement strand
AAACAGAGCAAGAGGAGAGGCGGTGGTGAGAGAGAGGAGACCTCCTTAACTGATGAAGCCTTCTACGAAAATAAAGACGGGGGAAGGGGAGGCAGGAGAGAGGAGGAGGAGGAGACTGCATTTCCAGCTCTTTGAAAGGTGACTGTTTCTTCTCTCTTTATTCCCTGAGGATTGGTAGCTTTGCTGTTTCACACCAGGAGAGGACAAACACATCCCCTGTGAACGTCTGTCTAAAGCTCATCTCAGTCCTCTCCACGCTGCAGCCTCCGCAGCACGTTCTGAGAGACCCTCAGAGAACCTTCTTCCCCTCGCCAGCTTTCCTCCCCACTGGAGACACACACTCATCTGGATTTAACATCCATCCCAGAGAGCTTCAAAACAAAGCAGCCCGACCAACTGAAACCTCTTTGAAAGGTCCCAGAGGATGTGTGTGCCGCAGGCTCGGCCGAGACCCCGGCAGCCCGGAGCAAGGGCCTGTGGTCCAGGCCTGAATTCTAGTCCTGACTGTCACTGGCTCACTGGGGCAAAACTGCAACTCCTTCCGACTCTAAACGGCAAGTTCCAGATCTAACCTCTTCCCTGATTAGATGTTCCAAACCTACCTTGTTAAGCTCTGGAAAATCCCAGTAAAATGGAGCACAGCATTGTTACTGTGAAATAGTGCTCTTGCCTTCACTTTTTTCCTTTGAGTCAAATCGACTAACGTTAATGGAGGAGAGAAATGGTTTGTTGGTCTCAAATATCCAAATAATTGGGTAAATGTCATTGAGACGCAGAAAAGACAACAGCCAAGTTTTGAGAGATTCACTGCATATAATACAAAGCAAAGCTCCTGTCCTGAAAGTAGCATAAGAAGAAAAGCAAGGCAAAGAAAGAGAAGATTCTGTGCCAAAATGAAATGAGAAGGTGTACATGACAAGGCGTGAAAGCCATCCAGCATACACCAACAGTCACCTAATGCCTGGCCATGATAGGGCAGCTATGGTGCTATCCATGTCCTCAGACTTTAATTACCACTCTCCTTAAGTTCCGAAGTTAAGCACATTCTCTCTCAGACAGGGGAAGACCTCTGTCGAGCACCTACTCCATATCAGGC
This sequence comes from Macaca mulatta, assembly GCF_049350105.2. Lineage (NCBI taxonomy): Eukaryota > Metazoa > Chordata > Mammalia > Primates > Cercopithecidae > Macaca > Macaca mulatta. Next base: position 109,397,904 of record NC_133420.1, on the reverse strand, counting down.
CCTATGGCAGGTGCTTACATACTTTATGTCACAGATTCCTCACTCCCATCCTGTAAAGAAAAGTACCCCTGTCCTTAGTTTTCAGACTGAGAATCTCAAGTTTGTAGAGGTCACCATGACTGCGAAGCCACTCAGCCAAGCAGAGGCAGATTTGAAGTTCAGGTCTCCAATGCCAAACACAGATATATCAGACCCTGTCTCCAACCACGCTGTCTTGTAAAAGGGCTGATGTTACATGCGACAAACAATTAGAAAACAATATAGGGTATAGTGGACATCAGTTATTTTTGCTGCTCAAAATCCATTTACCACTCTTTTGATTAAATAGAAGCCAGTGCCCAGTGGGCATATTCTGGTGCTGTCTCTACTTTCCAGGCTCAAGGGGTAGAAAATTGTGATCCCACCTGGCCATTGGCACCCTGATCTCCACCAACCACAGGGCCAGCTTCAGGAACAGCTGGATCCACCTGCTCCAATGAAACAGGTCTGCTCTATGTGGCCTTGGCTCCCATGTCAGGCAGCTGTTCCCACAGAGTAGCAAAGATCGTCACCAACAGTTGTAAGCACATAACCTACCAGTTTAGCAACCCCAACAGATTTCTTTTGAAATACTTCTTTCCCCAAAACTCCAATAAAAGTCCTGAGCTGACCATGAATTGACCACTTTTAGTCACGTCCCTTTCTTAGAACCAACAGCGTTGCCAGGTAAAATACAGGATGTCTCACTAAATTTGAACTTCAGATAAACAATACATTGCTTTTAGCATAAGTATGTTCCATGCAAAAGACGTATTAATAATAGTAATAATAAACATAACAACAGTAAAAAAAAAAAATCCTGATTGCTTATCTGAAATTTAACTGAGTGTTTTGGTTTTTGCTGTTGATGTTTTGCTAATTCTGGCAACTCTAAGAGTCAATCAACACAGCCAAGAGAGGTGGAAGAGCGTACCTTTAGGCCACAGCTGGGAGACACACCCACCCCACAGCAGCAAAGTAGGGTCACCTCATCTAAGCCACATGGGCTGATACAGGGAGAAGGGTAGGTCCCCAGAAGAAAACCAGGTACTCCTCCAAGGATGGGGGGCATCGATGTTTAGAAGCCAAGACAACAGATGTGCACTAGAATTGAAGTGGGTGCCTCTAAGGAAAAGGAGCATATGTTTTTGGCAGAGGTGAGGGGCCTGTGGACCAGCTGAGTGGGGAAAAGAGACAGCCCGAGCCCACTCCTCCTCAACCTTCCAAGTTTGTGTTTTCACCCACACACATTTGCCAGATTGCTTGAAAACGGCAACAGCTGTGGAAACTGACAGTTTACAGTTGCGATAAATCGCATTAGTAAAGTATTTCAATTAAAGTGATATCTAACTAAAAAACAAGAAGGCGTCTCTGAACAAATAAATTCGTCCTTCAGTTTGTGGAGCCTTTGTGTGGAAGATCTCAGCAATTACCTACTCTCCTATTGTCCTGCTTTTCTCCAGGAGAGGGCCTGCCACCGGGTGTGGCGATGCTTCATTGTTTCCAACCAGGAAGGGGCGAAGACTAAGGATGCATGCAAAAACACAAAATCTGTAACTAGGCATTTATTTCATTCCCTTTGGGTATTTCTTAAGCACTGAAATCCAAACTTAGTCTCAGATTTGCTGTAATTTCCCTCATTGTGTTTCAGGAGAGAAGGCATTCAAGAGCCTCCCTGTGGGGTCCGTCTGTCCGGCCCCATCAGCAGGGTGGCCAGGCCCCACAGGGCTGTGTTGCTTTCCCAAGCCAATTCATCTACATCTGTAACATTTTAAAAGGAACTCAGGGGCATGTCTTCCCCAGCAGATGCTTTTTCCTCAGTTTAGGGTTTAGAAAGTCATTCTCCTGCACAAAATGAATGGCCCAGAGACTCACTGAGCCCCTTGTTCTCCCAGGGTCAGGGCCAGCATAACCCCCAGACCGCAGGGGCCCAGGGCCCTACAATGGGCTCCGGGCCTTCACCTCCCTCCCCTCCCCTCCCCACCCCTCCTCCCCACGAAATCACATCCCCCTCTCCAAATTCTCCACTTGAGCTTAATTTTCAGCAGATCCATTACCCTGCCAGTTAGTAATTCAGGACTAATTAGGTGATTGCTTTCATTTATGGTAGCAATTGGGAAGGGGGATGAAATGGCATTGCCCCTATTCTTGTTGGAAAAATAAATTACGCCCATTGTTACTGGAGATCCTATTTTTCCCCCAATCAAGCAAATTAGCAGCTTGGTTCATTTTCCCAGCATTCACTCCTCAGCAGACGGCAGCGCCCTGGAATGTGGCTTAGAGCTGTGTGGTCAGTGCAATTGTTTGGAGCTGTTTGTGCCAACAATGATAGGAGCCGGCTGTCTCCCAAAGGACGAGTGGCACTTGTCTTCCTTTGCCCAAGGAGTTGTTGCGACCGGCCGCCAGGCCGGGCTTCTCAGGAAGACGTACACCGCCATCTAGTGGCCACTGGGGATAACTGCAAAGCGTTCGTTCCTTGCGTTTGCTTCTGGTCAGTGAGGACAAGCAATTATGATTCCAGTAAGTTACTAAAAATAGGGTGAATTCTTTCAATCTCCAGGAGTGAGGAAATGTTTGCCTCAATAGCTGTAATGAAAGTACAATTCAAGGCTTGCCTAACGTCTCTTTTCTGGGTAGCTCTCCTCGGTACTGATTTTCTGGTCCAAAACAGGACTGTTGGCATGGTATGAGCGAGTGAGGTGGGGCAGTTCTCCCGCGCTCATGTCTAAACAGAGGACTGAGAGTGTCAGCACCTCCAGGCAAGTGGCTCCTTTATCTCAGCAGCCTCTCCATTATCACCCGTGTCTCACCATAGCCAGCCCATTTCCTTTCCACTCTGGGTGCTAAGGGGGTGCTCATTCTCCACCCCTTGACAACACATACTTTCATGTCTTTTTTCTTCCCACTCATTCTACTTACAGAAACAACACATTTGTCTCTCCCTGGTTTACAACGAGAACCATGATTTGCCTGGGGTTTGTGAACAGGAAGGAGAGCAGTGGGGGAACAAATACATCACAGTATGGGTGGGTTTCAGTCAATAGTTCTCTACCACGGGCGATTTTGCTTCCCCACCACCTCCCAGGTGCGACCACCTAAAATGTCCCACCCCTTGGGACATTTTAGGTGGTCACAACTTGGGAGGTCACTAAATGCTGTCCAATACCCAGGAAAGTCCCCCCATCACAAAGAATTACTCAGCCCAAAATGTCAGTCGTGCTGAGGTTGAGGAAGCCTGGTTTAGGGTAACAAAGACTGCCCTCCAGTAATGGGGTTAGGGTAACACTGATTGTCCTCAAATGAGCCACACTGCAGAGACGACATAATTCACCCTCTCCCAAGTCAGTATTTACCACCTTTTTTCTTGTAGACTCTTCCATTTTAAACATAATTTAGCTGTCTTTTTTAATTTTTTTTTTTCTTTGTGCCACTGGGAAGAGAAAGGATTGAAACGGGGGAGGGGAAGGCGACAGAAAAGGAGGATTAGAAGCATGACCTGTTTCTCCTGGAAGAGCTCGGCGCATTCCTCTCTCAGATGTGCTTTGTGACCGAGCAGGGTACAATTAAAAGCACAATAATTTGCTTGTTATTCAAGTCAGGCATTAGTCCGGGTAATGGCGTGCTTGGTGGAGAGATGGATTTCCTTGTTAGGAGCTAAGCACAGGATTAGCTGAATTCTCCATGGAGAAATCTTGATTTGTTCAAGGTCTTTCATGTTTTCTACAGAGAAGGGATTATGTCTTCTTAAAGAGGGGCCTTGCTTAAAAAGCTACAAAGTATAAGAAAAGGATTTAGGGCAGAGGGGCCTGTGGTTAAGTAGCTGAGGGGTATAGGGAATTTTAGAGCAAAGGATTATTTAAAGCCATAAAGTTCAAAAAATAATTGGTTTAGCACTATTGGGTCAGTGCCGGCAAGCGTGCGGTAAAGGCAGTTAAGCATGAGCTAATATTCATTTTACTTTGAGTAATTATTGCATGGATCCAGGAGAGAGATGCGAAAGGAAACATGCCCCCTCCTTGGCAATCAGAGAGGGCCTTGTTTTTAGTTTGCCTTACAGGCACACTTATATGTTGGGATGCCCAGAATCCACGCATCAAAAGGCCCTTATTACATAAAACACAGGAAAATTGTTCTCTCAGAACAGAACAGCACATGCCGTGCTATCCCAGTGACCAAGAAGAAACCACTATTAGTGTTAACTCTATCGATTTCATCAGCCAGAGAGGACATGAAGTAAAACAATCCTGACTGCACCCAATGCCCCTGCCTAAGTCTAGGTGAGCAGTTCTCAACCAGGGGCAACCCTGTTCCCCAGGGGACACTTGGCAATGGCTGGAGACATTTTTAGTTGTCACTACTGGGAAGGTGCTGCTGGCTTCAAGGGTGCAGAGGCCAGGGATGCTGCATAACATCCTACAATGCACAGAACAGCCCTCACCACAAAGAATTGTCTAACCCAAAATGTCAACACTCCTGAAATTGAGAAATCCTGGTCTAGACAGAGGCGATGTTTTACTTTTGGTTAGGTAAAGGATTTCAGAATTCTCCCTTCCCCACTTCCATAACTGATGATTATCACATGACCATAATTATCGTTGACTACCACACTGTTCTTCCCCTTTTCAACACTGGGCCTTGTTACAATTCTGGAAATAAAGTGCTGTCGAGGGAAACTTGCCCTCGGTAAGCCAGGGCCATCCAAGACTTGTGGTTGTGCCTCCCTGCTCCTTCCACAATGGACACACACCCAAGAAGAATGCTGCCTTCTCTGCAATTTCCCCAGATTCTGAATTTTGAAGACTTTTCTTCCCTTTTCTAAGATTACTGTTCCTCCCTGCATGACGAATGTTCAGTTAAATCATTTGTCCTGCAGCTTTAAAGGAGTTAAGAGCCCACAGCTTCGAGATATCCATTTTCTCCCTGGTGACTGATGGTTCTCGTCCCGAGGGCGGTGAACGCCTGGGACAGGAGCTTCCACAAATCTAGTTAAAGCCAAAGGGCTGTGAATCAGGACCATTCCAAGGCATAGCCATCAACTGTCCGGGAGATCCTCAAGGATGTACTTAACCTCCATCTACAGGAGGAGATGGGGAAGACAGAGGGTTTCAGAAGGGGAGTTAGAGGGCACCTGGAGAATTAAAGGCGGACACACTAAAACTAAGCCCCGCCCCTGTTGCCTTGCACAGATCAACACAGAACAGCCCCAGGTCCCTCCAGCCAGCCCTTCTCTGCAGCCTCTCTAAGCTCATCTCTCTGCCTTGCCCTCACTCCCATTCGGTACATTCTCAGTGCAGTCGTCACCGTGATCCTGAAAATCTCAAGTCTGATCATGTCACTTCCAAACACTCAAAACCGCCCCCGAAACGCTCCCATCTTGCTCCAAGTAAAAGCAAAATCCCTTCTTTTCACTCTCTCTCCCTTCCTTCCTCCATCCTCCTCCCCTCCCTCCCTCTCCTCCCCACAACACACTCCTGCTTCTCCTGCCTCATCTTCCATTCTTCACCTACCTCAGTCTTCTCACTTATTCTGCCCTTGCCTAGAATATTCTTCCTCTCCATATCTTCTGGGGCTGTTCCCTCAAATCTGCCCAGATGTCCCCTTCTCGTCGGAGGCACTCCACTTCCTCTTTCGTGCTTTATTTCTCCACCACCCTTCTCATCTTGTAATATGCTGAGAGCTTTAGTTATTTCTGAGACCTTACCCCACCCCACCCCTCACTCCCAGATTGCAAGGGCAGGATCTTTGTAGACTTTGTTTTCACTAGTATAGCTAGGACTAAGTATAGTGCCTGACCCCAGGGAGGCACTGAAATATTTGCTGAATAACTGAGCAAATGGACCAGGCTACTTTGTTTCAGAAGCTCTATCATGAAAGTTTCCATCTGCCTCAGCTCTGCCAGGGGACTGGGGAACAGCAAGCTAACAATGAATCCGCTCTCAAGTGTGAATGACAACAACGCTCACTATGCCTCCTGGAGGCATTTGTGTTGCTTGTTTTTTAATTGTAGCAAAATGTACAAAACAAAATGTACATCTTAACCATTTTTTTTTTTTTTTTTTGAGACGGAGTCTCGCTCTGTCGCCGGGGCTGGAGCGCAGTGGCCGGATCTCAGCTCACTGCAAGCTCCGCCTCCCGGGTTTATGCCATTCTCCTGCCTCAGCCTCCTGTGTAGCTGGGACTACAGGCGCCCGCCACCTCGCCCAGCTAGTTTTTTGTATTTTTTTAGTAGAGACGGGGTTTCACCGTGTTCGCCAGCATGGTCTTGATCTCCTGACCTCGTGATCCGCCCGTCTCGGCCTCCCAAAGTGCTGGGATTACAGGCTTGAGCCACCGCGCCCGGCCCATCTTAACCATTTTTAAAGTACAGCCCAGCAGTGCTAGTTCATTCACATTGTTGTGCAACCCATCTTCAGAACTTTTTCATCTTGCAAAACTGAACCGCTGTATCTACTGACCAATAACTCTGTATTCCCCACTCCACATCCCCTGTCAACCACCTTTCTACTTTCCGAAAATTCTGCAGAAGTGCAGCTGAAGTCACATGGAAGACTTTAAGGAATGTTCTCTGCCACCTTTGTTTTCTCCCTCTTTCTTCATATAGCCTTCCCTTCCCCCACCCCATTCCTCCAGTGACATGTCTGGGGTAGAATAAAGTAAGGAAGCCACTTCCCCCTCAGTTCCTATGGTAACACAAATGACGATTCCAGCATCAAGTACCCTCCAAATACTCGGAGAAACAGTTTGCCTAATTTGGAGAAAGCAGCATTATTAAATTCCTAACTGGAGAAAAATTCCATTCGAACCTTGCTAGGATTCAGGTTCAAATTTGCATAATCACAAAGCCCATGTTCATGGACACTCTAGCCTCCTATTGCTTTTTTATGATATGGAAATTCTGGGAAAGGAAGGTCATCTCTGTTAATTAGAAAATCATACCTTTGGAGTCTCAATGTTATTTATAAGATGAAAATGGACAGGCACAGTGCATTTCCAACATTAGTCCTGAAAAAATTTTCCATGCTACTTTACATGAAAATAACACATAGAACATATGAAAGCAGTGCAGCTGTGATTGAAATGAGGGCAAGAGGCCCCCAACCCTGCCTGCTTGGCAATTCCCTCTTATACCTTGACTTCTGGCCCTGCAAAGAGGTCCCCCAAGGGCCATCCCCAGGCCTTGCAAGATTCAGCCCAGGATTGATCTGGATGACCCTGGGCTCCCTTCTAGCTCAGTACGTTTTTGTTTGCACAACTGTCTTTTCTAGACTCTAATTTCTTAAGAGTTCTTGACAATAGAGCCAATCACAGATCTCCATTTCACCATAGGGCTAGCATTGCCAAGAGAACACCAACATTTGTTTCATGCTTGTCCTAAGAGATTAACTGATTAAATTAGCATGATTTACGGGGTAATATACCACACTGGATGTCAGGAACTCCAACATTCTGCCATTAAACATTTGTATGACCTTCGGCAAGGAGATTTCACCTCTCCAGACCTTTAATTTGTCCTCCTCAAATAAGAGAGGTGGACTACATCAACATTTCCTAAAGCATGGTGTTTGTATCACTAGGGATATTACACAAAAGGTAGAACAAAGATAAATGCTTTAATATTAAATATTTTTCTACCAAACATAAAAATAAATATGTAAGTAGCCCACCATCAGCCCCATGATTTTTTGGATATTATTGCTACCACAGGGCTAAAGTGGGTGGTACCATGATGATCACATCACACACAAGCAAGGCAAGACCTCGGTACTTGCACATGCTGTGAAGGTTTCAAACCTTAGAAATTGTCCCTTTTTCCCAAGCTGTCCAGAAGAATCAACGACACAGATGAAATGGATTGTCAGGGTGGATTTTCATATACTGAACTTTCATGTGCATTGCTGGAAAGACCTTAACAATGCATCAAAGCATCACTTCTGATGAACTGTGAATGGACCCAACATGGTGGCTCACACCTGTAGTCCCAGCACTTTGAGAGGCCGAGGCAGGTGGATCACGAAGTCAAGAGTTCAAGACCAGCCTGGCCAAGATAGTGAAACCCAGTCTCTACTAAAAATACAAAAAAGTAGCCAGGTGTGGTGGCAGGTGCCTGTAATCCCAGCTGCTCAGAAGGCTGAGGCAGGGAATTGCTTGAACCCAGGAGGCAGAGGTTGCAGTGAGCCAAGATGATGCCACTGTACTCCAGCCTGGGCAACAGACCAAGACTCCATCTCAAAAAAAAAAAAAAAATTTTAAATGGTTAATGTAACAAATCACTGCAGTTTGGGAATCCCAACACTTGATTTTAAGGTTTCTCCCACCCCTAACAGTCTATGACATGTAACTTGCTTCTAGGAAGACCACTGTGTTCCATTCCTCCTGCATATCAGTCTTATATATAACCTGTGTTCGTCTCATTAAGGACAAATTTCCTAGTTCCAGAGGGGAAATTTGGAGCAGGCTCTTTGTGTGTAAATGAATGGGCCTTTACACAAAGATCACAGAGTTATGTACAGGCTTAAACATACACACACAAACATGCGCACACACGCACACAAAAGTCAAGTCACATTCTGTCTTTGTCAAGTTAGGCCCAAAAGTTATTTACAGCATGATGCTAGACTTAGGGTGAGATTCTCACCTACTTAAGACTCTAGGCAAGACGGCTTTGGTCACTACCTGTCTATAAAGTTTGTGCAAAGTAGTGACTCTACTCTGCAGTGGCAATACCAAAAGAAAACTAGGACTTATAGGTGGTGAGCGGGAGATTCATACCAATGCATAAGCAATTTTTCTCACCATTTATGAGATATCTCATCATATAGGAGGAATCTAGGCACAAAGTGACACAAGTCAAAGATTTAAGCAACTCCAGTTTGGTTTATGTAGCAACTAAATCATAACATTCTTGGAGCTATTAGCTACCTACTCTATATTCAGTACTACCCTCAACCCAACTCAGTCTATGTAAGTTGCACTACACCCGCCCTGTTTGCAGTTTTGTTCACTCATTCATTCACCTATATTGTGTCTATTCCATGTGTGTCAAAGCACTGGGGTTATCACTAAAAGCAGTACAGTCTGTGTCTAACTAGGAAGATACATGAAACACTTACATCCAAACACTGATTAAGTGTAAATACCAGTAGTAAAGACAAAAAAAAGAAGAGCATCTTAGAGGTGACCAGAAGGATGAGAGGGGGCTTCATGGGTGAAGTGAGCCCTAGGATGCATCTGAAGAACAGGTGGGATTTGGACAGTCTGCAAGGAAATGAGAACAATTCCAGCTGGGCCTATTATATTTATGGGACAGGGCAGACAGTGGAGCATGGAGTTTGGACCAAGAAGTAGATAGCGAATGTTTTAAAGGAGGCTTGGGTTGGGGAATTACAGAGATCTTGAATGTATGGCTCTGGCATTTAAGCTTTATACCGAGGCACTAATATACTACAGAAGGATTTATTTCATTGCAAAGTAAGATGTGATGCCTTAAGAAAATAATTGAAATAATTGGAGACCAGGATACTAGTTAAGGGACTACAGGGAGGACCCAATGTATGATGGTGTCAATCTACTGAGCTGCCACAATAGAATACTGGAGACTGGCTAGTTTAAACAATAGAAATGTATTTTCTCATAGCCTGGATGCTCAAAGTCCAAGATAAATGTCCCAGCAGGGTTGGTTTCTTCTGAGTCCTCTCTTTTTGGCCAAGAAACTGTCACCTTTTTGCTATGTTCTCAAATGGCATTGTGAAAGAGGGAAATGTGATTGTGAAAGATCAGAGCGCTCACTGGTGTCTCTTCTTCTTATAAGCACCTCAGTTTTACAGAATGAGGGTCCCACCTTTATGACCTCATTTAACATTTATTACCCCAAATATAGGCCCCATCTCCAAATACAGTGACACTGGGGGTTAGGACTTCAACGTATGAATTTGAGATGAGGAGAGGGCACATTTCAGTGTGGAACAAATGGCAAAAGCTTGAACTAAGGTAATCATGATGGAAAAGCAAGACAAAGAACAAATGAGAATGACTCTGGAAAGCCAAATGCAAAATGTTTATGAAGGATAAAGAAGAATCAAAGAAAATGTTAATATTACCAACCCAAAGGCATGGAGGGATAGAGGTGTCTCCCAGAACAGAACCACCTCCTTGTGTGTCCGGAATTGGTTCCTTCTGCTGGGTTCTTGGGCTCACCGACTTCAAGCTCGAAGCCACGGACCCTTGTGGTTAAGTGTTACAGTTCTTTAAAATGGTGTGTCCAGAGTTTGTTCCCTCCAATGTTCAGATGTGTCCAAAGTTTCTTCCTTCCCGTGGGTTCATGGTCTCGTTGACTTCAGGAGTGAAGTCACAGATCTTCGCAATGAGTGTTACAGCTCTTAAAGATGGTGCATCCAGAGTTGTTTCTTCACAACCGTTCACGTTCTCGTTGATGTCAGTAATGAAGCTGCAGACCCTCGTGGTGAGTGTTACAGCTCATAAAGGTAGTGCAGACCCAAAGAGTGAGCAGCAGTAACATTTATTGTGAAGAGTGAATAGACAAAAGCCCCACAGTGTGGAAACCCACGCACCAGAATGGCCAGTGTTGCCTGGGTGGCCAGCTTTTATTCCCTTATTTGGCCCCACCCACACCCTGCTGATTGGTCCATTTTACAGGGCACTGACTGGTCCATTTTACAGGGCGCTGATTGGTCCATTTTACAGAGCACTGATTGGTACGTTTACAATCCTTTAGCTAGACACAGAGTGTTGATTGGTGCATTTTTACAGAGTGCTGATTGGTGTATTTATAAACCTTTAGCTAGACACAGAGCACTGATTGGTGTGTTTTTACAGAGTGCTGATTGGTACGTTTACAAACCTTTAGCTAGATACAGAGTGCTGATTGGTACGTTTTTACAGAGTGCTGATTGGTGCGTTTACAATCCTTTAGTTAGACAGAAAAGTTCTCCAAGTCCCCACCCCACCCAGAAGCCCAGCTGACTTTACCCCTCACTTGCAGGGCTTAATATGCCATTATCCTCTCTCCCCTCCCTCCTGCAGGGTGACCCATAGCATATTCCTATGCAACAACAGCCTGTTCTTTTTATTGTATGCGAATTGTTAGTACCAAGCATAGAGTTTTCAGGATTCTGCAAGGGACTATAGAAGAATTGGGATGAAATTAAATGAGGTGACTTAGACTTCAGAAAAAAAAAAAAAAAAAAAGACAATAGTAAGCTCTGTTGAACAGGATAATGTTCAGTTTTTCAAAAGAGCTGCAACAGGCTGGGCGCGGTGGCTCAAGCCTGTAATCCCAGCACTTTGGGAGGCCGAGATGGGCGGATCACGAGGTCAGGAGATCGAGACCATCCTGGCGAACACAGTGAAACCCCATCTCTACTTAAAAAAATACAAAAAACTAGCCAGGCGAGATTGCGGGTGCCTGTAGTCCCAGCTACTCGGGAGGCTGAGGCAGGAGAATGGCGTAAACCCGAGAGGCGGAGCTTGCAGTGAGCTGAGATCCCGCCCCTGCACTCCAGCCTGGGTGACAGAGCGAGACTCCGTCTCAAAAAAAAAAAAAAAAAAAAAAAAAAAGCTGCAACATTCGTTCAGCAAGGCAAAGCCAGTTTCAAAATTGCACAGAAGTGCACTCAGCAAACCACCATCAGAAGCACTGAAGTCCCTTTCTCTGTAATCTCATTACTGAGCTGTCTGAGATCTAGTGATATTAGCCAGATCATTGAAATGTCCCAACTACCTAGCCATTGTTGTAGCTCTTCGACACTTAAACTAAAAGCTAATCCAATCAGAAATCTGAATGGTGTTCACAAGCTGGCTTCAATTACACTTTCTAGGAGCAGACACTGAGATAAGTATTTGTATACTGCCTTAGTCAGATAAGGCTGCTAGAACAAAGTACCATAAACTGGGTGGCTTATAAACAACAGAAGTTTATTTCTCATAGTTCTGAAAGTCCCATATCAGTGTGCCCACCTGTGCCTACATGGTCAGGTTCTGGTGAGGGTCCTCTTCTAGGTTCCAGATTGCCATTTTAACATCGCATCCTCACCTGGTAAAAAGGGGGAAGAGGGCTCCTTGGCCTCTTCTTATAAGGGCACTAATCCCATCACGATGGCTCCAATCTCATGATCTCTCAAAGGCCCCACTTCCAAATAACATCAAACTGACAACTGGCTTTCAACATAGGAATTTTGGGGGGGGAAACAAACATTCATTCCATACTGTATACATGTGGTTTATTAAATACATGCTTCTCCAGGAGGCTGGCAAGTGACTGGAGGAAGCAGGACAGAAAACGGGGAAGCCAAGCAAGGGTGCATGCCAGGCAGGTCACACACACAGGGAGCTTCATCCTGATCCTTGCTCTCTGGGGGACACTCAATTGTCACTTATGCCTCATAGTTAGAGCAAGGGAGCTGGGCTTCCTTATTCCTTTCTCCACCTGTTTTAGGCCAGGGGCTGCACCAGAGTGATTTCTAGGCACTTTAGTCTCCCCTGGTGTTCAGGCAAATTCCAGCAGCCCAAGTACAGTTTTTCTAAAAGAAGCCCCAGGTACCTACGGCTGTCAGTAAAAGCCCAACAAAGCCAGTGGGAACACACACAAAAGAAAGGTAAAAAAGAATTCAAGGGGACCTGGCAAGTACCTACATTATCTATTCCACACACCTTAATTTCATAATTCTACTAACATGTACGCCAAAGAAAAAGTCATGGATGGATGTGCACAAAGATTTAACTATAAATATATTAGTTGTAGAGCTCTTTTAAATGGATGTGTCAGCTAGCATACTTTTGGTGTCAAGCAACAAAAACATAACTCAAACTAGGTTCATTAGTAAAGGGAATCTGCTAGTTCACATACTGAAAACCTCAGAAGTAGTTCAAGTTTCCACCATAGTTATATATGGACTTACATCATATTCCACCAGTTATCCTAGCTCTGCCCTCTTCCATGTGCTGACTTTGTCCTTCGTTTCGCTTTCATATGACTTAAAAAAAATGGCTACAGCCATTATAGGAAGAGAGGGATTTTCTCTCCACCCAACCATAGAACACAAGTACTAAGCTTCATTACCACTGAATTAACATGGGTTCCTTTCTGAAAAAAAAAAAATCACTATGGGAGTGGACACAGAGTTACACTGACTAACTTACACCACACAGGGCTAATAGGGGGAAGGGGAATCCCACCCAAACCACATAGTTAAGTAACTATGCACAGAGGAATGTAATACAAAAATATGTTCGAAATGTGCTTTAATGTGGACTATAAAACTTTTGGTGCCCAGCACCACCAGCATGTAACTGCACCATACAGATATCTGGGGTGCAAAATCTGCCCTGCCTTCTGCAGCCAGCACTTGCTTGTACCATCAGGAGGCCTGAGGACAGAGCCACACTGTCCACCACCGATACCCACAAGCATTGTCTGGGGACCTGGAGATAGCTCTTGCCCTGCCTGCTGCCACTGGTGCAAATGCCATCCAGAGGCATAAGGATGGGCCAACCTCATCTATCACTGGCACCCATTCACACTTCCAGAGGCCTCAGGACCTACCTGCCAAGGCTGCCCCCACCACAATCAGTGCCTTCACATGCCATTCAGAGGCCCAAGCATTGGCCAGTCACTACTGCCACCATGGATACCATGCACACCACTCGGAAGCCCCATCATTCACCTGCTGGCCTGCCACTGCCACTGTTAGCACCCAGGCACACTACGTGGAGACTCAAAGACCATCTGACCCAAACCTACCACCTCCACCACTGGTGCCTGAGGACCAGGCTTCCTTGCACCCGCACCCCCAGCAGAGCCTTGCCACAGCTTCCACTAACAATCACAGCCTAAGCCACTGAGAAACTCACAGATACAATACTCCAAAGAAAAATACTCTAAAGAAATCATATGAAAACTTTATCAGTGCACCCACCCATAATCATAGGCAAAGCCCTCTACCCAAACAGCACTATAAACAAACAATAAAAAGAATTTCCCTATGAAAGTCAATCCATAAAATTGGAAGAAGCTACTGTTACACAGCTATTAACACGAACCCCCCCAAAAAATGGAAAAGCAAGGAAATATGACACCTCCAAAAAACACAAGAATTCTCACTAACAGACACCAAAGAAAAGGAACTCTATGAAATGCCTGAAAAAGAATTCAAAATAATGATGTTAAAGAAACTTGGTAAGATACCAGAGAACACAGATTTAAAAATATAAGGAAATCAAGAAAACAATTCATGACAGAGTGAAAAATACTCAACAGAGATATTATAGATAAGAATCAAATCCTGGAACTGAAGAATTCAATGAATGAAATAAAAAACATAGTTGAGAGCTCCAAAAATAGATTAGATCAAGCAGGAGAATGAACATATAAACTTCAATACAGGTCTGTTAAAATAACCCATTCAGACAAAAAAAAAGGTGAATGAAAAAACAAAGAAAGTTTGTATGACATATGGGATACCATAAAGTATCAAATATGTAAACTTTAGGATTCCAGAAGGAGAAGGAAGAAAAGAAAATCTATTTAATAAAATAATATCTGAAAACTTGTCAAGTCTTGCAAGAGATATAGACATCTAGATTCAAAAACACTCAAAGATCCCCAAATAGATTAAACCCAAAAATATTTTCTACAAGGCACATTAGTCAAACTGTCAAATGTTAAAGATAATCCTAAAAACAGAAAGAGAAGCGTCAAGTGACATTAAAGGAATCTCCATCAGACTAACAGCAGATTTCTCAACAGAAACCTTACAGACCAGGAGAAAATGGGATAATATAGTCAATGTGCTGAAAGAAAACAACTGTCAACCAAAAATAGTATACCCAGCAAGGCTATCCTTCAAAAATGAAGGAGAAATAAAGTCTTTCCTAGACAAGCAAAAACTGAGGGAATTCATTACCACTAGAATGGACCTACAAGACATGCTGAAGGGTCCTACATCTGGAAATAAAAAGGCAGTATTGACCATCATAAAAACACACAAAAGAATAAAATTCACTGGTAGAGCAGATACACAAATGAGAAAAAGAGTCAAACTTTATCACTACAAAATCAACCAAATTGTAAATGTAAATGATAAAAAAGGAAGAGAGGAACAAAGACTATCAAAACACAAGAAAACAATGAACAAAATAATAGAAATAAGTCTTCACCCCTATCAATAACAACCCTGAATGTAAAATAATTAAATTCACCAATTAAAAGATATATACTAACTGAATGGATTTAAAAAAAAAAAAAAAAAAAGACTCAATTACATAGTGCCTACTAGAAACTTACTTCACCTATAAAGACACATGTAGATTGAAAGTGAAAGAATGGAAAAAAGTATTCCATGCAAACAGAAACCAAAAACATTCCAGAGTAGCTATATTTCTATCAAACCAAATAGACTAAGTCAAAAGACATAAAAAGAGAGAAAGGTTATTACATAATGATAAAATTATCAATTCAGCAAGAGAATATAAACAATTATAAATATATGTGCCTAACACCAGAGTACCAGATATGTAAGGCAAATGTTATTAAAGAGATAGACCACATTACAATAAAGTTGAAAAGTTCAACATCCCAGTTTCAGCATTAGACAAATAATCTAGACAGAAAATCAACAAAGAAACATTGGCTTTAATCTACACTATAGACCAAATACACCTAACAGACATTTATAGAACATTTCATTCAACAGTTGTAGAATGCACATTCTTCTCATCAGCAGATGGAGCATTCTCCAGGATAGACCGTATGTTAAGCTACAAAACAAGTATCAACAAATTTAAATTAAAATCATATCAAGGGTCTTCTCAGAACAAATAAAACTAGAAATCAGGCCAGGCATGGTGGTTTACACCTGTAATCCCAGCACTTTGGGAAGCTGAAGCAGGTGGATCACTGAGGTCAGGAGTTCGAGACCAGCCTGGCCAACATAATGAAACTCCATCTCTACTAAAAATACCAAAATTAGCCGGGCATGGTTGTTGTGTAATCCCAGCTACTCGGGAGGCTGAGACAGGAAAATCACATGAACCCAGGAGGCGGAGATTGCAGTGAGCCGAGTTTGCACCAGTGCACTCCAGCCTGGGCAACAAAGAGTGAAACTGCATCTAAAAAAAAAAAAAGAAAGAAAGAAAGAAAAGAAAGAAACTAAAATCAATAACAAGAGGAAGTTTGGAAACTATACAATTATATGGAAATTAAACAGCATGTTCCTGAATGACCACTAAGTCAATGAAGAAATTTGGAAGGAAATTTTAAAATTTATTGAAACAAATGAAAATTGAAACACAACATACCTAAATGTATGAAATACAGCAAAAGCAGTGCTAAGAGGGAAGATTATAGCAATAAATATCTACATCAAAAAGCAGAAAGATTTTAAATAGTCAACCTAATTGTGTACCTCAAGGAACTAGAAAGCAAGACCAAACTAAACCCAAAAAATAGAAGATAGAAATAAAGACCTGATCAGAACTAAACAAAATATATAGGCTAATAAAAAATAAAAGAGTCAATGAAATGACAAGTTGTTTTTTTGAAAAGATAATCAAAATTGATAAACTGCTAACTAGACTAATAAAAAAAAAGGGAGAAGACCTAAAATTAGAAATCAAAAAGGAGGCATAACAATTGACATTACAGAAATACAAAGGATCATCAGAGACTATTATGAGCAAATATATTCTAACAAATTGGAAAACCTACAGGACAAAGATAAATTCCTGGACACATACAACCTAACTAAGATTGAACTAAAAGAAAGAGAAAGCCTGAATCAACCAATAACAGGTAATGAGACTGAATAAAATAATAAGGTCTCCCAACAAAGAAAAGCCTAGGACCAGATGACTTTGCTGAATTCTACCAAGCTTATAGAAAAAAAGCTAATACCAATTTTTCACAAACTACTCCAAAAAATTGCAAAGGAAGGAATTCTTCCCAACTCATTCTATGAGGCCAGAATTATCCTGATATCAAAACCAAAGACACTACATACAGGAAAAGAAAACTACAGGCCAATATCCCTGATGAACATAGATGCAAAAATCCTCAACAAAATACTGAAAAACTAAAGCCAGCAACACATCAAAAAGATAATACACCATTATCAAGTGAGATATATCCAGGTATACAATGATACATCAACATAAGCAAATCAACAAATGTGATACATCACATCAACTCAATAAGGGGAAAAAAAACATATGATCATCTCACAATAGATGTAGATAAAGCATTTGACAAAATTCAACATCATTTCAAAAGAAATTCTCAACAGATTAGGTATAGAAGGAATATACTTCAACATAATACAGATCATATATGACAAACCTACAGTTTCCCCATTCAGTCCCCATCATACTGAATGGGGAAAAGCTGAATGCCTTTCCTGTAATGACTAGAATAAGACAAGGATGCCTACTTTTCACCACTCGTATTCAAAATAGTAATGGAAGTCCTAGCCAGAGCAATCAGGCAAAAGAAATAAAAGACATCCAAATTGGAAAAAAAAAAAAAAAAAAAAAAAAGTCAAATTATTCCTGTTTGCTGATGATATATGTAGAAAAAAACCTAAAGACTGCACTGAAAAACTTAGATCTGATAAGCTAATTCAGTAAAATTTCAGGATACAAAATCAGCATACAAAATTTAGTAGTATTTCTATACACCAATTATGAACTAGCTGGAAAAGAAATAAAGAAAGCAATCACATAATAACTAAGAAAAACAAAATGCTGAGGAATAAATTTAGCTAAGGTGAAAGACCTCTACAATGAAAATTATAAAACACCGATGAAAGAAAGTGAACACAAACAAATGGAAAGGCAGCCCATGCTCATGGATTAGAAGAATATTATTAAAATGACCATACTCAAAGCAAATCGACAGACTCAGTGGCAATCCTTATCAAAATACCAATTAGATTCTTCACAGAAATAGAAAATTCAATCATAAAATTTATGTGGAACCACAAAAGACCCTGCAAAGCCAAAGCAATATTGAGCAAAAAGAACAAAACTGGAGGAATCACACTACCCAACTTCAAAATATACTACAAAGCTATAATAACCAAAATAGTATAATATCGGTATAAAACAGACATAGATCAATGAAACAAAATAGAGAATTCAGAAATAAAGTCACGTATTTACAGCCCACTAATTTTGGACAAAGGCAGGAAAAATATATATTGGGAAAAGGATACCTTCAATAAATGGTGCTGGGAATACAGCATATTCATTTGCACAAGAATAAAACTAGACATCTATCTCTCATCATATATAAAAATCAACTCAAAAGACTTAAATGTAAGACTCAAAACTATAAAACTACTAGAAAAAACACAGGGGAAACACTCCAGAACATTGGTCTAGGCAAAGATACTATGGCTAAGACCTCAAAAAAGCACAGGCAACAAAAACAAAAATAGACAAATGGAACTATATTAAAGTAAGAAGCTTCTGCACAGCAAAGGAGACAACCATCAGAGTTAAGAGACAACCTGTAGAATGGGAATGAATATTTGCAAACTGTTTATCCCACAAAAGACTAATGCCATGAATATGCAGGAAATAAAAAACTCAAGAGAAAAAACAAAGCATAAATAATCCCATTGGAAAGCAGTCAAAGAACCTGAATAGACATTTCTCAAAAGAAAACACAGAAATAGTTGGGTTCAGTGGCTCATGCCTGTAATCCTAGCACTTTGAGAGGCCAAGGTGGGAGGATCACTTGAGGCCAGGAGTTCAAGACCAGCCTGCCTGGGTAACATGGCAAAACCTGTCTCCACAAAAAATACAAAAATTAGCTGGGTGTGGGGGCATGCACCTGTAGTCCCAGCTATCCAGGAGGCTGAGATGGGAGGATGGATTGAGCCCGGGAGGTTGAGGTTGCAGTGAGCCAAGATTTCACCATTGCACTCTAGCCTGGGTGACAGTCAGACCCCATCTCAAAAAAAAAGCAAAAAGAAAAGAAAATGACCAACAGGTATATGAAAAAAACATCAGGAATCATAAGAGAAATGCACATCAAAACCACAATGAGATATCATTTCACCCCAGTTAGAATGGCTATTATTAAAAAGACAATAAAAAATGCTGGTTGAGGCTAAGGCAAATGGATCACTTGAGCCCATGAGTTTGAAATCAGCCTGGGTAACACAGTGAGACCCTGTCTCTTAAAAAAAAATTCTGGTGAGGATGCAGAGAAATGGAAACTCTTACACATTGTTGGGGGGAATGTAAATTAGTACATCTATTACAGAAAACTGTATAGAGACTATCCCATTCCTTGGCATTTATACAAAGGAAAAGTAATCAGTATATCAAAGGGATTCCTGCACTCCCATGTTTATTGCAATACTGTTTATAACAGCCAAGATATCAACTCAATCTAAGTGTCCATCAATGGATGAATGGATAAACAAATTGTAGCATACATAAACAATGAAATACTAGTCAGCCAGAATTCATACTAGAAGGCTAAGGCAAATGGATCCTGTAATTTGCAGCAACAAGGATGAAACTGGAAGTCATTATGTTAAGTGAAATAAGCCAGGCAGAAAAAGATATCACATGTTCCCACTCATATTTGGGAGCTAAAAAAGTAGGCCTAGTGGAGGTAGAGATTAGAATGATAGTTACCGGAGGCTGGGAAGGGTAGGGGCAGGGATGAAGAGAGGTTGGTGAATGAGAACAACTATACAGTTAGATAGAAGGAATAAGTTCTAGTTTTCAATAGCACAGTAGAGTGACTACAGGGAATAATTTATTGTATATTTCAAAATAACTAGAAGAGGCTGGGCGCGGTGGCTCATGCCTGTAATCCCAGCACTTTGGGAGGCCAAGGAGGGAGGATTACCAGAAGTCAGGAGTTTGAGACCAGCCTGGACAACATAGTGAAACCCTGTCTCTACTAAAACTACAAAAATTAGCTGGGCGTGGTGGCGCACACCTGTAGTCCCAGCTATGCGGGAGGCTGAGGCAGGAGAATCACTTGAACTAATGAGGTGGAGGTTGCAGTGAGCCAAGATCACACCATTGCACTCCAGCCTGGGCAACAGAGGAAGACTGTCTCAAAAATAAATAACTAGAAAATTTGAAATGTTCCCAACACAAAGAAATGACAAATGTTTTAGGTGATCGACATCCTAAATACCTTAATTTGATCACATTGTATACATGTATCACCATATCACATGCATCTGTCCCATAAATACACAATTATTATGTATTATTTTTTTTAAAACTCTTAGAAGGCTATACACTCATCTGTTAACAGCAGTTACCTCTGTGTGGTGGCATTTTGTTTGGTTTTCATTATTTCTATGTTAAACTTTTACTGATGTTTATTTACATTTTCCAAAATTTTATAACAAATTGTATTACTTTGTAAAGAGAAAAATATCCATTTCCATGACCTTCATGCTTTTTAAGGGCCTGCATACTTCCCACATCATTTGCTTTTCCTATTAACCCTCCAAATTAGACAGAATAACATCGATTTTTTTTTAATGAAAACAACAAAAAAAACATATCTAATGAAGTAAAGTGGTCTGTCCAAGTTCTCATGTAAGTCATTACAGGAGTTGATATGAAAATCAAGGTATCTCAGTTTCCATTACAATTCCATTGCAACACTCCCTGTTCCATCTTGCGTTCCCCCTGGCTGGTAAGGAATATTCATACTCTTTATACCCTTCCTCCAAAATCAGCATGGCCAAAGAGGCTTCTCCACTAGGCACCAAACAGGCTCAACATTTCAAAGATCTGCCGTTCCCTTTGCTTTCACACCAGGAGTCTACTTGTTCCCCGATGAAGAGGAATATTAGTGACACCTAATAAATGAAGGTCACAGGGAAGGCCCCAGAAGGGATGCATGGCTAACAGCTGGTACTAACCCTGTTGGAACATGAAGTCTGGCTCCATTTCCATAAGCTGCTTTGTCATTCTTTAATTATTAGTTTTTACATGACAGAGAATTGATTCAACTCTCAGGGAACAAGAACTTCTCTCAACTCACAGGCCCAAAGATGTACTGAGCTGCCTTTCCTAGCCCCACTCCCCATTCACAGTGACACCAATCCACCTAATGGAAAAAATAGCATCAGGGAAAGATCAAAATACCAGATCTAAGTGAACCACCTTGGATGGAATTTAGAAAAATAATTGTCACATCCCCATCCTCATTACCAGCACCAAATCTCTCAAAATCCTAGGAATAGCTTTATGCATTTTCTAGGAAATGGTAGCTTTCCTGTAAATTAGGGACATTATTTTAAACTGTACAGGACATAAGGAATACTAGAATTCTGAGGACTAATTAAAAATGTAACATATTTTTAGGGGACTGAGGACTTCACCAAACTTGCATGGCTTCCCCATCAGCCAACTTCTTGGAGGGCACTTTCCTGATACATGGCTGCATAGAGTGTTGTGTAGTTTAGCTACATGGAACGCTGGGCTCACCCACTTTTGGGCACCTGGAAAGATACTTCTGTGGGGTTTTCTGGGCTTTTTGGTTTTTTTGTTTTTTTTTTTTTTTTTTTTTTTGCTTTGGGGTCATGTGACCATTTCTGGCCAATTGGCTGTGAGTGGCAGTGATGTGAGTCATTTCTGGGCCAAAGCACTATCAACCAGACCCTCCATCTGCCCCACCTACATCACAGCCATGGACGTATTGAGATGGGGTGCCATGAGGTGCAAGCAGCCTTTATCATTGAGCCACCCCTTGGAGGAATCTCCCAGACTGACAGCCAACATTAGCTTAAAAAAATAAACAAATGTTTGTGTTTTAAAGATACTTAAACCCTGCATTGATTGTCGTAACGACACAACTAGCCTACCTTGACTCATGCAAGCGCATGCTCTAGATCAGGCTCTGTGCTGGGCACTTTGTGTTCATTATCTCACTTACTCTTCAGAACAATCTGATGAGATGGAGTCCATGATGATTCCACTTCATTGATGAAGAAACACAGCAAGGTTCAGTAACTCATCCAAGATCACACAGCAACTAAATGATGGAAGCAGAATTAAAACCATGGCTTGACATCAAAACTTGCATCAGAACCACCATATTGCTACTGTGGAATAGATAAGAGAAAAAAAAATAAAGAAGCCAAAGCTGATCTATATAATATGAAGATGAATCAGGAGAAGGAGAGAAGAGAGAAAATGAGAGAACCTTAAGGACTGGGGTTGAGAGAGAAATTTGAGGATTAGAAGGAAAAGAAGTCACCTTTGAGAAAAGACCTAAGGCATCATCTCCCAAAATAACATTCGACAATTTAACTATACAAGGAGAAGTATCTCAGGGGTTAAAAAATAGACACACACACACACACACAAATGAAGAAATGAACTAGCAGTTCTCTTAACTGAATTCCATCTGTGTAAATGGAGAATATCACAATTACAAGGAATATGGAAAACCTTACCTATTATAAATGCTAAGAACAACAGTTCATGCCTGTAATCCCAGCACTTTGGGAGGCCAAGGCAGGTGGATCACTTGAGGCCAGGAGTTCAAGACCAGCCTGGGCAATATGGCGAAACCCCATCTCTACAAAAAATACGCAAATTAGCCAGGCATGTTGGTGCGCACTTGTAGTCCCAGCTGCTCTGGAGGCTGAAAGATGGCTGGAGCCGCGAAGGTGGAGGTTGCAGTGAGCTGAAATCACGCCACTGCACTCTAGCCTGGGTGACAGAATGAGACTTTGATTCAAAAAAAAAAAAATGCTAAGAACCATTACCTATTTTATCAGTTGTGAGAATGAGCCACTTTTCCCCACAAAATATTTCACTGCCAATGACTATCCAGATGCAAATCTTTATAGAACTTCAATAGAAATTTCAGAAAAGTTTTATTAATTTGTTTGGAATGTAATCTGACTTACTGTCCCATCTGATGGTAAATTAAAGAACCCATAGCAATAATATTGAACCAGAG
Source organism: Macaca mulatta (assembly GCF_049350105.2). Classification (NCBI taxonomy): domain Eukaryota; kingdom Metazoa; phylum Chordata; class Mammalia; order Primates; family Cercopithecidae; genus Macaca; species Macaca mulatta. Next base: position 109,374,920 of record NC_133420.1, on the reverse strand, counting down.
TGATCATGACATGCCTGAAGATGTCAATACATGTGTTGTACTTTTAAGAAATTATTTTAAGCTGGCTGGGCGCAGTGGCTCATACCTGTACTCCCAGCACTTTGGAAGGCTGAGGTGGATGGATCACTTGAGGTCAGAAGTTTGAGACCACCCTGGTCAACATGGTGAAATCCTGTCTTTACTAAAAATAGAAAAATTAGGCGGGTGTGGTAACACACACCTCTAATCCCAGCTACCTAGGAGGCTGAGGCAGAAGAATCACTTGAACTCAGGAGGCAGAGTTTGCAGTGAGCTGAGATCGTGCCACTGCACTCCAGCCTGGGCAACAGAGTGATACTCTGTCTTCAAGAAAAAAAAAAAGAAAAAAGAAAAAAATTATTGGCCGGGCACGGTGGCTCACGCCTGTAATCCCAACATTTTGGGAGGCCGAGGTGGGTGGATCACGAGGTCAGGAGATCGAGACCATCCTGGCTAACACAGTGAAGCCCCGTCTCCACCAAAAATACAAAAAATTAGCAGGGCATGGTGGCAGGTGCCTGTAGTCCCAGCTACTTGGGAGGCTGACGCAGCAGAATGGTGTGAACCCGGGAGGTGGAGCTTGCAGTGAGCCGAGATCGTGCCACTGCACTCCAGCCTGGGCGACACTCCATCTCAAAAAAAAAGAAAAAAAAGGAAAATCAAGATGTGATTATAAATATACAGCCCCAAAAGTTAATAGAAACATGTATCTAAATCTAAAATTTCAATAAGTAAGCAGGAAGCTGATTCTTCAGTAAATATTCACATTTCCTAACGATGTTAGAAAATATCTACATATATACATATGTGTATTTTATTATGCTTTAAGGAAATTCAATTGGAAGAATCAAATCAATATACCAAGTCTTAATATCTTCAAAGTTTAACTCCTCCTGGAATACTGACCATGAAAAGATCTATTTTGACACAAAACTGAGTCTGCTTTAGAATTTACGGAATTGTGTTTTAATTCCTTAACTTGTCACAACTTCAGAATCCACTCACCTTCCCCTCCTGCATTTTCACTCCTGGTTTTAATTGCCTTCTCTTTCTGGCCTAGAGTTTTCATGCTTTTTTAGCCAGACTTGGGACTGAACTTCAGCAAAGGACAAAGCCTCCCACTAGAAGAGAAAGGGGTTAGCTGTGCCTCTAACCACATACATAAATGCCCTAAGGAATAAACAAATGAAAACTCAAAGTGGGCTGTCACTGATGAGACAGTTACAGAAGGGCTATGTCCATTGTGTGCAAGCACTCTAAAACTATTCCAAACTTCTTGATGTCTCACATATTGTTACCTCTTTTAAGCAACTGAAAGCACACACAAAAGATAAATGTAGCAGGTTGGAGAAAATCCAGTGAAGAACAAAAACCCATCCATCCTCCTTTGCCACTTCTCTCCCATACACAGTTGTCACTGATTTGATCATTCAGGGATTCCCAACACACATCACACCAGCGTTCATTCCCACCCTTTTGCAAATGCTCTTCCCCCAACTCCTCTTCCTATACAGATCTTATACATCCATTAGAGCCCAGTTCAAGTACCACCTCCACCACGGAGCCCCCAAGAAAGTTCAACACACTGGGGTCTTTATTCCTCTTAATTTCCATTGCTCCAATCTTCTATGACACACTTAGAAATGCTTACAAAACAACCCCATCCTATGTGATTAGTCTCATTCCTCCACCAAGAGACTACTTTTTTTTTTTTTTTTCCTAAACAAAGACAATCTCACTCTGTTGCCCAGGCTGGAGTGCAGTGGCATGATTTCAGCGACTGCAACCTCTGCCTCCTGGGTTCAAGCAATTCTCCTGCCTCAGCCTCCAGAGTAGCTGGGATGACAGGCGCGCACCACCATGCCTAATTTTTGTATTTTTCGTAAGACAGGGTTTCCCCATGTTGACCAGGCTGGTCCCAAACTCCTGACCTCAGGTGATGCAGCCGCCTCAGTCTCCCAAAGTGCTGGGATTACAGGCTTCAGCCACCACACCCGGTTCAGAGTATTTCTTAGAGCCATCTCTTCTATGTCAATTTTATTCCCTAGCATAATATTGATCACATAGCAGGGGTCGTTCAGTTTAAATACATTGTTTGGATAATTTTGTGAAATAATGAAAAATTGAAAATGGAAGAACGAAAGCAGAAATTTAAGGATTAAAATCCAGTTTCTTCAACACAGGCAAATATCAATCTTAATTGTGACAAACCCACTCCTAATGACCTGGTTAATGATTTAAGAACTCATAAATGAGTAAGTGCCACCACTTCTAGGAAGAGACAAAAGGTTACAGACTTGAACTTTGGCAGTGACCTACTAACCTGCTCTATCATTCTCTAGAGCAATGTGAACTGGAAAAAGCAACTTAAAATTCATGAATTACTTTAAGAAGAGACTTATATGGAAACGAGGGCTCCACAGTTGTAGTAATATTGATTCTTTAGAACATTTAGCTGTGGTAGTACTAGCTTTTGTCCATTAAGCAGCACCCAGTGCTGAGCAGGTCAGACAAAAATTCTGAGACTCCAACATTAATGCACTTTCATGAGAATTTGAAATTCAGTTTAGTTGAAGTTCAGTTCGGTTCCTCAAACACTGAAAAGAAGCTTATGTTATGGCAACAAGGAACTTAAAAATAGTAGACACTGTTGATAACTTTCTTCCCGTCCGTCCCCCACTGTTTAGCAAGGCATGTTGCTTGGGCAGAATTTACCCCATCTCCAATATAAGCCAAACAGCTCATCCCCCATCCCCCAACCCCCAACCCCTTGCTATAGTGATTCTGTTAGCTGTGGGCAAAAACTCTGTTCATCAGTTCGTGGTAGTCCCTGGCTGTGATGACTGGTTTCAGTTAGTCCAATCAAAGTGAAAACAGAGCTTTTGTTTGATAGTTTTGGGAGAAGATCTTTGTCTGGAAAGTTCAGTGCTATGAACTGAATTGTATCCCTCCAAAATTCATGGTGGTATTTTGGAAATGGGGACTTTTGGAGTTAATTAGGTTTAGATGAGGTCATGAGGGTAGGGTCCCCATGATGGGATTAGTGCCCTTATAACAGAACTTGCTTCCTCTCTCCTTCACTCACATGCACCAAGGAAAGACCATTTGAGGGAACAGCAAGGTGTCATGTGCAACCAAAAGAGAGAGCCCTCACCACGACATCTACCCTGCTGGCACCCCGATCTTGGACTTCCAGCCTCCAGAACTGAAAAAATAAATTCCAGTTGTTTAAACCACCCAGTCTGTGGTATTTTGTTGTTACAGCCCAAGGTGACTATGACATCTTGTATGTAGGTTGTATGTCGGTGTGAAGCCTGAAACAAGAATAGCAATTTATATCCTCTGAAGAATACCAGCCTGAAGATAGAGCCTTCTAGAGAAGGGCAAGCTCCTAGGAAACACAAACCTTGCCCTAAAGATATCACACCTAGTCTCACTTTAAATTTGGGTTTCTTTCACATGCAAATAAAATCTCCTCGTTCGTAGAAATTATAAACACATAAGAATAAATTCTAAAAGTGAATAAGGAAACATAAAAACAGATTAAACACAAAAACAGAAAGCAGGGAAATTGGTGGGTTTTCTCTTTTACTTCAAAATTGGATTAGCTTCATTAAGGGTTTACAGAGGATCAGACATATGTATTATCTCTTTTAATCTCCATTTTGCAAAGAGAAAACAACAAATGTTTTATTATTGTTTGTTCTAAAAACAAAAACTTACACAACTGTAATTGAACTGTTAAAAAGACTAATTTATATGCTCCTGGAAACCATCCTCCTACAGAATGTAGCAGTACAAACGTTGCTTGGTACAAAAGAATTACTCCACAATACTTGAAAGGCAAGTGGACAATCTTTTTTTTTTTTTTTTTTTTTTTTTTTGAGACAGAGTCTCACTCTGTTGCCCAGGCTGGAGTGCAGTGGGGCGATATTGGCTCACTGCAATCTCTGCCTCCCGGGTTCCAGTGATTCTCCTGCCTCAGCCTCCTGAGTAGCTGGGATTACAGGCATGTGCCACACCCAGGTAATTTTTTGTATTTTTAGTAGAAACAAGGTTTCACCGTATTAGCCAGGATAGTCTTGATCTTCTGACCTCGTGATCCACCCACCTTAGCCTCCCAAAGTGCTGAGATTACAGGCATGGGCCACCATGCCTGGCCAAAAGTAGACAATCTTTTACCCAAATGAGTTTACAAATGAAAGGTAGCTCCAGCTGAACCCAACATAAAAATTATTTAATCTTGCCCTCTATTACAGTAGCATTAATATAGTTCATAGATAAGATGACCACAATACTAGGGACATAGTAAGGATTCAATAAATACTGAATTTTATGAATTCTTAATCTTTTGCAATGTGTCGTTCTACTAATAGTGTTTATTCAAATGCTTCTATTGAAAGTTTCAGTTTGAACATGACAGCATGAAAAAGCTAGCAATTATACTTGACTGAACAATCCAGATCAAACTGGCATCTCATAACTTAAAATGTTGTGCTATATAACTTCTGTTTTCCACTGTATATCCATTCTCCACCTTCTCCACCCTGCTGACCATTATGGACTCCATTGACAGCCTTCCAGTTGAGTTTGATCAATGCAAAAGCCAGATAACAGAAAAAGAGAGACAAAGTCAGGATACTTATTTTAGTGACTTCTTCCCAGAAAGTGACCACAGACTGGCTGCCTCCTCTCATCCAGCTGTTCCTTACAGCCTGGCCTATATCCAGATTCCAGGAGCCACTATCTCCACTGGCCCCTTCAGCCCTGGGGGTAGTAGTAACGGACTCCCATGTCACTCCACTGTCTGTAGCCCCAGCATACTGCACCATCACTTGAGATTCTGCTCTATACCTATATAAATAATCTCTTTATTAAATTCATTACAAATTATCCATTTATGGTATAACATTTGATTCTGCCAGAACCACAACTGATTCTGTGATACAACTTGAGATCAGGAAAAATATAGGTGCTCTCTTAGCAAAATAAGACCTAAAAGTTACACAATTATGAGAGATATGTCTCAGGCTGACATAGTGACAAGGTATTAAGTCTTACAGGAGAGACATCTAATTATTATCTAGATCACCATAGAAACCAAAAAGATAAAAACATTAAATCAATTTCCAGTTAAAAACTACCTCGATTCTTTTCTCCCCTCCATCCTCCTCATGATTCTATTTCCTCCTACCTAGAAGTGAAAATGAGTATGGGGGACAGAAAATGAATATGGGGGACAGAAAACTGATTTATACACATCTTTGGGCTAGGTGCAGTGGCTCACATCTGTAATCCCAGCACTTTGGGAGGCCAAGGCAGGCAGATCACCTGAAGTCAGGAGTTTGAGACCAGCCTGGCCAATCTCTTTATTAAATTCACTACAAATTATCCATTTATGGTATAATATTTGATTCTGCCAGGACCACAACTGATTCTGTGATACAACTTGAGATCAGGAAAAATATAGGCTCTCTCTTAGCAAAATGAGACCTAAAAGTTATACAATTATGAGAGATATATCTCATAGTGAAACCCCATCCCTACTAAAAATACAAAGATTAGCTGGGCATGGTGGCAGGTGCCTGTAATCCCAGCTACTAGGGAGGCTGAGGCAGGAGAATCACTTGAACCAGGGAGGCAGAGGTTGCAGTGAGCCAAGACTGCACCATTGCACTCCAGCCTGGGTAACAAGAGTGAAACTCTGTCTCAAAAAAAAAAAAAAAAAAAAATATATATATATATATATATATATATATATATATTTCTTCCTAATTTCCATTGCTCCAATCTTCTGTCTCAAAAAAAAAAAAAAAAAAAATTCTGTCTCAAAAAAAACCTCTGTCTCAAAAAACAACTCTGTCTCAAAAAAATATATAGATATACACACACATATATATACATATAGATACACACACACACACACATACAACTTTATAGACCAAAAGATAGAGGAATCTGGGGAAAAGCCAAAGCTTAGAAACTGAAAGGAAGTGATAACTTCAGGGGAAGGGAAAGTACTCAAAGGAACCATCTCTGAGGTTAAAGGGCATAGACCATGAGAAAGAGAAGGTACGTCTATGATGAACACCCACCACTGGCTGCAGGAGCCTCCATGTGGAGACGCCCTGATACCAAAGCATCATGGCTGGATGTGCGGTTCCACCATACACTGTGCTGCTCAGCTGGAAAGCCACAGACAGACAACCCTGCTGAAGGCCTGACCATTCAGGTCCTACACTCCCACGTCAGATGTTGGTATGTTAGCTAGACCAGATGCTCTGCCCTACTTTTCATTTGAAAGTGTCATGGCCGGGCGCGGCGGCTCACGCCTGTAATCCCAGCACTTTGGGAGGCCGAAGCAGGCGGATCACTAGGTCAAGAGATCGAGAGCATCCTGGCTAACACGATGAAAACCCGTCTCTACTAAAAATACAAAAAATTAGCCGGGAGTGGTGGCGGGCACCTGTGGTCCCAGCTACTTGGGAGGCTGAGGCAGGAGAATGGCGTGAACCTGGGAGGTGGAGCTTGCAGTGAGCCGAGATCACTCCACTGCACTCCAGCCTGGGGGACAGAGAAAGACTCTGTCTCAAAAAAAAAAAAAAAAAAAAAAAGAGTCATTTGGGTTATACCATAATGAAGAGCAGATTGAACTCTTGTTGGGGTTCTGTGTGTGTGCTCCTCAGCTTACTTCCAATCAAAAGGCTAGCAAGATTCCTTCACGAAAGTAACAAACAGGGAAAGACTGCTGCCATTTAGCTGCCCAGCAATGTGGCTGGGATCTGTGTGTATACATAATATGAATTGCTTGCCAACCTAAAAATCTAGATTGGCTGGGCGCGGTGGCTCACGCCTGTAATCCCAGCGCTTTGGGAGGCCGAGGTGGGCGGTCACAAGGTCAGGAGTTCAAGACCAGCCTGGCCAACTTGGTGATACCCCATCTCTACTGAAAATACAAAAATTAGCCAGGTGTGGTGGTGCACGCCTGTAATCCCAGCTACTTAGGAGGCTGAGGCAGGAGAATTGTTTGAACCCAGGAGGCAGAAGTTGCAGTGAGCCGAGATCGCTCCATTGCACTCCAGCCTGGGCAACAGGGCGAGACTCCATCTCCAAAAAAAAAAAAAAAAACAAAAAACAAAAAAAAAAACACTAGATCTCTTCCTTTTGAAAAAATTCGTAAGAACTGGCAACACTGGGTCATTTCCAAAAAGCCACATCACTGGGGCTAAGCACCAGCCTTACCCTTGAGACCAGGCCTGAATTCTCCAGTTGCCATAGTCTCCACCATCTGCATCACTGACATGTTTACCATCTGCCCCACTAACATGTTTTTTTGTTTGTCTTGTTTTGAGATGGAGTCTCACTCTGTCGCCCAGGCAGACAGGCCTGGAGGAAACTCCAGACTGGAGTGCAGTGATGCGATCTCGGCTGACTGCAATCTCCGCCTCCCAGGTTCAAGTGATTCTCCTGCCTCAGCCTCCCAAACAGTGGGGACCACAGGCACGCACTACCATGCCTGGCTAATTTTTGTATTTTTAGTAGAGACAGGGTTACACTATGTTGGCCAGTCTGGTCGTGAACTCCTAACCTCTGGTGATTCACCCACCTTAGCCTCCCAAAGTGCTGGGATTACAGGTGTAAGCCACCGCACCCCACCCTCAGTGACATGTTAACCACCGGTTTCCAGAACTACCTGAATGGGCAATCCTGGAAACTCGAATAATGAGTTATTTGACTTACCTCTTCTCCTTCAACAGGGAAGAACTACAAGACCCTGGTTTTGGGCTGATACAGAGACCTTAAAGCTTCACTTTAATAAGCAATGAAAATATTTAGACCCTCATGTGTTATAGAAGCAAGCTGTGGTCCGGTCTCTCACCCTGTATGATAGATCTACTAATGTATCTATACTAAGGTTTTGCAGCAATAGAAAGAAAAATATTTGCTGAGTGCCAAGCAAGAAGGACTAAGTAGCTAAATGCTCAAATCCTGGCCTCACCGATAGCTTGCAGGCAAGTGTTTATAAAAGCAGAAGCTACAGGCAATATTCTAAATCAATACACAAGATTACACATTGGTTTAGGCCTATACAGGCAGATTATCCTGAAGCACAGGCGTATTGGTAGTAGGCAGATTCAAAGCTTTGCTAGTTTGCAATTGGTTAAGGAAAAGAAACTTGGTTTTAAAATTTGGGGTTTGCAGGAAAATGTTAATTGGTTATGTGGGGAGGATGACTTTCTCTAAACCCTCCAGGAAGAAATTTAGAATAAAGAATGTGGTCAAAGTTCAGTCTTCAATTCCCTTTTATCTGAGGTCTATGTGCACGTGGGGTCCCCCATGGGGATCTCTGAAAGACAACTCAGGGACACGTGTTAAGATGTTGTCTTTAGTTTCTATAGGGAAACGAAACGTCTCTGGAACTCTAACTTGCTTGGCTTTAGGCTACTCTTCCCTTCTGGTTTTTTTGGGGTTTTTTTGAGATGGAGTCTCGCTCTGTCGCCCAGGCTGGAGTGCGGTGGCCAGATCTCAGCTCACTGCAAGCTCCACTTCCCAGGTTTACGCCATTCTCCTGCCTCAGCCTCCCAGGTAGCTGGGACTACAGACGCCCGCCACCTCGCCCGGCTAGTTTTTTGTATTTTTTGGTAGAGACGGGGTTTCACCGTGTTAGCCAGGATGGTCTCGATCTCCTGACCTCGTGATCTGCCCATCTCGGCCTCCCAAAGTGCTGGGATTACAGGCTTGAACCACTGTGCCCGGCCCCCTTCTGGTTTAACAAATTACTTACTTACTTCTGGGGCTAGCTAGGTGCCTGGAATTTCCTTTAAAGGAACTCAGAATTGTCCTTTATTTCCATGTGTGGAGTCCACAGACCCCTAAAAAGGGGTTTTCTGTTCCATCTCACATGACTGAAGGACAATGTTCTTGATTATGAGAAGTGGCATCAGCTTTACTGTGACCTGATTAATAAACAGTCACTTTCCTGGGTTATAAAAAGACTCTGAAAGAAAAATGTATTGTTTAGATTGGGTGTGCTGGCCCATGCCTGTAGTCTCAGGACTTTGGGAGGCTGAGGCAGGAGGATCCCTTGAACTAAGGAGCTTGAGACCGGCCTAGGCAACATAGAGGGACCTCATCTCCATTAAAAATAAAAAATGAATTAGCCCTGTGTGGTGACACATACCTGTGGTTCCAGCTACTTAGGAGGCTGAGGTGGAAGGATTGCTTGAGCCCAGGAAATCCAGGCTGCAGTGAGCCATGATCACACCACTGTACTCCAGCCTCAGTGACAGAGTGAGACTGTCTCAAAAGCAAAAAGAAAAGGGTGCTGTTTAAATTCCATTCTGCCTCCATCTCAGAATAAGATCTAGAGAATTCCAAAAACTCCTTAACTTTAAAGTGATACATTGTTTTATGTTTTGTTCTGTATTGAAGTCAGACTGAGTCTCTGACCACATTCTTTCCTTCATCCCACCCCTAATCCCATCTCCTTGAGAAGTTGAGAAAATGTGTTCTACACCCTCAGTTCAGTCACCTCTGGTTTGAGAGGCCCAGATTTGCCTGTCTGTGAAGCTTTACCTTGAGTTTCCACTGGGCCTCTGATGGCAATAGATGAGAAAATCAAGAGTTTTCCCATGTAACATGGAAATGGGTTGGAAGCCACCTTTTTGAAACTCTGTCCAGGGTGAACAGCTGCTTTTCATACTATCATGGTGAATAGAAAAATGCACAGCCTGATGAAAACTTGGTTAACTTCTCACCCAATAGCCTCTGGAAGGAGAGAGGAGAACATACATGTTTAACATTTCAATCAAGCTGACAGCAAGCACTGAAGGCTTGTTTGAGGGATAAGCCTAAGGCAAGGTAGAAAACTGGAATGGGAGAATGTCAGCTTGGCAAAAAGAACTACAAAGAAGTTGAAAGGCACTTTAGGAGGTCAGGGGCTCCGTTTCTTAAATACCATTAACTGCTAGAGCTGAGGCGGACCTGAAATCTCATCCAACCCCTACTTAAAGGTCAGAAAATGGAGCCAAGAGCCATTTAATGGTTGAGGCTTCATGCTGTCTTGTTAAGACTGCTTCATGCTGTCTTGTCTGTACTCCTGCACTCAGTCCAGTGCCTGGCACAAAATCGCAGTTGGTTGACTAAATGTTTGATTGAATATATGACAAAACCTGAACTGAAACTCAGGACAAAGGTTTTATAGTCAATGATGCCCAACTCCACTGGTCATCAGAATTGCCTATGGAAGCTTTTTAGAAAGATCCCTAGACCCTACCCCAGATCTCTTGAGTCAGAGTCTTCAGATTGGAGGACGTTTCTAAACTCACCAGGCTCCCCTATCATCCTGATGATCACCTAGATTAATAAACCATTGCCCTGAATGATACTGCCTCTCAATACATCACACATCTAAAACAGTTGGTATTTATCCTACCACATGAGATCACCACAGACAGTGATCATCCCCTTCTAGAGGGGGGAATAAATGACCTCACACATCACCACTGAAAACTTTTCTAAACATAATATATGATTTTCAGGGCAGTTGCAACTTTTAAGTCAACTTGGAATCAAGGGTAAGTGCTGATTTTAAAGCAAAGGATTTCATGCATTAAAATGACATGGGATTAATTATCAAGGAAAAAATATATATGGATACACAGGACCTCATGACAAAGTTTTGTCATACAGACTGATAATGAGACATCACATGGTCTATACAGACGGGTCCTGGTAGATGCTCTGGACAAGGATTCAGAAAATAGCAACTACATTAGGGCTTCCTTTATTATGACAAATAGCATATTTTTTATTCAAAGGAAAATAACTACATTTTTATGTCAGTAGTCAGTGTGTGTGGTTTTTTTTTTTTTATTTACCCCCATTATAAAGCTTTGTCTCACAGGAGGTCTGGCATTCATCATGAGCTTGTTCAGAGCTATCTGGGATCTCCTACGAACAAGAGAAAGAAGCTAAGCATAAGCCATAACAAATCAGAGGGTAATATGTTAACCAGACACCATTCACAGAGTCATCCCAGAGATAAATGCATTTGTGTTCACAAGGTTCTTGAGCTCCAAGAAGATAGATGTGCTGTGCATCTGGTGCTATTAGTAACTTGTTTGGTTTTCATTTATGCTTATACCCGCAATAATAATTTACAAAAAAAAAAACTAAACAGTCTGATTCATTCACTCACTTTATGTAGGGAAAGTGAATACGGGGCCCTCTCACTTTTTTAAAAGTCTATATTCATTTCTTTAAATAAAAGGGTAGAGGGAAGAAAACCAAATAAAATCGCTTTTCATCCTTGCTTAAACCCAAATCTCTAACCTCTTGTAATTAGTCCATTCTGAAAGGCAAGTCTGCAGACAGAAAGGAATTGCTCTGTCCTGGAGGCACCATCAATAATGCCTCATATTCCCGACACCTGTGTCTCTGTAATGGCCTCTGCCTACTATGAGAACTCTGCAAAGTCCAAACACAAGTTTTTAAATTATCCAGCCCCCTCAACTCCTGAAGGAAAGGGAAGAAAAAAGTAAGGGACTGGGAGAGACTATGGTGAGGAGGATAGCGCTAAAGCAGAAACACAAACCAATAAACACAAGTAAGTTCGGAGTCAGAGCCACCACGGAGTCTTAAACCAGGCCCGTTGTGTTTTGATCTTGCAGAAACACATATGGTCCTCCATTAGCAGGTCTCAGAGCAGTGGGCACCGTTACCATACCATATGCGCTGATCGCAGCAACAGGGCTGATTTATGTTAGTGAGTGCAAGGTTTTTTCTTTGTATTTCATCTCCTTGTTATTTCAGGAGAAATGTAAGGGTAGATTTATTCTGCCATTACAAAGAGGCTTCCTAGAGTTTGTTTAAAGTTGACAGTTTCCAGTAGAGTGAAGCAGATCTGTTTCCTACAAAAATTCGGTGAAAGCTAGATGTTCCTTCTCCCTCTCCCCCTTCAAATAAAAGCAGATTTAGCCTCATCCCTACACACATTCATCCTATAATCATGGACAACTAGACAATGCAAGAATATTGTGAAGAGTCACTCTAAGTTTGATATTTACATGCGGCCTCTCCTCTGTAAATATCATACTTATAAGCTATCTCTTACAGGGATATTTGCATGTGACCTCTCCTCTGTGGCTCTCTCCTCCTTCTCTACTCCTTTTCTCACCCCAAGGAGTAAATCTGGCCAGGGTTGAGTGGCTGCACAAGGGAAATCAGAAAAATCCCAGGGATATCTCCCTAGCAGTATCTAAGATCCTTCCCACTTTGGCCAATAATTTCCCAGTAGTACAATCAAAATGGGTCAAAAGGAAGATGAAAGCGATGAGTGGGGCAGGGTTTGGCCAACGCTAGTACACAAAGATAAAGGATATTGCTTGTGAAATGTGCAAACAAGATGTCAAGAGCTGCCGCCACACGCCCCACAGGGTTCAGTCACCTCTGCTTCTCTGAGCTTAGAAACTGATTCATCTTGGGTGACCCTGTGCCTGAGTTCCACTTGTGTCATGCCTTATATCTGAAGCCCAGCCAACCAGCACACTCCTACAGTACCTAACAGCATAAAACTTCACTGCCCTCCAATGCACTACTCCAAAATCCCCTTTCATTAGCAAATCTCCAGGAGGAAAGCATTCTAATAACTAATTGAACTCCAAGGTTTGAATGACTAACAGCCATTCCAAAGCTAGTCTCCGTTTCAAAGTGGACAATCAGTAATAAGAATGGATTTCTAATTGATAAAAAGTCAAAGGTGAGACAAAAGGGAAAGAATCTTTTTAGGCATTGTGGGAAAGACTCATTTTTAGACTATGGTATAAATTTTATCAGACTGTCTTCACCTCCTAGAAATACCCCCACCTACCTCTCTCTTTTCCTTACTACCCTTTTCTAAAAGCTCAGGAATGGGATGCAGCTCTGAATTAGCAGCAAAGTCAACAGTGATGATCACCCTTGACTTTTGATCACCTTGAGTCTTTGTTTAGCTCATTGCCTTACAACAGAAAATAGCCTTCCCTTTCCCTCATCTACCTCGCTTTGAAAGTGGGGAAGTTATTTAAAGAATCATTGTTTTCAAGTCACCACCAAAACTTTTACTGAAAACATAATACATAGTTGTAGGGGTATTCGTTTTATTTCAAGTCAGAACTGAAGCCTAGATGTTGATTTTGTTGCCATAAGATTGTGGTTTTATTTAAAGGCTGCCAGAAAGGACTACTTTTTTTGGCTTTGTGCTTTTTGGGGTTTCAATTAAAATCTGCATTAGGAAACTTATCCAAAGGATGTTAAGAAATATTATATGGGATCTTCTGTCTTAATCTGGCCTAGGATTTTTAACTCTGACCCTTTGATTGCTCCATTCTGAACCCACCGCTTTTATATAACAAGCATCCTGCAAAGCAAATAAAGTGTTTAAAAATACGTGTTGTGAAGAGGTTACAATAACAGCTTTAGATTCAGACTCAAATTCAATATTGAGCTATGTCATTTGATATCTGTGTGATTTAGAGTAGTTACTAACACTCTAAGTTTTAGTTTTCTCCTCTGTAAATTGGGTTTACTAACACCTATGTTAGTTGTTATATTACAACATTGAGAGTTGTTGTATCTCAGAAATGTATGAGAGGATTCAATGAGATGAAGTCTGAAGACACTTAGCAAAGTAACCAGCACATCCAGAGTGCTCAGTATAAATTATTGTGGGGAGCTGGGATTGTAACTATTGACACATTCCATTCTCCCAACATTGAACTCCACTAGTATAGAGAAAAGTATCATGACTTCTATTTGTCCCTCACCACAGGACCATGCACAGAGTGGATATACAATAAATACTTGCCAAATTGAGTAGCCAGCACAGTGGACAGTTAAGTCATTCAACAAGTACCTGTCAGGCACCTATTCAGGCACCCGTTGCAGGGAATATCTTAACTCAGGATATACTTAGGATATAAAGCTGCGATGAAAGGAGAAGCTCTCTGCCTCTGTCGAAGTTATATTTTAGTGGTGAGAGGCAGATAAACAACAAGTAAACTAATAGATGATATATTTCAAATGATGTGGCAATATGAACTATTACTTGTTAAAGAGAATTATAGAATGGAGAATGACTTGGGGTGGGGAGCAACTTTATGTAGATTCATTTAAGAAATCAACTTTGAAGAAGTGATGTTACATCTGAGAACTAGATGTTAAAAAGGGGTTATAACCAATCCCGGCACTTTGGGAGACCGAGGTGGGTGGATCACGAGGTCAGGATTGAGACCAGCCTATCCAACATGGTGAAACCTCGTCTCTACTAACAATACAAACATTAACCAGGCGTGGTGGCACACGCCTGTAATCCCAGCTACTCAGGAGGCTGAGGCAGGAGAATCGCTTGAATCCAGGAGGCAGAGGTTGCAGTGAGTGGAGATCATGCCATTGCACTCCAACATGGGCAACAGAGTGAGACTCCATCTCAAAACAAACAAAAACCACAAAGGAAAAAAAAGGGGTTAACCATCTAGGGGGAGAGGGTCCTGGGCAGCAAGTATATAAACTCAGTCAGGTACAAGCTTTTAGTATTTGAATACCAGAAAAGCCACAAGTATGACTAAAGCAGAGTGAGTAAGATGGTGGGGGATGGGCTGGGGACTGGCAAGCAGAACCAACAACAGAGGCTAAAGTAAGCTAGGGTAAATAGTTTGGATTTTCTTCTAATTATGATAAGAAGGCATCAGAAGGTTTTAAATAGCTTCTCAGAAAAGATGCCTGCGTGGTGCATGATTATGTGATGGAACAAATGAGGCTATTCTGGCTCCTGCATAATTATTTCATGCTAATATAACATGCAAGATTGTCAAAGCAACCAGGTACCTCTGTGGCTGACATTCAGAGTTGTTGTGTCTCAGAAATGTATTGCCTCAATTAGAAAGAAAAAGAAAATCAGAACTTGCTTATAATTCTAGAGAACAGAAAATTAGATCAAACTTATCAATTCATTCAATGGAAGAAGGCTATAAAGATTTAAGGGGGTGAGGTGGGAATCTTGCTTTGAATCCCAAATGTCTGAATCAGAAAAATTATAAAATCTTACCTCTGTAAGCAACTGCTTTTCTCTCCTTTCTATTAGAATTCAAATACCATATTTATTAGCATTTATACCCTAATCTCCAGGAAGGTAATATAAGCCTCAATAACTCAGAAAAATTCCTGGGAGAGGGAATGTGCCATAACAATGCCAGATCATTGGGTATATTATCAGGAAAACAGAAGCCATTCTACATATTTCAAACAGAAGGAATTGTATACAGGAAACAGAAAAATCTGTCTGGGGGGGGGTGGCTCATGCCTGTAATCCCAGCACTTTGGGAGGCCCAGGAGGGCAGATCACCTGAGGTCAGGAGTTTGATGCCAGCCTAGCCAACATGGTGAAACCCTGTCTCTACTAAAAATACAAAATACACCTGTAATCCCAGCTCCTCAGGAGGCTGAGGCAGGAGAATTGCTTGAATCTGGAAGGCAGAGGTTGCAGTGAGCCAAGATCATGCCACTGCACTTCATCCTGGGTGACAGTGAGACTCCATCTCAAAAAAAAAAAAAAAAACAAAACAAAAAAAAGGAAACAGAAAAATCTGGGAAGAACAGGCAGATGAAAATGGAAAAAGCTGAACTTAGCCAGAAGCTAGTAATTGCAAGAAGCTGCTCCCATACCCAGAACTGGAGGAACAAAAGGCAACGTGTAACTTAGAATCCATGATCTCTATGCCACTGAGGTTGGAAAGCACCCATTGCTGGTGCTGTTGGAACCATAGCCATGATTGCTTTGCAGGAAGTCTGGAGCCTAAAGTTGCCCAAAGCAGTCATTGTTGCTACTGGAGCCAAAGTCCACAGGTGCTTGGTGGCTGAGGCTTCTAGGGCATGTACTCGCTGGGCAGGAAGCCAGGAGTCTAGACTTGCCTTCCATCACTGCTGCCACTGCTGCACTTACTTCCAGAAGCACCAATATCTTCTTCCTTCCTCCTGCCTCCTAATCTCCTGCCAGTGCCTGCCATTTGCCGAAGATAGAAGCTATCTGGCAAAAATGTTTCAGAAATGTAGTTTGCAGTCTTCTAACCTCTACCCCAAACCCACCCCTACGAACACACAGAAGAGTACAAAAGGACAGGAAAGGAGCCAAGAGCCAACAGACAAAGAGCACATCTTTCCTCAGATTTCTACTGTTAGAAGTCTTAGGAAACTGGTAAGCACGGTGGCTCATGCCTATAATCCCAGCACTTTGGGAGGGCAAAGTGGGAAGATCACTTGAGTCCTGGAGTTCAAGACCAAACTGGGCAACTTTATGAGATCCCATCTCCATAAAAAATTTAAAAAAATAAGTTAGCCAGGCATGGTGGCGCATGCCTGTAGTCCCAGCTACCTGAGGGGCCAAGGTGGGAGGATTGCTTGAGCTTGGGAGGTTGAGGCTGCAGTGAACCATGATTACACTACTGCACTCCAACCTGGGTGGCAGAGCTGAAAAAATAAAAAGCAGCAGCATTGGTAAACCAAGGTAAATAAAAGCTGCCTGAGAGACAATCTGAACATTCAAGGAAGCAGGAACAGAAGCTCATGATACAAGCAACAACTTTAGTGCTTCTTGAGCATCCCAACATTGTCTTAAGCTACCTTTCTTTACCAGTCAATCTATTGTCAAGAAACCAAACAAGCCTCATTCACTGTAAAGTATAAGTGATGGATAATGGCTTCATGAACAACCAATATGGTAGACAAAAGAAATTTACAAGTGACATCAACCAAAGTCATTTTTAATAAATAATTAAGATGTTCTATATGCAAGAAAACAAAATCCTGTCCTTCAGTACACGTAATCTAAAGAGGGAAATATATGGTTCAAATAAATGTCATGTGGAAGATATGTAAGAGATAAGTGCAAAAGAATAGTAGTATGAAAACTGATCTAAAGCAGAGTTTATCAAACTGAGCACTATTGGAATTTTAGACCAGATAATTCTTTGTTGTGAGGTGCTGTCCTGGACACTGGAGGATGTTTAGCAGCATCCCTGGCCATGAGCACCCCCAACTTGTGACAACCAAAAATTTTCCCAGACATTGCCAAATGTCTCCCAAGGAGCAAGATCTAAAGTATCTTAAAGAAACTTAAGCTGAGAATTCACATATAGGTAGGAATTACCTAACAAAAGAGAAAGACAGGGATTCTAGGCAGAGAAATTATATGCAAAGGTATAAAGGCCTAAGAAAGCGATGGAGCTGGAGTCTAGAGTGTGAGGAGGATAAAGGGGCGGCGGCGACGGGGAGAGGGGCTGTGAATCTTGAAGGCAGAAAGTATGTAGTATACCAGAGTAAAAGTTTAAACTTTTAATCTTTAGGCAATGGAAAGTCATTGAAGGATTTTGAATAGGGCAATGATTTATTCAAATGTGTATTTTGGAGGCACTTTAGTGGCTACGGGAATAACAGAATAAGAGTAGAGGAGATTAAAAGAAGGGAAACCCAGTTTCCTAACTAGTTGCCATTATTATGATCAGATAACAAGGATCAATATTAAGTCCACAAAGGCAAGATGAGATACTTAAGGAGAGGAAATCAATAGAATTTAGTGATTATGTGAACATAGAAGGCAAAGAAAAGGAAGAATGCAAGAATTGCAGATTGCAGGCTGGAAACCGGAGTAAATGGAGCAGGCTGAGAAGTGGGTCGTCCTTTGGATACGTGAAGTTTGAGTTGCCTATAGGACATCCAGGTAAAGATATCTACTGGGTAACCTTACATGTATGTAAACATGTGTGTATGTACATATATGTCTATGTGTGCATATAAACTTGTTAGCAGAGACTTGGGCTAGATCTGTTTGAGAGTCTTCACAAGAGGCAGCAACTGACACATCCTTGAATTACATCATGGAGGGAGAAGAGAAAACAGATTTCACGGGAACATTATCATTTGGGAAAGGGAGAGGTCAGGGAAAAAGAAAAACCCCAAAATAATTCTGTAAAGAAACATGTTACCAAACCCAATGGAAATCCAGTCAACCGCCACAGTAAAACCGAACATCCACACCGAGGTTTTGCAGAGAGAAAACGGAGAATTTACAAGGCACCAAGCAAGCAGTGGGCAGCTCATGCTTAAGACCCAACTTTAGTGATGGCTTACAAAAAATAAAATAAAACAAAATTCTGTCCTTTAGTTCACATAGTCTAAATAGGGAAGTGCAGGGTTCAAGTAAAGTGCCATGTGGAAGATATGTAAGAGGTAAGTACAAAAGAATAGTAGTATCAAAACTGATCTAAAGCAGAGTTTATCAAACTCAGCACTATTGACATTTTAGACCAGATAATAGTCTAAAGGCAGGAATAAATTTCAGGAAAGCAGAAGTTACAGACAAAATCATAAATCAACATATGAAGGTTACACATTGGTTTGGCCTAGCACAGCAGGCTATCGTGAAGCAGGGACGTACAGGTGATAGGTGGATTTAAAGACTCTCTGATTTGTAATTGGTTAAGGAAGTGAAGCTTTGTCTAAAGTGTGGGGTTGGCAGAAAAAAAACTATTATTGTCTGGACTGTGGGCATGACTTTCCCAGGCCCCTCAGAAAGAAATTTAGAACAAAGAATGGTGACCAGAGGTCAGGTCATCCCTTAGTTTTCCCTTATCTGAGGTCTATGTGCCAGTGGATTCATTTGGTGGGGTCTGGGTTTCTGAAAAACTTCTTGCTTCTCAGGTTGCTCATCTTCTTCTGAGGGCTTGCTAGGTAACTGGAATTTTCCTTGAAGGAACTCAAGGTTTTCCTTTACTTCCATGCTTGGGAAGTCTGGCAAGCCCCTAAGAGGGATGGATCCCTGCTCCATCTCAAAGAGATAAAAAAAAAAAAATAAGATGTGATCAGAATGTTTGTGTTTCCCTGAAATTCATATGCTGAAACCTAACCCCCAAGGTGATGTTAAATAGTAAAGCCTACGGGAGGTGATAGCGTCATAAGGGTAGAGTAAAAAGAGGCTTGAGGGAGTTTTGTTTGCCCTTTCCACCATATGAGGATGAATTAAGAAGAGAACATCTGTGATCTGGCCCTCACCAGAATGCTAGTGCCTTAATTTTAGACTTCTCAGCCTCCAGAGCTGTAAGAAATAAATTTCAGTTACTTATAAGCTACCCAGTTTACAGTATTTTGCATGGCAGTGCAAATGGACTAAGACATAAGAGATGATAGAACAGCAGCTAAAGAGAGAAAGAGGAGACCATTTGAGAGGGAAGGAATAGTCAATGGTACAAAGAAACCAAGCAAGGTAAGAGCTGAATACTGGCCCTTTGATAGAGTGATCAGGAGCTTCTGATAACCTTTGCCAAGGCAATGTCAGGAAGGTCCAAGAATCTGATTGCAACAAGCAGGGGAGTCAAGCAGACAACTCTTCCAAGAATCATAGCACTGTTATTATTTCAATGACAAGATCGAGCGTGTTTATCAGCTAAGAGAATGGACCCAGAGAAGGAGTGATTAATAGTAGTAAGTCCTCCAGGAAAAGTTAGTGGAAATGAGGGATGTAGTTGGTGGAAGGGACTTATCGAAAAAGAGATAAAGACATCTGTACACAAAGAGGAGTTTGAAATAGGTGTGTGCACATTACAGAAGATGTTCATGCCTCTGAGAAGTAGAAGACAAGGCCATCTGCTAAGAATTAGATCAAATAAAGTCCTTTGACGGGAAAAGCTAGGTTGGGCACTCCAGAAGAGAATAAATATGTCTAATAACTATCACCGGAAATTGGAGAGAACTCAAACACAGAGAAAGCTGACCAGGTAGCTTTGAGGATGCGGTTGAGATCTGAACTCATTTGTAGTGGGGCCACTCTGGGGATGTGTAATTTTTCTGGGCTGCACTCAGCAGTTCAAATAAAGATGAAAGGAGAGGCAGAGATTGCTCATGTTTGGGGTTTTGCAGGAGAATTGTGGCAGAAGGTCCAAGTAGTGGGGAACTCAGATTGTTGGTGAGAAACCAACTGACTGAATCAGGTGGGGGTGGGAAAAGAGAAGTCCAGAGGACTATGACAGGGAACTGGTGATGGATCATTTGGTGACACAGAAGTTGACTACAAATGGCCACAGGCTCTGACACCTCCCATTTGCAAGCATCTGCTCCACCTCTTGAGCCTGGGTGGACTCTGACTGCATTGTTTAATAGAGTATGGTGGAAAAGAAATGATGCCATGGGAGCTTTTAGGTCAGGTCTTCAGACACTGGCAGCTTCTACTCTTGGTCTTTGGAAAATCCACTCTTGAAGCCTGAGCAGTCATGTTAGAAGGTCACCTATGCTGCCAGAAAGAATACAGAGGGGAAGAAGAGCCCCCACAGAGCCATGAAGTCCAGCCAGTCCATAGAGGCACTGGGTATGTGAGCAAAACCAACCTGGACCCTCCAGACCAGATGAGCACCACTGAGCAACCCAGTCCCTGCAACGTGGAGCAGTGGAGCTCAGCCCGAATTCCAGACTCACAGAATTGTGATGGAAAATGATGGGAAGTTGTGTTCTGGGTTGAGCTGGAGACTCCAGAAATGAAGGCTTTCCCAAGTTTCACAGGGGCCAGGGTCTCGCCATGGGGGTGGACTATCAAAGCAGGTGGTGATAAAGATCTTGGTTGTTATTAATGTGTGGGAGAAAAATTATTACTGAAAGGCTGGGATGGGGTGGGGGAGATTTACTCAGGGTCAAATTATTGCTAATCATTCCTGGCTGTTGTTATTCTGAATTTCAAAAAAGGGATGCAAGTGGGGAAATGACTCACCAGCAGTTACCTCAGCTGCCACTGTGATGCCTGGTGACACATAATTAGAAAACAAATGACAGATTAGTTTAATAATATTCATTAGCAACTAATGAAACTGACAGTGTTTCCTATTGAAAGCAGGTTAGGTTGTTAGTTGATTTTAAGCAAATTATGCTCCACCCCCTGCACTGTCCCTCCCCCAACTGCCTTTCAGCTAAATGAGAGGTTGGAGGTAGAGTGAGGAGAGGATTGTAAATGGGTCATAAAATGGCATCAAGAGTGAGATGGTTGAGAGGACAGAGAGAATAAGAAGACAAAATCAGAATGGGAGGGAAGAGGTTCCTGGGATCCAGAGGGGAGGAAAGAGAAAGAAAGGGCTGGGTTTAAACTTTTGTTCCCAGATTATCTTCAGACATCTAACTGCCCTCAAAAGCAAATTTCCATTTGCCTCTGGGAGGAAATGGTTAAATGGAGAAAAAAATCAGTGCTTGCTTCCAGGCATTGTTGTTCTTTTTCCTTAAAAAAAAAAAATTCTCCTAAGTAAGAATTTTAACGATATGCAGAAATCATAGCTGTCTTGCTGAATCGCTATAGGACTGACCCCCCTTGACAGTTCTTAAATTATTCAGCTATCAAGGGCCTGCTAAACATTAAATTAAGCATCCTCTCTCCCCTGTCCTAAACCATTAAGTTATGCAAATGCACAGATAATGGGGCATATGACAGCTGGAGGCATTAATCACGCAGCTCTGTCTCTGGGCTGTTGTTATGTAGAAACTGCATCTGCCAACAGACCGAGCAGCCACAATTAGATCTCACTTAATGGAATGAGGAGCCGCTACCTAGCCCTCCACACTCGTGTTAGGTTGTAGACCTGGGAGTGAATAAGGCACTTGGGAGATCTCACTGCTCTCATTCTTTCTCTCCCCCCACCCTCTCTTTTAATACCTGCTCCTCCAATTGAAATGAAAAATTACCTGTAATTGTTATCATTTGCAAACAAAACCTGTCAGAAGACAAACCTGCTGTTTACAATGGATGTTTTTGTTGTTCCCCGGGAAGGTTCTTAAGGGAATTTCTTTCATTTGTTTTTTTAACTAATTCTCCATCTTTGAGGGGAGGCTCAGGGCTGGGTAGTGGGAAGAAGCAAACAAACAGATTTCCCATTACAGCCTCCAAATTGCTGCCTTGAAGACGCAGACTGACTCACCCTGAAAGGCCGCTGGAGTACTCGTCAGCTTACCTGGAGTTCATTTGTGGCTGCTTTGCTTCCACCAAGATAATTGTAAAAGAAAGCAAGGCAGGCAGAGCCAAAGCTTAAGCTACCAGCCTCTCCCCCACAGGAAGCCATGAATTATACCCACTGCGGAGACATCCCAATCATCTTCCAAAGAACTTCTGCTTCCTCATGATTTAACACACTCAATTTATAGCTTATGTATATTTTAAAATCCAAGTTGTTAAGCATTTGCACAGTGGTCTATTGCTTTGTATTTTATCTGTTTTTTTCAATTTTACTTGATGAGGATATGAAGACAACACAGATAGCTTTCAGGAATACATGATTTGCTAACAGTTGCCATCTGTATGGGACATAAGTTGCTGTATCTTTTTTAATACCAAAACACTGGTTTCCAAATGGTTTCTCAAGAACAGTGCTCTATGGTTCCACACAGTACTTATGGGTAGAGAGGGGACCCCATGTAGAAGTGGATCGTGATCATGACCCTCCCAACGCCAAACAGCAAGAACGCTGTTTTTCACACAAAAGCTCAGTATGTGAAACAGTTACAAGGAACAAAAAAGTTCTGTTCCTAAGTAGTTTCAAAACCGCTGTTCTCAAATGAGGTTAAGGAGACATGCAGACTTGGTCTCTGGTGACATGCAATCTCAAATCTGCTCTCCCTGCTTGCTAAAAATAGCATCATCCAAATGGCTAACAATCAATAGCACTGTTTTTGCTCCTCCCATCAAAAGTTCTCCAACACTTTTAGAAAGTCTACATATATTCATGAGCAAGAAACCAAGTGTAGAGAGGAGAGGTGATGATGTGCTAATAATTGAAGCCAGCCTGCCCTCCCTTCCCTGCTAATCCCACTAACTACCATTTCAGGCCAATTAGCTCCAAGCTGGGTCAGTGCTCCCTGAATGTAGGCCTCACCTCTGACCTTGAAAATGCTTGCACAGTGAGAGCGAGCAGGCCAGCTCATGGAAATGTGTAATTACTACCGGGGGAGGAAACTCATGCAAAGGTTTATCTGGTCAAACATATATAGGACACGGGGTGCCCCTTCCCAGACTTCCAAGCCTGGCCATACTGTTTTTCTTTAAACCTTCAAACAGTTTCTTCCTACTAAGGCCCTTCCAGAGCCTGAATAAATCCAGTTACAAGATGACCTAACTCAGTCTCAGGTCCTGTTTCATCTGGAACAAGATCTCAATTGCTATGGGACTGGTTTCTTGGATTTGAGACAGAGCAAGGAGCCCATCTTAAGGGCCTGCTACCTAACCCCCCAAACATGGAAATATAGGGAAGTCTTGAGTTCCTTCAAGGGAAATTTCAGGCACCTAGCTAGCCCTGAGAAGTAAGTAAGCAATTTGATAAACAAGAAGGTAATAGTAGACTGAAACAATAGCCAAGGAATTAAGAGTAAGGAGATGTTTGATTCCCCTACAGAAACTAAAAATAACATCTTAACATATGTCTGAGTTATTTTTCAGAAACTCGGACCCCACCCAAACATATCCACCAGCACATAGAACTCAGATAAGTGGGAACTGGGGGTTGTGCTCTGACCACAGTTCATTGTTCTAAGTTTCTTCCTGAGGGGCCTGGAGAAAGTCAAACTCATGAGAAATAACACTCCTTTCTGCTGACCCTGCTTTTTGTCTGCTGCACAGACCAAACCAGTTCATTGAGACTGTGGTATTGCAGTAAAGGAAGAGTTTAATTAACGTGAGGGCCGCCACACAGAAGATGGAGTTATGACTTAAATCTCCCCAAAGGCTCAGAGATTAGGGTTTTTTGAGGATAGTTTAGTGGGCAGGGGACTAGAGAATGGGTGCTGTTGATTGGTTGGGGATGCAATCATAGGGGTGTAGCAAACAATCCTTGTGCAGTGAGTCCACATTTGGGCGGGGGCCACAGGACTAGTTGAGCCATGGGTCATGAGTCCCGGTGGGCTCAGGCTGAAAAGCATCATGAAAGACCAATCTTAGGTTCTACAATACTGATGTTATCTTTAGGAGCAACTGGGGAAGTCACAAATCTTGTGACTCTGACCACATGACTCCTGAGCAGTAAGGGATTATAGAAACTATGTCTACATTTTAGCAGAATCCAGGACACTGTCATAATCCTAATCTCAGGGCTTCTCATTAGTTTTTGGTCTCTGAGCAAGGAGGGAGTTAGTTTTAGGGAGGGACTATTATGCTTGCTGTCAAGTTAAACTATAAACTAAATCTTCTCCATGGCTAGCTTGGCCTATGCCCAAAAGTGAGCAAAAACAGAGCCCATGAAGCTAGAAGCAAGAAAGAGTCAGCCACAAATCTGAGTGCTCCAAATGCAACCCTGTGTGACTCTTCTCTGCTTAAAAATTGTAGGAGAGTAATAACAACGCCCACAGGTTTGTAGTGAGAATGAATCTCTGTATCAAAAGACAGATTAACAAGAGAAAAACAAATTTATTAACATATACATGGGAGACACCCAGAGAATGAGTAGTTCTCAAAGAGGTGGCTTCGAATTCCAACTTTTATCACTTCAACAAAGAACAGTCAGTTTTTAGAGAAGTAACAAGACAAAGGAAAAGTACTATAAACCAAAAATAAAATCATAAGCACTTCCAAACAACCGAACAGATCACCTCTTGACCAAGAAGACCCCAGAGAAACCTGGAAAACTGAATTTCTGGCCATGTCGGGAAGGGAAATAGGACATGCTTTGTGATATCCCATCCCTTTTGGAGTTTAGGCACAAATGACCAGCATGAATGTGTGAGCCCTGAAAATCTGAGCCAGGTCTCAGTTAATTGAGAAAGTTTATTTTGCCCAGGTTGAAGATACACACCTGTGACACAGCCTCAGGAAGTCCTGAGGACATGTACTCAAGGTGGTCAGGGCACAACTTAATTTTATACATTTTAGGGAGGCATGAGACATCAATCAATATAGTGTAAGAAGTATATTGGTTCGGTCTGGAAAGGCGGGACAACTTGAAGCAAAGGCAGAAGACTCAAAGCAGGGATGGGGCTTCCAGGTCAAAGACAGGTGAGGGACAAATGGTTGCATTCTTTTGAGTTTGATTAGCCTTTCCAAAGGAGGCAATATGCATCTATCCCAGTGAGCAGAGGGATGACTTTGAATAGAATGGGTGGCAGGTTTGCCCTGAGCAGTTCCCAGCATGGAGGGGACCAAGATATTTCTCTTTCGCAAATGTTAAAATAGAGATCATAAGACTGACAAAACAGACTCTGTAGTAATAAGATACCAAATTACAAACAAGACCTAAGGCCACGCAAGGCAAGGTGTGAAGTCACACCCCACAAACCATAAAATCTCATTCAAAGGCGTTCTGTAACCTGATATGTGTTTTACTTTCTAACCTGACTCTGATATAGTATGACAGATCTGTCACATGACAGCAGACTCTGAAGGAAATAATTTTTTACCTCAAAATATATTTCTCTGAAGTATTTTGAAATGGCCCTACAAAGCCATCTTCTGTGGGGAAAATTTGCACCTGGAGAGAATCTCCATTATTGCAGCCAGGCCTTTTCTTCTAGGCCTTTCTTGGCCTTTCTTGGATCTAGGAGAGATTAAGAGTCTGATGCCTTTAAAGGTCTGAAAAGAGACATTTACAAACTATTCTCCCTGAGAGCTGCTACCTAGGAGGCTTCATCTACATAACAAGAACCTTGGCCTCCACAACCCCTTTATCTTAATTCAAGAATTCTTTCTACTGATAGCTCAACTCTCTTAACCAATTGTCAACTAAATCCCTAAAACCCACCTATGACTTGCAAGCCCCCACTTTGAGATTCCCACCTTTTCAGGCTGAAAAAGTGTGTACCTTGCATGTATTGATTTGTGTCTTTGCCTGTAACTCCTGCCTACCTACATTGTGTAAAACCAAACTGATCTACCCACCTCAGGACCACTTACTTAAGGCTTCTTGGGTTTGTGTTTTCTCCAGTCTGTGATCACTCATATTGGTGCTCAAAAAACTTCTTTAAAATATGCTACAAAATTTGGCTTTTCCATTAACAGTGCTTTGAGTGTCTCTGGGCAGCAGCATGGGGAAAGGCAAATAACCGGCAAGTAACAGCTAGTTAGTAAAGCTTGCTATTACACGTTTCTCTGGTATCATCTCCAGGCCAATGGAGGGTCTAAAAGGTGTCCTCAGTGGTTAACATTTGTTCTCCCTGGTGGGGGGGTGGGCGGGATACCTTTGGTCTTTGTAAATTTATGTCCTGTTTCTATGCAAATAGAGGAAGGACAGAGAGTTCTCCTGCATCTGTTTAATTAACTTCAACTCAATAATCCTTTATATTTTGGGCAGGCATGTTTTGGTCTCCCACTTCTCCACCAACAAACTTCTGACCCAGTTGAGGGCAGGTTCCAGCTTTATTCATTCTTACCTATGTTGCTGTCAGGGCAGAAAATCTTCCCTTCCACTTTCTCTGAAGTTTTGCTGGAGTGAACTGACAACAAACAAATTAACAGGAGAAAAGGCATACAAATGTATTATGTGCATAAGCATGGTAGCCATACAAAATATGAGACCCTGGCCAGGCACAGTGGCTCATGCCTATAATTCCAGCACCTTGGAAGGCTGAGGTAGCCAGATCACATGAGGTCAGGAATTTGAGACCAGCCTGGCCAACATGGTGAAACCCCATCTCTACCAAAAATACAAAAATTAGCTGGGCATGGTGGTATGCACCTGTAGTCCCAGCTACTCAGGAGGCTGAGACAGGAGAATTGCTTGAACCTGGGAGGTGGAAGTTGCAGTGAGCTGAGATTGTGCCACTGCACTCCAGCCTGGGCAACAGAGTGAGACTGTGACACACACACCAAAAAAGAGAGACCCTAAGAAGGGCCAGATGCAGGCTTAAATACCCTCTTCATAGGGGAGAGGGAAGTAGGCACCTGTAGGCAATTTTAGAGAAACACATTTTTAGGGCGAATGAATAGACCCAGGAGGCACATATCTTACAAATGATTCTCTTTGGAATTCAAATGAACCGAGAAGCAGACAATGTCTTGTGACAAAGTCTGTCCAGGTGTGGCTCCATTCCTCAGTTCTACCTGAGATGGATAATGAAATTTCAGGGAGGGAATGGAAGGCAATTGTGTTCTTTCAAGGGGGTCTAGTTTAAGGCAGATAAGGAAATTTCAGATAAAAATTCCACCCTGCACTAGGGGGAGGGAGGAGACAAGAGAGGTCTGAGTGCTTAGTACACGATACAAGGTTTGAAAAATGGTCTTTCCATGCTTTGTGACTCCCATCCCCCAATCCCATGTTAAATGAACAATTACATAACAATTCTCATATCTAATATACTCAAAGTAGAACTTGGGCTCCTTGTTAGAAGAAACAATTCAAGTGCACAAGCAAATGGATACCTCGCCCCCTTAGTTATGCATCTAGAGGCCCCACCTGGTGGATCTCAGTAGAAACACTACTCCCCATTCCCTAAAATCTGTCAACCCTGTTACTCCCACCAGGTCTAGCAGTCGTCTTCCCCTGCCTGTCCTGCAACACACAACACTAAGTGTGCTTTGTAGCACTTATTACTCATTTTAAAAGTCATTCTATTCACGTATTTCTTTTCTCACTTATCGTTCATCTTCCCACTACAGTGTAAGGTCCACGGATGCACATCTGTCTCAGGCTCCATCTCCTCATCTGTGCAGAACGCAGTGCCTTGCATTTAGGCATCTGAAGGGGGCGACTGGGGAAACGGTCATCTGCAAATTCCAGTGGGCCTATACACTCCCTTCTCTAGAGGCTTTCAAACTACTCCTGCTCTTCTTCCTCTCCATAAACACTGTCTGAATAGCCTAAAGAGGCAAAAAAAGGCAGAAAGTCAATGGAAAATACCATGTTTTCATCCTGGAGCAGTGGTAGAGATTTATCAGGCAAAGCACTTTGGTTGCTTTTAACCTCGGTTGGATTTTAAAATGTTGGAGTCCTCTGGAAATGCTGATTTGCATAAAACAAACAAACAAGTATCATTCTTTTGTGATGATTTTCAGTTTCAAAGATCCTAGTACCCACTGTGCTGCTAGCATGTGGTCTAAAGCTGAGCAAAGCTTTCCATTTTTGTCCCAATGCTTAAACCCTTCTAGGAAGACTGTTCGAGAAAGTGCCCACCCATGAAGGTTAGCTTGGGGGAAATAAAGCTGAAAGATTATTTCACTGAGGTAGCTTAGAAATTTAAAACAATACTTAAATTGCAGATGTGATTTGCATCTTCTGGCTGCAAGGACTAGACTTAAATTAGGATACTGAAGGAGATTTTACTGTCTTCCTTAAGATACATTAAATTATACAAATATCAGATCATTTAATTGAACAGAGTAGGAGGGACAAGTATAGGCTTGCTGAGCAGCTGCTCTACATTTCTGGTACTCTGTTTTATTCAGAAATACTTTAGGACTTAACTGACAGGAACCCAACTTATACTAGCATAAGTGAAAACAAAAGAAATTGATTGAATTGTATAACTGAAAAGTTCACATAAAGGTCTAGCATCAGGTATAGCTGGATCCAGGTTCTTTACAGAAGGCAGGTGTTATAAGATTAATTTTCAAGTGTTTAAGCATAATATTATGCATATGTTGATTGCTTCAATTCTAGAAAGAAGTTGTAGCTCAAATAGACACTGATATAAGAAAGGGAACCTGCCAGAGGCATTAACTTTTTTTTTTTTTTGAGATGGAGTCTCACTCTGTCGCCCAGGCTGAAGTGCAGTGGCATGATCTCGGCTCACTGCAACCTCTGCCTCCCAGGTTTGAGCAATTCTCCTGCCTCAGCCTCCCAAGTAGCTGGGACTACAGGTGCATGCTGCTACACCCAGCTAATTTTTGTATTTTAGTAGAAACGGTTTCACTGTGTTGCCCAGGCTGGTCACAAACTCCTGAGCTCAGGCAATCTGCCCTCCTTGGCCTCCCAAAGTGTTGGGATTACAGGCGTGAGCCACTGCGCCCAGCCCTGGCAATAACTCTATATACTTCTATTATCCACATCTCCATCAACACCTAAGGCTTTGCCAATTAACATAATGATTAGAAAATGCTAGCTGGTTAAATAGCATGACGGGTGTTAGGAATGGTTTCTAAATGGTAAAATTAAAGCTATTCAAGATATGTGGGTTGGCCAAAGTAGTTTTGAGAGACTCTTCCCTCTTGCAAGAAGTGTGTATAACCATTTCCTCAAGACCTACAGCTTTTGCCCCTATGCTGGTCTCCGGTGCTTTATCTTTAACCAGTCACGTGTCAAGTCACGTGTTTGGAAGATTTCTGGTTGCATCATGCTAACCTTAAGGTAAAAGAAATTGCCTCTGGGATACCATCATCTCTATCTCGAGTGAATCTTTCATGCAGAGACACTGATGTGGCCACTCTGCAGACACAGGACAAACCCACACCCAAAGTTTGGTTCAGATATAGAGACTGATGATGCTGTCAAGCACACATCCCTACCCACCCATAATTGAGTTCCTTAGGGAGAGTAGGGCAGGCATCTCAAGCTTGTTTGAACCTGCTTGAAAAGATAATATCTCGGCCTGTTCAGGCTATGACAAAAAATACCATAAACAGGTAGGTTTATAAACAACATATTTATTCCTCACAGTTCTAGAGGCTTGGAAGTCCAAGATTAAGGCACTAGCAGACTTAGTATCTGATAAGGACCAGCTTTTTGGTTCATAGACAATGCCTGCTCACCATGTCTTCATATGATGAAAGGACTACAGTAATGTTTTGGGTCTCCTAGAATCAGTGTCATTTCAGAGACTGTGGCCACTATTCCCCAAAAGTTCTAATTATGTTTTTTTCCCCAGTGCATAGTTACCATGGTAAAAGGCCACAAGTCCTTCCGGGGAAGGCTGGGAGAGAGATTAACAGTATGAGTTTTCAATAGTGTGTCAGGGTCCTTCCTCAAGTCAACAATCTCTCCTTCACTCAAGGGGTTCTGGGTCTATAAACTGGTTCAAGTCTACAAGAAAAAAACAAACAACCCCATCAAAAAGTGGGCAAAGGATATGAACAGACATTTCTCAAAAGAAGACATTCATACAGCCAACAGACACATGAAAAAATGCTCATCATCACTGGCCATCAGAGAAATGCAAATCAAAACCACAATGAGATACCATCTCACACCAGTTAGAATGGCGATCATTAAAAAGTCAGGAAACAACAGGTGCTGGAGAGGATGTGGAGAAATAGGAACACTTTTACACTGTTGGTGGGATTGTAAACTAGTTCAACCATTATGGAAAACAGTATGGCGATTCCTCAAGGATCTAGAACTAGATGTACCATATGACCCAGCCATCCCATTACTGTGGATATACCCAAAGGATTATAAATTATGCTGCTATAAAGACACATGCACATGTATGTTTATTGCGGCACTATTCACAATAGCAAAGACTTGGAATCAACCCAAATGTCCATCAGTGACAGATTGGATTAAGAAAATGTGGCACATATACACCATGGAATACTATGCAGCCATAAAAAAGGATGAGTTTGTGTCCTTTGTAGGGACATGGATGCAGCTGGAAACCATCATTCTTAGCAAACTATCACAAGAACAGAAAACCAAACACCGCATGTTCTCACTCATAGGTGGGAACTGAACAATGAGATCACTTGGACTCAGGAAGGGGAACATCACACACTGGGGCCTATCATGGGGAGGGGCGAGGGGGGAGGGGGGAGGGATTGCATTGGGAGTTATACCTGATGTAAATGACGAGTTGATGGGTGCAGCACACCAACAAGGCACAAGTATACATATGTAACAAACCTGCACGTTATGCACATGTACCCTACAACTTAAAGTATAATAATAAATAAATTTAAAAAAAAAGAGGACACAAACAAATGGAAAAACATTTCATGCTCATGGATAGGAAGAATCAATATCGTAAAAATGATCATACTGCCCAAAGTAATTTATAGAGTCAATGCTATCCCCATTAAGCTATCACTGACTTTCTTCACAGAAAACCACAAGTAGGAGTTGCACAATGAGAACACATGGACACCCGGAGGGGAACATCACACACTGGGGCCTGTTGGTGGGTGGGAGGCTAGGGGTGGGATAGCATTAGGAGAAATACCTGATATAGATGACGGCTTGATGGGTGCAGCAAACTGCCATGGCACGTGTATACCTATGTAACAAACCTGCATGTTCTGCGTGTGTATCCCAGAACTTAAAGTATAATTAAAAAAAAGAAAAAAAAAAAAAACTGGTTCAAGTCTAAGAATTTATTGAAGGACCATGACTGTTTTAATTATTCAAGTTAGACTTTTGTTCATGTGACCTGAAATTTTTCTGCTTATAGAGATCAAGAATGTAATAGGCTTCCTATCTATTTCACTTCTAAGAACACCATGATTATTAACTAGCCATGCCATAGATGTGTGTACATTGGATTATTCTGATTGCTGCTTTGACTCTGCTGTCCATTTTGGTAACTATGCCTACTTTGCCTTTGGTGATTGTGTGTCACCAGCTGGCCCCTGGCACACCAGATCCAATCACTCCCACTGTATTAAGCTTTCCAAATCAGTGACTGTAGTTCCCCCCATAAAATCTGGCCTACAGAAAGAGTGATCACAGAGCTCTTCAGTGATGCTTGGGCTCCCCTCACAAGTTAATTTCTCAAAGTATCAGTGAAAGTTATATCTTCTGGACCCTCCCAGTGTGGGTAGGTCTTAAATGACAAATCTACTCTAACATTTTAATCCCCCCAAGCCTTTTAATCCCCTCCTCTACATTAAACCAAGGGAGATTGAACATTCTCCAGTTAGCTCACAGTGGGCCAATTTTTGATCCATGTTTCAGCCAAACAAACTGTTAGAGCACTTTCTAACTCCCCAAGCTCTAACATTAAATTCAGAGTCTCTGCTTAGTGGGCCCACATCAATAAATTCAGCCTGATCCAACTTTATGTTCCTTCCACCATATCCCATGCACTTAATATTCATTTTCACACATGCCATAAATTAGAAATTATTTATGCTTACATATATTAGAAAACCTAGTTCTTTTGGAGTATAGTACACCTCCTCATGGGTCATACTTTGTACCTTATCTTGAGCTGACTACTGGAACTTGAGTCTAGTTAAAGATCTAAAGCCAACGGGGCCAGCGGGGAAAGTCCTGAAGAGAACTAGCACCCTCTTGCATAACAACTCTCTGAGAGGAAGCCATTATTACTATTTCCTCAGGTAATGCTGTGTTAATTCCTGCAGGCAGGAGGCTACTGTTACTGGCAAAAAAAGACTCATCAGAATTGAGGGGCTCAATGTCCCCCAGCTTCATCAGAGTCTTCCCACATTTCCCCATCCCAACTTATAGAAGCCCATTCTTTCCCAATCAATGACCTCGCTTTAACAGTAGTCAACCTGCTAAGCTGGGAGTTCAACTTGCACTATAATTCAGACAGTCACAGGATAAGGTCCTACATTTGGCTTGTGGCAATTTCAGCCCTGCAGCTCCAGGAAACAAGGCTTTCCCCTCAGACCTTAGGTCATTAATGTGGCACTTGTGCTAAAAATTCAAATCCCTAAGCTTATCCTTCTCTTTCACCACTTTGTCCAGTAATGTTAGGAGAAAACAATGTCATTATATTCCTTAGTTTTCCAAAAATGTTCAAGAGTATCATATACAGAGTTACTTAACTTCTTGCTTCTTATAAGTGGTTGATTAGGAGTACCCAATGTAGATGTTTTGCATGTGTCTATAAACAGTTCATGCCATGGACTATCAGTGCTCTTTTTATTTCTGAAAATAGTCACTAGCATTTTTAAATTGAATCATGTTAGAGAGACAATTTCAGAAACCATTCAACCAATTCAGAACTCTCATCTTTAAAATTATGTTTCTCTAGAACCACTGTCAATACCAAAGTCTGTATTAGTCAGGGATCTCCAGAAAAATAGAACCAATAGGATATATAGAGATGAGAGAGGAGATTTATCATGGGAATTGGTTCACATGATTATAAAAGCCAAGAAGTCTCAGGATATGCCTTCAACAAGCTGGAGAGCCAGCAAAGCTAGTGGTGCAATGCAGTCCAAGTCCAAAGGCCTGAGAATCAGAGGAGCCAATGGTGTAGCTCCCAGTCTCTGAGGTCAGAGGCCTGAGAACCAGTAGCCCACATCTGAGATCAAGGGAAGATAGATGTCCCAGACCAAGAAGAGAATTCACCCTTCAGTTGCCTTTTTGTTCTATTTAGGCTCTTAAGGGATTAGATAATGCCCACCTACATTGATGAGAATATATGTTATTTATTCCCCCATTGTTTCAATTGATAATCTCTCCCAGGAACACCCTCACAAACACACTCACAAATGTTTTACTGGACACCTGGACATTCCTTGGCCCAATCTAGTTGATATAAAATTAATCATCACAAAAAAAGGAGACTAGCGTGGGTTTTTATTGTGATTAGCGAGTACTGCCAGGGAGAGAGTTCAAAGAAAGAAAGAGGCTCATGTGATTTGAATCTCCCTCCCTGACAAAGCAGGGAGCACCCAGGCCTTCTCATCACCTTGCTCACATGTAGGGAGGGAGGAAGAGAATGAAGATGGAAGTTTAATTTGTCAGCAAAAATCAAAAAAGTGAAGTCAGACTCTATTGCAGACCTAAAAGAACAGATTTTGAAATTTATAAAGTTAATAAAACAAATTTAACTGGCTCTTGCTTGAAATAAAATATTTATTGTCTATCTGTCTATATGATAGAATTTGTTTGAGACTTGCTGTTGTTACAATCCAGTAGCAACGTTAGCGTAGTTAACCTTATCCACCTTAAACCTTTCAGTGGCAACAATTACCAATCAAAAACAACTCCTGGGTTTTACTTGATCAAACTGTTTTAGATAGGTTTGCAAATACCTCTGCATTCCTTCATGTTATGTCTTTTCTTAGGCAGCTTCTCTGCAAGTGGTGGCAAAAGCTTAGCACACTAGCATTGCAGTGACCCCAGCCAGGGAACAGGCCTCTTTTCTGATGAATCCAACAACCCTCTAGCTTGGGTCATATGCCTGAACTGGAACCAAATCTTGGATGGGCCAGGCCAGGCCAGACTCACCTGCTCTTCGAGAGAATCAGGTTATTCCGTGAAAACCACAGGGGCTTCAAGTGAGAGACAGGGCACACAACAACAGCAGTCATCCACTTCACATGCTTTTCCAGTCAGGGATAAGACTGGTCCTTTCTTAATATAACTTTGCTTTCCAAAACTGCAATTGCCACATGGTATACACATACAATGGAACATTATTCAGCCATAAAAAGGAATGAAGTACTCATGTGTACTACCACATAGATAAACCCTGAAAACATTACACTAAGTGAAAGAAGCTAGACATTTTAAAAGCCACATATTGTGTGACTCTGTTTATATGAGATGTCTAGAAGAGGAAAATTCAGAGACAGAAAGTAGATTCTTTGTTGCCATGCAGTAGAATGAAGCCTGCTGATAGGTATGGGGTTTCTTTGGGGGGTAACGCAAATGCTCTGGAATTAGTGCGATGGTTGTATAACATTGTGAATATACTAAAACAACCACTGAATTGTATACTTTCAAGAGGTGTTTTATGATTTATGAATTAAGTAACAAAAATTAGAGCTTTTCTTTTTAAGGCAGCCAAGTGACTTTACAGATAGAATCACTTCTAGCAGAGGGACGTTGACACTACATGCCTTGGATCCCTTCTGCCTCAATGACCAAGATAGCCCAAGGGGGCTCCAGTCACAAATGAAATGATACTTTATTCAGTGGCAGGTTATCCATAACCTTGCCTTTCCTAAGGCTTTGTTCCTTCAAAACACAATTTCTCAGGCTAGTGTTCTGATTGCCACTGCTCAAGAAATTCAGAAGCACTGGATGAATTAAAGTATAAAAACTTTCCTTCTGCAGAATTTCTGCAGCAGGGGGGACTCATGATGCTAATGAACATTGTGAATCACTAAGAGGAAAATGGGATATGTCTCCTACCATTAATTTGACTGTAGAACGATGTATTTGGTTTTTCTCTGAAGAACATCCTTTGGAACTAATTTTTCATGGAAAGTGATTTGAAAACCACAGCTCTCCAGCTCTAACTGGCCCTTCATTTCTTTGGATTCTGAGAGATCCACCATAATAAACAAATCTTATTACAATTGACTTTTTCTTTTTCTTAAATTTACTCCAGGGTTTGATCCCTGGCCTTGTCCTTTGTTGACTGTGTGACTTTAAGCAAATTCCTTGGGTCCCTCTGCAATTCAGTTTTCCATTCATCAAATGGGGTATAATTCCAACCTCCCAGAGGTATTGGAACAATCAATTGAGGGCCAAAATAAGATGCCTAGCACAGTACCTAGTAAAAAGCTAGTGCTTAATAACTGTGCATCCTCTTTCCTTCTCAAATTTATTGTAAGTTCTTCACAAAGAAGTAGGTCTATGTCTAACTGCCACAATGCAGGTATGGTGCTATGCCCATCACAGACTTTGTATTTGCTAAATGAGTGTGTAATGCCCCGCTGGACCCACATCCCTGAGCCACACAAATCCAGAGTAGACAGTCCATGACAAAGTGATGACCAGAAATGGAAGAATTCTGGAGCTCACCACACACTCTGTACTAGAGGAAGTTTCACAAAACCCCTCACAAAATACACCTCTCTGCCCGGCTATACTTTGCTTGCTTTATAAGGATCTCAATGTTCCAAAGCTTTGCTTGAGTACACTGATGACATGAGCTGATTTTCTGATGCAGGCAGATGGATGATCCTAACGCAGAAAGCATTAAAGCAGAGAGA
This sequence comes from Macaca mulatta, assembly GCF_049350105.2. Lineage (NCBI taxonomy): Eukaryota > Metazoa > Chordata > Mammalia > Primates > Cercopithecidae > Macaca > Macaca mulatta. Next base: position 109,339,075 of record NC_133420.1, on the reverse strand, counting down.
AAAATCAGTCCACAGCCTGGAAAACCCAACACTGATGCACAGAACGACATTCTTCAGGAGGCACGCTGGTTACGAACTTGGACTTGGGAACCAGATCACCTGTGTTTGAATCAGGCCCAGCCAAATGTGACTTTTAGTAGATGCTTAACCTCTTAATGCCTCAGTTTCCAGTCTGAACACATACAGTGTTGTGATGGGGATTAGAATAAGTGGGAAATGCTCAGGGCAAAAATCATAATAAGTACTCAGTAAGTATTGGTGGTTATTATACTCATAATAATTGGCATTATTATTATTAGTGCTTTGTATCACAAACCCTTTTCAGCCCCGTTCTACCCTTCTTGCATCTAATAATACTCTAACCTCATGGGTGAAACAGGAAAAGACGGAAAAGTTATTAGACTGAAAAGACTCAAGCAATACCATCAGAATTACTAAAGAAACTTTGTTCATAGAACAAGTGTGAACATTACTTTTTATTAGTATTAAAAGGGAATTTTAAGTCTTCAAGACCTTAAAAGGAAAGTAGTGGTTACTATAATGGTGTACTTTGAGCCACACGACTAGTTAGTACCTTCCCTTGTCACTAGGAGCCATGAAATCTATTATGTTCCCTTAGGAGAGCAGTTTTCAATGAGAAATTGCTACATTTGTAAGGAACATACTGACCATGATAGATTTTATTCACATCTATGACAAAATCGGACATGACTAAAAGGTTTGGGCAGCTCAACTGTCAGCATCAAAACCTAGAAACAAATGTCATGATACCCATAAAAATGCCTTATGTGTCACAGGACACTGATCTAAGCCTGTAATTCACGTTCCTGTGTAGACGGCCCTGAAGGCATTTCAGATCAGTGGATTCAAGGATGTTTAGCAGAACGACCCTCTTCTCAAACAAAAATCTTACAGAGAACCCAACTATGTAAACCTAAAAATAATATTGCCGAGTCACTCTGGGTTGAAAAACATAGAATGGCAGTTGAGTGGCCCCCGAGCTCTTCAAAGAAATGAAGTTTTCAGGCTTCTCAAAGAACGTTTCAGGCTCCATGAAGTCATATGAGGTTCCATGAGCCACCCTCCGCCTCCACCCATAAACTCAGACATTAACTTGGAAAAGATCAAGGTCGGGGGAAAGAGTGTTGCCGTAAAAGAGCCTGTACCATTATTCCCAAAATACAGATCACTCTCTGAAGGGACCTTTTACAATTATTAGATCGTACGAAGTTCTAAACTGCATTAAACTAAATATCATTAATTTTTTTCCTTCTAATCAGTAAGGGGTGACTCTTGAGGAATATCAGATCAGCTCTAGGCAAATTGAAGAAACTACATTTTTTTCTCTGTCCATTTCAGTTGCAGTTTAAGTACACTTGCAACCTTGTGTACTTGCTAATGTCTTTCTCACTGTAGTAATTTTTTGATGGGGCAAAGTGAGACATTCACCAGCGTCCTTGGCTTCTACACACTAGATGCCAGTAAAAACCCCCAAGTTGTAACAACCTAAAATATCTCCAGACATTGCCAAATGTCCCTCGGAAAGGAAAATACTCCCAGTTGAGAACCCTATTCCAAGACTGACCCCTTTCCAGACCATTTCCCATAGTGGCAGGAGAAATCTAAGATGTCAGTCTAACCAGCGTACCCCCGCTGGCTTGAAGTCCTTCCATTTGTTCATTTGGTCAGGTGGTAAACACTTGAGAGTACCTGCTGTGTGCAGAGACCCGCACTCAACCTTCAGAGGGCTCCCTTTGACTTTAGGCCCTTGGCCTAAAAGTCTGAACCCATCTCAACTGGCACATTGACCACCTGCATCCCTTACCAACCCAGTCATCATGTGATACCTGAAGTCTTGTTCTTACCCTTGAGATTTTGCACTTGCTTTTCTCCGTGTCTAGAAATCCTGTTCAACCTATCCACCTACTTGGGAGCTTTTTTATTAAAACCATTTGACAAAGCTCCATCTATGTGACAGGCTCTGAGGATATAGCTAACAAACCAGACAATTCCTGCCGTGCAAAGACTTGATTATTGCCCCAATATGATCAGACATATTTCACTCTGCACCTATTCTGTCCTGTTGTAATTGCGGGTTTGTGCATCTGCCTCTTCCTAGAGAGGCAGAAATATTCCTTTATAAGCTTCTATATGTTGTTCTGCGCCCACCATTTCTGTTAAAAGAATGAATTCAGTAGTTTAGTGTTTTCACTTACTCAAATTCAAAATTTTGAGGGCTACAACAATAGGAGAGAAAGATAATCCACAAAGGAATATTCAACCCAAAAAGGAACATTAAAATACATATTTTTATAGTACACTGTAAAGACAGAAAAATGACAACAGCTATTAGAGTTGGAGAAATGAGTAATCAACTAATTTCAGTTCTACTAACTTTAAGACTGCTGGAGAAAAATAACCCCGGTTGAAGCTAATGTTGAGACTTCTCTTCAAAAGCTTTGTGCCAGCCAAAAGCTATGTATTAGGCTAAATCTCTGCTGGCTTCTCTAAATTTGTGTCCAGACAAATTGCAAACATCACACCATCCAGTGGTCACTGTGAGTCTGCTTTTAACAGACTGATTGATTTTTATAATGTTCCAGGCAATTTCAAGTTGTCAGTAAGAACTAATTCTGCCTCGTTACTGCCTTCACTCTTGGCAGCTCTGTGACCACTTACTGGTTTTTGTCTTCATGTTCATTTTCTTCTGCTAATTCTAAAGTCTTTTTTCCCTTCTCCAACCCCATTCAAAGGTCTAAAGCTATAATCAGAGGGAGCCCCCTAGCACAATTACAGGTAAAAGTATCAGCTCTTTTTATTGGCTCCAAAGTTGAACCCTAAAGCCTCATACCGCATGAAACCTTCTGCAAAACCAAAACCCATTAAAGCCTGCAATACTATATTACTTAATCCATCCAGCCACTCGGTAGTTGAAGTCCTCTCTTGAGTTGATATTAAACCAACTTGTCAATCTGTAATTCTCTTCATTTCATGCAGTTTGGGAATAGAAGCTGACTGGTGCTGACTCTCCATAAGTATCTCCATACAATCTAAAATAGGAATGACTTATGAACTGCTTTACTCAGAAGCCATATGGCGGGTGAGGCCTCAGTCATATGAGAGCTCAACAAGTGCATTACACAGTGGCAGAATTATTAAATATATTCCTAGTAGGGCTTACATACTCAGAATCAACTTCTTGCCATTAAGCAGAAACATGGGCAATTATTCCCATTTATGCCACACATACTTCTTAGGCAGTGGAAACTGCTGTAAGGCCTTTAACTCAGTATAAATACTAGTGCATACCCTGCCAAATATTAAAAAGAAAATACTCTATGCTTTTTCCCAGTTGATCAGATCTATGCTTTAAGAAAGAAAGAATGACAGATCCTCTGATTTACCAAGATTATATACGTGATACCCTATCCCACGGGATTACCAGGAGCCCAACATCACTCTTCAGGTAGAACCACGAAGATGAATAGACACGCTTATGCCCTTGAGGAACTCAATCAACTGAAGCCCATAAAAACTGAGACAGTGACATAAAAGAAGTATAGACTCTAGAGGCCCACAGAGGAGGCAGCCATTGATTCAATGGGAGGTAAATGTCAGGCAGAGTCCCACAGAGAAGATGAGAAGAAAGCCGTGCTGGGATGAGGGGTGGAGACTGGAAGGAAATTGAAGAGGAAGGAACTGCTGAAAGAAGATGGGGCAACACTCCAGACAATGGTTAAGGCACAGCCAAAAGAAGGCTGCTGGGTAAGAGTCATGATTATCCCAGACATCAGAAATTTTAAATAAAGATGGTGCCTCTCTGTTTTATAAATAATCAAGATAGCCTTAACCCTCCCCTCAGCTTAACTAAACTTTACACAAGCTTCTTCCTGACTCTGGTCCCTCACAGTTCCTAACTGTACACATGCAATACAACAGATCAGATACAACTAATTACTAAACATTTTTTAGAGTATTTTTTTCTTTTTTTTTCTTTTTCTCCTGAGATGGAGTTTCACTCTTGTTGCTCAGGCTGGAGTGCAATGGTGCAATCTCGGCTCACTGCAACCTCCGCCTCCTGGGTTCAAGCAATTCTCCTGTGTCAGCCTCCCGAGTAGCTGGGATTACAGGTATGTGCCACCATGCCCAGCTAATTTTGTATTTTTAGTAGAGACAGGGTTTCGCCACGTTGGTCAGGCTGGTCACAAACTGCTGACCTCAGGTGATCCACCCACCTCGGCCTCCCAAAGTGCTGGGATTACAGGCATGAGCCACTGTGCCCGGCCCATTTTTAAAGAAAACTTGTAACTGTACATTTTTTCTCTGTCCCTTTGAAGTGTACATAAACCTACACAAATCTTTTCTAAAGCCTCTTGCTGATTTTTACAATCCAGGAAATGTCTTTCTCAAGGGTCCAGGAACCATCTCTTTGAAATGAAATCATCATTGACAAAGTTTACTTTTAAATTAAGTTTTAAATTGGAGAATATTAAAAAAAAAAAAGAAAAAAAGAAATGAAATCAAAGGAGATAGCACACCTATTTCGCAGTTTCTGTGGGAAGGTAGGAACCTAACTTCATTGGGCACCTTGATCCAAGTCCAACTACTCCCTGTCCTAAAGATGGGAGGAGTTTACTTTTCCTTTGGGGAAAGCCAGTTAGCAAACACAGATGGCCTACTATCTCTCACTCACTCACCCAGCCCTTAAAAACTCTTACCACCCCCTGCTTCAGCAGAGTTGAGTTCAGACCTCTCTTCCCTAGCACAACAGCCTTAAATAAAATCTTCCATGCCTGTTTAACTTTGTCAGGTAGAGTTTTGTGTGTGTGTGTGTGTGTGTGTGTGTGTGTGTGTTTTGTTTTGTTTTTTTTTTGAGACAGAGTCTCGCTCTGTTGCACAGGCTGGAGTGCAGTGGCATGATCCCGGCTCACTGCAACCTCTGCCTCCTGGGTTCAAGCGATTTCTAGCTAATTTTTGTATTTTTAGTAGAGACGAGAGTTCACCATGTTGGCCAGGCTGGTCTCGAACTCCTGACCTCAAGTGATCCATCTGCCTCCACCTCCCAAAGTGATAGGATTACAGGCGTGAGCCACTGCACCTGGCTGTCAGGTACAATTTTGTGATTTGACAAAAGACTCTCCCTTCTTGGACCCTGCATTTCCTTTCAGCTCTCTCCTCATTCTGTTGCCCTCTATACCAATATTCCTTGCAAAACTTGTCTTCTCTTCTCCATTCTGACTGTTGCCCCCAACCCCCACCAAAACTACCCTGTCAACCCCTTCAGTGACCTGACTTGATGAATCCAATGATCACATCTTTGTTCCCATGCCACTTGACCAATACGTAGCTTGTAACCCAGCCAATCACTCCATCCTTCTGGAAAGCCCTTTTTCTTCAGCTTCCAGCACTTTCGACTCTTCTTACCTCCTTCTCAGCCTCCTACTCATGTCTCCGACCTGTGAATGTTGAAGCACCCCAGACTCAGACCTTACACCTCTTCTCTTTTCCACCTACACTCCTAGGTGTTCTCATCCAGTCTCACTGCATTAAGTACAACATATGTGCTGACCACCTCCAAGTACCTTTCTGCAGCCTGCACCTTGCTCCTGAACTGTGGACATGCATTTCAACAGATTACATGCAACTGATTTCTTTTTTTCTGGGACGGAGTCTCGCTCTGTCGCCCATGCTGGAGGGCAGTGGCATCATCTCGGCTCACTGCAAGCTCTGCCTCCCGGGTTCACACCATTCTCCTGCCTCAGCCTTCGAAGTAGCTGGAACTACAGGCACTCGCCACCACGCCCAGCTACTTTTTTTTTTTTCTTTTCGTATTTTCAGTAGAGACAGGGTTTCACCATTTTAGCCAGGATGGTCTCGATCTCCTGACCTCGTGACCCGCCCGCCTCGGCCTCCCAAAGTGCTGGGATTACAGGCATGAGCCACGGTGCCCAGACTACATGCTACTGATTCTTAACATTTGTCCTTGCACATTTAACAGAAATCTCAAACTTAACATGTCCAAGACCAAGCACTTCCCATGCCCTGCCCCAAACTTGTTCTTCCCACATTCTTCCCCATCTGACGAAATGCCAACTCTGTCCTTCTAACTGGTTAAAAACCGAAACCTAGAGTCATCCTGATTCTACTCTTTCTCATAACTATACACAATTTGTCATGTCACCCTGATGCACTTTCAAAATACGCTCAAATTCAGTTGGTTCTCACTTCTCCCCTCTACCCTGGTCCAAGCCATCACCTCTCACCTCGATTATGGCAGCAACCTACTAATGGATCTCTTCCCTTCCCACCCCACCCCCAGTCTATTCTTATCCATCTCCAGCAAGCAGATGGAGCCTTTTAAAATACAGGTCTGCTCCATCACTCACCCTCTCCAAACTTCCCTAAGGGGTCCCATCTCATTCAGGGCATAGCCACAGCCCTGCAGTGGTCTAGAGAGCATCACATGACTGATCCCCACAGCTCAGCTGACAATGGTCCCCGTAACTCTGAGAATGATTCTCACTCCAGTCATTCTCACTCCTAACCCTTCCTCAAACACACCAGGCCCTCTCCCATCTCAGAACCCCTACACATGCTGTTCTCTCTCCCTGAGGCACTTTTCCTCAGATACTTTCACCCCCTTAGGCCTCCACCCAAATGTCACTTTTGCAGCAGGCCTTATCTGACAATTGTATTTCAAATTGAACCTCCTCTCCTTTCCCTGGTTGATTTTTCTCCAAATTCTTATTTTCTAATACACTACATGTTTTTCTTTGTAGTTCTTTATTACATAGGTTTTTGTTTTGTTTTGTTTTGTTGTTTTTAAAGACAGGGTCTTTCCCAGGCTGCAGTGCAGTTGTGCAACCATGGCTTACTACAGCCTCCATCTCTCAGGCCCAAGTGATCCTCATGCCTTGGCCTCCTGAGTAGCTGGGACTACAGGCATACACCACCACACCTGGCTAATTTTTGTATTTTTTTGTAGAGATAGGGTTTTGCCATGTTGCCAAGGCTGGTCTTAAATTCCTGGACTCAGGAGATCCATCCACCTCAGCCTCCCTAAGTGCTGGGATTACAGTCATGAGCCATGGCATCTGGCTGTGCGTACCTCTCTTGACTGAAATGTAAGCTCCATGAAGGTGGATATCACCTGTTTTGTTTGTTGTCATGTCTCCAGGAACTGGAACGGTGCGTAGCACCTACCATGTGCTCAGCTGTGAGCGAATGAAGGCAATGAGAGAGATTAGTAGTCAAAGAGGATAGGGAATAAAAGGATGCAGCAATGCCAGAAGTAAGGCTACAGCGCAGGTCCAAACAAGCAAGAAGGAGGTCCTAAGCATGGGCAGTGGAAGAATAGACAAAACTGTAGACACAGAACCTAGTCTCTTCTGAGAAGGGGATGTGGTAGGAAGTGTTCTCAAACCTACTTGGCCATGGAATGCTTTTGGGTGCAAGTATCTTTCAGGTCTGTAATTCAACAGACCCCGCCCTTGGAAAACCCAGGATTATATGTTCTCTGATGGTTTCTTTTCCCTCCAGAACTAAAGCTTGATGAGTCCAAGTCAAAAATCATAGCAATTTGGGACATTAGGCTACATGGTCTCTTGGTTACATAGTAGCCACCATTATGGAAACCCATATGCTGTGTGAGCATCCCACCTGAAAGACAAAGACTGGCCAGGAGTGGTGGCTCATGCCTGTAATTCCAGCACTTCAGGAGGCTGAGACAGGAGGATCAGCCAGGAGTTTGAAACCAGCCTGGGCAACACAGTGAGACCCTCTCTCCACAAAAAAGAAAAAAAAAAATTGTAAAACATAGCCAGGCATGGTGGCACATGCCTATGGTCCCAGCTACTTGGGAAGCTGAGATAGGAGGATCACTTGAGCCCAGGAGGTTGAGGCTACAGTGAGCTATGATGGTGCCACTGCACTGCTGCCTTGGTGACAGTAGGAACCTGTCTCAAAAAAATAAAGACAAGGACTAAAATTGCTCTATGAGTTTTAGAATCCTCTCAGTCTCCAGTGACAGAGAGACTAACTGGCATGACAAAGACATCCAATTGTCTCATGTAACAGGAAATCTGGGAGCAGGCAGCCCAGATGCAGTGATAATCCACCAATCTCAGGGATCCAACTAGCTTCTGTCCAATTTTTTTTTTTTGTTGTTAACTCAGGGTTGCAAACTGGCTGCTACTTCTCCAGGCATTGTATCATTGTAACAGTGTGCTACACTAGAAGAAAAGGATGGGCAAAAAGCTTTCTCCTCATAAAATAACTTTTTAATTTCTCAGATAAAAAGACATAAAAGTCAGCTGGGCATGGTCACTCACACCTGTAATCCCGCACTTTGGGAGGCCAAGGCAAGAAGGAGTTCAGGAATTTGAGACCAGCCTGGGTAACATGTCAAAAACCCCATCTCTACTAAAAATACAAAAATTAGCCTGGCATGGTGGTGCACACATGTAGTCCCAACTACTCAGAAGGCTGAAGTGGGAGGATTCTTTGAGCCCGGGAGATGCAGGTTGCACAGTGAACTGAGATCACGCCACTACACTCCAGCCTGGGTGATAGAGAGACCCTGTCGAAAAGAAAAAAAAGAAAAGAAAGAAAAGAAAAGAAAAGAAAAGAAAAGAGAAAAGAGAAGAAAAGAGAAGAAAAGAGAAGAAAAGAGAAGAAAAGAGAAGAAAAGAGAAGAAAAGAGAAGAAAAGAAAAGGAAAGAGAAGAAAAGAAAAGGAAAGAAAAGGAAAGGAAAAGGAAAGGAAAAGGAAAAGAAAAGAAAGAAAAAGAAAAAGAAATTGAAAATCTTTCCCAGAAACTAAACTGCCAAGGGACTCAGCAGCCAGTGTCATGTAGCCACTTAGAGCTGCACTAAAGGCTGGCAAAAGGAAATGGGATTATTACACCTGGCCTAGACCTCCCTAAGCCATCCCCTAGGGCTGAAAAAGAGCCCTTATTCCATAAGGTCAGGGGATCTCCACCCCTACCTCAACAAAATAGGGGAGTCTCTGTGAGAAAGAAGTGGGGGTAATGGCAGGTTGCATGGGTCACTGAGTCACAGCTCCCATGTGTCTAATGACTTTAATGGCCACCAGCAGCTCCTGATGGTCCATGAGATGCACATCACCCACCAGCCTTGACAGGCAGTGGCATCTGGAAGTACGGTGTTGGGAAGTGTCTACAAATGAAGCATTTGTAGGATCCAAGGAAGGAAGTGCTGTGCTTTATAGCAATGGCTGCAGTGCACATGGCATAGGGGACTCACAAGCAGCTGAGTGCCCTGTGTGGCAAATCTCTTCTTTCTTTCCTTACTAGACTGTCCCCACCCTGTGACAGGTGAGTTTCAGTTCATCCTAGTCTAACAGCAGTTCCTATTTTCTTCCCCAACAAAAGTAGTCCCCACACCACCGTGTCGGCTACTGCTGCTGGACATCTGAATGTCATCTGCTCATATTGAAGAGGAAAGGAGGAAGCCCTGGAGAGGCATCGGCAGGTGGAATCCCACATTCCTCCTGACATCTGATTGAAGCACAAGTAAAACAAGCCTGATACTGTCCTCACCAAGTTCTAAAGGTGACGAACTGTACTATACACACAACCCTTGAATCAGAACTTGAGATAAATCGATTTGGAAACTTTGTACCTGAAAAATTGTCTCAACCTGAGAGCACCAGTATGTCTGCATCATTTTTAGCATCAATTTTTGCAAACCACTTTTCGGAGGCACTATAGCAATAAGTCTAAAGTGTTCTATTTCCAAATCTGAGCATTTTTATGCAAACTTTTCATCTTCCTGGGGCATGCGAGTCCAAGAATAGCATTTCATTTATTGAAAGGTCTGCATTGCAAAGCTTTGCCCTGCTAGAATGCAGGCTCTATGACAATGAGACTTTTGCCTGGTCTGTTCATTCAGTATCCGCAGCACCTAAGCCACTGCGCCTCCTCATCTTAAAGCGTTCCACAACTACTTTTCAGATTAATGTCACAGGATGTGCCAATGTCACAGGATGTGCCATTCCTCCTGTGCTGTGTGATGTGTCCTGCACCACTTTCTCCTTGAAAATTAAGGTCTCGATGGAGCATCCTTTGACATCAGTGGCATGCCCCCAGTTGAGAAACAGGGCTATGTAGAAGGCAGGCAGGTTAAGTCAAAGTCATCTATTCAGTGTTAGGTAAAAGACTCTCAGGAGACATAGCACACAGCACAGGCACTGGTTATAGGTCCATAGGAACAGCTCTCTTCATAAGGAGCCGTGCTGTGCCAGGAAGTCACTTAACAAGAGCAAACACTTATATAAGTGCCAGGCCTGATTGCAAGTGCTTTATTTACATTACCTTGCTTAATCCTCACAACAAGCCTATCAGGGAGATGTTGTTACTGTCACATCCTTTAACAGATAAGAAAACGGAGGCCCCAAGTTAAATCAGCTGCTTGATGAGTGTCACACACACATAGCAGCAGAACCAGAATTTGATTCCTGGCACCCTGGTTTAAGTATCTGTGTGCATGACATCTTCATCACGAGGTGGCCACTTTGGCTTCCAGGACCTCAGTCTTCTCTTTGTCAAAGCCAGAAGAAAGATGAGTAGGATGATCAATCAATGGCTTTCCAAACCATCTCAGCTCTAGGACTGTTTTTCAAAATAAATCTTACTTGGCTGGTCACATTCATAAAAACACAAAATAGGAAGGTGGTTTACCAGGGGTTTGGGATGGAGGGGTCGAATGGGGAGTGGTTATTCAAAGGGTATAGAGTTTGTTTTGTAAGTACAATAGTTCTAGAGATCTGTTTCACAGCAGCATGAATATGCTTTACTGAACTGTACAACTAAAAGTGGTTAAGATGGTAAATTTTATGTTATATGTTCTTTATCAAAGAAAAAGAAAAAATTTTACCTGGCAGCTCAATAAGAAAAACAGGGGTAGGGCTGCCTGATTTAGCATAAGCAGGGGCCCAAGATCCTAGCCTCTTGGCTTTTCCTAGATCCTTCCACTAGCTCCACAAGAGCAGCCCCTAAGGGAGTTCCTCAGAGTAACCATTCAAAACCATGACACAGGACAACCTCTGCATTCTTTTTATGGTGATTCCAAAGCCTCAGATCAGATCACGCCTTCAAAAATCTCAATCTCAAAAATCCTCAGGGTCCCTCCATGCATAGATCATTTATAACTCCCCCACCACGGTTACTGAGATCTTCCACAAAACGGCCCCAGCTTAAGGACCCCCTGTGTCCTCCATTCCAGTTACAACTGACTCCACTCTTTGGCTCACTGGGTCAGGCACTGGCACGCCAGACATTGTGATGTCCAATTTCCTGTTCTTGTTGCCTGCTAAATCCCATTTCCCTAGATTTTCCTATCCCCCTGTACTCAATCACAACAGTCTCTTGAGCCTCTATTTATTGCCTGTCTCATCCTCATTTGTGAAACAAGGATGGTGCGCTCAACTGGTACCCCAGCTCCAAAGGCTGTTTTGATTCCTACCTTAGGGATGGGCGAGACTTGATCTTCATCTCACTGTCACTCTGACAAGCTGCCCAATTCCCCTACCCTCTGGCTGTCCTGAGGGTCTTACAAGTACCTGGGACTCTCAGATGGAAGAGTTCGTGGGGAACAGTTGGGAAGAGACTCAGGCACAGAGGAGCTGTTGGTGATACCTCCTGCCATGGTTCTGACCCTAAGGAACAGGGAGAAAGTGGATACTAGGGAAGAAAACCTCAGCCATGAACAGCCTATAGGAAGGAACACCACAGAAAGTAAATGGGAACACTGGCACACTTTTTTTTTGGAGACAGTCTCACTTTGTTGCCAAGGCTGGAGTACAATGGTGCAATCTCGGCTCACTGCAACCTGCTTCCCAGGTTCAAGTGATTCTCCTGCCTCAGCCTCCTGAGTAGCTGGGATTACAGGGCATCACCATGCCTGGCTAATTTTTGTAATTTTAGTAAAGTTGGGGTTTCACCATGTTGCCCATGCTGATCTCAAACTCCTGGCCTCAAGCAATCTACCTGCCTCGGCTTTCCAAAGTGCAGGGATTACAGGCATGAGCCACTGTGCCCTGGCACATGTTTTTAATTTTAAGAAATAATCCTGACTCAAGCACAGAACAATGCTTATCTTTGTCTGTGAAGCTCCTTGCATCTTCCTGGAACCCTGCAGTAACCGATGCTTCCAACATGTGTTCACTCCACTAGCACCCACGGTTGCCCACCACTCACTACAGCACCCCCGCTTCGTACTCTGACCCAGCCCACGTAGAGTTGGCCAAAAGAAGGCACAGAATAGGTAGATAAGGCATTTGAAAGGGAAATGCATGCTTCTTAGTTGAGATCTACATCAACTCCTTTGCCCAATACAGGAAATTATTTGGCTACCCAAACAGAGTAACCTATTTCTCTTTGTTTGGGAACATGGTGATTATGTACACAGGAGAGGGAGTAAATAAGATAAAGGACATAACGCAAGCTAGATTTTTCATTTGGTGAGCAGAATGAAAATCATTTGAACATATCCCTATGGAAAAAATAATCAATTTTTCATAGACGTGTTATAGATTTCATAAAATATATTACGCACATATTTTTAAAGAAAGTGGCTCTTTAATGATACTTAAAATATATGACATGGCAAGATTTAAAATGTGTTGGAGGCTTGAAGCTTGGTACTGCCTGCTAAAATATAGATGATTTGGATAAGCTTGTCTTCTTGGGATAAATGTGAGAACTAGTTTATCTTATTATAAAGCTAATATGAAGGAACTTGGTATTCAGGCAGTTAAGTAATTGGAATAAATCCTCCCAAGATATTACATCCCCTAAACTTCCACCATTTAGTGGTTGTCCATTGGTCTGTGTGCATTAAATAACTACTCTTAACCCAGAGGCCAGCAAAATATTGTTCCTATAGAAAAAGTCAATCCAAAGCAGAGTAAGCACAGTCGCCACCGATAGAAGTATGACTGCCACTCGTTCAACAGATACTTCCCAAGGAGTGCCCTAGGGTGAGAATACAGACACACGATCAAGGTGGTCTGGGTTTTCAATCCCTCTTCCAGGCACACTAGTTCAGCTTTTATGAGCAACTGGCTCGATTTTCCACATTGATGGGCAAGATTTCACAGGAACACATCTCCATCGAAAGTGAAAGTAGTGAAAGTCTGCGCCCCATAGCCTTCTCCAGTCTCTTACAAGCATTTAATGTAGATCTGCAGGGCATAAGTAAGAACATAGAGGACAAACGCAACTGGAGAAAGGTGTCTTCAAAGCCACCGCTGGTGGGTCATCGGGGCCCTGTCCACAGAGCACAGGCTGCCCATTTGTCACACTTACAAAAATATCAAAGTTTTTTCTTCACTTTGCCAAATAGGGATGTGCCTGGCATGTAACTAGCACTTCATATATATGAATGAATGGCTGGATTAAAGAGAAAGAGACAATAAAGATGTTTAAAATGTGCTTGAAGCAGATCCAATAGATGAAGATCCAAGTTTATCAGAAAAATCATGAGGCTTTGCTATTCTTTGTTACACAATAAGTTAAACACTCTTTCACTCTTTTGTGTCTAGCACCTTGCTTCAAGGAGCTATGACGACATTGAACATCACTGACTTCAGAGAATTTAGAGTCTAGCTGAGAAGACAAGTAACAGGCCAAACATATGATACCAAAGGTCAAAGAATGAGGAGTTTGCAGAAGGAAAGGTTGCTTCGGACTAAGTTGGCTGAGAGGACTTCTGACAGCCTTAAGAAGGACGTTAACAAGGGCATAGAAATATGGTAGGCTTTGAGTTACTAAAAGCATCACAGGCAGCATTTCAGAGAGGTAGAAAAACAGAAACTAAGAGTTAGAAGCAGAAATAAGCATCGAGTTGGCCCGATAGCAATGGCAGACTGCACCTGTCCTAATCCAGAGCTGTAGGAAAGAGAGCTGTTATAGGGTAGGACCTTCAGGTGGAGGAAAGGATAACTAGCTGCCTGAGAAGTTGATTTGTTACATCGGGGAGGCATTCTAGGATCTTGAATATGAGCGACAGGGAGTTCCTTCAGCATGGTGAGAATTCACCCTAGGATTCCTTTCAAAAGCATGCTCCCCCTGACATTGAGTTAATGATTTCATTTGCACTCAGCTTTTCAATATCCCATCTCAGTGGTTCCCAATTTATGGACCACAGAGTTATGGCAGAGGTCCCTGAAGTCATATAAGTGCTGCCTAGACAGCAAGGAAGAACTTGCTTCCATACCGTGCCACTATTTTGTTCCAATAGACGTAGATACTGTGTGAGACATAAAATGCAAATGCATTCAGAAGCAACAGTAACCTGAGTTGCCCCAGGCACCAGCCTATGGCTACACATGAAGTCACTTCATCAATAACCCAAATGTCACTGGCTCCAATCTCCCCTGCTGCTCATGCAGGACCTCAGCCTCCAGTAAAACGCCCCCTCTGGCATCTCTAGGAGTTCCCAGGGATTTTGCACGCATCCCTGCAAACAAGCCCGTACTCACCAGACAGCCACTGGGTGGCGCTGCGTTTGCATGGCTTCAACACTCCCAGATCTGAGACCCCAGCTTGACCAAAGCTACAGGACGGTTTACTTGGCATAATAGGCAGAAACTCCTCATTCCTCTTCTGAGCTATTACTCCCAAAACAGTAATATTTGTGCTACAATATATTGCTGAGGATTTTTTCTTAGAAAAACAGCTCTTCCAGTTTTTACTTACAGCCCCTCAGCCATAAATGAAAACAGTTTTCCAACATGAATCCAGTGGAGACTGGTCAGGAAGAAAAATACCCGGGACAGATCAATGCCATGCTATGCTTCCAATCGCCCCTCCTATAATCTGCTGTCAAAATTTGCATCCTCTTTCACCCAGCAAATTAAACTAAGTGAGCAAGGAAACAGTGTAGGAGGATTTTCACTGCAGATTATTTGCAAGAGTGAAAAAGGAGAAACAACAGAAACATCTCCTAGTAGAGAAATGGTTAAAATAACCCAGAATATAGGCAGCTGTTAAGAACAGTGAGGCTGACTTGTAAATATTGCTACAGAAGATCTCTAAGATGCATTGTTAAATGGAACAAGCAAATCAGAAGACATTAGGTTCAGTGTGGCCCAATTTTTTTTTTTTTTTTTTTTTTTTTTTTTTGAGATGGAGTCTCACTCTGTCATCCAGGCGGGAGTACAGTAGTGTAATCTCAGCTCACTGCAACCTCCGCCTCCTAGGTTCCAGTGATTCTCCTGCCTCAGCCTCCCAAGTAGTTGGGATTACAGGCACGCACCACCATGCCCGGCTAACTTTTGTATTTTTAGTAGAGACGGGGTTACCTCATGTTGACCAGGCTGCTCTTGAACTCCTGACCTAAAGTGATCTGCCCGCCTCGGCCTCCCAAAGTGCTGGGATTACAGGCGTGAGCCACTTCTCCTGGCCTAGTACGGCCCCATTTTTAAAAATCAATGAGGTAGATATACATAACTACGTGTTCATGTCCAGAACGAAACCTACCAAAGTATTAACAACCTTTCTCCTTTTTTCCCCATCCCTAAAGAGAAGTGTTTCCTTACCACTCGGATCCCTCAAGAAGTCATTTGGGAGATAGTAATAGACAAGTGTTAGAGTCCTGGACTAGCCAAATGGTTTTACATGTAACAACATGAAAGAGGAGCTAGTGGATGAAGGGAAGTAGTAGCTAGGAGGCAGAGAAAAAGAGGTACCTAAGAACGTTTATAAGGAGAGGAAATGGAGATTTTGGAGCAATTGCCACAAGACTTGGACCAGGAGAGAGAACGCTGGGTAAAGTAGGGTTTAAGTAAGTTTTGCTGTGTCATGCACCGTGTCATCCTTTGACTCTGCAAGTAAATCTATAACAAAGATCTAGAACACCCAGTGAGGTCTTGTGATCAGATTTGTGTTTCTTTTGCATGTTTCTGTGCTGCCCATGAAGTGAGAGCAAGAAGCTTAGCTTAACATTGCAAATGGATAAAAAATGTGAGGGAGGCAGGGTGTGGTGGCTCATGCCTATAATCTCAGCACTTTGGGAGACTGAGGTGGGTTGATCATCTGAGGCCAGGAGTTCAAGACCAGCCTGACCAACATGGTGAAACCCCATCCCTACGAAAAATACAAAATTTGCTGGGCGTGGTGGTGCATGCCTGTAATCCCAGCTACTCGGGAGGCAGAAGCAGGAGAATCACTTGAACCTGGGAGGCAGAGGGGTGCAGTGAGCCGAGATCGTGCCACTGCACTCCAGCCTGGGCGACAGGGTGAGACTCGGTCTCAAAACAACAACAAAAAATGCAAGGAAGGAGGCCTAAGCTACTACCCAAGTGATTACACCTCTGCAAAATTAGGTGCTAGTGGGCCTTGCTACAATGAACATACATTGCATTTGTAATTTTAAGAGACATATATTTTACTTATATGCAGGACCAGGAGTAGGGTGGGTGAGATAAATTTAACGAGGCCCTCACTCTCGGGGTCTTGCCCACTCAGAGGAGGCATGTGAATGCCCCTGTAAGGAAGTGCCTCCTCAAATTTTGCACCCTGGCCACCCTGCTTGCTCCACGGTAGTCCTGGCCCTGCCTCCCCTCTTCTTGTGACCTATGATAGTCCTGGATCTCATTTAACTTCAATCTGGGATACCATCCACTACACACACTACATACAGTACTTTGTCATTTCAAAAGCCCTTTCATATGCATATTGCACTGGCTCTCCACAATCATCTCTGAGGATGACAAGACAGGTATTATAATTCCCATTCTACAGACGAAACACCAGAAATCCCAAGGTCACACTGCTGGCAAGTGGCATCGAACTCAGCCCAGTTCAGCTGACTCCAATGCCTCCATCGCCTAGAGTTTTCTGACACCAGGGACAAAAAATAAAACATAAAACTTACATTCTCTTATGTGTCTGAATGAGTGAATCTCTGAAGTGAAACAAACCCAAAACCCAAATATTCATCTCTCCCATCAAATAAGGACCTGCATCTTCCCTTCCCACCCTCCCCTTGGAAACTATAGGATACAGAAGCCCACAGGTGATAATGTTCTAGTCCCAACGGCTGCCTCACTAGGTAGGCGCAGCCCCTCTGAATTATTAGCTGCAGCCTTTCTAGGGGGCTTATAAGCAGGGTCTGGTGGCTGAATGGCACCAGGTGTGAACCATAGGAACTCTTTGGGAGTCGGGGTGGGGCATCTGCCCAGGAGACATTAGTCTAAGAGAATCTCCTAGAGTCAGACAATCCCAGCAGGAACTCATGCAGCTAATTGCGGTCAGTATCTCCAGCTTTTCCCCTGGAGTGAGAGTAAAGAAATACTGTAGCAGCTAGCCCACAGTCAGCTAAGTGGCCCGCTGGCCCAGCAGTTTGCTTAGGCAGTTATCAGACCCTGAAATACCCTTTTGTCCATCCTGCTATGTTTTAGGGTATCAGCAAGATCCCAACACTGCATTTCATAAAAATGAATATCCCTCCCCCTGCCCTCTGAAGAGTTTATTTTGGTTGTAAAAGAATACATGCTTATTCTCATAGATTTGGAAACAATTGAAAATTATATAGAAAATACATAACCCAAAATATAACTACATAAAAATAATTACAGTTAACATATCAGTGTGTTGTCTGTTTTGCTTTTCACTAAATAGGATTCACATTACGTTTTTAGGTTTTTATTTTAGATTCAAGGGGTACATGTGCAGGTTTGTTATGTGGGTATATTGCATGATGCTGAGGTTTGGGCTTTTTTTTTCTTTTTTTGTTTTTTGAGACGGAGTCTCGCTCTGTTGCCCAGGCTGGAATGCAGTGGCACCATCTCAGCTCACTGCAAGCTCCGACTCCCAGGTTCACATCATTCTCCTGCCTCAGCCTCCCAAGTAGCTGGGACTACAGGCGCCTGCCACCACACCTGGCTAATTTTTTTGTATTTTTAGTAGAGACAGGGTTTCACCATGTTTGCCAGGATGGTCTCGATCTCCTGACCTTGTGATCCGCCCACCTCGGCCTCCCAAAGTGCTGGGATTACAGGCGTGAGCCACCGTACCCAGCCAGAGGTTTGGGCTTCTAATGATCTTGTTGCCCAGGCAGTGAGCGTAATCCCAGCTGGTACTTTTTTAGAAACTGAAATTGAAATATCAAATCAGCAAAACACTCAATTTCCAATTATTTTTTTCTTAAAATCTAAATCATGCCTGGCAGAGTTCATCCTGTTCTTGTTTTACCTGATCCCCTGAGAAGAGTACAGATCCCCTTCCCTCTAGCCTGGTTCTTAGGTACACTATTTTTTATTTTATTTGTTTAGTTATTAGCCAAGCCTTTGCCTCCCTCTTCTGTTGAAAAGAGGAATAACTTGCAGCCAACACAAATTCTAAATTTGAGAAAACATTAAAAGGAAACTCGATCTTGGGATGTTTATACAAGCTACACAAAGTGGCCTTAAAGAGTGTCTGGTATTACAGTACTATCCATACAACACTCAAATTAATACTTCCCAGAAAAAGTAAACTTTAAATCAGATCACATCAGGATAAATTGCACACCCACCTGAGTAGCTGAACAAAATCAATGAAGTGATTCTTTGGTCACTGGACTAAAAGATTCAAGATTGATTTTTTTCCCTTTTAGTAAAATATGAAACTCCCTTGTAACTTGAGGTATTATTGGAGTCCTGTATCTTATGAGGATTTATGTGGCAAAGGCATAGCAATTTATCTAAAAACTTTCTTTCAACAGCTATACAGATGGCTGAATTTGCATGATCTCATCAGGCAGTGATTTTTAAAAGCATTAACCTCAGAAATAGGGGGGAAAAAAGGTTTCCTGCTAAGTACCAGGGTTCTCAATCACAAAATTAAGTATTCCTTTGCAAACTCAGTTATATCCTAATCAATTATGACCTCTTGCAATATTCAGTGGTCTGCAGGGAATTTTGAGTTTCTAAGGGACTTTCTGCTGTCCTGGAAGCACTCTGTAATAAGGCTGCTTTACAGGAAGTTTTTCTTTCTGATGGAGCTGCTTATGCACCGTGGAGTATTGTAAAGCCTTGCCTGGCTCATCTTATCCATGAGTGGTCGCTGCCTTCGGATCATCTGATGTGTATACTGTGCTGCTCCTCTTACCGAGGGTTGCCAATATTAAGCACTCGCCTTGTATTAGGCCCTCTGCATATATGTGCATGCTAACAATTAATCATAATTATCCTCATTTCTGAGGTAAATAAACCTAGGGTTAAATGTAACTTACCTGGGATGGTGACAGTTCACGAGGCAGTGCTGAGAAGCAGACCCAGCGAGTGAAAAGAAAAAGTCTCCGCGCTTGATGGCTACTCGTCTTTTAAACGCTCTGCCTCGCCTGGCAGGAAGGCACAGCTGAGACCAGGTCTTCTGTGGTGATGAGAATCACCTGCGAAGCTTGCTCAGCACAGCTTCCCACCTCCACCCCGCTCCCCCGTCCCAGAGATTCTGCCTCAGCGGGTGGCTCGTTAACAAATGATGCAGGTGATATTGACACTTCTCATCAGGCAACGATGGGAAGGGTCTTAGACCACGAGTCACCAGGGTAAAGGGCCAGAGAGTATTTTTGTGTTCTCAGAGAGTTGAGTTGAGTACTCAACTTGGTAGTAGTGCCACACGAGCAGCCAGAGATCATTTGCAAATGAATGGGCATGATTGTGATCCAATATTTTACTTATAAAAACAGGCGGCTGCCAGGCACGGGGGCTCACGCCTGTAATCCCAACACTTTGGGAGGCCGAGGCGGGTGGATCACAAAGTCAGGAGATGGAGACCATCCTGGCTAACATGGTGAAACTTCGTCTCTACTAAAAGTATGAAAATTAGCTGGGTGTGGTGGCACATGCCTGTAATCCCAGCTACTCGGGAGGCTGAGGCAGGAGAATCGCTTGAACCGGGGAGTCAGAGGCTGCAGTGAGCTGATGTCGCACCACAGCACACCAGCGAGGCGAGACTCCGTCTGAAAAAAAAAAAAAACCAGGTGGCTGGCTGTAGTTTGCTGACCCCTGTCTTAGACCATTCATAATACCTTTTTTTTTTTTTTTTTTTTTTTTGAGACAGAGTTTTGCTTGTGTTGCCCAGGCTGAAGTGCAGTGGTGCGATCTCAGCTCACTGCAACCTTCGCCTCCTGGATTCTAGTGATTCTCCTGGTCTCAGCCTCCCAAGTAGCTGGGATTATAGGCGCCCACCACCACACCTGGCTAATTTTATATATATTTATTTAGTAAAGGAGGTGTTTCACCATGTTGGCTGGGCTGGTTTCAAACTCCCGACTTCAAGTGACCCAACCGCCTCGGCCTTCCAAGGTGCTGGGATTACAGGCGTGAGCCACCGCGCCCAGCCCATAACACCATTTCTTTTTTTTTTTTTTTTTTTTTTTTTTTTTTTTGAGACGGAGTCTTGCTCTGCAGCCCGGGCTGGAGTGCAGTGGCCGGATCTCAGCTCACTGCAAGCTCCGCCTCCCGAGTTTACGCCATTCTCCTGCCTCAGCCTCCGGAGTAGCTGGGACTACAGGCGCCCGCCACCTCGCCCGGCTAGTTTTTTGTATTTTTAGTAGAGACGGGGTTTCACGGTGTTAGCCAGGATGGTCTCGATCTCCTGACCTCGTGATCCGCCCGTCTCGGCCTCCCAAAGTGCTGGGATTACAGGCTTGAGCCACCGCGCCCGGCCAACACCATTTCTAAAAAGACTTTAATGCTTGCTAGTGGCCATCTCACTAAGGTTGTGTCTTAACAGGCAACTGATTTATAAGGGCATCTTCCAAAAGCCATGAAACATCACCTACATTGAAGGGTAAAGTCAGGGCTAGATCTTCCCTCCCTCTACAAGAAGCAGCACTTTTAATGTCAGATGGAGGTTGCTGATCTCCTCTGTCTACATAATTACATGATGTAGTGAGAAGCCTCGGTAGGTCCAGCACAGATAGATAAGCAAAGCTTGCAACTTGTTATATTGGTGAGTGTGTTAGGCCGAATTCTAAGATGGCCTCCAAGATTGGCGTATCCCGGTGTAGACACACTTCTTCCAATTATTTAACCACACTGATTTAGGTGCTACTCTGAAAGGATTTTACAGCTGTAAATTAAGGTCCCAAATCAGTTGACCTTAAGGTGGAACAATTATCCTGATAGGCTTGATGGAATCAACGGAGCCCTTGAAACCTGAGTTAGGGGTCAGAGACAGGCCAGAGAGAATCACAGTGGAAGGAGGATTCGAAGTAGAGGGGAGAGTGTCCATTGCTGGCTTAGAGATGAAGGGGGCTGTGGGGCAAGGAAGGTGAGTGGCTTCCAGGAGCTGAGAGTACCCCAGCTGACAGCCAGCAAGAAAGGGCTTCTAGTCCTGCAACCATGAGGAAATGAATTCTGCCAACAACTACTGAGCTTGGAAGAGGATTCCAAGTCCCAGATGAGATCCAGAGCCCTGGCCAATCCCTTCACATCAGCCCAGTGAGTCACTGAGCAGAGAGAGCATTCAGCCACACCATGCCTATTCTTCTGACCTATAAAAACTGTGAGCTCATACATTGTTCTTATAGTGAACTGCTACATTTCTAGTAACCTGACCCACAGCAATGGAAAACGAATACAGAGAGGCCTAGAGCTTTGATGTCTGAATTACTGCTGGTGATAATTAAGTCCAACAACTTCTGGTTTTAAATGAAAATGGAAGTGTCCCCCTTAAAGCCATATCCATTCATTGCACATGGATTCTCACGTAACTCCAGCCAGAGTGCAAGCCCTCCTCTTAGGTATGTGACTGTCAAGATGAAGACTGTGATACCTGCAAGCTTATTTCAATACACGTGTGATACACAAAGCCTCAAACCAAATCTCGGGATGAATGGATGAGAGGGTATGAAAAGATAAAAAAGGAGTTTACATCTTGGACAAGATACAGATATTTAAAAAATTAACTTTTAGGCAAGTATGATAATTGAAGTATAAGAAGACTGTACCAGAGCTCAGAAAACAGGGCAGTTAATTCTGAACAAGAGTTAGAGGTTACATGATAAGGACACAGTATAAACATAAGAATAGACACATACACTATTTTAAGGGACTAGGATGAGCCTTCAAGTGGAAAATGGTGGGGATTACAGAGAGCTTTGAACTACGTTCTTTACACAATGAACCGCCGAGGGCCCCTCAAGCTCTTCTTGCATCCCAGGATTTAGTAGCTCTGACCATCTTTTGGGGTACCTATTATTGCATGTGTGTTTTTGTTTGTTTGTTTGTTTGTTTGTTTGTTTTGAGACGGAGTCTCACTCTGTCGCCCAGGCCGGAGTGCAGTGGTGCCATCTCGGCTCACTGCAACCTCTGCCTCCCAGGTTCACGCCATTCTCCTGCCTCAGCCTCCTGAGTAGCTGGGACTACAGGTGCCCGCCACCACACCCAGCTAACTTTTTGCATTTTTTATTAGAGACGGGGTTTCACCGCGTTAGCCAGGATGGTCTTGATCTCCTGACTTCGTGATCTGCCCGCCTTGGCCTCCCAAAGTGCTGGGTTTACAAGTGTGAGCCACCACGCCCGGCTGCTTTTTTTTTTAACTCCCTTATGAAGATGGCTGATGTTCAGTTGAGTCCAGAGAAGCATTTGATTTGCCTCTTGCTGTCTGGGAATGCCCCTACTGAATGCATGAGAAGTCATTCAACATCAAAGATCATTCAGCCATAGATGTGAGAGCCACTGTCACCTTACATAATTAAAATAGCCAGTGTCCCCTTAAAATTTTCCCCAGAGCAAAGCACAGAGATGGGGAAGGCTGGAGGAATGAAGGAACATGGGCTTATTATGGAGGAATTTCTTTTTTTTTTTTTTTTTTTTTTTGAGACGGAGTCTCCCTCTGTCGCCCAGGCTGGAGTGCAGTGGCGCGATCTCGGCTCACTGCAAGCTCCGCCTCCCGGGTTCCCGCCATTCTCCTGCCTCAGCCTCCTGAGTAGCTGGGACTACAGGCGCCCGCCACCGCGCCCGGCTAATTTTTTGTATTTTTAGTAGCGACGGGGTTTCACCGTGGTCTCGATCTCCTGACCTTGTGATCCGCCCGCCTCGGCCTCCCAAAGTGCTGGGATTACAGGCTTGAGCCACCGCGCCCGGCCAATATGGAGGAATTTCTATTGGCACCGGCTCCCAAGCAGCCTTTTAACAGAGATGTTTAATTGATCTTTATTGAGCAGAACCTTCCCTTCTGCTTATAAAAGAAATGATCACTCTTCCCCCCCGTTTTTTCTGAAAAAGTTAGTAACCTCAGTTTTCTCTTACAGCAGAGATTTTTAATGACCGGGAGGCTATCACAAATAGAGTTTATTGTCCAAAATACAAGCCACATCCTAATCGGCCCTCACGGTAGAGACTGGCTTGCTTGCATCTGTTAATTTTCGGAGGGGCTTTTCCCAGCTGACAAGTGCATTGTTCCTGCCACTCAGGGTCTGCTGTGCAATTAACAAATGCCTTCAGCAAAGGAATCTATAGGCTTTTGCCAAAGACCCTTGAGGATGCTGTAATGTGTATCGATTTGAGCCTGTCATGCAGTGGCTCCCAGACGAGGCCTGAGCGCTGGACCCTAATCATTTGCACACATTGCACAAGAATATTTCGCAGGTATAAAGAGGATGATTTTATACTTCCAGGAATCAGGGACACTCCCGGATTCAGTGTAAACAGAGCTGCTGCTTGGTAGCTATGAAGAGTGGTTGAGAGCAAAAGTAATACTTTCCAAGTTACTCTCGTTCATTGTTAAAGGGCTTTATTGATATTAGCATTAGTTCTTGAAATAACCTTCAAAGAAAACAAACAGGTATTAAAATGTCCATTTTACAGCTGAAAAATTGTGAATTCAGTGTTCCTTCTGGTAGACTCTTTGAGGAACAGAGTTATCGGTAAACTAGAGACTAGTGCTTGCTGCTACAGTAAACTATCATTATCCCAGGACTTGTTCTAGAGTTACAGATTTTCTCTGCTCCTTCTCTGGCTGCTGGCTTTGCCTCCTGTCACCTGCCACTCCCTCCCCACCCCTCCCAGTTGCATCTTAAGTGCAGTAGGTACTGTGGCCATAATTTCTAAACCAAATTTGGGAGCCTGTTGTATGAAAATGACATGTTCTTAGGTGGACCACCAGACAAAAATGTTTAAAATCATGATTGTCCACAAAAATCTAAGATATGTGGTCACTGTCAGAGTGTGGCGCTAACCTTTCCCTAAATAGCTAGAAAAGGAAAGTGAAGGAAGGGAAACACCTACTGTTTACTGACATGGGAACATCATTAAGGTAGATGCAAAACTGGGCCTGAGCTCTTACCTTGAATCTGATGGGGAGGGAGAAGGGAAGCAGCTTTATGCCTGACATTGTGGTTCTCATTTCACCTGGTATCACAGTTAAACAGTCTATGTTAGGTTTTTTTTTTTTTTTTTTTTTTTTGAGACAGTCTCACTCTGCCATCCAGGCTAGAATGAAATGGCGCAAACTTGGCTCACTGCAACCTCTGCCTCTTGGGTTCAAGCTATTCTCCTGCCTCAGCCTCCCAAGTAGCTGGAATTATAGGCACACACCACCACGCCTGGCTAATTTTTATATTTTTTTCTAGAGAGGGATTTTTGCCATGTTGACCAGGCTGGTCTCGAACTCCCAACCTCAGGTGACCCACCTGCCTCAGCCTCCCGAAGTGCTGGGATTACAGGCGTGAGCCACCACGCCCAGCCTATGTTAGGTTCTTTCCCAGTGTTATGAATTGAATTGTGTCCCCCTAAAAAAATTCATCTGTTGGCCGGGCGCGGTGGCTCAAGCCTGTAATCCCAGCACTTTGGGAGGCCGAGACGGGCAGATCACGAGGTCAGGAGATCGAGACCATCCTGGCTAACACGGTGAAACCCCGTCTCTACTAAAAAATACAAAAAACTAGCTGGGCGAAGTGGCGGGCGCCTGTAGTCCCAGCTACTAGGGAGGCTGAGGCAGGAGAATGAGGTAAACCCGGGAGGCGGAGCTTGCAGTGAGCTGAGATCCGGCCACTGCACTCCAGCCTAGGCGACAGAGCGAGACTCTGTCTCAAAAAAAAAAAAAAAAAAAATTCATCTGTTGAAGCCCTAACTCCCAGCATCTCAGAGTGTGACTGTATTGGTGATAGGACCCCTTTAAAGAGGTCATTAGGAGAAAATAAGGCCAAAAATGTGGGTCTTAAACCAATCCGACCAGTGTCCTTATAAAGAAGAAGAGGAGACACCAGGGATGTGTGAGCACAGAGAAAAAGCCACGTGGGGACACAGTAAGAAGGTGGTATCTGCAAGCCAAGGAGAGGCCCCAGAAGAAACCAAACTTGCCAAAACTTTGATCTTGGACTTCCAGCCTCTGGAACTTCTAATTGTAATTAGATCTTGAACTTCCAGCCTCTGGAATTTCTTGGACTTTGATCTTGGACTACCAGCCTCTGGAATTTCTCATTGTAATTAATTTTTCTATTCCCATATAGACATCATTTTCTTTTAGACAGGCTCTCCCTGTTATTTAGGTTGGTATCAGGAACAGAGCAGGGATTGGAACTCAGGTCTCTCTGGCTTGAGATAGGAATCTACAATTGTCTAACTCTTGAGCCCACATACCCATCTGTTACCCGCCAGACACCGCATCCAACCCATTCTCATCTCCAGCAATCATTCTTAAACTCCATCAAGCATCAGAACAGCCTACACTGCTTCTTAAAACACGACTGCAGGCCGGCCACGGTGGCTCACACCTGTAATCCCAGCACTTAGGTAGGCCGAGGCGGGCAGATCACAAGGTCAAGAGATCGAGACGATCCTGGCTAACACAGTGAAACCCCGTCTCTATTAAAAGTATAAAAAAAAAAAATTAGCCGGGTGTGGTGGTGGGCACCTGTAGTCCCAGCTACTTGGGAGGCTGAGGCAGGAGAATGGTGTGAATCTGGGAGGCGAAGCTGGCAGTGAGCCGAGATCGTGCCACTGCACTCCAGCCTGGGTGACAGAGCAAGACTCCGTCTCAGGAAGAAAAAAAAAAAAAAACGCAATTGCAGACCCTTCCCCAGCCTCAGACTTTTAGATTCAATGGATCAGGGATGTGGCCTGAGAATGTGCATGTCTAATAAGACTGTAGGTAAGTCTCCTGCTGCTGCTTCATGCTGGACCACACTTTGAGAAGCACAAACATCAGGCACTGCCTTACTCATAGAAGTACAAAGATAGAATTATATATTTGTCTCTTGCCCTCCCCTGACTCTAAGCTTTTGCAGATCAGGCTTGTATTGTTCAACATTTTCCTGCTGTATGGTCCAGGGACTAGAGTGGGTTTCTCCAACCAGCGGCCCATGGACCACATGTGGCCCAAGATGGCTTTGAATGTATCCCAACACAAATTTGTCAACTTTCTCTTTTTTTTGAGACAGAGTTTTCTCTTGTTGTACAGGCTGGAGTATAATGGCATGATCTCAGCTCACTGCAACCTCTGCCTCCTGGGTTCAAGTGATGCTCCTGCTTCAGCCTCCCAAGTAGCTGGGACTACAGGCATGCGCCACCACGCCTGGCTATTTTTGTATTTTTAGTAGAGACGGGGTTTCACCATGTTGGCCAGGCTGGTCTCAAACTCCTGACCTCAGGTGATCTGCCCACCTCGGTCTCCGAAAGTGCTAGGATTACAGGTGTGAGCCACCGCGCCCAGCCAACTTTCTTAAAACATTATGAGATTTGTTAGCGATTTTTTTTAGCACATCAGTTATTGTTAGTGTTAGTGTATTTTATGTGTGGCTCAAGACAATTCTTCTTCCAATGCGACCCAAGGAAGAAAAAGATTGGACACTCCTAGTGGTAGGTGCCTGTTATGGGCTCCACTGTAGCTCTGCCCCAACCCTGCCCATTGCAAAAATTCATCTGTTGAAGGCCTAACTCCCACTACCTTAGAAAGTGAGTGTGTTTAAAGAGGTGATTAAGTTAAAACAAGCACACTAGGGTGGGCCCTAATCCAATTTGACTGGTGTCCTTAAAAGAAGAGGAAATTTGGAAACATGAAGAGACACCAGACACAGACACACACAGAGGGACGACGATATCCACACAGTGAGAAGGTGGCATCTGCAAGCCAAGAAGGGGGGCCTCAGAAGAAAGCAAACCTGCTGGCACCTTGATCTTGGACTTCAGCCCCCGACCATGAGAAAATCAATTTCTGTTGTTTAAGCTCTCTGGTTGCTGGGCTCTGCCATATTTTGTTATGGCACTCACAGCTCACTAATAACATTGTTATGGGATCCTTGGGTGTGTCGCTTTGCCAGCTGGAAACCTCTGTGGCCAGTGGTGCCTTTGCCCAAGTTTTGCTCTGACCTGCTGAGCTTCTTCCACCCACTCAGCCTGGCAGGTTGCACACAGCTCACGTTACTGGCCTGGATCCCATGCCTGCCAAGGGTAAGCCAGACGCAAAGTGCCAAGGGGTGTGTGAGCATGCGTGGGGTCCAGGCAACTGTGCACAACCAGGCACACCGGCTGCAGCAGAGTGGGCAGCTCCAGGCATCGGCACACACGCCAGCTCCCTGTGAAGCTGCCACTGGACCAGGTGTACCACAAGCAGCTTCCACAGCTGACACCAGGAAATCCAGTGGCCCCCAGAAGCTTGGAGATTCCAGGAACCGCAGAGCCTTAAAGAGGGTGTCACGGCCCTGGTTCAAGGAGCTCCTAGGTCTGCGCTCCTTGAAAAGTTGCAGCTCTTCTCTCCTTCTGTCTTCTCTCCTTGTCACCCTCAATGTGGTGAACAAGGGGTGTATTTCAGCCTTGTTTGTGTCACAGCTCTTTTATCCCTGCCATTCGGCGGGTCCCCAGTTCTTGTCCTGCGTCCAAGAAGAATGAGGTACACAGACAAGTAGGAGTGAGCAAGACGAAGAGGAGCTTTATTGAATGATAGAAAAGCTCAGAGGAGACCTGCAGTGGGTGGTTCCTCTCTGTAGCCAGGGTGTCCAGACAAGTATTCAGCTCTCAGCAGAGAGGGTAGCTCCTCACTGCAGGCAGGTCATCCCATCATCTCTTCAGCTCCCAACAGAGAGAAGACCCTGGGGTGGATAGTTCTCTCTGCAGCTGGCTGCCCCAGCGTCTCTTCCGGTCTGACTGAATCTGGGGCTTTTTATGGGCCTCAGAGGGGAGGAAGTGTGTGCTGATTGGTCCATGGGAGGCCATGGGCGTGCCTGGGAAAAGCACCACAAGTTCCCGCTCTTGTCTGAGGGACCAGCAACCAGGCTTCCAGGTTTCATGCACTCCCCAGCTTGAAGGTGGGACTTCCCTGGGACCCGCTCCCTTCCACCCAGGAGCCATCTGCCTCCTGCCACCGTTCATGGCGCCCAGGCTCTTCGTGCCAAGGGGTGCCCGCAGGCCCACACCAAACTGCCCTCAGCCCTTGCTAGGCCTCCCTCCCATGCTAGTTGGTGCGCAAAGTCTGGAGGGGGCCAAGGTGGCAGGGGGCTGGAGTGTCAGCGCTGCCCCAATCCTTTGCACACCCGGCCAGGCTGCAACGTGCCCAGTCTTGGCCCCAGAGTTGCTCTGAGATTGGAGCAGGCACCAGGAGTGGGGAGGGGCCTGGCAGGGGAGCAGACAACTCCGAGCCTGTTGGGGGAAGCGGGGGCCGTTTCCAGACCCTTGAGAGTGCAGAGATGCCTGGGTCCACAGCCGCGACTTGGGTAGCTGCAGCTGCACCTGGGAGGGTGGGACTCCTGCCTGCTCCTGGCTCCTACCGACTGGGTGGAGTGCGGGACTGCCCCGGGCCCACCTCCACCTCGGGGCCCCTCTCTGCCCACCTCTCCATGCTTGATCACGCTGCTTCCACAGCCACTCCTGCCGTCACTGCCCGTGCCTCCTGCTGCAGTCAGCGTGATGGTAGTGGCCGCTCTGGATGGCTTGCCACTGCCATCAACAGTACCCAAAATATGAATGTAAAAGGAGGCCGAAATTAGCTAACACCTATGTAGTGTTTACTACATGCCAAAAGCTGCTCTAGATACATCACATGTATTAACTCAATCCCCACCAAAACCCAACGACATGGGGCACTATTGTTATCAACCCCATTTTACAGATGAGAAAACTGAGGCACAGAGAGGTTCAGTGAACAGACCGTGCATCTGGCAAGTGGAAAAGCTGGGATTGAAACCCAATCACCAGCCAGAGAATTCTCTGTTCTGTCTCAAAATTACTGCCCCTATCCCCCAGTTGATCATCCACAAAACCTTCCAAAATGGTGCTTGGGGGCAGCGTGGAAGGCAAATCTGAGAATACTCTGTCCCGCTCTTCAGAGTCAAGGAATCACAAGTTGGGAAGCTTTGGAGATAGGAGGAAAGCTGGTTCATCTCAGAGGCCACAGGATGAAAAGAAGAGACACCTGAGCCTGATGAACTGCGGTCCCCAGGCCAGGAAGGCTTTTCTCAGGATGGCTGCCACCCTGATCCTCCGCTCTGCCAGGGACATGGGCCTGCCGTCAGGTGGCCTTATGTTCCTCTGGGTGTGTTGGCCCCTGCAGGCACTTAGGGTGCGCCATGGGCTGCTAGGGCATAATGTCAGAAATGGTTCACATCCTCTCCAGCAGTCATTTATCCAGAACGAGCAGAGAAGAGATGTCAGACTGAGACACAGAGAACCTTGCCTTTATCCTCTGGACCAGAGCTTCTCCACCTCAGCACTAGTGTCATTGTGAGCTGGGTAATTCTTTGTCGTGGGAGGTTGCCGTGCACACTGTAGGATGTTTCGTAGCATCCCCAGCCTCTACCAACTAGATGCAAGAAGCACATTGCCTACTTGTGACACCAAAAATGTCTCTAGACATGGCCAAATATCCCCTGAGGAAAAAATAACTTCTGTTGAGAAACACTCTTCTACATTATAAGAGAAACAGAAGAAAAATACTACTTTAAGATATTTATTTCCATCTGTCAGAAAGTTATAAGATTTGTAAACATTGCTTGTTGTTTTTTTGAGACAGGGTCTTGTTCTGTCACCCAGGCTGGAGTGCAGTGGCACGATCTCCACTCATTGCAACCTCTGCATCCCAGGTTCAAGCAATCCTCCCACCTCAGCCTCTAGAGTAGCTGGGACCACAGGCACACACCACCATGCCTGTCCAATTTTTGTATTTTTTGTAGAGACAGGGTTTCTTCATGTTGCCCAGGCTGGTCTCAAACTCCTGAGCTCAAGCAATTCACCTGCCTTGGCCTCCCAAAGTGCTGGGATTATAGGCATGAACCACCACTCCTGGCAAGCTGTGTAAACATTCTACATCTATGGTATAAACTGGGCTGTCTTAGAGGCACCCCTCGCCCCCCAGCCCTCGCACAGTGCACAACCTGCCCAATTGTACGTGGCAGTCCTCCTCCCCTTCTCTCTCTCCTCAAGCCTGAAAGGAGAATGAGGCTAATCTGCCCTGCCTTTGATCATTTCTTTCTACTTCACAAATTTCTAAGATGCTAAAGGAAACCCAAGAGCTGACAATACCATCAAAATTCAAGCCTCCATGGGGTTTGGTTTGGGATTGACCTTTCTGCACCCTGGGGTGAAGATTCAGAAAATAAATCCCATACTGATCCTTCTGATTTTCTAGTCCAGCCACAAATGTGTGACAGGCATGAGATGCTAATAACATTTTTTTCTGCCTCATTGCTGAAGCAATAGATAAAATAATTTTATAGCTATGTTCTGCTATCCCTAAAGCAGGCAGTATTAATTAGGAAATAAAGCAGTGACAGGGTGTGTGTTAATGGGCTATTAATGCCTGCCATGGGTGCCCCACACGGCCTGAAGCCAAAGGCCGAGCAATTTCCACCACCCAGTAAGTACTCTAATAGCCAATTAAAGCCTATCCTGAATTGGCTTCTTTCTCTTGGTCAGGAATTTTTTCAATTTAAAAAGTCATGAAGTTTCCAAGTAAGCATAGATTTAGTTTTAATGCAAGTTCCTTCTCTCTTCCTGCAATAAAAGGGAAATCCACCCTCAGAGGATAAGGGAGAGAAATCAAAGGGTAGGCCTGGGGTGACAGGGACTGACATACCTGCCCTTGTAGCTATTCTTTGCTGGAGGCAAGAGGTCCCCAGTGTGGGGTTATTTACTCCAGCCATTCCCTTCCTGTTTGTGCAAGCTTCCGGAAGAAAGGAGACTGACATTTTTGTAGGAGCTTTTGTTTTAGAGTGTATTTAGTCCTGTTTACACTGTATCTTCTAACAATACCTGTCTCCTAATAAAAATAAGAGCTGAGATAACATACACTGGATGCTTACTTTGTTCTAGTGCTGCTATGGGCATGCATCTATTATCTCACTTAATTCCAACAACCCAGCCTCCTATGGGAAGGTCTATTATTATGCCCATGCTGCTGATGGAGAGAAAGGCACAGAGAGGTTAAATAACTTACCCAAGATCACACAGCTAGCAATTGGGAGAATCCCAACCCAGATCATCTACCTCTAATTCTGGCAGCCTGGAGCTGGAGTCAAGGCCTACAGGGCTCTTCTGCTCACTTTGACTTTGTGGTACAGGCCAACACTCATGAAGCAAGTGGATTATAGTATTCACATTGCAGACATTTTCTACTCCTGGGGTCAGAATGCAAAATCAACACATAAAAATCCATTGCATTTCTACACACTAACAATGAACAATCTGAAACAGGAAATTTAGAAAATAAAGCCATCTATAATTACATCCAAAGGAACAAAATACCTAGGATTAACCAAGGAGACAAAACACTTGTATTCTAAAAACTACAAAACAAAGCTGAAAGAAATTAAAGAAGACACAAATAAGTGGAAAGACATCCCATGCTCATGGATTGAAAGACTTAATATTGTTAAAATATCCATATTACCCAAAGCAATCTATAGATCTAACACAACTCCTATGAAAACCTCAATGGCATTTTTTTTTTGGCAGAAATGGGGATATTTTAAAAATTCGTATGGAATCCCAAAGAACCCTGAATTACCAAAACAATCTTGAGAAAGAAAAACAACCTAGAGGCCAGACATTTCATGATTTCAAAACGTATTACAAATCTACAGTAATCAAAACAATATTGTACTGGAATAAGGACAAACACATAGACCAATGGAACAGAATAAAGAATCCAAAAATAAGCCCTCACATATATGGTGAAATGATCTTCCACAATGGTGCCAAATTACATAATGCAGAAAGGATAGTCTCTTTAACAAATGGTGTTGTAAAAATGGAATATTCCCATGCAAAAGAATGAAAGTGGACCCTTATCTTATACCATATGCAAAAATTAACTCAAAATTAAAGTCCTGACCGGGCACGGTGGCTCACGCCTGTAATCCTAGCACTTTGGTATGTCGAAGCAGGCAGATCACAAGGTCAGGAGTTCGAGACCAGCCTGGCCAATATGGTGAAACCCTGTCTCTACTAAAAATATAAAAATTAGCCAGGCACGGTGGCGAGTACCTGTAATCCCAGCTACTCAGGAGGATGAGGCAGGAGAATCACTTGAACGTGGGAGGCAGAAGTTGCAGCGAGCTGAGATCATGCCACTGCACTCCAGCCTGGGTGACAGAATAAGACTCCATCTCAAAAAACAAAAAAAAATTAAAGTCCTAAGTATAAGATGTGAGACTATAAAGCTTCTAGAAGAAAACAGGGGAAAGGATTCATGACATTGGATTTGGTTTGGCATAATTTTTTGTATATAGCACCAAAAGCACAGGCAACAAAAGCAAAATAGATAAATGTGATTACATAAGCTTTAAACCTTCTGCTCATCAAAATAAACAGTCAGCAAAAAGGCAGTACAGAATGGTAAGAAATATTTGCAAACGATATAATGTGGTAAATAACTGGATTAATAACCAGATTATTTAAACTATAACTGAGCAACAACAACAAAAATAACCTGGCCGGGTGTGGTGGCTCACGCCTGTAATCCCAACGCTTTGGGAGGCCAAGGCGGGCAGATCACCTGAGGTCAGGAGTTCGAGACCAGCCTGGCCAACACGGTGAAACCCCATGTCTACTAAAAACACAAAACTTAGCTGGGCATGGTGGCACATGCCTCTAATCCCAGCTGCTCGGGAAGCTGAGGCAGGAGAATTGCTTGAACCTGGGAGGCGGATGTTGCAGTGAGCTGAGATCATGCCACCGCACTCCAGCCTGGGTGACAAGAATGAAACTCTGTCTCAAAAATAAAAATAAAAATAAACCAATTTAACAACGAACAAACAACTTACATAGATACTTTTCCAAATAAGATATACGAATGAACAGCAAGCATATGAAAAAATGCTAAATATCCCTAACCATCCAGGAAATGCAAATCTAAACCACAATGAGATATAACTTCACACCAATTAGGAAAACCACTACAAGAAAAAACAAAAAAAAACAAAAAACAGAAAATAACAAGTGTTGGAGAGGATGTACAAAAACTGGAACCCTTGTGAACCATTAGTGGGAATGTAAAATGGTGCAGCTGATAAAGAAAACAGGATGAACGTTCCTTCAAAAAATTAAAAATAGAATTACTATATGATCCAACAATCCCACTTCTGGAATATATCCAAAAGAGTTAAAAACAGGGTTTCGAAGAGACATTGTACACCCATGTTCACAGCAGCATTATTCATAATAGCCAAGAGGTGGAAGCACCCCAAATGTTATTGATGGATGAATGGATAAACAAAATGGGGTCTATACATACAATGGAATATTATTTTGCCTTTAAAAGGAAGAAAATTCTATCACATGCAACAACATGGATGAACCTTGAGGACATTTTGCTAAGTGAAATACGCAGATCATAAAAAAACAAATACCGCATATCAAGTATCTAACACAGTCAAACTCTTAGAAACAGGAAGTAAGGTGGTGGTTGCTAGGGATTGGGAGGGAAGGGAAGGAGGATGGTGGTTGTTCAATGGGCATAGAGTTTCAGTTTAGCAAGATGAAAAAGTTCTAGAGATCTGTAGTACAGCACTGTGTGTATGGTTAACCTACTATTCTAGACACTTAAAAATAGTTAAGATGGTAAATTTTGTTATGTATTTTTTAACACAATACAAAACACTGACATTGAAAAAAAGCACAAGGCAAAGGTGAGAATCAAATTCATATTGTGGAGTCTCTGAATTTGGAGACTTAAAGAAAAAGGAATCTGTTTTTCTGGGTTGCTTAAAACAGTACCACCAGGTGTAGTAGGGAGTGAACAGAGGGCATCTCAAGGTCCCTTCTGGACTTAGGATTTAATGCCCATTTATTGAGAACCTCTTGGTGCATTTGCTCAGTATTACATCAAGATGGAGTTGTTCTATGTGCCCTAAAAGCTTATGATCTAAAAAGGCCAGAGAAACAGGGGAGACATAAAAAAAAAATGCCAGAACAATGCAACAACCTTAATCAGACTGTCTTTGCTTTTCTTTGCTTCTAAGTCCCTGGCTTTAAATTTAATATTGTGTCATGTCTTTATTTTTCTTGAGTTTTCCTAAAAGATCATGTAAAGATTTTCTTCCATGCTAAGGCTTTTATATTGTATTTTTCTTAAAATGGAGTATGGTACATTTACCCTTCATCCAAGGATTGCTTATAACTCACCTTGCTTTATTAAGAATGCTGCTAGAGGCTTCTATGCCCCTAGTAATAAAAATGTATTTTCAGGCCCATTCAAACCAATGAAATTCTGAGTTTTCAGAGCACAAGATAATGAAAATTCTCTAGATCGGTGTCTTTTAGTACTTTTAATCTGTTAACAGACCCTGAGTGTCTCAGATGAAAGGGACTCTAGCATGAATTGCTATCATTAATAGCATTCCATCCAGGTAACTCTTGATTATTCCAATTTCTCACAAATTTGGACACTTTTACTGCCTCTATAACATCTCTAGGGGGTAAGAAAGAAAGGCAACCTGTGCAATTTATTTCCCAAAATGTACACAGAAATATAATTGCACATACATACAGGAAAGCATTATAAATAATGGATGAGTAGCAAGGGAATGCCAATAATAGAACTACTCATGTAACAAGACAACACTCATCACTAAATGTCCCCTCACCAAAATGGATTGAGAATTCTTAGGGACCACCAAGCCAGAGATGAAGATTTATAGAAATCTGGGATGTTTGAAAAGTGAGAGGTTGTGTGACCTCCTTGAATAAGATAGCAGTTATCTTCCAAAATTGCAAAAATGGTTACAACTAGTCTCCTCTTTATATCCTCCCCTTTAGCAATGTGACTTCACAGCTTCTCCCATCAAGAGATGGAGTCTGTTTCCCCATCCTGTGAATCTGGGTTGACTCTGACTTGCTTTGGCCAA
This sequence comes from Macaca mulatta, assembly GCF_049350105.2. NCBI lineage: Eukaryota > Metazoa > Chordata > Mammalia > Primates > Cercopithecidae > Macaca > Macaca mulatta. Next base: position 109,303,784 of record NC_133420.1, on the reverse strand, counting down.
TATAATGCAGCAGAAATGGCTAGGCACAATGGCTTACACCTGTAGTCCCAGCATTTTGGGAGGCTGAGGCGGGCAGCTGGCTTGAGCTCGAGAGTCCAAGACCAGCCTGGGCAACATGACAAAACCCCATATCTAGAAAAAATACAAAAAATAAATAAATAAATAACAGGGCATGGTGGCACACACCTGTAGTCCCAGCTACTTGGGATGCTGAGGTGGAAGGATCACTTGAGCCAGGGAGGTTGAGGCTGCAGTGAGCTGAGATCACACCAGTTCACTCTAGCCTGGGTGATAGTGAGATCCTGTCTCAAAAAAAAAAAAAAAAAAAAAAGAATGTAGCAGAAATGATGGTGGGCCACTTGGGAGCCCAGGCCTCTGAAAGACTTGCATCTTCTACTCTCCCCCCTGGAGCCCTGCTGCAGCCACAAGCACCAGCGCCTGCGACCTGCTGGATGATGAGAGACATGTGGCTCATCAGCCCTATGAGCTGCGCTGACAGCCAACCCCTAACTGACCCCACAGGTGCAGAAGCAATTCCAGCTACGTTTTGGGAAAGAATTAAGAATTCACTCTTGTATGTGAATATGCTGTATGAGCTCCTCTGCAAACATATTATTTTTCAAAAGCATTTTTGTTATTATGAATCCCTGTGTGAACATATCGAAATAGCACTTCAATGATTATTAGAGAGTAAATGATATAAATCGAATTTGAGGGTAAAATATAATCATCTACCCAAACTCACAAAATGTTTTATATATATATATATATAAATATATGTTTTTATATAAATATATATAAATTTTCTTCAGGCAATCATCTGAAGAAAAACAGACTTGGATGAAAAAACAGTCCAAAGAATAAGAGCAGGGAAGAAAAAGTGAATTTAACACCAACTGGTGCCTCTAGGGTATAATGGGAAGTATATGTTTGGTTCTTCGTATAATTTTGATTACAAATGCATTGTATGAGTTGTACGTATAGGGAAGAAAACAAAGCATTAAGATAATCAATAAAGAAGGATGCCAGAAAGGTAGCCTAGGGCAGGAAGTCACTCCCCATGTTAAAATGATTGACAAGGCAACCCAAGGAGGTGGATATGAAGCTGAATTAGGACTTGGCAGTAGGAAGAATCAGGGGACTATCCGGGGCTGGTACTCACCTTCCGAAGAAACGAAAAGGACAGAAACCTGACTGGAGTCAAAACAGAGAACTGCAAAGGGCAAGGCTAGGTGTGTAACATGTGGATCCCAGCAGGTGTGTCTCTACACTTCTGAGGCTCTGTGTGGCTGCTATTTCCTCCATCCTCCGTGATGCCCATCACTATAAATAACTCAGGGTTGGCTCACTCGGGTGGCCTCATCACTTCCACCTATCCATGGAGTTGATAGCCACTTGCTCAAAGTAAGTCCATCTCCCTGGGCTTACAGCCACCAGTGAGGGATGAGACCACCACAAGTCGGTGAGAAACACAGGTTGTCACCAACAACCAGATGAGAAGGAGGAAGACATGTTCAGTGGAGCAGCTGGGTGGACTGATGACATGGGGTTGAGTTCTGAAGGCCCAAAGGAGGCGGATGTAGGAAAAGAACAAGGGAAAGGCGATCATGAGGATACAGCCAAGCCCCATAATACTGTTATTTAATTTATGTATCTTATATAAACTCAATTAAATTTGTTCTGAATTACAAAGAGAAAAAATGATCATTGAAACCATGCCCGTGATTTCACTCACCCATCCGCTCAATGAGCTCAGAGCCTAGAGTCAGAGGGAAATGGGAAGTGTCAATCTGCTGTTCACTCAAGAAGTCCCAATCCTCAGAAGCCTCTCATTCCAGAAGCATCTTGCTTTTTGCATTTTTCAAGTGAAAGTTGACAGCATATGCATCCCAAAATATGCCACTTTGGTATAAGAATTATTTTGAGCAAAGGGCACTTTAAAAATAGCAGATGCAAGAAGAACATCCTAATCTTCCCGTTTCTTCCTAAAAGCAGAAGATAAAAACTCCCACATGAAAGATTCGCCAGGGGAAAAGAAACATTCTTCGATGGGGAGCCATGGCTAGGAGATTTCTGTACACACAGACCTTGTTCAAATAATTCTTATCTTCTTTAGGCCTCCCCATATAATTTAGTTACTTTTCCACAACTGCCTCCCTTTGTTCAACATAATATAAAAGCATGTGGGTTTTGCCACTTCTTTGGGGCCTCATTTCTTTGTAAGGGCTCCCATGTCACAAAAAAACTGAAATGCTTTTCTCCTGTTCATCTATCTTACGTCAATTTAGTTCTCAAGCCCAGCCATGACCCTAAGAGGGTACAGGTAGAGTTTTGCCTGCTCTACACAAGCAAAATTATTCCTAAGGGCAAGCAACCCCTTCGTCTAGTTCTCAAAGAAACAGCAATCTCTCCTAATGCTAGGGAAAAAATGGACTTCTTCGGCTCTTTGAGAAACAATCATGTATATCTCCCAAATGGTATAGGCCTAGGGAATTTTTCAAAAATAATTAACCATCATCAATGGAATTTTTTTTGGTCTGATGTACTGATTCAAGAGCCTAACCTTCCCATAGTGGGAAGGGAAGGATAGGGAGAGATTTGTTAAAGGCTACAAAATTACAGCTAGATGGGAAACATAAGTCCTAATGTTCAATACTACTGTAGGATGACTATAGTTAACGATGATATATAGTTTCAAATAGCCAGAAGAATATTGAACGGTCCCAACACAAAGAAATGATAAATGTTTGAGATGATGGATATGCTAATTACCCTGATCTGATCACTGTACATTATATGTACCAAAATATCACCATGTACCCCATGAATATGTACAATTATTATTTGTCTATTAAAAAACTAAAATTCATCACTGGGCACTGTGGCACGTGCCTATAGTCCCAGCTACTCTGGAAGCCAAAGCAAGAGGGTCTCTTGAGCTCACAAGTTCAAGACCAGCTTGGACAATATAGCAAGACCCTGTTTCTGAAAAAATATAATACTACTAATCAATTTTTTGCAAAAGAATCTAACCTTCCCATAGCATATGACTTAGATGTACTGAAAGAGAAGAGAAAGAAAGGCAAATGAATCAAGGACTGCCAACCCAAGGAGTCAAGGAGCACCCTCCAGAGAGTCTGTGGAAAGCTTCAGAAAGGGACCATCTAGTTAGTGACATCCTAGAGAAGACATGAGCCCAGTGTCCTGTGGACTCAGCAGGCCATCTTCTCTTCCTACATCCTACAATTTCCTCGTCTGCCGACTCCTTCCCGCCCATGTTGAAATAGCCACAGGCTCTCTCCAGAGGAAAACGCCCTCCCTCTCCTCTGTCTTTGGTGTCCCTCTGTCCAGTCCTCTAGTATTTCCCTCCACCACTGGGTTTCTCCACCTGCCTCCTGTTGCTCCTCTCCCCTCCTCTTCAGTCCACTGCAGTCTGGTTTCTGCTCCAGTATTCTACAGGAACTGCTCTCCTTGAAGCCCATGATGATTTGTTTGTTGACATATCCAAAGCACCATGTCTCAATCCTTATCTTTTGTGACCTCCAAGCAGAGTTGAACCTCTTAAATGATGTCTCTAGCTTGAAAACAGCTCTTTCCTGGGTTTCTGTGCTGCCACCCTCCTGATGGTTTTCTCCCTCACACCATGATGCCCTCTCAGTCTTCTGAGCTTCTCTTTCCTGTTGGTGTTTCTCAGGTTCTGTGTCAGGTCCTCTGACTGCTCTCTTCCTCAGCTGTCTCCCTGGAGGATCTCCTCCACTCCCCTGGCTGAAATCTGTCTCGCTCCAAGAACACTCTCCACAGCTTTAGATCTCTATATATGACGTCCTGTGAAATATCTCCCTTTAGATGTCTCATATGGACACTTGAAACTCAACTCACCCATATTAGTCGATGTTTGGTCAGAAAAACAGCCCATGAAAGGTCATTCAACGAAGCATATTTCATCTGATGATGGAAAACTCAAAAGGCCAAATGGGAGGTTAAGACAGCCCAAAGAGTCACAACAGCTGGAAGCCACAGCCATCCCATGGCTCGCGGGGAATGAAGGAGATGGTGTGGCCACAGCCCTAGCACAGAGCTGCCCGGTGAGGGTGGGGACTCCGGAGACAGAGCAGCCAGTAGCCCTGCCACAGCTGCAGCTGCTGGAACAGCCTGAGTAGACAGAGAGGAAGTAACACGCTGGCTTCTCTCTTGCTCCCGTGCTCCAGCCTCCTGCCAATGCTTTCCATTGGTGGAACCTACCTGGAAGAGTTAACAAAGAGCTCTGGGAGGTGGCATTTTCAGGGTCAGCTCCCTGTGACACTGAGCAGAGCAGTGGAAAGCCAGGGAGCGCATCTGAATCAAACAGGTGAATGATGTACAATACCCACTTCTTCCTTTGTCCCCTATCCCCGTGAATGGACCATCTTACAGTTGCATGGTGTTATCTCATTTTGTGAATGTACCATAGCTTGTTGAACCCATTTCCTCTGTTCGAGCGTTTTGGGTAGTTTCTAATGTGTGGCAACTATAAATAATGCTGCAATCAAATAACTTTTTGTGCATATGTATTTTCATATTGTTAGAATTATGTCTTCAGGATAAATTCCTAGACATGGGGTTGCCAGGTCAAATGTTAAATACACATATATTTGTTAATATATGGCCAAATTGCCTTTCATCAGTTATACCTTTTTGTATTCCCATCAACAATATATGAGGGTGCTTGTTCCTGTGGCCACTTGTAAGAATGGCAGCCTCTGGAGGGTACCATATCGCTTGTATATTTTGAGTATCACATATGAACTCTCTTAAGAGAAAGCCAAATGAAAAATGTCCCTTCAAAGATGCCCAAATTGCTCGTCTCTCGGTAATCATTTTTCAAAAAAATTAACTCCTGCTCTACCGTTCAGATCTTAGCTCAAATGTTACCTCCCACCTCCCAGTTTGGATGGTGCCCCGCTGACATATAGTCTCACAGCTCTGTGTTATCTACTTCATATTTTACATCCAATTGTTTACTTGTTAATGTCTGGCTCCCCAACTAGGCTGTAAGCTCCAAGAGGGTAAAATGAAGCAGAGTTTACTTGGCAAACTACCCAGGCTTCCACATGGCTTAGGTGTACTTGACTCCACACCCAGCTCCAAGGTGGGCCCTGATTTTTATTCCTGCCAATTAGTATAGCCCTTCCTCATTGGTTTAGGAATGAGAACTTGACCTAAGCTGGTCCAGTTGGAACGAGCCTCAACACCATCATTGGGGAGGCTGAGATACCCGTTTTTATCACCTGGGCAACCTCATATGAAGAGGCAATGTCAGGAATGTCTGTGCCCTGTGGTTAGAACAAAACAAGACATTAAGAAGGGAAAAGTCAGTGAGCCCTAAAAAGGCGGGCCCTTTGGAGCAAACCAGACCTGGAGCTGGCCCTGAGTTCTGATTTAGATATGGTGTGTCTTTGCAAAATTCTTGTTGAAATTTAATTGCCAGTGTAAATGTGTTGAGAGGTGGTGGGATGTTTTTGGTTTGTTTGTTTGTTTGTTTGTTTAGATCCAGGGACAAACTGGAAAAGAGGTGTTTGAGTGTTGAAGGATCCACCGTCATGAGGGATTAATTCAGTCTCTCCAGAGAGAGTGCGTTCTTGCTCTTGTGGGACTGGATCGTTGACTGCAAGAGCAGATTATGTCAATCAACAATTTTTCTTCTTCTTTTTTTGGCTTTAGGTAGTTTGGATCAAGTTTTCTATTTATTGTGAACATCAAATCCTAATTGTTACAAAACCTTCATTGTTTTGCTTGTCCCTGTATCCACAAGAACCCTGCTCATGGAAGATGCTGAGTAACTACCATATCTGTTGTATAATGTGCAGCCGGGAGAATTTGGGGTGGCTTAATAGAGGAGGTGACAGCTGAAGCCTTAATTTGAACCTATTTCCTTATAAAATGTGTAACATTGCCCTAGATTTAAATGCATCTGAAATCTAAAGTGTTTCCCTGTGTACTCTATAGCAGAATGTTTGCTACCTGAGATTATTAACCTGCTCACCTGTCATTTCCCAGTAACTCCTGAATATTTCTGCTTCAACCCCGGACTTTCAATCTCAAAAAAACAGGGTTTTAAACTGGGAGAAGGGAGCAGAAAGGAATGATTCAGTTCTAGCTGCCATTCACTCTGCTGGATAAGGTAATCTTTTTTTTTTTCTCCCCCCAAATGACCTGTAATTTCTTAGATTTCAACTTCAAGTCTCATTTCTCAGGCATTTAAGATGCCTTAGGCTTTTTACCGAGCTAGATGGAAGCCAAGATTTTATTATTCTCTTGGGGACTATTCTGCTAAGCTAGAGCCATCAGAGGCAACTTTAACTTTAGGTTGTTATATGATATCTTTCAAAGTATAATCCGGTTGTGTGGTTCATGATCTGGCTATTCGATTAAAGGAATGTGTTGCCAAAGGGCTGCCCTTCTGAAAATACTGAGAGATAAACAAACTTGACCAGACAGGGAATGAAAATTCTACAAGTTGAGTACCTATATTTTGATCAGGAAATTCTTTTCCTCCTTTCCTGGTTCACCAAAAAGCACACTTTCCCAGACTACTTACATTCTCAAAATGTATTTGTTACTCTCAGAGTAACTGAGAATATATATATTCTGGAATATATATCCTACAACTACTGATTTTTGACTTCCCAATGTATTTTTTGCACACTTTTGCTTATATTTTAGGGTGGTTTTTCTTGGAGGGGGAGAAGGAAGAATAGGTTGCAAAAAATACTGGTAGAAAAGCAGTAATAAATCACTTCACCTTTCCCGTCAAATAATTCCTCTTGTATTATCCTTTTCAGGGAACATTTATACAATTTCTTTGGTGAATATCAGGATATTTAGAGTCTTAAAACATCTCCTTATAGTCACTTATTAATTACAAAGAGACAAGTAATAGCTTGACAGTGGAGAAACCTCATGGACACCACATGATCGAAGACACCAGCAATTATATCACCAATAAGATGAACCAACATCAGGTGCCTCCTGCCAGGATGCACTGAGGAGGACACAGTATCGATTCCGTGGTAACCTTGCCAAAAATGCTTACCCTGAAACAGTCATGAAGAACTAAATTTGAACAAAACTAAACTGAGAGATGCCAAAACTTGCCTATACTTCCTTTCCTTTCCTCTCCTCTCCTCTCCTCTCCTCTCCTCTCCTCTCCTTTCCTTTCCTTTTCTTTCTTTCTTTCTTTCTTTTTTTTTTCTTTTACAGAGTCCTACTCTGTTACCCAGGCTGGAGTGCAGCAGACCAATATGCAGCTCCAACCTCCTGGGTTCAAGTGATCCTCCAACCTCAGCTTCCAAAGTAGCTGGGACTATGGGCACACGGCACCCCTAAGCCCAGTTAATTTTTTTTTTTTTTTTTTGGAGAGATGGGATCTCATTATGTTGCCCAAGCCAGTCTCAAACTCCTGGGCTCAAGGAATCCTCCCACCATGGCCTCCCAAAGTGCTGGGATTACAGGCATGAGTCACTGTGCCCAGCCTGGCCTATACTTTTCAAAAATCATCAATTAAATGAAGAGTGAAGAAGCTGATGAACTAATTCATATTTAGACTAAGAGACATGAGGTAAGTGCAATGCATGACTGTGAACTGCATACTGAGCTGAAAAAAATAGGTACAAAAGATGTTACTGGGATAATTGGCAAATTTTGAATATGGACTATAGATTAGTTAAATGTATCATTGTTAAATTTCTGATTTAGATAATTGTGCTGTAATTATGTAGGAGAATGTCCTTGTTCTTAGGAAATAAACATGATTTACAGACAAAAGGGCACAATGTCTTCAATTTATCCTTAAACAGTTCAGGAGAATAATATGTATATACGAAAAGGGTAAATGCCAAATGCAATGAAGCTAAATGTTAATAATTGGTGAATATGGGTGAAGTAAAGAATAAGAGGTATGTATACTAACCTTGCAAATTTTCTCTAAGTTTGAAACGATATCTATATAATATAGAGATATAGATAGATAGCTGCAAATATATAATATATACACCATTCAAAATAAGTTGATAATCCAGTGCATCAACCTAAAATCCAAACTATTCCTCAGGTTCAGGTATTCTTTTTTTTTAAATTTTTTTTTTAAATTATTATACTTTAAGTTCTAGGGTACATGTGCACAACGTGCAGGTTTGATACATAGGTACACATGTGCCATGTTGGTTTGCTGCACCCATCAACTCATCATTGCCATTAGGTATTTCTCCTAATGCTATCCCTCCCCCAGCCCCCCACTCCACCACAGGCCCTGGTGTGTGATGTTCCCCACCCTGTGTCCAAGTGATCTCATTGTTCAATTCCCACCTATGAGTGAGAACATGTGGTGTTTGGTTTTCTGTCCTTGTGATAGTTTGCTGAGAATGATGGTTTCCAGCTTCATCCACGTCCCTGCAAAGGACATGAACTCATCCTTTTTTATGGCTGCATAGTATTCCATGGTGTATAAGTGTCACATTTTCTTTATCCAGTCTACCATTGATGGACATTTGGGTTGGTTCCAAGTCTTTGCTATTGTGAATAGTGCTGCAATAAAGATACATGTGCATGTGTCTTTATAGTAGCATGATTTATAATCCTTTGGGTATATACCCAGTAATGGGATGGCTGGGTCAAATGGTAATTCTAGTTCTAGATCCCTGAGGAATTGCCACACTGTCTTCCACAATGGTTGAACTAGTTTACACGCCCACCAATAGTGTAAAAGCGTTCTTATTTCTCCATCCTCTCCAACATCTGTTGTTTCCTGACTTTTTAATGATTGCCATTCTAACTGTTGTGAGATGGTATCTCATTGTGGTTTTAATTTGCATTTCTCTGATGACCAGTGATGATGAGCATTTTTTCATGAGTCTGTTGGCTGCATAGATGTCTTCTTTTGAAAACTGTCTGTTCATATCCTTTGCCTATTTTGGATGGGGTTGTTTCACTTTTTTCTTGTAAATTTGTCTGGGTTCTTTGTAGATTCTGGATATTAGCCTTTTGTCAGATGGGTATATTGCAAAAATTTTCTCCCATTCTGTAGGTTGCCTGTTCACTGTGATGGTAGTTTCTTTTGCTGTGCAGAAGCTCTTTAGTTTAATTAGATCCCATTTGTCTATTTTGGTTTTTGTTACCATTGCTTTTGGTGTTTTAGTCATGAAGTCCTTGCCCAAGCCTATGTCCTGAATGGTATTTCCTAGGTTTTCTTCTAGGGTTTTTATGGTTTTAGATCTAACATTTAAGTCTTTAATCCATCTTGAATTAATTTTTGTATAAGGTGTAAGGAAGGGATCCAGTTTCAGCTTTCTATATATGGCTAGCCAGTTTTCCCAGCACCATTTATTAAATATGGAATCCTTTCCCCATTTCTTGTTTTTGTCAGGTTTGTCAAAGATCAGATGATTGTAGATGTGTGGCATTATTTCTGAGACCTCTGTTCTGTTCCATCGGTCTATATATCTGTTTTGGTACCAGTACCATACTGTTTTGGTTACTGTAGCCTTGTAGTATAGTTTGAAGTCAGGTGGTGTGATGCCTCCAGCTTTGTTCTTTTTGCTTAGGATTGTCTTGGCAATGCGAGCTCTTTTTGCATTCCATATGAACTTTAAAGTAGTTTTTTCCAATTCTGTGAAGAAAGTCATTGGCAGCTTGATGGCGATGGCATTGAATCTATAAATTACTTTGGGCGGTATGGCCATTTTCACGATATTGATTCTTCCTATCCATGAGCATGGAATATTCTTCCATATGTTTGTGCCCTCTTTTATTTCATTGAGCAGTGGTTTGTAGTTCTCCTTGAAGAGGTCCTTCATATCCTTTGTAAGTTAGATTCCTAGGTATTTTATTCTCTTTGTAGTAATTGTGAATGGGAGTTCACTCACGATTTGGCTCTCTGTCTGTTACTGGTGTATAGGTGCTTGTGATTTTTGCACATTGATTTTATATCCTGAGACTGCTGAAGTTGCTTATCAGCTTAAGGAGATTTGGGGCTGAGATGATGAGGTTTTCTAAATATACAATCATGTCATCTGCAAACAGGGACAATTTGACTTCTTCATTTCCTAATTGAATATCCTTTATTTCTTTCTCTTGCCTGATTGCCCTGGCCAGAACTTCCAACACTATATTGAATAAGAGTGGTGAGAGAGCGCATACTTGTCTTGTGCCAGTTTTCAAAGGGAATGCTTCCAGTTTTTGCCCATTCAGTATGGTATTGGCTGTGGGCTTGTCATAAACAGCTCTTATTATTTTGAGATACGTTCCATCAATACCTAGTTTATTGAGAGTTTTTAGCATGAAAGGCTGTTGAATTTTGGCAAAGGCCTTTTTCGACTCTAGTGAGATAATCATGTGGTTTTTGTCATTGGTTCTGTTTATGTGATTGATTACATTTATTGATTTGCATATGTTGAACCAGCCTTGCATCCCAGGGATGAAGCTGACTTGATCGTGGTGGATAAGCTTTTTGATGTGCTGCTGGAAGCAGTTTACCAGTATTTTATTGAGGATTTTTGCATCGATGTTCATCAGGGATATTGGTCTAAAATTCTCTCTCTCTCTCTCTCTCTTTTTTTTTTTTTTTTTTTTTGGGTTATGTCTCTAGGTAGGCTTTGATATCAGGATGATGTTGGCCTCATAAAATTAGTTAGGGAGGATTCCCTCTTTTACTATTGATTGGAATAGTTTCAGAAGGAATGGTTCCAGCTCCTCCTTGTACCTCTGGTAGAATTCGGTTGTGAATCCATCTGGTCTTGGACTTGTTTTGGTTGGTAGGCTATTAATTATTGCCTCCATTTCAGAGCCTGTTATTGATCTATTCAGAGATCAACTTCTTCCTGGTTTAGTCTTGGGAGAGTATATGTGTCCAGGAATTTATCCATTTCTTCTAGATTTTCTAGTTTATTTGCATAGAGATGTTTATAGTATTCTCTGATGGTGGTTTGTATTTCTGTGGAGTCGGTGGTGATATCCCCTTTATCATTTTTTTATTGCATCCATTTGATTCTTCTTTCTTTTCTTCTTTATTAATCTTGCTAGTTGTCTATCAATTTTGTTGATCTTTTCAAAAAACCAGCTCCTGGATTCACTGATTTTTTGAAGGGTTTTTTTGTGTCTCTATCTCCTTCAGTTCTGCTCTGATCTTAGTTATTTCTTGCCTTCTGCTGGCTTTTGAATGTGTTTTCTCTTGCTTCTCTAGTTCTTTTAATTGTGATGTTAGGGTGTTGATTTTAGATCTTTCCTGCTTTCTCTTGTGGGCATTTAGTGCTATAAACTTCCCTCTACACACTGCTTTAAATGTGTCCCAGAGATTCTGGTACATTGTGTCTTGGTTCTCACTGGTTTCAAAGAACATCTTTATTTCTGCCTTCATTTCATTATGTACTCAGTAGTCATTCAGGAGCAAGTTGTTCAGTTTCCATGTAGTTGTGTGGTTTTGAGTGAGTTTCTTAATCCTGAGTTCTAATTTGATTGCACTGTGGTCTGAGAGACAGATTGTTGTAATTTCTGTTCTTTTACATTTGTTGATGAGTGCTTTACTTACAATTATGGGGTCAATTTTAGAATAAGTGCAATGTGGTGCTGAGAAGAATGTATATTCTATTGATTTGGAGTGGAGAGCTCTGTAGATGTCTATCAGGTCTCCTTGTTGCAGAGCTGAGTTCAGGTCCTGAATATCTTTGTTAACCTTCTGTCTCATTGATTTGTCTAATATTGACAGTGAGGTGTTAAAGTCTCCCATTATCATTGTGTGGGAGTCTAAGTCTTTGTATAGTTCTCTAAGGACTTGCTTTGTGAATCTGGGTGCTCCTGTATTGGGTGCATATATATTTAGGATAGTTAGCTCTTCTTGTTGAATTGATCCCTTTACCATTATGTAATGGCCTTCTTTGCCTCGTTTGATCTTTGTTGGTTTAAAGTCTGTTTTATCAGAGACTAGGATTACAACCCCTGCTTCTTTTTGCTTTCCATTTGCTTGGTACATCTTCCTCCATCCCTTTATTTTGAGCCTATGTGCATCTTTGCACATGAGATGGGTCTCCTGAATACAGCACACTGATGGGTCTTGACTCTATCCAATTTGCCAGTCTGTGTCTTTTAACTGGGACATTTAGCCCATTTACATTTAAAGTTAATATTTTTATTTGTGAATTTGATCCTGTCATTATGATGTTCGCTGGTTATTTTGCCCATTAATTGATGAGGTTTCTTCCTAGCATTGATGGTCTTTACAATTTGGCATGGTTTTGCAGTGGCTGGTACCGGTTGTTTCTTTCCATGTTTAGTGCTTCCTCCAGGAGCTCTTGTAAGGCAAGCCTAGTGGTGACAGAATCTCTCAACATTTGCTTGTCTATAAAGGGTTTTATTTCTCCAGCTTAGTTTGGCTGGATATGAAATTCTGGGTTGAAAATTATTTTCTTTAAGAATGTTGAGCTGGGCACGGTGGCTCACGCCTGTAATCCCAGCACTTTGGGAGGCCGAGGCGGGCAGATCACAAGGTCAGGAGATCGAAACCATCCTGGCAAACACAATGAAACCCCGTCTCTACTAAAAAATACAAAAAAAAAAAAAAATTAGCTGGGCATGGTAGCAGGTGCCTGTAGTCCCAGCTACTTGGGAGGCTGAGGCAGGAGAATGGTGTGAACCCAGGAGGCAGAGCTTGCAGCGAGCAGAGATCGTGCCACCACACTCCAGCCTGGGCAACAGAGCGAGACTCTGTCTCAAAAAAAAAAATGTTGAATATTGGTACCCACTCTCTTCTGGCTGGTAGGTTTCTCCTGAGAGATCTGCTGTTAGTCTGATGGGCTTCCCTTTGTGGGTAACTCAACTCGACCTTTCTCTCTGGCTGCCCTTGACACTTTTTCCTTCATTTCAACCTTGGTGAATCTGACAATTATGTGTCTTGGGGTTGCTCTTCTTGAGGAGTATCTTTGTGGTGATCTCTGTATTTCCTGAATTTCAATGCTGGCCTGCCTTGCTAGGTTGGGGAAGTTCTCCTGGATAATATCCTGAGGAGTGTTTTCCAACTTGGTTCCATTCTCCCCATCAATTTCAGGTACACCAATCAAACATAGATTTGGTCTTTTCACATAGTCCCATATTTCTTGGAGGCTTTGTTCATTTCTTTTTACTCTTTTTTCTCTAACCTTGTCTTCTTGCTTTATTTCATTAATTTGATCTTCAATCACTGATATCCTTTCTTCCACCTGATCCAATCAGCTATTGTGCTTGTGTCACAAAGTTCTCGTGCCATGGTTTTCAGCTCCATCAGATCATTTAAGGTCTTCTCTACACTGTTTATTCTAGTTAGACATTCATCTAATCTTTCTTCAAGGTCTTTAGCTTCCTTGCGATGGGTTCAAACATCCTCCCTTAGCTCAGAGAAGTTTGTAATTACCGACCTTCTGAAGCCTACTTCTGTCAACTTGTCAAAGTCATTCTCCATCCAGCTTCATTCCATTGCTGGCGAGGAGCTGTAATCCTTTGGAGGAGAAGAGGCACTCTGATTTTTAGAATTTTCAGCTTTTCTGCTCTATTTCTCCCCATCTTTGTGATTTTATCTACCTTTGGTCTTTGATGTTGATAACCTACAGATGGGTTTTTGGTGTAGATGACCTTTTTGTTGATGTTGATGCTGTTCCTTTCTGTTTGTTAGTTTTCCTTCTAACAGTCAGGTCCCTCAGCTGCAGGTCTGTTGGAGTTTGCTCGAGTCCACTCCAGACCCTGTTTGCCTGGACCAGCAGAGGCTGCAGAACAGCAAATATTGCAGAACAGCAAATATTGCTGCCTGATCCTTCCTCTGGAAGCTTCGTCCCAGAGGGGCAGCCGCCTATGTGAGGTATCTGTCAGCCCTTACTGGGAAGTGTCTCCCAGTTAGGCTACACAGGGGTCAGGGACCCACTTGAGGCAGTCCGTCCATTCCCAGAGCTCAAACGCCATGCTGGGAGAACCACTGCTCTCTTCAGAGCTGTCAGACAGGGATGTTTAAGTCTGCAGAAGTTGTCTGCTGCCTTTTGTTCAGCTATACTTTGACCACAGAGGTGGAGTCTAGAGGCAGTAGGCCTTGTTGAGCTGTGGTGGGCTCTGACCAGTTCGAGGTTCCTGGCCACTTTGTTTACCTACTCAAGCCTCAGCAATGGCAGACGCCCCTCCCCTAACCAGGCTGCTGCCTCGCAGATTGATCTCAGACTGCTGTGCTAGTGGTGAGCAAGGCTCTGTGGGCGTGGGACCCACCGAGCCAGGCATGGGAGAGAATTGCCTTGTCTGCTGGTTGCTAAGACCTTGGGAAAAGTGCAGTATTTGGGTGCAGAGTGTCTCGTTTTCCCAGGTAGTCTGTCACGGCTTCCCTTGGCTAAGGAAATGGAAATCCCCCAACCTCTTGCACTTCCCCAGTGAGGCAATGCCCTGCCCTGCTTCAGCTTGCCCTCCATGGGCTGCACCCACTGTCCAACCAGTCCCAATGAGATGAACCAGGTACCTCAGTTGGAAATGCAGAAATCACCTGTCTTCTGCATCAATAACATGGGAGCTGCAGACCAGAGCTGTTCCTATTAGTCCATCTTGAAACACCCCCCAGGTTCACGTATTCTTAGGCAATAGAAACAAAGGCAGGCTATCCACAGAGACAGGGTCAGTGGATACATTAATCAGGGCCCTGTCTATATTCCTATTAATTTATTGTTTCACTAGACTAAAACATTTTACACCCCCTTAAACCTAATGCAGATTTCTTATATGTTTAAACACTCAAAGTACAAATTCCATACTTGTCCCCAAGTGAGGTCTAAGTTTGTTAATATTCTTGTGTGTGCTAACAAATAAGCAGAGCTTTCTGCATAACCTAACTTTTACAAACATAAACTTCTTCTAATATGCCCTATTTCCTATTTTCTTAGAAAATCCAATCAACATCTCTAGGATTTCAGATACTACAAGCTCTTATTTCTGTCACATCAAATGAACAATTTTATTCTTTAGCTGCTTAAAATAAATTCAATAAGCCTTTGCTCATTGCTAGCTTTTCTCTCTCTCTTCCAATCTCTTTGATCAGGATCAAGATCAAGATTCTGTCCACTCCGGAATAATAATCCAGGGGTAATTAGAACTTCTTACCTTCTTTAGTCCAAAAGAAACCAATTTATCACAAACTGTCAGGGATTCCATCTTTAAATTACCAAGAGTCCAATTACTGACAGAAACCAGGAATCTTCCTTCCAATTAAAATGATTGATTTCTTTGCAGACTCGGTAGCATTTCACTTTTTAATTATATTCATTCCCCTCAAATGTGAAAAAATTCTTCCTCATTTTATTTTCCTTCCAAAGAACGTGATACAACAAACATTAATCATGGAAGGCAAGGCCAGACCTGGTAATGCCTTTGGCAGAATTGGACAACATCTAATGTTTTATGTGTCTTCAGCTTGTAGAGCCCCTTCAGCTCTAAAAGGAGGGAGGAGGGACTACTTCTTTGTTACCTCACCTAATTCACTTAAGTGCATGCCAAACCTGCCAGCTTCAGGTAAGTTATGATGAGACAGCATTAGGCATTTCAATCAACAGGCTCTAGCAGGGGATTCAGACCGTAGGGACAGAACACGATTTTGTTTCTGGTGCAAAGAACAGAACTGCAGTATTGGAGACAAAGCAGTGCATAGAGGTAAACACAAGGAACACAAGAAAAAAAATTGTTTTTTCTTGGTTGTATGGCATTAGAATGATTACAAGTTGCAAATCATTTTATTTTATTTATTTATTTATTTATTTTTTGAGACAGAGTTTCACTCTTGTTGCCCAGGCTAGAGTGCAATGGCACAATCTTGGCTCACTGCAACCGCTGCCTCCCAAGTTCAAGCGATTCTCCTGTCTCAGCCTCCTGACTAGCTGGGATTATAGGCATGTGCCACCACGCCCAGCTAATTTTGTATTTTTAGTAGAGATGGGGTTTCACATTTTGGTGAGGCTGGTCTCGAACTCCCGACCTCAGGTGATCCACCCACCTCAGCCTCCCAAAGTGCTGGGATTACAGACGTGGGCCACTGCACCCAGTCTTAACTAATTTTAAAAGAAAAAAAAAGTTCCAAGTTCCATTTGGGGAAGAAGTATACTCTAGAGGCTCCAAAGGAACACAAGGCAGCCCCTCTCCCAGCCTCTGCAAGGCTGCAAAGACACCTGTCAATCTACCTTGCTTTCCGTTTTAATCTTCAAGGAAAGACCAACCAGTTCTGGCTCCTGCAGCTTGCTGACCCAGAGGCCTTTATCTTTATCTCCCCTTTTCATCCCTCTCTGCGTGGTCAGCAGGTTGGCATCAGTTCATTCCCTCGAGACATACAAAGGTCAAGTTTTTTGCTCTGATGAATATTTTCCAGCAATATCTATTCCAGAACCTCCCTGTTTGGCCAGACACCAGAGATTACCCCTTGTCCGTATGTGGTAGTTAACCATTTTCCAAAAGCTTTCAGATTTATAAAGATGGTTCTGGGGGAACTCACAAGATACTAAATTTCCTCATTCAACCACAGAATCATATTTGACCGCTTTAGTAGAAAATGAAATTGGATACTAAGCTCTTGAAAATATATATATATTAAAAGTCCATGTATGTGGTGATGGCTCATGCCTGTAATCACAGCACTTTGGGAGGACAAGGCAGGTGGATCACTTGAGGTCAGGAGGTTGAGACCAACCTGGCCAACATGGTAAAACCCTGTCTCTACTAGAAATATAAAAGTTAGCCAGACGTGGTGGCAAGTGCCTGTACTCCTAGCTACTCTGGAGGCTGAGGCAGGAGAATCACTTGAGTCCAGGAAGCAGAGGTTGCAGTGAGCCAAGATCACACCACTATACTCTAGCCTGGGCAACAGAGCCAGACTCCATCTTTAAAAAAAAAAGAAAAATGTCTGTGTTATGTGAAAGATCATACCTCTCTGCCTTTACTCCAAGTTCAGTTTACAGTACTTAGGAAGACCAACGTGACCTACATTAAGATTTTTCATTCAGCCAGACGCAGTGGCTCTTGCCTGTAATCCCAGCACTTTGGGAGGCCAAGACTAAAGGATCACTTGCAGCCAGGAATTCAAGACCAGTCTGGGCAACATAGTGAGACCCTGTCCTACAAAAAATTTAAAAAGTTAGCCGGGCATAGTGACATAAACCTGTAGTCCTAGCTACTGGGGAGGCTGAGGCAGGAGGATCACTTGAGCCTAGGAGGTCGAAGCTGCAGTGAGCTAGTATCATGCCACTGCACTCCAGCCTAGGTGACAAAGCAAGACCCTGTCTCTAAAAAAAAAAAAAAAAAAAAAAAAGAAAAAAGACTTCACTGGGTAAGTAAGCTTTACTGAGCACCTTGAAGGGCAAGGCAGGACACTAGGTGCCGGAGGTAGAGAACGATGGTTCTTTCCATGCTGCTGTATGGGAGAAGGCACATATGCAGCCACCTCGGCACAGTAAAGAACAAAACAAAATGGTATGATGAGAGAAAAGGATCCCCCTGGTGAGAACAAAGGAAAAGGACATAGTCCCAATGGAAAGGACACAAATGAGTTTAGGAAGAGGTTGGCGGTTGTCATCTGGTCTTCCCGAGTGGGCACAGAAACTCCAGGCTTATGTCATAGTGTGGGCAAATGCATGCCACTTTCCAACAATCACAAACACAGGAGAGGTGCAAGAGGCCAGGTCCCATGCTACAAAGTCTTGACTGACTGCCAGGCTAGGTGAACTGGACTTTGTATGCATCAACAAGGAGCACAAGGGGAAGTCATAGTCCAACTGGCTTTGGTAGGACGGGAATATGGGGGCGGAGAAGAGGCTGCTGAATGATCCACTGAGGGCTGACACAGCAGAGCTAACGTGGCAATGGAAGGAAAATAAGCAGATATTTGAGAAGCACAGGTCTGGTACAGATGACAGGGATGTGCAACCACATATGAAAGGGTGAGGAAGGAGGGGAGGCTGACTCTGAGCGTGAATTTTATGTGTGAACACTTAGTTGCAATCCATGGACTGCCTGGTTTTTGCTACTTAAGACTTCATTGTGGTTATTATTCACATCTTGCATCGAGCCCTTGTTTTAAACTTTTAAACATCCTTAAGGTAAGTGGGGGAGTTATTTCAACCCTCCTTTTACAGATAACAGAACCAAGCCTTGGAGGCTGTGACCTGAACAGGGGAGCCAACAGAGATGGGACAGGACCCTGGCGGAGTCCTCACCATACAATCAAATGAAACAGGAAGATAGCTCAAAACAGTCCTAGTGGCATGTTTCTGGGGCAAATGGGACAGAGCTCATAGAACTCTACACCTTCAGCTGCAATGGAAGGTGGTTTGCTGATAACGCCCATTCCAAAAGCAAATGGAAAGCTCCCACACTGTGTTGAATTTTTTTAAATGGATGCGCAAGAGTTAAATCTTAGATCTTTGGTTGAACTAAATTACCCTTAGCAGGTGCTATTTTCAGACCTCAAGCTTTCCCATCATAAAGTTTAAAAAAGAATGATTTGTCTAAAAAGCAGGTAGAGATATTCATTGACAAGGGCTTAGATGTTTTAGGATTTTAATGTTCTTTACATATTCAACATAAAATACTGACAATAGATAAACAATAGGGGAAAGACTTTTCAGCAAAGTATCACTCTTGTCATCAAACATTACAAAGAAAACAGTCAAGAGAACAAAGGATAGGGTAATTTAACAGAAATGTTTAGTTTAATGGCATAATTGAAAAACAACCAACCAATCAACTTTCTCTTTTACCTCTGGAAAGAACAGTAAAAATGAATCAAGAACTTCTAGATCTTTTTCATAAAACAGCTTAAAAAGAGGAAGGGGAGGGCTGAGGAGGGGGTGCAACTGTTGCTAATGGAATAATGCACAAGGTCAAGGATTTAATAAATTCTAAAAGTGTCTACATGTATCAGTGATAACCATATTATTAGAAATATAAATGTATAGAGATATAAAGTATATGGTATTAGAAACAGACCTTGCTAATAGAAACATATATAAAGTATGTCACTTCTCTTGTGATAACAGTATAAAGATCGATCTACAGTTTGCCCTTTGCCTGGTACTCTTAAACCGCTCCTTCAGTGGTCAATGTTGACCTTGAATCAACAGCCGCTGAACCCAGGAGACCCCACAGATGTCTAGATTCAGCACCTAGAAGGCCCCACCTACCCTCTATGCTGTGTGTTCCCATGACTCCAGAAATAATTAATTGCAACTTGCATTATTAAGTCCACAGGCAAGTTTGAAAGCTAACTAGAAAAAGTAGCAGCAAAGGCAAAATAAGCAGGAATTTGTTAGAAAAGCAACAAGAAGGTTTCTTAAAATGTTTCCAGTTCAAGTCAGAATTAAGGTGAACATTAGGTCCCACCAGCTTTACAGAGCCGTAGATGTTTTGCTGTTCTTTCAAAAAAGAAGAATCTACAATAAACATGTTCATTTAAGAAAAATACTGTGTTTGTTAACTCTTTGTAGCCATCCGCAAGTTACTTTAAACTTTGTATGTTGTTCAGGAGCAGAGTATATCCTGGTTAGGATGTGTTCATAGCTGATGCATCTCCAAAAAATTTTTCATGAAGGCGGCCAGCTTCTGAACATCTTCAATCGTGACAGCATTATACAGAGAGGCCCGGATGCCTCCCACGGACCTAGAATGACCAAAGATCCAGGCATTGAGAACAAAAACGTCTAATTTAGCACCAAAACGACTTTTTCTAGCCACTATCTCCTGAGAGTTGCAGCACCTGAGACCATCGTTTCCAGTCTCCGACCTAAAAACTCCCGACACCTGGCACAGAGCTTCACGCGTCTCAGTCATCAGAAAATTCTCCCTTAAGCTGTGAAGGTTCACCATGCTCACATTTAACTGAGAGTCGTTCGAACTATTCACTCTTAGCAAAGAAAGAAAACAAGATGGGAGGAAGAGAAGATAAGCTGGAAGAAGATAGCGATTCTGTTCACCATTCATGAGCCTGCCGTGACAGTGCCAGCAAGATGGGGGCCAGGCATCTCCCTGCTGCTCTTCTCATGTGAGGACATTTATTTCTCATAGAGCATGCAAGACTAGCTACTAATTTGATGTTCAGTTGGAATAATAATGATGCTCTACCTTCGGAACACAGTGGTGCTGGCCTCATCAGAGATGGAATGGCAACCTCTGTGCTATACGAGCAGTGTAAGAGATTTTTCAAAGGTAATTTTGCCAAAACCCCCATGGAAGATGGAGCACCATTATACTCTCAGCTGGGGAATTACACAAAGGGTTCCATAAACAATAGGAAGAAGGCACATCCTTATAACAGCTGGGTTGGCCCAACAAAGTACATAACTGCTACTCCAAGCTAAGCAGGCTCCTAGAGATTTGTTTTATTCTGCATTTGAAAAACTAAGCTAATTCTTTGCCAAGCTTGTGGATTGCAGATGTACTCACCTATGCCCTTTCAAGGACAACATATTGAGTTCAAGAGCTTTATCAAGAAATCTTTTTTCTAAAGCATCATCTCCTTTGGCATTGCCAATGCGGAATGGAATATTCATCTTGCTTCTATTTTGGGGCTCCACTGGACATCTGAAAAACATGTTCTTTATTCCAGCTACTTTTCTGAAATGTATGGGTTGTCATAAACAAATCAACAGATTTTTAAAAACACTTCCTAGATGCAAGCAGAAGATTTTTTTAAAAACAAAAAACAAAAAATCTGCCCCAGCACATTTATTGTTTACTTAAGGAAACCAAACTCTTGCATATGGAACAGTGGGTTATCATCCCCTTGTATGACTTATACTTAATTTCCATCAGCCTCAGTTTCCTCACCTGAAACCTGGGAATAACAATATCTCCATTTCAGACTAGTTGTGACAGTTTAGTGGCACTACATATATGAAGCTTCCAACACATGGCAGCCACACGGCAAATGTGACTGACCTCTTTCTCTGCAAGGCTGCAGAGAAATGATAAGTTGGTCCTATAGTGGCTGTAAGGCAAAAATAATGAGCAGCAACTTTAAAGGACTTACCATGGTATTGCCCCAAGCTGTGTGACCTTGAGCACGTTACTTAACCTCTCTGCTATGCCTCACTTTCCTCATCTGAACAGTCGTAATAATAGAGGAACCTATCTCAACCACCTCAAGTTGTCATAAGCATTAAATAAGTCAGTATTTATAGAGAATTTTTGTGGCCCATTTAAAAACAAGAAGAGGTGGAATCTAGTTTTCCATCTTTTGAATCTGAGCTGGCCTTTTGACTGGCTTTGGCCAAGAGATTACAACAGACTCTTTGCAACTTCCAAGCTTAGGCCTCAAGAGACCTTACAGCCTCTCTTCCTACTCTCTTAAAATATCACTGTCATGGTGGCTCACACCTGTAATCCCAGCACTTTGGGAGGCCGAGGCGGGTGGATCATGAGGTCAGGAGTCTGAGACCAGCCTGACCAACATGGTGAAACCCCTGTCTCTACTAAAAAAATTAAAAAATAAAAAAAATTAGCTGGGCATGGTGGCGCATGCCTGTAATCCCAGCTCCTCAGGAGGCTAAGGCAGGAGAATTGCTTGAACTCGGGAGGCAGAGATTGCTGTGAGCCAAGATTGCGCCAGAGTACTCCAGCCTGGGTGACAGAGCAAGACTCTGTCTCAAAAAAAAAAAAAAATATATATATATATATGTATTGCTGTATTGCTGTCACTTAAGCATGTCTGAGCTAGCGTGCTGGAAATAAGTGTCCCAGCCAACAGCCAGCACCAACTGCCAGATTATGTGAAACCACTGTAGACCATCTGGCTCAAACCAATAACTAGATGATGACTTCAGTAGAATGAGACATCCCAAGACCAGCAGAAGAACCCCCTAGCTGAGCTCAGCCCAACCTGCTGACCCAAAAAACTACAAGCAAGAGAATGGTGGTTGTTTTCAGTCACTTAAGTTTTTAAGGTGTTCTATGATGCAGAAATAAATAACTGACACAATTTAAAACTGTGTCTGCAACACACTAAATGCTATATAAGTACCTGTTAATACATTTATCTTTTAAAAATTTTTTATTTTTAATTTTTCTGGGTACATAGTAGGTGTATGTCTTTATGGGAATAAATTCATCTTTTTATTCCCAGCACCTTGCATAAGGTACATATCGACTCTCAAAAATAATTATGAGTGAATTTTTGTCTAGGAAAGGTTCGTGTTTGACTTCAGTTTCTGCTTTGGAAAATAAGCAGCCAAAATTATTTTTCACTGGCAACCAAAGGAGACAAATGGAAGAGTAGCTGACATTACTCTGCAATTAAAAAAAAAAAAGGCACAATGTGTAATAATCCTCTCTTTCTCTCTTTCCCTTTGCTCAAGTATATCCTATTTTATTCTTACACTTCTACGGGTAGAATTCATTAAAATTACAGCAAATAAAGGCAGTGTGAGAGGCCCCCTAAGGGCACATCCGTAATTCTTATTAAAGTTAATGAGAGTCTAGAACATACCTTTGAGCAAAAGAGAGGCCAAAGGGGAAACCAAATATGTGGAAAAGATTTTGAGCCTGAATTCCAGGCCCCACTATTCGAAGTGGTAGGTTTCATGGCTGATGTTGAAATTAAACATTCAGCGGCTACCCTCTTTTGATATTCCACTGCCTCAGGCTCCCAATGTGAGGCTCCAATCAGAGAGGTGGAGCAACAAAAAGCACATTTAACTTAAGAGAAAAAAAAATTGAAAGCAGGAAGAATTAAGCATCTGTATTTACAGTTCCTCTCCCTCCAACTTACCCATCCTATCATGAAAGTAGAAGATATCACAAAGCAATAATGTCATAAAAGCGAGAAATTAAAGACTAAATTGTCATGCAACAAATATTTATGCACTACCCATGGGAGAATGTCTCTAGTATGGGGCTGGGGGTAGAAAAAAAGATGAAAGGAAATTAACTGCTCCCAATCTACAGACAGATAGCTCCGGAGGGAATCACAATTATATGTAAGAAGTGCTGTAACAGCCAAGAGCTGCAAAGGCAGAGATGCCAGATAAGGAATTATGCAGAGGCAAGGTTGACAGCTTTCAGGGGAGGGGACACAGCATGGTTACAACAGATGAGAAGGAAGGGCATCTGGCAGACCGCTGCATCTGCAAAGGCACAAAGGCTTCCAGCAAGTCCGCTGACTTAACTGAAGCACTGGCTTCCTGGCTGGGGTGGCTGGGAAGACCCACAGGGCCAGGGCTGTGGAGTGCCCTGCTGGGAACTGGACTGGATCCTTCAGCAATGAGGAGTAATCCAGTTTGTATAACAAAATGTGGTCTGTGTTTTAGAAAAACAATTATAGCACACAGAGGGGAGACTGGGGGGTGAAGAAACTGGGAACCCACAGAGCTGCTGGAAAGCTTTTATGAAGAACTTTCTAGGGTTCCAATATCTAATATGGCCACAGTAGTCTAAAATGACCAAAGTCATTTTTTTCCACCTTTAGGAAGCTACATGGGAACAACCAGATCACACAGCCCTGATGCTACTGTGCATGTGAATGAACCTGTTTTCTGCTTCATTCCTGAAGGCTGCACGTCTATTTTGGATTGTATATTGTGTTTGTGTATTTACGCTTTGATTCATAGTAATGTCTCATGTTATGGGTTTGCACTGAACACAAACTGCAAACTAAAAAAAGGAAATGGCTGGGAAAAAAAAAAAAAAAAAAAAACTTTCTAGGTCAAAAGAGCTAGGGCCTGTACCAAGGTGCCAGCACTGAGGAGCTTCAAGCATGGGCGGCAAACTCAAAGCCAGCAGGTCCCCACACTACTCACATGAATGAGTAGGACGGGCCGGTGTGGAAGGTGCAAACGAGCTCGCACATTTTAAACGTGGAGGACTAGTCTGAAAAAGAGGCTCTCCCTTTTTTTTTCCTGAAACATATGGCTGTCTCTGTCAAAGTTTCTTTTTCCCCATTTCAGAGGCACATGGATTACGGAATAAGAAACCAGATCTCTAAGTATCTTCCAAGAGCCCAATCTTGGCTCCAATTGTGTTTTTAAACACGGGTGACCCCTGTCAAGCACCACTGTGGGCTGGATCTAGCTCCTGCTCCCCAGTGAGCAGTCCCGGGAGTTTACACCAAATTTCAGAGGTGACCAAGTCTGTTGTTTGAATGGGTTGAGGGGTGAGGTAGGAGAAGGGGCCAAGGTAGACTGAGAGGCTATGTGGGCTATGGATGGGCATGGAACCAGCTGGTAATCCCAGGGCTGTAAAGATTTAAGGAGAAAGTCCAAGTGGGAGCCAAGGAAAGAGCCACGCTTCCCAACGTCTAGGTGGAGCACAGACAAGATGTCAACAGGCGTTCTGGGAAAGCGGTTTCATGGCCAGAGAAACTTAGGAAAGCTGCATTCACAGAGCTAGGCAGACCTCCTCATTCCTGACTTCCTGAAGCCTCTCAAGGGCTCAGCGACCACATAAATGAGGAACCTCCAGGAGGTCAGACAGGAATGCAGTGATCCCCCATGACTGAAAAACGCTTCCTATTGCGGGGATGAGAGTTCCAGACAGTCCCCAAGGAGACATGCTGCTCAGAGACACACCGAGACTTCCCAAGGTACTGGAGGAGGGGAACATGGCGGAGGTACACCATGGCGGAGGTACACAAAGGTGGCAAGGCTCAGAAGGGAACGCAAGAAAGTCACAGGAGATGAGAAGGCGATGAAGAAACATCACTCCACCGTCAGGCCCCTCTGAAAGGATGTGTCAGATACACAGGCAATGCGAAAGAAGAGTACGTGAAGAGAAGCCCACCAAATGTAACCCTATGTAGGCCTCTCCTTACTGCCTGGTTTTGTCAACAAAAAATTAATTTTAAATTTGTACACGATTATGAAAATTTAGAATAAAAATATGAAGATCTGCCACCCTTCTTCCCACAGAGGTGGCTACCCTAACGGTCTGCTGTGCATTCCTCAGGATCGTTTTAGATACACACATGTACATCTGTGTGTATATGCGAGTATACATCTATGTGTGTCTATGTGTATATACGTATTGATATATAACTGTTGTAGATTTTTTGTTTTTGTTTTTGTTTGAGACAGGGTCTCACTCTGTCACCCAGGTTGGAGTGTGGTGGTCCAATCTCAGCCTCCTGCAGCCTCGACCTCCTGGGATCAAGCGATCCTCCCGCCTCAGCTTCCCAAGTAGCTGGGACTATAGGCACGCACCACCACACCCGGCTGATTTTTTATTATTATTATTATTTGTAGAGACGAGATCTCACTATGTTGCCCAGGCTGGTCTCGAACTCCTTGGAGGTCAAACAATTTTCCCACCTTGGACTCCCAAAGTGCTAGGATTACAAGCATCAGCCACTGTACCTGGCCTTGTTGTAGTTTTTAAAGACTCATAGATTTGTCTTTTTCTATATTTGCTCTTGCTCCTTTTGGTCTGATGACATAACACAGTCATCTTCCCATGTCTGTTAAGAGACTCGCTTCATCCTTCTCAATGCAGTTATTCCATATTACCCACAGATCCTAATTTATTTCATCAGACCCCTACTGATGGGCATGTCTCCATATTTTCACCATTACATCCTACATTGGACTTGCTGGTTCCTAATTTTGTGCACACCACTGTACCCAGGCAGAGTGCCTGGGAAAATAATTAAGGGCATCAGGAACAAAATAAGAAAGCATAGAAGGAATTCTGCCAGAAGGGTAAATGTGTAGACATAAAAATCCTTGGTCAAAGCGCATGTAAGTTTTGAATTGTAATGAGTGCTGCAATCTCATTATAATTCAAATTTGTCCAGATTTATACTCCAAATTTGTCCAGATTTATACTCTCAGCAAAAGTGCATCCCCTCACTGGCACCAGATGTTATCAATCCTTTTAATGTCTGCAGATCAAAGGCAAAACATATCTCACGGTTTTAATCTGCATGTCCTAAGGAACTAATGAAGGTGGCATCTTTCCATTTGTCTATGAGGCAGCTTGCATTTCTTCTGAGTTGTTTCCTCATACTGTTAGCAACCACCACACCCCCACTTTTATTTCCTTATCCTTTTTCATTCATCTGTGGGTTCTTGCCTATATTAAGGATAGTAACCTTTATGTGTTATATACTGCAAAATCTTTCTCATTCTGTCATTTTTAAGTCTGTTTATGATGTCTTAAGCCATATAAAATTTTAAAATGTTCATGTCATTAAATATGTCATTCTTTTACTTTATGGCTTAAGTTGTATGGCCTCTTTAAGGCCTTCTGCACTCCTGGACTTAGATAGCAGCAGAGGTTCTGGAACGAGCCTTCCAACCCCATGTTCATAGCCTGGCTGCTCCCACTTCCCAGCTGCATCCTTGTCCTATCTGTGCTTCTGCTGCATAGGCTCAGTGTCTACTTCACAGGGTTGTGATGACAACAAAAGGCATTCACAAGTGTAAGGTGCCTAGGACTCTGCCTGCTTCATTTTATTTTAGGGTCTTCACTAGACCCATCACGTGCCTCCTTCTCTTTCCTAAGGCCTGGTAGCCACATAAGGTGATAAAGGTGACCTCAGATCCAGACATGGAATCTGTCACTTGCACATCCTTACATAATAAAATAAATATCTATTATATACTTATATAATTAATTATATTACAAAAGCTTGTATTATATAAGCACTGTGTGTCAGGAATATCATAATTGCTTTACATAACAATAACCACAAATAATGCTATTAAGAGCTAACATGCAAGGAATGCTTCCTATGTGCCAAGCACTGTTTCTAGCACTTTATACAAATTAACCAGCACAAGAGTCCTCAATCCTTAATGTAAAAATGCTCTCAATCCTTATATTATGTACTCTTGATTCAGAAGCATTTCCTTTTAATTCTCTTGACAATTTTAAGAAGTACGTATCATTACCTCCATGGTACAGATGAGAAAACTGTGGCTTAGAGCAGTTAGGTCACTTGCGCGAGGTCACATGCACTGCAGTGGCAAAGTGAGGCTTCTAAGCCCAAGATGCTAAACAGCCCACGTGGGCTCAATATGGAGTCAGTCAGCACAGTGTGGGTGACTGGGCTATGGAATCAACTCGGAGGCTTTGAAGGTTGTCTTATCTAGTCCCAGAATTCCCTGCCAAGGTCACCAGCAGGGCCGGTGAAACACCCAGCAAACAACCTGGAACCATGTTAAGTAAAGGAGCTGGCTTACGAGTCAGGGGGCATGGAAGTGGGGAGGGATGCATCTTCTCAGAGACAAAAATGAGGAGCAAAGGTGGTGGTAAATTGCAAATTCTAATTCTAGGTATTCCTCTTTAAAATGCACGCCTCTCATGGGGCCATGTTGCTCCACTATTTCCATAGTTCCAAAGAAAAGAAGACTTTCCTGAAAACCTAAGTGAGTTCAGGCACAGCCTGGGAGTCTCCAGCTGTAAACAGAGGAGAGACAGAGTAGAGCCTCCTTTC
Source organism: Macaca mulatta (assembly GCF_049350105.2). NCBI lineage: Eukaryota > Metazoa > Chordata > Mammalia > Primates > Cercopithecidae > Macaca > Macaca mulatta. Next base: position 109,276,354 of record NC_133420.1, on the reverse strand, counting down.
TACTCCAGTAACAAGGTTCCACAGGACACCAAGCGCCTGGGATGACGCTTTCCAGGCAGGCAGCTGAGGGGGTGCTGGGAGTTCCCAGAAAGAGGTTTATTCTGAAAAAGGACCGGAAGTCCTGGGTCAAGGCAGTTCATAAATGAGTGAAGAGCTCTGGGTGTGAAGGGTGACCAGATTCCCCAGGAGATGACCCGCCTGCAACATTAGTTTGGCAGCCTGCCTGCTGGGAGAGGCCCAGGTTGAGTGCTTGGAGTTAAAGGACCTAGGGGCGGCGGGGGGGATTCAGGAGCTTCCCAGAATTCCTTCTATGCTTTCTTATTTTGTTCCTGATGCCCTTAATTTTTTTTCCCAGTGGTATCACCGTTCTTTCTGTCCTCTAATATCATGTCTACACATCTCCTGAGAAATATGTAGAGCTAAAAGCTAATAGAAAAACTGGTCTCCCATCCACTATAACCACCAAGTGCTTTTACTCACATTCAGGGATTTTTTTTTTTTAGGGAGCCAGGGAAGATGATTTATTCTTCTCGGTCTTCCAGGAGCCTAGAACAAGACTAGTCTACAGAGTGGGTGCTCAGGAGTCATTTTATGGATGGATGGATGGATGGATGGATGGATGGATGGATGGATGGACGGATGGATGGGTGGGTAGGTGGGAGAATGGATGAGTGGATGGATGGATGGATGGATGGATGGATGGATGGATGGATGGACAAGTGGGTAGACGGATGGATAGGTAAAAGGGTGAATGGACAGATGAGTGGGTGGGTAGATGGGTGGATGAATGAGTAGATGGATGGATGGATGGATGGATGGATAGATAGACGGGTAGATAAGTGGAAGGGTGGATGGATAGATGGAAGGGTGGATGGGTAGGTAGATGGATGGATAGGTGGGTGGGTGAATGGGTAGGTGAATGGATGGATGGGTGGGCAGATGGAGGGATGGAGGGATGGAGGGATGGATGGATGGATGGATGGATGGATGGATGGATGGATGATTGATGGATGAGTGAATGGGTAGATGAGTGGATGGATGAATGAATGGATAGATGAATGGGTGGACAGATGGATGTATGGATGAGTGGATGGGTGAATGAATGGGCAGGTGGATAGATGGGTGGATGGGTGAATGGGGAGATGGGTGAATAGGTAGGTGGAAGGATGGATGGGTAATGGATGGTAGATGGATGAGTGAGTGGGTGAATGGATGGATAGGTAGGTGGGTGGTGGATGAATAGATGGATAGGTGGGTCAGTGGTGGAAGGATGAGTGGATGACAGGATGAATGTATAGGTGAATGAGTGAACAGATGGATGAATGAATGAATGAATGAGTGAATGAGTGGATGGATAGATGGGTAGGTAGGTGGATGGGTGGGTGAGTAGATGAATGAATGAATAAATAGGTGGACTAAACACATCCTCACACGCTTCCACAGACCTTCCTTCCAATCCCAGCATAAGCCATCCCCTTCAAGCAGCCCATGCTCTGCTCCCCAAACACATTGTACACTCTTCCCTCAGTGCCTTTGCAGGGATGATTCTAACCTCTCTAAAGGTTAGAACTCTAAACCTTTCTGCCCTCTTCTCTGCCTAATTCTACTCATGACCAGGGCTCATAATAAGCTGATGCAAAAGCCCTCTCTTCACCTCCAACCAAACAGTATCCCCTTTTCCAGGCTCACGCCACATTCTTTAGCCCTTGGCTATGAAATCCTTGGATACCTACTGCTAATTGTGCACGTTAAATGGCTTCAGTGAGCACAGGCAGGGTATCCTGGCCTCCCGACTCACACATCAAGGTACAGGGTGGAAGTTTCCCCAGCACCGAGCCCCCAGCCTGCACTTGCTTCTCAGTTGCACAGAACCAGAGAACAGGCAGTAATGCAGAGTGTGTATCCCTTCCCCAAGATGGTACCTGGGAGAGGAGCCCAAAGGCCAAGGCATCCTGCCAAGCCTATCTCCCCCTGGGCTTGCAGCTGGAGGAGGACCACTGCATGCCAAGAGCTCACAAAAGCAGGCAACAAGCATTGCAAGAACAAAGGTGGCAGCAGCATGCCATCCAAAAAGTACACCAGCACTGCCCACCCATGGGTGGTTATGGAGATGTGTTAGTTAAATCTTGGCTTAAAAGTACAATTCTAAGTTAGGATTGAGGCATCATTTTGTCTGTCCCATGTGGCCACTGAATTATCTGAGAGAGGACAAATTTCCAACTTACCATCAAGCAGATATTTTTGTTACAATAGACTGAACCCAAAGAGCAATGACCACTAAGAAGGGGGTTCTCAGTTTGGTGGGTTTAAGCATTTATGTATATGTGTAGGTGCACATACATGCACACAGCGGAAAGTCTGGTCTTTGTTTACCTGTACCCACCTTAAGGGAAAGGGAAAAGCAAATGAAGATACCACCTGTTACACTTCTCTGCATCCAAGGCACTGCACCAGGTGCTTCCCATCTGGCATTTTGGTGAAGGGCCTAATGCTGTGGATTGAATGGTGACCCTGAAAAGGTATGCCCATGTCCGAACCCCCAGAATCTATCTGTGAATATGACCTATTTGGAAAAAATGGCCTTTGCAGATGTCATTACGTGAAGGATCTCGACGTGAGATGATCCTGGATTATCTGGATAGGCCCTAAATCCAAAGACCTCTCTTTTTAAGAGACAGAAGGGAAGACACGGCAGAAAGGAGAAGGCCATGTGAAGACAGATGTGGAGGCTGGAGTGATGCAGCCACAAATCAAGGACCACCTGGAGCCACTAGATGCTGAAGGAGGCGAGGCATGGCTCTCTGGAGGGAACAAAACTCTGCTGACACTTTGATTTTGAACTTCTGGCCCCTGAAGAGTGAGAATAAGTCTTCTGATGTTTTGAGCCACTAAGTCTGTAGCACTTTATTACGCCAGCCCCAGGACACTAATACAAGACCCACACATTTTCTGCGGAATTCCCAGGTGCAGGGCTAGTGGGTAAGACATACTCATTAATCATTTGGTCATGGAAATATTTAAACCGGAGTCAACCCCATGCCAAAGCCAATTCCATTCACAGACTCTGGGATAACAGCATCTGTCTTATAATAAGCAAAGGAGTGAACTTTCTTAAAAAGGGAAATAACGCAGAAGAGGAGGCCAGGAGTGAGTATTTATCCCAAAGATCTCTAACGGGAATCCTTCAATTGACACATTCCAGAAAGTACACGTGTTTTTTCCCGGAAAATGTACGAAGCAAGCAGGGAGTAGACAGGACCTACCCCAGGGGGTGAACTGAGATTCTTCCCCAGGGTGATGTCTTTGGTGTGAGAAACATCACTACCCACTGGAACACAGGTCCCAAAGCCTGAGAGCCCCGGGATGGGGCACAGGAGGGAAGAACTCACCACCCATTCCCTTGTTCATGGAGCCCAGGACCACCCACACTCACCAGCATTTTAATGTCTCAGAGAAAGGTGAATATGTCCACTTTTCAAAGGCACACAGTATATATATGGTTTTAAATTCACAAGAGGGAAAATAGCAGATAAAATCCATTGACTTACACGTAGAATCCTTGAGAATTATCAATAATCTCATAAATCATTTGAGATTTGATGGAGCTAAGCTTCTCCATGGCCGCCGCACCTCCATTGTTTTTAATCCACTCCAGGACCAAGCCCATGACGTAGATGCTAAAATGAAGATTTTTTAAAAATCCGTTTAGCTCATCTTTGCAAAAGTAGAAGTATATTCAAGCAAACTGCTGTTTAAGTTCCATTAAAACAGACTTAAAGGCATTATTTGAAACAGACAACACAGTCAGGTGCAGTGGCTCACGCCCATAATCCCAGCACTTTGGAAGACTGAGGCGGAGGGATCGCTTGAAGCCAGGAGTTGGAAACCGGCCTAGGCAACATAGCAAGACCCATCTCCGTAAAAAATGAAAAATTATTTGGGCGTGATAGCATGTGCCTATAGTCCCAGCTACTTGGGAGGCAGAGCAGGGAGGAATGCTTGAGCCCAGGGGCTCGAGGTTGCAGTGAGCTATGATCACACCAATGCACTCTAGCCTGGGTGACAGAGTGAGACCCTGTCTCCAAAAAAAAAAAATAAAGAAAATACACAAGACAAAAGCAGGGCTTGTGTGAACAAGAGCATGTCATCAAGCAAGGACTAGAGTCAATCCAATTCTAGACCCCTGAGGGCCAGTCAGAAAAAGGTTTAATGAGATTTTTCACTAAACGTCATATCAATCCCTCCTTGTCCAGCTCAAGCCCTAATGTAAACTCTTCTTGACACCAGAACACACTTCCTTATCTCCACCAGAAGGCATCAGCAGACCCCAATCCTGCCCCGACCCAGAGCAAGCTCTTCACTTCCTGAACTCCCAGAGCACCTTGCCCATATTTCCTGCATCGTGTTTTTCCACTTGCTCCTTTATTTTAAGTTTCTGTGTGCCTGTGGTTTGGCCTCTGTGGTCTTGGAAGGCTAGAAGCCCACACTGTTCATCTTTTCTACCCACAGCCTTAGCACAGTGCCTTCCAGCCAGCAGAGACCACTGTGGCAGAGTGGTTAAAAGGATGGGTTCCCCGTCCCAGTCCTGACTCCCGTCGCAGGGCAGCCACTCACTAACAGACTACCCAGGATTAGTCACCTCAGCTTTCCCATCTGGAACCAGGAGATTCACCTACCTGTGGTGGACACGTGGCATTTTATCCACCCTGCTCTTCCCAACTCCACCCTCCAGCCAGTATGCAGGTCCAGCAAGGCCCCTGACTCCCTGGTCTCAGAGTTGGGCATGGGACCTAACTGGGCCAATCAGGGCCTTCCCTGAGATTTTCTCAATTGGGAGTGGGGAGAAAGAGTGGGGAGAGCAGAGAAAGAGGCAGAATATTAGTGCAACTGCGAGACAGGATATGAGAGCCCTAGGGAATCATGTTTCTAGGAAACATCTGAAGAAGACCCATCTGAAAATGAAACCAACATTCCCGCTGAGAGAAACCAGGATCAGAAGTGGAGAGCAGATGGAGGAGGATTCGTGTCCCTGGTTCCAGGAAGTCCAGCTGCACCTCAGCCCTTCCCGCAGCTCAGGACCGTCCCTTTCTGAACCAAGTGTTTCAAATTTTTCCTGCCAGACCAGTGCTTAGCACAGGGCCTGGCACGTGGCAGGTGGGCCACACAAATGGTAGTCAGTAGTCCCTTCAAACTTAAGCTGAAAATATGAAACACTGAGGAGCGGTGCGTGGTTTTCCACAGTCTGAAAGCCCCTCTCCTTGAGAAGGTGCTAAAGGCTCCACGTGTACTCAGTAAAAGCCGAGGGCACAGGAGCAGAGGCTGCCCAGGGAAGACACCATCTCCCTTGAGCAGAGAGTCTGGAGGTCAGTGGCCAACCATGCCCTCTCCAGAGGTGTGAATCAAAGGTCCTCTATGGGAATTGTGCAAAAATGTATTGGGAGTCAATGCTCAGCTAAGATCTGGGGTGGGGATACCCAGCTGCTTCCTCCTTTATTAACAGGAGGGGAGATGATGGGGTCTGGAAAATGCTCTAACAGCCAGCAGCTTGTCACAGGGAAGCCCCCTATACCAACTGGCTCATTCACTGTCTCAAGTGGGACCCAAGGCCTGGGTGCGGTGGCTCATGCCAGCTCATGTTGGCAAAAGCCAACACCGGGCTGCCCAGAGGGGCCTTAGGCAGGGAGCAGACAGCATCCACAAACATCCAACAACCTCTCCTGAAGCTTCCCCAGCCTACCTCCCCACAGCCCTGGGAAGAAAGAGCAGGAGTGGCTGCTGGCAGAAAGGGAAGGCAGAGAGGAAGAGAAAACAGCGCCTGAGAAATCCACAGCCTCAGCGCTAGCTCTCTGGCTAAACGTCCAAGAAGTCAGAGGGACAAAAGAGAAAGAAGAGAGAAAATAAGAGAAGGGAATGAGTACTTCCTGAAGTCTACTGTGGCCTCAGCCTATTTTCATTGATCACAATAATCCTCCAGTTAGAGACACCATCATCCCATTTTCCGGATGAGGAAACTGAGGCTCAGAGAGCTTAACTTGGCCTCAACTCATCTGGCGAGCAGCTTAAAGCCAGGACTCCAACTCCAGGCTGTCTGACTCCAAGAGTGCAAGCTCTTTCCACAAGTATCCAGGCCCTCTGCTTTGCCAGGGGCTGCAGGGCCCCAGCCGCTAGCTCCCCTGCAAGTGGGACTGCAGGGCTATCACCACGCACCAGTCACAGTGGCCAAGTCCAGCACACAGCACACATGCATGTGGGTGTGCATTCCCGACACGAGGCCGCCCAGCCCTCTCTGTTCAGCAGATGCTCTACAATTCCCACTTCACTTCCAACTGCTCCTCTCCCACACCTGCAGCCTGCTCACCCCCTACCTCCACACAGAAGCACAGAAACACACCCTGCCATGTGACTGAATCCAAGCAGCGTCACCCTGTGCCACGTCACCAACAATACTTTCAGGTGACCAAGCTTCGCTTTTGCCTGCAGCTCTGTGTTATCCCAGGGTTTCAGAGCTGACATGCTGCACTGTGGATTTGGTTTCTCTAATCCAAAGTGCAGCAAGGGCCCACGTCAGGTTCACCGTCCTAGCCAGACCTCAGTACTGACGCCTGAACCCCTAGCTGGCTGCTGCGCTCACACTCGCCGCCCATGCTCTCTGGCTTTCTTAATGAATCTGAGCAGGCAAGTCTAGCAGAAAGCTCACCCACTTTTAGGGGCTGCCTGGAGCCAGTACCCGTAACCTGGCTCTATGAAGCCTCAACAAGAGGCAGACAATTCAGAAGCAAGCAGGCTGCCCTGAAGACTGAAGACATCCCTGGGGTAGGAGGTCCTGCCCTCTTCTCCCACCCAGTCCTCTGCACAGCACTGATGTCTAGCCCCTGTGACTCTACTTAACACAAGACCTTTGTGGCTTCCAGTTCTTTATTAACCCATGTTCAACTCCCATACAATCTAAAATCTTGAAAATACAAGGGCTCTAAAATGCTTATACAGGCCAGGCATGGTGGCTCAAGCCTGTAATCCCAGCACTTTGGGAGGCTGAGACGGGCGGATCACGAGGTCAGGAGATCGAGACCATCCTGGCTAACATGGTGAAACCCCGTCTCTACTAAAAAAAAAATACAAAAAACTAGCCGGGCAAGGTGGTGGGCGCCTGTAGTCCCAGCTACTTGGGAGGCTGAGGCAGGAGAATGGCGTAAACCCGGGAGGCAGAGCTTGCAGTGAGCTCAGATCTGGCCACTGCACTCCAGCCTGGGCGACAGAGCAAGACTCCATCTCAAAAAATAAATAAATAAAATAAAATAAAATAAAATAAAATAAAATAAAATGCTTATGCAGCTTACAGCATGGTCTCAATTCTTCTCACTACCAGTGTGACATATTTAACAGATTTATGCCTTCATTTCTAAAATGCCACCTGTAAATACACAGGATAGGGTTCCTAACTCTGCCTATTAAATGATTAAATAAATCGAGGTATGTCCATTCTACAGGACACCATATATATTTTAAAACAAAAAAAGGGCCAGGTGTGGTGGCTCATGCCTGTAATCCCAACACTTTGGGAGGTCAGTGTGGGAAAATAGCTTGAGGCCAGGAGTTTGAGACCAGCCTGGACAACATATTGAGACCCCGTCACCATAAGTTTTTTTTTTAATGTAGCCAGGCATGGTGGCACTTGCCTGTAGTCCTAGCTACTCAGGAGGCTGAGGTGGGAGGATCACTTGAGCCCAGGAGTTTGTGGTTATGAGAGCTATGATCACACTGCTGCACTCCAGCCTGGGCACCAGAGCAAGGCCCTGTCTCTAACAAAAATAAAATTTTAAAGTAAAAAATAAAAATAGGCATTTCAGCTGACATAGCAGAATGCCAATGTCTATTGTGGAGTGGAAAAATAGAATTCACAGAACAATTTGTATGGTAAAGTTCAAGTTCCATTTGCATGATTAAATATATGACTGCATATTTGCATATGCCCAGTTAAGGGTCTGTTAGGATGCAAAGCAAGCAGTGAATAGTGGCTACCCTGATGACTCTGCCCACTTGCAATTCTTTGCTGAGAGTATGTTACTGTTTGTTTGTTTGTTTGTTTGTTTTTTGAGGCGGAGTTTTGTTGTCACCGGGGCCGGAGTGCAGTGACACGATCTCGGCTCACACAACCTCCGCCTACCAGGTTCAAGCGATTCTCCTGCCTCAGCCTCCAGAATAGCTAGGACTACAGATGCACACCACCACCCCTGGCTAATTTTTGTATTTTTAGTAGAGACAGGGTTTCACCATGTTGGCCAGGCTGGTCTCAAACTCCTGACCTCAGGTAATCTGCCCACCTCAGCCTCCTAAAGTGCTGGGATTACAGGCATGAGCCACTGCACCCAGCCTAAGAGTATGTTACTGTTATAAATTTTTTTAAGCAATACGAAATAGTCCCTGTGCACCAGGGCTTAGAAAAGGACACCAGAAAGTCCCCCGGAAAACTCTCCCTGGCTGTTCTAAGACTCCAGCTCTGCAGATGAGCTTCTGAAGTTGATGTTATGGCACAGTTTTCTCAGGATTCAGTGAATGTAACCACTGAGTTGAGCACTTTTCCCAGAGGAAAGCTCCCAAAGCTGTCTCCACTACACACCCCACTGTGGATTCCAGGATTCCAGGTGTCTCCATCCCACTAGGAGAAGGTAATCTGGGACCAGTGAAGTCCTCCAAACAGGCTCACAGACTTAATTTGCATGCTCCCATTCTTTTATTTATTTATTATTATTATTTTTGAGATGGAGTTTTGCTCTTGTTGCCCAGGCTGGAGTGCGATGGCACAATCTCAGCTCACCGCGACTTCTGCCTCCTGGATTCAAGCTATTCTCCTGCCTCAGCGTCCTGAGTAGCTTGGATTACAGGCATGTGCCACCACGCCTGGCTAATTTTTGTATTTTTAGTAGAGACGGGGTTTGTCCATGTTGGTCAGGGTGATCTTGAACTCCCGATCTCAGGTGATCCACCTGCCTCGGCTTCCCAAAGTGCTGGGATTACAGAGGTGAGCCACTGCGCCTGGCTTGTTCCCATTCTTTTAAGAGGTGGCCTAAAATTAATGGTCTATTTGTTTTGTATTTTTATTAGTTACTTCACCTCATATTGCAGCTAAAACAAATGTACGCTTGTGTATTCAATTAGTCATGGTAAGTAAAAAGTATTTTGTGTGGTCAGCAGGGAAGTTTAGGGATCTTTTCTTCTATCCACTAATTGGGGTTAGTGTGTTCTACTGAAGGGTTAAAGAGAACACCAGCGTGTTCTTTATTCCACTCCAGTTCATCGCTCAGGGCTACAGAGCAACGATTTGAAGGCAGTTTTATCCAGCACAATTAAATCAAAGTTCCCAGGGCCTATGGTCATTAGACTCAAGGGGGGGGGGGGGAAACATGGCTTCTTTTCAAAAGTAAGGCCGTTTCAAGAACTCTACTATGTGATACAAAGTTCTGAAGGGTTCCAGGTACCCCATCAGCCTCACATCACGGACTGAGGAGGGCATTTTGCACACATCTTGATGTCTCCATTTGTAGCTTGTTCTCATTGGGTGAGCTAGGATTTTCTAACTTGCATGTTTTTTTGTTTGTTTGTTTTGTTGTTGTTGTTTTGAGATGGAGTCTCGCTCTGTCACCCAGGCTGGAGGGCAGTGGCATGATCTCGGTTCACTGCAACCTCTGCCTCCCGGGTTCAAGGGATTCTCCTGCCTTAGCCTCCTGAGTAGCTGGGACTACAGGTGCCTGTCACCATGCCCAGCTAATTTTTGTATTTTTGGTAGAGACGGGGTTTCACCATGTTGTTCCAGCTGGTCTCGAACTCCTGACCTCATGATCCACCCACCTCGGCCTCCCAAAGTGCTGGGATTACAGGCATGAGCCACCGTGCCCGGCCTAACCTTGCATTTTTAAGTACTGCAAATGAACTCCATTTAAAGTCATGGATTTACGGTTAATCTTCAAACATACAGAATTAGACAGAATATTTTTTTTTTTCTTATGGGGTAAAAAGAAAGAAAGCAACTTCCAGGGAGTATCTTGGAGTCAGAATCCATTACTTAAGTATCTTTTATCTTCTCTATTTACAAATTCTCATCATATTATTAACAATCCTGACTGGCCCTGAGATGGTCTCAATGATCACTGTTCTGATCTGTCTAGGGGAGAAACTCGGCCCCTTTTCTGCCCTTGTTTCTGCCTCTGTCCTTCCTCCGGCAGGAAAGCTCTGGAAAGGGAGTTCCTCCCCTCCCCCTACCCCGCATCCCCACCCACAGTGGGCCAGAGGAGCCCAACCACTGGTCAAGCACAGGGGGCGGTAGGGGAGTCACCATATGAGAAACTCTCTTCCAGGACAACTTTCTGTGTCTCCAGGTCTGACTCCAGCCATCTTCAACTCCCATTAGAAAGACTGGCCTGCTTTCCCACTGTTCCCACTAATGGTTTCTCCCCCTAATATTAACAAACAGCATGTGCTAATGTGCTCATTCCTTTCTTTTTTTTTTTTTTTTGAGACGGAGTCTCACTCTGTTGCCCAGGCTGGAGTGCAGTGGCGCGATCTCGGCTCACTGCAAGCTCCACCTCCCGGGTTCACGCCATTCTCCTGCCTCAGCCTCCCGAGTAGCTGGGACTACAGGCGCCCACCACCACAGCTGGCTAACTTTTTGTATCTTTTAGTAGAGATGGGGTTTTACCGTGTTAGCCAGAATGGTCTGGATCTCCTGACCTCATGATCCACCTGCCTCGGTTTCCCAAAGTGCTGGGATTACAGGCGTGAGCCACCGCGCCCAGCCATGTTCATTCCTTTTTTAAAAAATGCTCTTCAAGGTAACCCTTGGAGAAGGTACCACGGGGTGACTGTCTGCCCTGCCCCAAGCTGTACCCTGATCACAACTTGCTGGCCTACAGGCTGTGGGACAGTTCAGGGACAGCACTCTTTCCCTGCCCCCTCCCACCTTCTCACTTCTGAAATGGGTGATGGTTTGGGCTCCTCTGAAAGCCTCCTCTAGCTGCAAGGCAGGCCCTGGCCCCATCTCTAAACAAGTAAGGACGGCCTCCTCTCCCTCCACCTGCCATGTGCAGCCTGGCACCTCGGCCCCTTCTCCAGGAGGCCAGCACTTGAGGTTCCCAACTGCACCTCAAGTGCCCGCCCAGTTCTTGTGTCCCAGTTGGCCATATATATATATGTATATATATACACACACACATGCATATAAATAAATGTGTGTATATATATAAATAAAATATATGTATATCCCAACTCATTTAATCTTCACAGCAACCCAATGAAAGGGGTACTATTATTACTTCTGGAACCTACTACACAGACATGTTAAGTGACTTGCCTAAGGTCACACAGCTAGTAAATACTAGACTCTCTTAGGCAATTGTAAATCTTAAGAGTCATGAAGATTGTCTCAAAATACCCAAGTTTGGGAGTTACAGGATCCTGAGGCAGGGCAACCTTGCTCTCCCTGAAGTGCCGCAACGCAGCCCCCACTCAGCGAATGAGAGCCAGGCTAAGAGGATCCCTCCAGATTAGGCTGAAAAATAGAAAGATGTTGGCCAGGCACGGTGGTGCACGCCTGTAATCCCAATGGTTTAGGAGGTCAAAGCCAGCGGATCACCTGAGGTCAGGAGTTCAAGAGCAGCCTGGCCAACATGGTGAAACCCCGTCTCTACTAAAAGTACAAAAATTAGCTTGGCGTGGTGGCATGCACCTGTAATCCCAGCTACTCGGGAGGCTGAGGCAGGAGAATCGCTTGAACCTGGGAGGCAGAGGTTGCAGTGAGCCGAGATCACGCCACTGCACTCCAGCCTGGCGACAGAGCGAGACTCCATCTCAAAAAAAAACAAAAACAAAAATCCCTGAAAGGTATTTAAGCCAGTATGTTCTCTGTCAGGCAGCCAGCTTCCCGCAGGCCCAGCAGAGAAAGAAATGAAAGCAGGGGAGGCACAGCCTTTGAAAATTCTTCTCCAAAGCTGCACTGGCTGTTTGAGATGCAGGCCACAGCACCTCATGTATAGAGAGCTTTTGGGTTAACGGTGAACCACCAGGTCCTGGATTACCAAGACCAAACAAAAACCAACATCCCCAAAAAAGAGCAAGAGGAAAAGCTGATCAAATAGTAAAGAGGGGGTACAGAGGGAGAGGTGAGCTGGGCAGAGAATCTGATAAGATATCTGGGGCATTTGGTCACCGGCTCCTGGAATCATGCTTTACTTTATTTTACTTATTTATTTAGAGATGGAGTCTCCCTCTGTCACCCAGGCTGGAGTGCAATGGTGCCATGTCGGCTCACCGCAACCTGTGCCTCCCCAGCTCAAGCGATTCTCCTGCCTCAGCCTCCTGAGTAGCTGGGATTATAGGTGTGTGCTACCACGCCTGGATAATTTTGTATTTTTGGTAGAAACAGGGTTTCACCATGTTGGTCAGGCTGGTCTCTAGCTCCTGACCTCAAGTGGTCCACCCGTCTCGGCCTCCCAAATTGCTAGGATTACAGGCGTGAGCCACCCCGCCCAGCCTTACATGCTTTACTTTAAAATACAACCTCTGCTTTGATGAAAAATAGTGAGACCCTCCCCGGGTCCACAAGACTGACTCCCAGAGTTACCTGAAACATGGAGGCGTGTTGTACAAGGAGCTGTTTCCAGCCTGCACCTTGTATTCCAGGACCGAAGGGCACTCTCGGAGGGCAAACCCCAGCAGGTCATCACGGACAATCACCACGGTGACCCCAGCAGAGCCAACATTCTTCTGGGCACCAGCAAAAATCACACCAAACTTAAAAAGAGAAAGACATGCTGTTTAAGAAGGATTTGGCCATTTTTCATACATGTATGCAAACCTCCCAACTCTTCCCAAAGCACAATTTCTTTAAGGAAATGACTGTATGCTGTGTAGGGAGGAGTTGATGCTCTAAAGCAATCTCCATCTGGGTGGCAAACCCATACTCAGGGTTCCAAAGCCTGAGGATGATCTGTCGGTCTGGTCCTCCCCTGGATGGGGCTAACCCAAGCCCACCACTGCAAGGTCCTGGCACATACTCACATTTGCTCTGCATACCTCCTTTCTACCCCCAAATCAGTCTTTAAAGTGGGGCCTCTAACCCTCCCTAGTAACCAAGAGAAGAAACAGATTTTTTTTTTTTTTTTGAGACAGAGTCTTGCTCTGGCACCCAGGCTGGAGTGCAGTGGCACGATCTCAGCTCACTGCAACCTCCACCTCCCGGGTTCAAGCGATTCTCCTGCCTCAGCCTGCCAAGTAGCTGGGATTACAGCATGTGCCACCATGCCCAGCGAATTTTTGTATTTTTAGTAGAGACAGGGTTTTACCACATTGGTCAGGGTGGTCTTGAACTCCTGATCTCGTGATCCACCCTCCTCTGTCTCTCAAATTGTTGGGATTACAGGCGTGAGCCACCGCGCCTGGCTGAAACAGATTTTTTAATCTATTTACATCTGTATAAAAGGACAGTCAGAAGGTGCTGAGAAAGGGACAAGGGACTGCTATGACAAAGAGAAGGGATGGGACAAGCTGCCTGAGGGAGAAGAAATTATAGAAAACAGATGTTTAAAGGTACTTTAGGTCATTCTGTTGTGCAAGATACAAAACCCACTCCCATGACTCTCTCCATGAAACCTTTAGGAAAAATGAGCGTCGGCAGGAAGTTGGGGGTGGGGGAAAGTAATTTATAGTTATTTAAAATTGCCAGTGCCTGGCGATAATGAAAAGCAGACCATAAACCAAATATAGTATATCTAAACAATTATTATTCAGCCTTAAAAAAGAAAGGAAGTTCTGACACACACTACAACATGGATGAACCTTGAAGACATTCTGCTAAGTGCAATAAGCCAGACACAAAAGGACAAATAGTACATGATTCACTTCTAGGAGGTACCTACAGTAGTCAAATTTACAGAGACAGAAACTAGAATGGAGGCTGCCAGGGGCTGGAGGGCAGGGAGAGAGGGGGTTAGTGTTTAACGTATAGACTTTCATTTGGTAAGATATGAAAGTTCTGGAGACGGATGGTGGTGATGTCTGCACAACAATGTGAATGCTCTTACTGCCACTGAACCGTACACTTAAAAATGGTTAAGATGGTACATTTTATATTAAATGGTAAAATTTATTATAAGTATATATTTTCCCAAGTAAAAAGGCAGAATACCACTCAGTCAGTTCAACGGTTGTTCTTAGATTCTTTACCCGCATCGCCCCCTCGGGCATGTACCTAGAGCACGGGTCCCACTGCCCTGCCTTGGTGAGCCACTCAGAAAACGGTATCCTGTTGACGCTTCTGGAGGTGGGTACCGGGCAAGGGGAAGCTCTCTCACACAGGTCCCCTGGGCTCGGGATAATCTGCATCTGCTCTTGAAGACAAGTCACTCCCCGTCTGTTGACCAAACAAGTTTCTAAGAACCACTCTCAAAAGCAGGTAGTTCCCCAAGGACTCAAGTGGGATCCTGTGAGGCAATCATCATCATGAGGCTGGGAACAGCAGGCCTCAGGCACTGCAACAGCTGGGGATTCACACCTGGCAGCCTGCTCACTGGCAGCTGCCCCTAGCTCAGGGGTTCTGCAGGCCCCAAACACCCATGGTTCTTCCCGCTGTTGTGTATATTAAAATGTCCCTGCAGAAACCGAGTCAGTGCGTTCCCCCGACCCTGCCTTTTATACTCTACCTTGGAAACATCCACTGGCTTGGACAGGAAGTTTGAGGACATGTCACAAACCAGTACTGCTCCCTTGACATCGGGTATAAAGTCAAACTCCACACCATGCACTGTCTCATTTGCACAATAATACACATAGGAGGCATCCGGGTTGAGGTTCCAGGTGCTTGGATCTGGAATTTCTATCATAGAAGACAAGTTTGAGACTTTGCACTTTTCACTCTCCTCTTTTCTTACACAGATGGGAGTCAACCGGGAGACTGACAGGCCTCCCCTAGCAGGGAAAGATCAACTGACTTCAAAGCACTGCACAAGTGAAAGCACCCTCCCAGCCTCATCTTTTGTTACCATCGTCACCAACATCCTGAGAGGACGAGCGATCCAACCTTTTGACTTTTACTGGGAACAAATCATCTTCAAAAATGGCATGGAAGGGTGGGCATGGTAGTATGTGCCTATAGTCCCGGCTACTTAGGAGGCTAAGGCAGGAGGATCACTTGAGCCCAGGAGCTGCAGGCTACAGTGTGCTATGACCATGCCTGTGAAGAGCCACTATACTCCAACCTGGGCAACATACAAAGACTGTGTCTCAGCAAAATAAAGTAAATTTTTTCAAAAGGCCTGGGAGATATCTGAGTTTTTACTTGTCACCCAGTATCCATCTACCCTACATCCATTGATGGACTAGTAGCTTCTTATCGGGACCCCAGCCCTCACCCGCTCTCAGCCCATGTAGTTCCAGGGGAGCCAGTGAAACCCACAGCCCAGAGGTAGAATACAACTCAGGCACGGCCACAGGGACTGATTCAGAATGGGGCACAGGAGACATGAGACTGTTACTGGCAATGCTCTGCAAAGGCATTGAAACTTGGGAGAATATAAGGTCAGGAGCAGCTGCAGCCACCTTTCAAGAAAGTGACAGCTTTTTCTGCCTGTGGAGCCACCAGGTCCTGGAGACATTGTTGGGGCCCCTGATCAGGCCACATCTAAAGCCAAACCAGCCCCTGGACTTTTTCAGCTAATTAGCTGAAAAGCTACTACTAACTACTCACTGGCTTCTGCAATAAGAGTATGCATAGGCCAGGCGCAGTGGCTCACGCCTGTAATCCCAGCACTTTGGGAGGCTGAGGCAGGCGGATCACCTGAGGTCAGGAGTTCAAGAGCAGCCTGGCCAACATGGTTAAACTCCGTCTATACTAAAAATACAAAAATTAGCCAGGCATGGTGGCGGGCACCTGTAATTCCAGGTACTCGGGAGGCTGAGGCAGGAGAATTGCCTGAACCTGGGAGGCAGAGGTTGCAGTGAGCTGAGATTATGCCACTGCACTCTAGCCTGGGTGACAGAGCAAAACTCTGTCTAGAAAAAAAAATAAAGTAAGAGTATGCATAGGCTCTAGTTTTAGCTAGTACAGCCACCCAATCTAAATGGGAATGAACTAACAACTGACAAGGGCAGAAAAGAACTGAAAACTACAGATTGCCCTGGGTTGGGGTAACCCACCAGTCAGCATTTCACCACCCAGCTCAGCTCCCAGAACTTACTTGTATAACTCCCAAGTTTAGGGTGAACGATATTTATAGTCCCAAACTTCTTGGCTTCTTCTGCGGCCTTAGCTGACCAAGCTCCCGTCACCACATAGTCCGCACATCTTCCTGCTTTCAAGCCAATCAGGTTTAAGGGGACAGCACCAAACTGGCCAGACCCACCTCCTTGCAAAAAAATCACCTTATAGTTGTCTGGAACGGCTCTGGGCAGAAGCACAGGTAACAGTAAATACATAAACTCATGTGGTCAAAGATTAAGAACAAGTGATGCTCTACCAAGTGCTTTACCTTGGGTGGATTTACTACAAGAAATATGGTAATGTTCCAATACTACTGTGTCTTCCCTAATTCACTCATTTATTTATGCAATCCTTGAACAACTATTTACTGGAGACTGTGTTGAAAGCCTAGGGTGACTGTTGGACCTGCAGGTCTTCCTCCTCTTCCTAGTGACAACAGCCTGATGTTCCTTTAGGAAATTACCCCTCTGCCACTCTCAGTCCACATGGTTCAACTGTGGTCAACCCTGGCTCAAGGGGATGAGCACCTGCCCCAGGCTGGCCAATGGAATTTGGTACTGAGACCTTTACTCAAACTTCTTGGTAAGGAAAGCTGTTTCTACTGAGGGAAAGAAGAAACTTGTAGGAGCTGATCCTGCAACCAGTGGTGGCCACGCAGTGAAGAGAACACATAAGAAAGCAGAGCCAGAAGATGTGGGAAAATCAGCTTCCTGCAATCATTTAGAAGCACCTAAATCCTCCTGCATTTATCTGTTAGGTGAGATAATACATTGCTTTTTTACTTAAGCCAGTGAGTTGGGGGTCCTGTAACTTACAACCAATAATCCTGTGCCATGCACCGTGCTATGAACTAGGTAGATGTTGGGCAGGAGGTTTTGATAATGTTTTAGGCCTGGCCATGAAATCATGTATCTATTACACATCAAAATAAAAAGCAAAATTCTTTGACTCCAGGATGAAAAATTAAGATAACGATGAGAATGGCTACAGGCAGTAGAAACAAGCCCAGCTCCAAAAGGACAAGGCCATGGAAACTGGACCCAAGCCTTTGAGTAAGGTCAGAGCCTGGGAATAGGTGTACAGAAGCCAGATGGCCAGGGAACAGAGCTCCAGCAAAGATATAGAGGTAAATTAATAAAGGGCAAGGCAACGTGGTAGGGTCTTGGGGAATGGGGTGGTAGGTGCGTAAATATCTTGTCCTGAAAGATGCATGACCTACATTCAGGGCTTAGTAGGATAGCAAGCAACCAGCAGGTCTTAGGAGAGTCTAGCCACGAGGTTCTCAGCAGCTGGGAAGACTGATAACCCAAGACAGAGATCCAGGTTCACATTATTCAGATGCAGGGCGGTTAACAAGGCCAAGAATTAGATGGAAGGAAACCAGGCCGAGGTCTAGGTACAGGTGTACAAGGTAGGAACCAGGTTAGGAGAAGAAAAGATAGGCCCTTAAATTGAACTGGGACCCCAGTCAGAGGAAGTTCGTAGCCATGTGGTCAAATGCCATCTCTCTTCAGGCTAATGTTCCAAATACCCACTCCATGAAGGACAGGATTGTCCTATGAATGTGACATGATACTCAGCAGGCCAACAGATGGGAGAGGCCAAGCAGATGGCTACCAGCTCTGAACATTCACACTGCAATCAGCGTCTGCTCCTCCTCACAGAAATCCCACCCAGCCTGCCCTATCTGAATCTCTTTATCAAGCAATTTGAAAACTTGAAATAATCAGCATAATTCAAATTTTGTTAATGTAATAATGCAAGAATGGGTCCTAACATATTAGTGATTATCCCTGATTAGCTGGGGTTAAAGTTATTCCAGTTGAGTTGTGAGCTACAATGTTTTTCCTAAACTTTCATTATTTTTGTGAACAGGAAAAAAAAATGGTATGCTTTCAAACTTGCTATATTTGTGGGTTTATGTGAACATGTTTATATAATATATAAAAATCTCTCCTTTAAATAGCAATCTATTTAAGAATAAGGTGTCCTCTGGATAGGAAAGGCAGTGCAGCTAACCCAGGGAGATTTCGTCTAAGCAGCAGTTCCTAGAGTTCAGAACTCTTACAATTAAAATTAAAGTTAAAAATAAAAGTTAAAAAGAAAGTCTCTCCGGAGATTCTGATTCGGCAGGACTAAGTGGTGCCCATCACTTGATTTATTTATTTATTTATTTATTTATTTTTTTGAGATGGAGTCTTGTTTTGTCACCTAAGCTGGAGGGCAGTGACGCGGTCTCAGCTCACTGCAACCTCCGCCTCCCTGGTTCAAGCAATTCTCCTGCCTCAGCCTCCTGAATAGCTGGGATTACACGTGTGTGCCACCATGCCCAGCTAGTTTTTTTTTTTTTTTTAGTAGATGGGGTTTCACCGTGGTAGCCAGGATGGTCTTGGTCTCCTGACCTCGTGATCCACCCGCCTCAGCCTCCCAAAGTGCTGGGATTACAGGCGTGAGCCACTGTGCCTGGCCCCACTTGAATTTTTTAATACTCCACCCTAACCAGGTGACTCTGACAGATGGTATGAAACTCAAACTTTGAGAACAACTGAACTAGTTTATAGTCAATTATGCTGACAAAGATGACCATTTCTTCGTCATTTTTATCTCTTTCATGCCAGTTTAACTGCCACAGTGCTGAAAAATCTTTCCTAGATACAGTGACTTCAAATCTTTGGAAATATCACATAAAATAAAAACAAAAACATACAAACACAGGATGGGGAACAAGTAAAAAGCATTATGTACTAATAGTGAGTTGGAGAGAATCTTAAAAGGATTATTTTAAATTGTGAAATATTCTGTACAAACAATAGAGTGTAGAAGATAATGGAAGACATCCGGGTTTAGGAAGTATCTAACAAAAGTAACAGAATTTGGTCTTTTTTAAACTTACAGCAATTCCCGCACAAGAGTCTCTGTATTGTTAATAATCTTGGCAAAATCTGATGACCTGTGACTCATTTCTGTGAAAGGAAAGATAAACAACAACAAAAATGCCAGTTTAAAACCAAGTGAACAGAAATACCTATGATATTTGCAAGTAAACAACAATACCGGGAAATTTCAGTTATTCTGCATTCAAATTGTGGGCCAAGGCTCACTTAGTTTAGGGGACCATCCACACTGATTTTCAAATTGCAAACATTTAGCTTCATCGTCATGGCAGAAGGATTTTTCAAGTGGTACATTCATTGAGCAAGCTATTTGTTAATTCATCACTCCATGATGCTGTCTGTGATTCTTCTTACAATCTCTTTCTCACAAACAGGAATCCACGTCCAACAGTTGCCCTTTAGGTCTAGAGCACAAAACTCCACGCTGTGATCTCACTTCACAGAAATCTAAGTATATGTCCCAAACCAACAGGAACAAAATTTAACAGAAATAAGCAATACAGTTAACCCTATGGTCTCTTAATACCATGCAGTCTTCAGAACTACCAAAAATAAAAGAAAATAAGTTTTGGAATGCGGAAGTCCTCTTCCCCAAAAATATAGGGGAAACTTAATAAGATTATCAATGTGCGAGGTCCTCATAAAAGGCTTGTGTACTTTTAAACTTTAATGAGGTTGTATTTAAGTACAATAAAAACTGTAAATTGAATGTAAAGCAATATTATAAATGTTTGGAGGCAATATTATGCAAATATACAGTATCTTCTGATCCTAGATCCTATGATTTAGCAAAAACCAATTATGACAGGGTAAACTGAGATGTCAGAGCCTCTCACCAGCATTTATGCTATTTTCAAAATGGTTTCTATCAAACATGCAACCCAAGCTATTAAAGTTTAAAAATGTATCTATAAAGGCCTATAGGAAGACTCTATAGGCCCTGTAATTCTATATTTGATGCATTTAAATTAGTTCCCTTTGGGCCAGGGCTCAGTGGCTCAAGCCTGTAATTTCAAAACTTTGGGAGGCCAATGTGGGAGAATTGCTTGAGGCCATGAGTTTGAGATCAGCCTGGGCCACAAAGTGAGATCCCATCTCATGGGATCTTTAAAAAATATCTTAAACATTTTTTAAAAATTAGCCCGGTATGGTGACATGTACCTATAGTCCTAGCTACTCAGGAAGCTGAGGCAGGAGGGTCACTTGAGCCCAGGAGTTGAAGGCTGCAGTGAACTATGATCACGCCATTGTACTCCAGCCTGGGTGACAGAGGAGGACTATGCCTCTTAAAAAAAAAAAAAAAAGTTTCCTTTGAAACCTGGACATTCACATAATTCAAAAGTAAATCTTACCAAGAACACTAATGCCAATTCCTTTGTAGTCTAATAACTCCTTTTGCATCTCTAACAACACCTAGAAAAAAAAAAGGAAAATAAGGTTATTTCAATATGCTCTACACGGCTTTCCCTCCACACATACAAACTTGAGAAGGGGACGAGGAAGGGTCTACAGGGAGGTCCCCAGGCATCCATCCCCACCCACAGCCAGTCCCCTTCCTCCCCATGTCCACAAAGCCAGCGATGATGCAACTTACACACAAGGTAAGCATGAAATTAGGCAATGTGACTGATGTTGATACACTTTTTCCAAAGTCCTGAATTTACCAATCCCCTAGATAATGTCCCCTTCGCAAATCTCATTCACCACTCTCCTAAAGCTAAAGTACAGAATGCATAAAGTTCTGGGTTAAAGGGACAACAATAAAAACAATTATGTCCAGATTATACAGGTAACTCAATTTTCCGATGTCTTTTGGTCTAAGGTGCTAGACTGGGAAGCGTGGGGTAGGCAGGAAGAAGGAAGAGCCTGCTGTGAATAAGATTTGTCCCAGGGTGCTGCAACAAGACTGGCACAATGTTGATAGTCATTGAGTCTCAGAGATGAGTCCTTGGAGGTTCATTACACTACTTTTATCTTTGTGTATGTGAGGAATCCCATAATAAAAAATAAAGAGAAAAAGAAAAGCTTTAAAAATGAACATAAAATAAGTGCAAAAGCAACCAGACAGAGAAGGTCTACAAATAGGAGGCACTTTTTTTTTAAGATGCTTGCTAAAGAGGGCATCATTAAAACACAGCTATAACTTAAACTGGATTGCAACTTGACTCAAAAAACAGTATTTTAACAATAAAGAATTAGACAAGGCCGGGCGTGGTGGCTCACACCTGTAATCCTAGCCCTTTGGGAGGCCAAGGCGGGCAGATCACGAGGTCAAGAGATTGAGACCATCCTGGCCAACATGGTGAAACCCCGTCTCTACTAAAAATACAAAAATTAGCTGGGCATGGTGGTGGGCGCATGTAATCCCAGCTACTACTGAGGCAGAAGAATCGCTGGAACCTGGGAGGTGGAGGTTTCAGTGAGCTGAGATCACGCCACTGCACTCCAGCCTCATGACACAGCGAGACTCTGTCTCCAAAAAAAAAAAAAAAAGAGTTAGATTTAAAAAAAGACTGCCTTGACGACTGGGTCTAAGAATGTGTTATTGTTTTCTGAAATGCTGGATGCTTGTTAACACTAGCTGATCAAATAAATCAGAGTGAATCTTTTCTCTTAGTAAAGAGAAACATTCATCTGTGAATAATCTCTGAACTTGCTCTGAGGCTGTATCTTTCTTATAGACAGCATTCGTTGACAATAGTTCTATAAAAGTTTATAACCAAAATAATTACAAAGAGTTTTAAAGACTCCTACTCAAAAATTACACCTTCCTAATCCAATCGTTGCTTTGTTTTTTTTTTTCCCAGTTGAAGAATGCATTGCTCTTGTGGATCACAACCAATTTTTCTTTTGCTGTTGTTAAGAGACAGGGTTTTGCTCTGTCACCCAGCCTGGAATGCAGTGGGACAATCACAGTTCACTACAGCCTCAAACTCCTGGGCTCAAGAGATCCTCCCACCTTAGCCTCCTGAGTTGCTTGGATTACAGGCGTGTGCCACCACACTCAGCTCACGACTAACTTTTTTAATGAAACAGAACAGACTAGAGCAGAATAGAATACAAAATAGTGTATGTCACAGGTAATTAGGCTACTCATCATCTCATAAGGCATTTATTTTTGTTACAATTCAATTTTGTGTATACTTTGTCATTTTGTAAGCACGTTTTTCACTGTAGTTTACAGTCAAAAAAGTTTGAAAGCTTCTCTAATCTTTGCAATTCAACTAAATCAAGGAAACACATAAAAAGCAACATCTGCCCGCCCTTGGCCCTCCTACCTCCCAGGTTACATGCAATCCAAGGACAAAAATCCTCCCAGAAAAATTAATAATAAATAATTGTATTACTGATGACAACTGCCATTACAATTATAGCAATAAATTAATAACGAATTACCTACGGAACAAATACTGGGAACACTCCAAAGCATGGGGGGGAGGGTTGAAGGAGGAGGCTACAGGAAACATTTCTACAGCTGGAGCAGGGAATCTCGCCTAAAATGAACTGTAATCACTGAGAAAAAATAAGCCCTGTCCTCTCAGCTACTGTGAGCGCTGCCCCTAGAAAAGCAAGACGTCCTTTCCCCTTTAAAATTGGATTCTCTGTTCTTACCACAACACAGAGGAGGCTCTGTCCCAGGGAGATTTCTACTCTGCTCAACAATTGATAATTGTAAAATACTTGGCTATGCCCCATGCTGCTCCAACATATTATCAGCTCTACCCTGGTTAGCAAAATAAAAATCTAACAGCAGCGGCAGCCGCCTGACAATGAGCTCAAGGCACATCAGAGACTTTGCCTTCTTCACTGCGGGTGGAGCTGGGGACGGTGGGTTTGGCGGGGGAGGGGAGGAGCCAGGCTGGGGCCTGGGAAGGCAGAGAGTGAGTTCCACTAGCAAGATCTGATTGTGGCCCGGGGGAGAATTCAATCATTCGGTTTACTCCAGAACCAAATGAACAGATAATTGGGTTAAGCAGCCCAAAGCCCACCAGAGTTCGAATACTCGAACGCCTTTAGGGGACAAGCATGTTAAAAAAAAGGAGAGGGGTGGGGAGAAAGGCTTTAGGAAAGGGTAGGTTCTATGGGGGACAAGGAGGGGAAAGTTGGACTGAAGGTTTTCAAATTTACATTTCTGAAAAGCAGTGCTCCTAAGTGCTGGCTAAAGCAAACACTGGTGTAGGGGGTAGGGGGGCACCCACACGCGGACCTTTAAGTTTGCAATCCCTTTCAGCTAAGGTGATCCACTGCAATACGCAAAACCTGTCATCGGTTCATTCCCATTCATCACTCATTCACACTATGTCCATTCATGCATCCGCTCGGGCATCACACTGCCCGGGCTCGCCGCACAGCTGCGCGAGGCGAACGCAGAGATCAGAGCTTTTTCTCTTCCGCCCCGCCCCAGCCCCCGGCCCGGCCCTGCCCGGGAGATGGCACAGCCCGGGAGTCTGCAGGTGCGCGGCACCGGCGGGGCAGCAGGCCCCGGCCAGCTGAGTCGTGCACTGCCTCGCAACAGCAGTCACGGCCAGGGGCAGCTGCACCGGCACGCCTCGCCGAGCTTCCTCACCAACTGCATTCTTGCCGAAGCCCGCCTGCCAGAGCTGCTGATCCCGCCGTGCATGCTGATGCAAAGCGCCTAGGCGACTCAAGGCGGGGAGCGAGAATCCGAGTGCCACACGCAGGGATGCAAACCCACCCGCGCGCGTGCTCCCGCCTGAACCTCACTCACGGCGCCCGCTCGCGGGGACTTACTGAGTGCGGCAGCTTGGCAGGACCAGGCCCAAAGTTGACCACCTGCCTTGGGGCGTCCATGGTGCGGCGGCTAGGGCGGCGAGTCAGCCAAGGAGGACCGAACGCGTGAACGGCTAGCGTTCACGACCGCCGCGGTGAGAGTCTGCAGCCGGCTCCGCACCCCTGCCCTGTTCCAGGGCCGAGTCGGCGCCCCATTGGCCCGCGCTGTCGCAGGCCCTGCGCTGATTGGTTCGCGCGAAGGAGCTCGCATCCCCATTGGTCGTGCTTCTGAACCGAGTCCGACAGTTGCTCCTCCTCGCGTTTACTGTTTCAACCCCCATTTTTGATCAATGCAAGGAGCGCGCGAGATTGCGCCAGCCAGCAGAGCCGGCTCGGCTGCGCGCCCGCCCGAGGATTGTGGGCGGCGGGAAGAGGCTGCCCCTGCCAACCTGCCTTCGCCCCTTGAGCCCTCAATCAGGCCTCAAGGGTTCAGTCCTCCAACCCCAAAGGACTCCAGCTCCTCTCTCTTGGCCGAGCAGATTTGTCGCCCCCATCCACCCACCTCTCCACCACCAGCCCCCAGTTTGGACTGTGATGTATTTGTTCCAGAACCAGAAGTCACTAATCTACCGAACTTTTCTAAGCACCCCCACGGGCGTCAGATACCCTAGTGAAGAGAGAGGACCCCCCAAGGTTGGAAGCGCAGGATGAAGAAGGGCCGGGGGTGGGTGGATAAGGTTCTTTGTATTTGCACGTGGGTCCCGAGTTCCTGCAGGATTAAAGAACAGAGGTGGCCAAGGACGCAGGGAGGAGCGATAGCCTGGGAAGCGTGGATGTCCGCCAGGCAAGCCCTTTAAAGTCGCTGATTCTCCATTTCCTCCTTTGTGAAACGAGTGAGCTGGAACCCTGCGACAGCTCTCAGGTTGCGCCCGCGCTGACAAGCTGTGAGTTGAGAAACGTGAGGAGATAACAACAAGAACGCGATACCCCTAGGGCGCTGCAGCCCAAACCAGAGGAAGGTGGCCCCTAGCCAGGCCAGGCGCACGGCCAGAGCTGCTCAAACTTTTCCACAGAAGTGACCTTCTCAAAAGAACTCCAGTGGAGACCCCATGGGGTTCAGAAACACAAAACCCTCCCCCTACCCTGCAAGAGAGAAGTTCCTTTGAAGTCTGGAATTTCATCATTTTTAAACTATGAATTTTGCATTCTGTGCCATAATTTAACCTAGTTTCTTCTAATGTAAAAATATTTTCCCAGTCTGAGTAAAATTGATGCGCCAGGAATATACACAGTGCAACTGCCCCGTTTAGAGAAGCCTTGTAATTGGTCAGGGCTTTGGCTTTTGTTTGCTTTTCCTGATGAGAATGTGGGCAGTATGGGGCTGAGAGCAGAGGCACTGCTCTGGATCTGGAATTGGAGCACAAAGTTTCCAGAAAAAGGCAAAATGAACAAGGCCCCTGCGTTTCTCAGCAACTTCATTAAGAAAACCGCAACAGTGAAGGGAGAATAAGTCTCGGCCCAGAAACTCAGGCATGCAAGAAGCGTCACATATCCATTCTTTTATGTAAATAACTCAGTTATTTTTACATTATATATTAGAAAATATTTTTACATTATATATTAGTAGCTGCCCCTAGCAGCTAATCTACTGGGGAGTAAGGGAGTCAGCCTTCATCCTTCCTGGAGTTAGTTCCTAACACCAGGGATTTACACAGTCCCATGTAGTGGGTTGGGAGAAGGGATGGCACATCCATTTGGTCCTCTGTTCCCAAAAAATATGGCTGAGTTGTTTCCACTGCCCAGGCTCATGTGGCTGCTTGGGCTGATGAGCTCCCTGCTACTTCTGTATCCCACTAGGGGCACAGGAATTTGGGGTGGGGTGGCGGTGGCTATTGCCTCATGTGCTAAGACAGTCCCTGCAGCTGTTCCTCCCAGGGGTCCTGCAGTTTCCAAGATGGTATTTCAGGGACACAAGTCACACATACCCTCAGCCTCAGGACCCACTGATCTCTGTTTGTCTTCCTCCTGCCCCGGGGCAATCTCCTTTTCAGTCTAGGGAAAATCTGTCTTTTCCATGTTTTTTCCTCACACTGTGCCCCCAAACACAAATTAAACCAGAGCCACAAACTCAAATGCCTTCAGGGGCCACTCAGGGATGTGAAACAAGTAGTGGGAACTGTGGCAAATTGAGTTCATTTGTCCATTTGCAGCACAGGTGCACGCGGCCACTGCACATTTGTGATTCCCCCATCCGTGGGATAGGGTTGGTGGCAGGAAGTGGCTGCTCAGACCGGCTTCATGTTTCCCAGCTCCCCTTGCATCTAGGTGAGCCACATGACTGGGTCCCCCCAGTGGAATGTGGGCTAAGTGGATGTGTGTCACTTTCAGGCCAGTGCGGTTAAGAAATGGGTGTGCTTCTCCACTTCCTTTTTCCCATTCCACAGGCTGAAAACAAAAAACTCCCTGGCCCCTAAGGACAGTGGAGACACAGCAAAGAGGGAGCCCCAGGTCCCTGAATCACCTGCACCAGACTTGTCATATGTAAGTGAGAAATCGACTTCTTTTGTGCTATGTCACTGAAATATGAGAGGCGATTTGTTATGGCACTCATTTTATCCTAATTAATATGCCATCCTAAATGCAACAGCTGAAGTTCAGATCCAGCTGGTTGTTGCCAAGTAGGCAAATGAAGTTGCTTGAGCTATCTTCACATTTTGAAATAAAACCCAGGAACCCAGATTTTTATGTGACATCTCATTTTTAAACATCTACAAATGTAAATTTCAGCAAAACACTGTACAAATCAATATTTTCAGGGGCAAACTCCAGCTTATCTGAGGCCTTCTTTAGCTTACAGGTAACAAGTTCTCCAAAGGACTGTTTATAGTGTTCTGCCCCCAAATTTCCTCTGGTTCAACAAGGAACACTCTCAGCTAAGTGCTTGAATAAAGCAGCAGCAAAGGAGGAAACATAATTTAATCTCAAAATATTATTTTGTCCTTCTTGCCTATTTTGCACTGATCTGTAAAGACAGTCCAGAGGAACCCCTGCATTGCAGGAGGGATCCTCCCCTCTTAGAAGATTCTCATTTAGCAGGTACAAAGAAGCTTCTTTATGAAATATATATTTTGTAAAAAGGCAGAAATTCAATTTTCACAAGTATTATTCATTGAGTACTTCTATATGTGAAAGATGCTGGGCTCTGCTGCGACTCCCAGTCAGATCCAGCCATCCTGTTTAGAGGGGAGTGAGAAGAGAAGCAGGCAACATTGTTGCGCAGGGGAGAAAATCTATTTGGAATGAGACAAGATTATTCCTGCCGCCCTTTTTGTAGTTGGAGCTAAAGATCCTTTTCCCTTATCATTATTTCCAGAGAACATGAGGAAGGAAAGCTGGGCACGGTGGCTGACGCCTATAATCCCAGCACTTTGGGAAGCCTAGGCAGGCGGGTCACTTGAGGTCCGGAGTTTGAGACCAGCCTGGCCAACACGGTGAAACCACATGTCTATTAAAAAAAAAAATTAAAAATTAGCCTTGCATGGTGTCTCACACCCGTAGTACCAGCACTCAAGAGGCTAAGGGGGGAGAATCGCTGCCCCCAGTTCCAGCAACCACCATTCTACTTCCTGTCTCTATGAATCTGACCACTCTAAGTACCTCTTGTATGCAGAATCATACAGAATGATTGATCCTGGGAGGCGGAGGTTGCAATGAGCCGAGATTGCACCACTGCACTCCAGCCTGGGTGACAGAGTGAGACCCTGTCTCAAAAACAAACAACAATTTTAAAAAGTGGGAGAGAGGCAGTAATCATAGTTTATGTAGCAAAAAGAAACCAAAATCCAAAATCCTATTACTTTCTTTATTCTGACCCCAACAGATAGGAGAAGATATCCATCCTACTCTCTTTACCTCAATTTATTTCCTTACCTACTTTGCTTCATTTTTTTATTGTGATAAAACATGCATAACATAAAATTTACCATTTTCAAGTCTACAGTTAAGGGGCAGTAAGTACAGTTACATTTTTGTGCAATCGTCACCACCATCCACCACCAGAACCTTTTCATCCTCCCACACTGAAACTCTGTACACAGTAAGCTATAACTCCCTCCACTCCCCAGCTCCAGCAACTACCCTTCTACTTCCTGTCTCTATGAAATTGACCACTCTAAGTACCGCCTGTAAGCGGAATCATAAATAATTTGCCCTTTTGTGTGACTGGTTTATTTCACTTAGCAAAATGTCTTCAAGGTTTATCCATCGTGCTTCACATTTTTTTTGGTAGAGATAGGGGTCTCACTATGTTGCCCAGGATGGTCTCGAATTCCTGCCCTCAAGTGATCCTCCCATCTTGGTCCAACAAAGTCCTGGGATTACAGGCATGAGCCATCGCCTCTCGCCGCATTTTGCTTTATTTTTAAAGATTATTATAGATCTTTAAAAGATCTGCAAGCTTTGCACAAGTGAAATCCCTAAAGAGGTTACTTAAGAGGCATGCTGTCTGTGGACTAGTGGGCAGAATTATACGGGGGATGCACACTGCTTCTACTTCTTACATCCTAAAAAGATTCCAAAGTGGAAAAAGCATCAGAATTTATTTTACTTTTTTTTTTTTTTTTTTTTTTTAAGAGAAAGGAGCACAACTCCTGGCACCATCCCTGTAATGTGTTTACACACTGGTATTCTCCACTCTTAGCCCCGCTGGCTCTGCTCGTACGCGAGTGCATTTTTGGGATCAGCACTCTTCATGAGGGCTGCCTCACAGAAGGGTTCCACGTGGAAGCCTGAAAACAAGCCACAGATCACTCGTTTCACCACCTGTGCAAAGTCAATACGTGCCTATTTCAGACAACCATCCAGTCTGTTTGAGAACGACTTTTTAGAGTTGATAATCTGTGGGTTGTTTTGTTCTTTCCTTTTCTTTATGAGGACAGAGGAAATACTAAGGCAAAACAGAGAGAGAGAGAAAATCCAGGGATGACGGGAGCGGAAGCCAGTTCAGGATGTGAAAAGTCTTGCTGCTTCCTCTTGTTTTTCTCATGCTTCAAACTGAGTGCCAACTCCAAAGAACCACACACACACCCTCTGAGATAAGCAGGGACCTGTCACTTAATTGTATTGTTTGGCTTATGTTTTGTACAGAAAGGCAGCAAAGATTAATTAAAAATAACAAGAATTCAAAACTGCTAGGGGTGAAAGGCATCTCTGTAACCATCAAAACGAACTGGGCAGGGGCAAGGGGAGCAGCTGGCCAGAGGGGAGGGAGCTGGAGGGGAGGGAAGACTGGCTTAGCATGTTGTGGTGTGTGCATCTGAGGCACATCCAAGCAGGTGTGTGTGTGAAGACTTTTTAATGACGTAGGAATACACCTCGTATGAAATATCGGAATGAAAGAAAAAGCTGCTTCTCATCAGCACAACAATTAACTATCTCCAAAAACAATTTTTTTAAGCCCCCGTCCTTGGAGTCACAAATTCTACTCAAACTTAGACAATAAATTATGGTCCCAAGTGAGAACATCAACAAATGCATTCAGATTCATTCATTCAACAAATACTGTCATGCGTCGCTTAACAACAGGGATATGTTTTGAGAAATGCATCCTTGGGCGATTTCATCGTTGTGTGAACATCATAGAGTGCACTTACACAAACCTAGATGGCACAGCCTGCACACACCTAGGCTATATGATACAGCCTATTGCTCCTAGACTACAAGCCTATACAGCATGTTACTGTACTGAATACAGTGAAGATTTACTGAATGAAAGAATGAGGTTACATATACTATACCTGTTGTGATAATTCTGCTAAAACAAAGAGAGGTCTGTTCCAAAGTTGATGTCTTCACCCCAGAGACAGAAAACTGCTTACTGTTATGAATTATCATGCACCCCTTTCAGCAAGGTTTCAAAGGAGATTTCATCCTTCCTCATCCTCAAATTCAATCTGTTCTGCTTCCCCACTTTTCTCCGCTCCATCAACTTCTATCTCCATGCTGCCTGCCTCGTCCAAGCTCCCAGGATCTCTTCCAGACTCTTGGGCCTGGACTCCTTGCATTGACATCACCACCTTAGAATCCATTCTCCAAACTGCAACCACAGTCAACTTTTGAAAACATACATTAGGTAGATCATGTAGCTCCTCTGCTCAAAGCCCTCTAACAACTTCCCGTTACATTTAGAACAACCGTCAGACTCCTAATGGGCCCACAAGACCCTACTTAGCCTGGTTCTTGGTCTTCTCTTGGCTCAGCCCTTGCTTATTTCTCTGGAAACTCACCAGCCTCTGCAACAGTACTTGTTTGTTGTCCATTTCCACACTAGAACGTAACTTCCCAGAGAAGCTGAGACTGCACCTGCCCTTTTCACTGCTGTATCCCCAGCATCAAGCATATTAGGTGCTTGATAAATATTTCTCGAGTGAATGTACAGGGCAGGAAGAAGGAAATTAATGAAAATGATAACAGTCTGTTGCTGGGTTAATTCTAAAAGAGTGAGGTGAGGATAGGCATAAGACCACCAAAAACCCCTGAAGATCCTGGGATGCCACTCTGCACCCTTTGAGAGCCTATGGTTCCCCAGGCCCATCCTCCCACAAGTCAGTTCTGCTGAGGCTGAAGGCCTCATCGAGTCCTAACATGTCGCCGTGCAATTAGGATTCTAGGTCAGTGTCTTCAATGCTGAGTGAAGCTGCACGTGGGAGCTTTATGGTTTGGCTCTGTGTCCCCACTTAAATCTCATGCTGATTTGTAATTCCCAATATTGGGCGAGGGGCCTGGTGGGAGGTGATTGGATCATGGGGGCAGATTTCCCCCATGCTGTTCTCATGCTAGTGAGTAAGTTCTCATGAGATCGATGGTTTAAAAGTGTGTGGCACTTCCCCCCAACACCCACCACTTTGCCATATTAAGACGTGCTTGTTTTCCCCTTGCCTTCTGCCATGATTATAAGTTTCCTGAGGCCTCCCAGCCGTGCTTCCTGTACAGCCGATGGAACTGTGCATCCACTAAAACTCTTTTCTTTATAAATTACCCAGTCTCAGGTAGTTCTCAGCAGTGCGAGAATGGATGAATACACCATATAATTCACCTCCATTCAGCTTGCACTGGATCCAGTCACACTTGCCTGAATTTGCACAGCAACTCAAAGTTCATGGCAAACCGTGGCAAGTTGCAGGTTGTTGAAGGGATGTATTTTGTGGAGGGAGAAGAGTTAATTAGAGAGCCAGGCCCACAGGGTAGCATATGTTTGTTTCTCAAACTCACAGAACTGGAAGGAATCTTGGAGTGTCATCTAGAATCATCTACCCATGCATTCTGAGAGCCAGTGTCTCCCAGCATTGTCCAGAGGCAGTGGGGAGGAAAAATTACATTGCCCTGTAAATCAGTACAAAGCCATTCCCAGACGACTGCCCAAGGATTTGGGTGGAGGCTTGCAGAACTGAGGAGTGAGATGAAAGAATTTTTAAAGTAATAACATTTATGTTGATTCTGTATATCCCAGCATACTTTAACTTTCATCACCAAAATGGAACTCTTAGGTAACATAGAATGACTTGGTGTCCCCAGGCTGGCTCCAATGTCTCCAGTCACTAAACATGCATAAACCTCCTTGGACAGCTGAAGATGATTAATGAATCCTAATCAGGTATACTGACCATGTAGAATTTAGGAACCAAAAGGAACTCTGCAAGCACTCTCAACTGTAAGGTTAGAGATGGAAGAAATTCACCAAGTGTGCTTACGACAAATAATGTCAAGAGCACCTACTCTCTTTCAGACAACACAGGGTCATTTTCATGTATCAAAATATAAAGTATTTCCAGTGTGTCTTACATATATTTTGGGGTGTTTGTTATTGAATTATCCAATTTGACTCACAAATCTCAGGAATTTAGGCCAACTCCTTCAATTTCTGGTAAGAAAAATGATGCAAGGAGGTAAAGTGATGCTGCGAGGCTGGGCCAATTCTTCCACCTGTGGCTTCACACATGGACGTCCTGGAACCTACTGACAACATATTTTTCCATTTCATAGAAGGAAAAGCTGAAACTCAAATCAAGGATTTGTCCAGGATCACCAGGAGTCTGTCTGGGCTTTGAACCATGGAGAGAACATCAAATCACTGCATTTCTATTCCAAAGAATACAACCCTTTTTGTTAGGCACACTGCCCTGTTTTAAAAATCACTTAAAGTTGTCAGTAAAGTCATTGAAATTGTCCCAGAAGAGAGCAAGCTCTGAGTAATACAAACTGAACCTGAGCAATCAGATGGGATCTAAGAAGTCAAGGGTGTGAGCCAAGGAAGCTGTTGTATAAGTGTATGACATGTCCTGCCTTGCCCTGCTGCCTGGGGATGCTGCCGCTCCCTCAATAAAATGCTGCATCCTTTCCAAATGGGAGACAAGGGCCTCAAAGAGTGCTCCTGTGGCTTTTTATTCGTGATGCCCCCCTATCCTGCCACCCCTAGATTTTATCCAGAGTCTCTTAAGCAGCCTGGGTTACGGTTTTCCATTTTTCTCTGTACATTTCCTCTTTTCATACTCAGCTAATTCTTACCTCTCATTGTCTGTTTAACATCAAGTTAGTTGTGGCCATTGTCCTGGACTTCGATGTTTCTGCGACTGCTGAGTGCCATAGGGAAATGTCTAACCATCCTAGGGATATGGCTCAGAGGAGAAGCTATTGGTTTGCAATAAAAATCTTGAGATGTGTTTATGTAGAAGACCCAGTGAACAGAAGAGTCTCTCTCCTTCTCTACTGGTTGAACTTGACATGTTTATATACTGTTTAGTACCTGAAGAAACATCTGATACTTTGCCTTTGTTTTTCTAGATCTCCTTCTGTAGGAAAAATGTTAATAGCATTTGTTGTTCCATAACGGTTTTATCCCTTTTAAGGTTTCCTGAGGCAACTGTGACACATGATCACTTTCTTTTTTTTTTTTTTTTTTGAGATGGAGTCTTGCTCTGTCACCCAGGCTGCAGTGCAGTGGCGCCATCTCGGCTCACTGCAAGCTCCGCCTCCCAGGCTCAAACGATTCTCCTGCCTCAGCCTCCCGAGTAGCTGTGATTACAGGCGCGTGCCACCACGCCTGGCTAATTTTTGTATTTTTAGTAGAGACAGGGTTTCACCATCTTGGCCAGGCTGGTCTCAAACTACTGATCTCGTAATCCACCCACCTCTGCCTCTCAAAATGCTGGGATTACAGGCGAGAGCCACCACGTCTGGCCACATGATCACTTTTAAATGTTCAAATACTACAGAAAGTTGGAGTGTAGAAAGGGAAGAACCAGAAAGTAATTCACCCAAGATTAACCACACATTAATGGTGGGAGTAGAAAGCAGATCTTTTTCCTTTGCTCTTAGTCTAGGGTTCAAGATACTTTTCCTGCTACTCCTTGTTTTCTCATGAAAGGCAGGCAATAGCCTAGTCCATCTTCAGAGGAAAGTCTCCTCCACCCTATAGGAATGCTGGGTGGCCTATGTCTAATGCCCTGAGCTGTATCCCTGGACTCTTTTAATTGAAAGTGACAGATATCCAACTCCAACCAGCCGAGGCAGAAGAGAAATGTATCCATGCATGGAACCTGAAACCAAACCTCAGGGTGAGCAGACAAGGGTAAGGCTGCACTTCTGGGTCAATCCAAACAGAAAACCAAAATGCTGTGAGGTGTGCATCTCTGTATGCTTTATTTCTGTTTTGTTTGTTTGTTTAGAGACAGGCTATTGCTCTGTTGCTCAGGCTGGAGTCCAGTAGCATCACCACAGCTCAATGAAACCTTGAACTACTGGACTCAAGCGATCCTCCCACCTCAGCCTTCCAAGTGGCAAAGATTACAGGCACATGCCACCGCACCTGACCATCTGTGTATGTCTTTCTTTGGTTTGGTTTGATTTTCTCTCTCTCTCTTTTTTTTTTCTTTTGAAATAGGGTCTTACTCTGTTGCTCAGGCTGGAGTGGAGTACAGAGTGGCATGATCTCAGCTCAATGCAACCTCTGTCTCCTGGGTTCGAGCAATTCTTCTGCCACATCCTCCCTAGTAGCTGGGATTACAGGCGCCCATCACTGTGCCTGGCTAATTTTTGTATTTTTAGTAGAGACAGGGTTTCACTATGTTGGCCAGGCTAGTCTTGAACTCCTGACCTCAGGTGATCTGCCTGCCTCGGCCTCCCAGAGTGCTGGGATTATAGGCTTAAGCCACCGCACCCAGCCTATGTCTTTCCTTTCTAACTGTGCTTCTCTCTTCACATCATTTTATCCACTCAAACTGGCATTCTCCTCAAGCCTATAACCATGGCCAGTGATTGTATCATCTTTGCTGTGAGAGAAGAAGGAACTCTCTTCCCTTGTTTCCAGGTTAAACATCATCTCTCAAGGACTTCAATGCCTTTGAGTCACACACCCATCCTGTACCCAAGAAAGCAGAGCAATCAGATTGGCACCCACTGAACCACAATACTGAAGTGAGGTGGAAACAGTTCAACCCTAAAAGGGGATGCTCTTGGCAGAAGAACCACAGATGGCTGGGAAGGCAAACGCTATATGCACCTCCCCTTCCCTCCTCCTTTACACAGCTCTGCCCAGTGACTCCATCTCAATTTTCATCAATGATCTGAATCCTAAGGTGTTTTGCTGATGTATGCTATCTCCCAGAGAGTCCAGTTCATCATCCACACAAGTAGACTACTTAGAATGAGTTACGAGCCCAGCAGAAATCTGAGTTTCAACAGAAAAATCAATAGTTAACATTTTATCCCAAACCAAAGTGCCAGGTAATATTACAAAAGCAAGAAGTTTTTATTTTAAAATCACTGAATCCTTATTGCTCTGAATTGCACACGACCTCAAATGACTGAACTCAGAAGACCATACCTCATTGAGAAATATTTGCCATGCAAGAATTCTTTATCTATCCAAGAGCTTTAGCAAAAAGCCCATCTTTGCTGCACTCCCTGTCCTGTCATCTCAGATTGAACTACTGAGATTTATTAGTTTTATATCTCTGACTAGGACAACTCAAAAATAATAAATATTTCACCTCTTTCTTTTGTTAGGAAACTACAGAATTGTTACTTCTGCAGAAATCTCAATGAATCTTCACTTCCATTTATGAATTGCATTGTTACAGATATTTTTCAGCCACAGGATTCGAGCTTCCTCACATCTGACTAGTTTCAAATTATATGAAGGCCAGCAGTAGTGAACATTCAATGCTCTTCCCTCCACACTAATGGGGGCTCCTGTGTTCTGAGCTTACTGCTTGTTGGCCACAATTGGTTGCTTCAGGATGGATCTCCTGATCCTGGGGGTGTTCATCAAAAATGTTTCCCAAGATTTTTAAAAAATTGTGGTAATAAACACTTAACATTAAATTTACAACCTTAAACATTTTTCAAGTGTATAGTCGTGTTAGGCACATTTACACTGTTGTGCAATCAATCTCTAGAACTTTTTCATCTTGCAGAGCTGAAACTCATTAAACATTAAAGCTGAAACCCATTAAACACCTCTCCATTTCTCCTTTCTCCAGCCCCTGACAACCACTATTTTACTTTCTGTCTCTATGAAACTGACTACTGTAAGTACCTCCCGTAAGTGGTATCATATAGTATGTGTCTTTTTGTGACTGGCTTCTTTCACTTAGCGTAAGGTCTTCAAGGTTCACCCATGTTGTAGCATGTGTCAGAACATCCTTCCTATTAAAGGCTGAAAAATATTTCATTGTATGTATTGTATATACCACATTTAAAAAATCCATTCATCCATCTGTGGACACCTTTGGGCTCTTGTGAATAATGCTGCTATTGACATGGGTGTACAAACATCTCTTCGAGCCCTTGTTTCTGGTTCTTTTGTATATATACGCAAAAGTGGTGTTACTGAATCACATGGTAGCTCTATTTTAATTTTTGTTTTTTGTTTGTTTTTGCATTTTAAAAGTTTAAATAGACATAAGTTCTCACTTTGTTACTCAGGCTGGTCTCAAACTCCTGGCCTCAAGTAATCCTCTCAAAGTGCTACAATTATAGGAATGAGCCACCGCATCCTGTTCTATTTTATTTTATTTTATTTTTTTAGGAAACTTCATGCTTCTTCCCATAGCGGCTACATCATTTTACACTCTCACCAACAGTGCACAAGGATTCCAATTTCTTCATATCCTTGTCAACACTTATTTTCTGTTTTGTTTTGTTAATAGTAGCTATCCAAATAGAAGTAAGATACTTTCCCAGGATTTTTAACTGGAACTGAGAAAATCAGTTTTTCCTATGACAGAAGGTATGCTGTGGAGGTGGTACTCTAGAGTTAACTGTTATGTTTCTTTTTCTTTTTTTTTTTTTTCTTTTTTTTGAGTCAGCATCTCACTCTGTCGCCCAAGGTGGTGCGATCACACACAGCTCACTGAAGCCTTGACCTCCCCAGGCTCAGGTGATCCTCCCACCTCAACCTCCCAAGTAGCTGGTGAGAGGTGAAGCCAGCTGGGCTTCTGGGTCGAGTGGGGACTTGGAGAACTTTTCTGTCTAGCTAAAGGTTTGTAAACACACCAATCAGCACTCTGTAAAATGGACCAGTCAGCGCTCTGTAAAATGGACCAATCAGCAGGATGTGGGTGGGGCCAAATAAGGGAATAAAAGCTGGCCACTGGCGCCAGCAGCAGCAACCTGGTTTGGGTTTCCTTCCACCGTATGGAAGCTTTGTTCTTTCGCTCTTTATAATAAATCTTGCTGCTGCTCACTCTTTGGGTCTGCACTACGTTTATGAGCTGTAACACTCACTGCCAGGGTCAGCGGCTTCATTCCTGAAGTCACCGAGACCATGAACCCATCAGGAGGAACAAACAACTCCAGATGAGTCACCTTTAAGAGCTGTAACACTCTCTGCGAAGGTCTGTGGCTTCACTCCTGAAGTCGGCGAGGCCGCGAACCCACCAGAAGGAAGAAACTCCAGACACATCTGAACAGCTGAAGGAACACACTCAGGACACACCATCTTTAAGAACTGTAACACTCACCACAAGGGTCTGCAGCTTCATTCCTGAAGTCAGCAAGACCATGAACCCACCGGAATGAAGAAACTCTGGACACATCTGAACATCTAAAGGAACAAACTCTGGACCCACCATATTTTAGAACTGTAACTCACTGCGAGGGTCCACGGCTTCATTCTTCAAGTCAGTGAGACCATGAATCCGCCAGAAGGAACCAATTCTGGAAGGTGTGTGTCACCACACCTTCCTAATTTTTGTATTTTTTGTAGAGACAGGGTTTTGCCATGTTGCTCAGGCTGGTCTCAAACTCCTGGGCTCAAGTGATCCACCTGCCTCTGCTTCCCAAAGTGCTGGGATTACCGGAGTGAGCCACCATGACCAGCCACTATCATGTTTCCTGACATGAATTAAGACGATCCACGTTGAGTGTTTAGGGTACTAATTAATACAATCCTTCTCCCCTCCAAAGTTCTGAATCCCACTGAAACCTGTTCACAGAAGCACAATAGACTCCAATAAAGATGGTAATAGCAGCTTCAGTCGTTTTTAAGGTGGATTGGAGACTATGACTGGAAGCCAAATCCAGGTTGGTCTTCCCATTCTTCTTCCCCCAGCAAATGGAATTTACTTACAAGGTAGTGGCAGGCCTGCTATGTCCCACCTTGCAACAGAGGCAGAGAAGGCCCCCATGAATCAGCTACAGAAAATGAACAAAACCAAAGGGAAAACTGCATGCTACTTGGGGACAGGCAAGATCCAAAAGAGAACCAGAGGAAGGAGGCCCGTATGCCTAATGAGCCTTTGCCAATCTCGGCAGCCTGAATGAGTCATTCCTTCGTCCTGGGAGGATATAGGGAGTCTGATAAGAAGAAGGCTTCGTCCCCAAAACATCTGAGGAAGCCAACACTCATCTTTATGGACTCAGACTGACACCTGAAGAGAAAGGGAAATGTCCCTCTTCCTTGCCTCCCCAGTGTTGCTTATGTTTGGCTTTCTTAGTTTTTGTTTTTGTTTTGGAGATAGGGTCTCGGTCTGTTGCCCAGGCTGGTGTGCAATGGTACTATCACCGTTCACTTCAACGTCCACCTCTGGGGCTCAAGCGATCCTCCTACCTCAGCCTCCCAAGTAGCTGGAATTACAGGCATGGACCACCAGATATGGCTAATTTTTATTTATTTATTATTATTTTTTAAATTTTTATTTACTTTAAGTTCTGGGATACATGTGCAGAATGTGCAGGTTTGTTACATAGGTACACATGTACATTTTAAAACTTTTTGTAGAGATGGGATCTTGCCATGTTGCCTAAGCTGGTCCCAAACTCCTAGATGCAAGCAATCCACATGCCTAAACCTCCTAAAGTGCTGGGATTCCAAGCGTGAGCCACGGAGTGTTGGCATGCTGGCTTCGTTTGGCTTTCTTAACCCCTGTGGTGAAGCAAAGCCAGATGCAGCTGTTGCTCCTGGGTAAGGGTGCTGAGTGTCCCTAAGCCTTCCCCCTCACCTGGAAGCCTGCTCCGGACCATCATCATGACTCCTGCAGGAGTCCTCCTGAGGTCAGTGGTGGGACGCTGAAGGTTCTGAAATGGGTAAGAACAGAACATTGGTTGCATTTACGGAAGGTCATAAATGCCCTAGACGGGAAATTCACTCCCCAATCTGTTCTTCATCTTACATTTTCTCAGGTAGGACATTCAGTGGAGCTCACTGGAGATTATGCAGTGAACTCAAATGAAGGCATAAAACTTCTCCAAATAATAAATGCCAGCAATATTAAAATGCCCTGATTTGAACTATATGAAATACTTCACATTATTAAATTCTCAGGGAGCTATTAAGGTCTTAAACCAAATGTCATTTTTCTTGAAAATTGAGGTCTAAAGAAATTAAAAGTCCAAAAATGATTCCCTCTCCAATTTTTTTTTTCTGGTTTGGGGTCAGCCAGAGGGCTCATTTAGCCATGGTGGTAGACTCTGACTCCTTCTGCACAGCTGCAGTCCCCTGCAGAAGAGCCTTAGCTGCAGGCTCTCCAAAATGCCACTCAAGATCTTGGGCAGCTGTCCTGAGTCCATGACTTGTGAACTTAACTGGGAGAAATCCAGTCTTGTGAATTCACTCCTGCTGCTCTGGGGCCCTCCCCAACCCTGGCAGAAGTCCAGGGCTGGCTGAGGCCTGTGTTCCTGCTGGGATAGCTCTCCTCTGAAGCTGCTGCTTCTCAAAACCATTAAAAGTAAACCCCCTTTTAAGAGGCATCTCTGCCTCTTTTGAGGTAAGCCTTTCCCAGCTGTAGCAAGTACCTGCCTCATCCACATGAGACTGTGAAGTCCTTGGAGAAATGAAGTTATTTCTCATTTCCCTGGGAGTTTCTCCTGATAGGAGGCTCACTGGTGCTTCAGCCTGCAGGGCTATGACAGATATCGGAGGCCAAGGACCAGCAAGGCCAATGCTTTCCAACTAAGGCCAAAGGCATGAGGCTTTCCTTCTAGAAAGAACAGGTGAGACAGAATAGCCAGAAGGGTAAGAATCGTGTTATTGTAGAGAAAAATCACAGTTTCCTGATGACAAACATGGAGAAATCCTAAATGATTACAATTGTTGTAAACTGTGAAGATGATTTAACTCAGATCTGTGGAAAGTTTCATCATGGTCCTCTTTAAGAAAGCAATCACTTGAAAAGCATGGCAAAGCCGGGCGCGGTGGCTCAAGCCTGTAATCCCAGCACTTTGGGAGGCCGAGGCGGGTGGATCACGAGGTCAGGAGATCGAGACTATCCTGGCTAACATGGTGAAACCCCGTCTCTACTAAAAATACAAAAAAAAAACTAGTCGGGCGTGGTGGCGGGCGCCTGTAGTCTCAGCTACTTGGGAGGCTGAGGTGGGAGAATGGCGTGAACCCGGGAGGCGGAGCTTGCAGTGAGCCGAGATCACGCCACTGCACTCCAGCC
The DNA here is from genome assembly GCF_049350105.2 of Macaca mulatta. NCBI lineage: Eukaryota > Metazoa > Chordata > Mammalia > Primates > Cercopithecidae > Macaca > Macaca mulatta. Next base: position 109,236,545 of record NC_133420.1, on the reverse strand, counting down.
TGGGAGACACAGTGAGACTCCGTCTCAAAAAAAAAAAAAAAAAAAAAGAAAAGCATGGCAAAATCACAGGCAATTGACAGTTTTAGACCTGAAGCTCTATTTTAAAGTGAAAGGTCTAAAATGTTAACCCCAGTAAAAGATTCAGGGCAAATCTACTGTTTTTTGTTGTTGTTGTTTGAGATGGAGTCTCGCTCTGTCACCTAGGCTGGAGTGCAGTGGCTTGATCTCGGCTCACTGCAAGCTCCGCCTCCCGGGTTCACACCATTCTCCTGCCTCAGCCTCCCACGTAGCTGGGACTACAGGCACCTGTCACCACACCTGGCTAATTTTTTGTATTTTTAGTAGAGACGGGGTTTCACCATGTTAGCCAGGATGGTCTCGATCTCCTGATCTCATGATCCGCCCGCCTCAGACTCCCAAAGTGCTGAGATTACAGGCGTGAGCCACCGCACCTGGCCCAAATCTACTCTTAGTAGTGAGAGAAAACACCGCACTGTAGCTTGTCTATTATATTCAGCATCTAGGCCTTAAATGCTATGGACTTCACATGTAAGATGACTGATTTCGGGCTGGGCTTAGTGGCTCGTTTACTTGAGTGTGGGCAGAAGTGTGGACCTGGGTAGAACTCACTGCTGCAGTCTCTCTGATATATAGCTCTGATCTGATGTTATAGTCGGTGACAATAAATATTTGTGGAATAATATTTGTGCGGGAAAGATGCAAAGGTCACACGGTGAAGAAAACAGATTTGGAAGTCAACAGATCCTGCTTCTGCCTTGTGCTACTTGAAGCCCTCAGCCAAGTGAATCAATACCTCTTGGGCCGCATTTCTTCTTCTTTAAAATAATAACACTTTTTACTCCTTATAGGTTTTCAAGATTTGGAATAATATACAAAAGTGTCTCCTATCTGGTTACAATAAGGAACTCAATTCTTAGGTAAGATTTAGGTAAAGTTTGGATTTAGTATAAAGAAATTAGAGCTGATTATTTGGCAAACTGATTTTAGTGTTTTCAAACCCTACTCAAATTTTATCATTTTTAAGCTAGGATTATCTAGCTTTCAAGATTTTGTGGAGTTTTCTTGTTTTCTTAAAGAGATAAAATGCCTTCACATTTCAAGGACTTTGAGGACCATCTTTCTAACACATTAAAGAAACCAACTAATCTTCACTGGTCTCTCTGGAACAAGCTAATTATTATTTAATCTATAAGTGGGTCCTTATCTATTTCTAAACTACCAAGTTTGCCTTTTTTTTTTTTTTTCCTTCAATTCACAGTGGTTTAAAATGTACAAACTGTACTAAGAGAACTCGGGCATTCTCTGAGCCCTTTCAGTCCCTGTCGCTCACTATGTGCCTTTGTGAGCAGCCAGGCGTACCTTCCGAGCACCTCAGTAGCAGGGCAAAGTCTTCTGGTTTTTTAACTTTTTGACCAAATTATATGTGAAAACTCTCAGGTAGATGTATCAGTTTGAAAACTCAGGTTTTCAGTGTCACAAAAGGGTTCTGAAAAGGGAAATCTAAAGAGAATTACCATAAGACTATGGAGAGTTAAATAACTCAAGGAAGTAATTTGCAAATGCAGAAATGACTTTTAGCCATAAAATAAAACAAATGTGGGAAAGACTTGCATCGTGCCACGAGTAGCAGTTTTGTCAGGGGTAAACAGAGCAGATGTTTGAAACACTCTAGCCAGTGTTTCTAAACAGTAGGACATGACCCATTAGTGGATTGTGAAACATACTTCGTGGGTTGCCAACACAATTTTCTTTAAAGGCATGGAATAGAACAGAACATGAATTAGTCACTAGAAGTACAATCAGAGTTGTTTGATTTCATTTTTCCATTAATTATATGTGCACACAGGGAAGGTGGGGCCAGGACTACTACTTTTTACTTTGCAGAAAACTTCATTTTTACTGTGGGTTGTGGTTAAGTTAAAAACATTTGACTATGCCATGTAGGCAACTCCAACACTTCAGGAATACAAAGCTCTGAAAAGAGGTTGTGTAGCAAAGCTCATTTTCATTCGCATTGATAAGGAAATAGGTCAGACACATTTTTGAAGAAAAAAATGGACAGAGCATAAAGGATAGCAGAGTATACATTTTCATTTTCTATGATGAAAAATAATTTTAAAATTTGTCTGTTCTACATAAAAACATGTTTCTTTTTTTTCAAATCAAATAACCTAGAATCAAATGGAGTAAAATGTGAGAAGCCCCCTTTATTCCTCCTTCAGCCAACAAAACCACTGTCAACAGCCTGATATGTATTATCACAGACTCTTTTCTAGGGTGCACACACGCATATATGCTACGTATAGGTAAACAGGTTTTAACTATACAAATGTAAACAGGAGTGTGTGCCTACTATGCAACTTCCTTTTCCTGTCAATGTCTTAGAAGTATTTTCATGTCCACAGTAGAGAGCTATTGTCTTTAGCTGCTGCAGTGTTATATGTCAGAAATTGGTATGTATTAATTCAACAATTTCTGCATTTCTGTACATGTATGCTGTTTCTAATTTTTTATTATCTCAAAAAACACTTCACACAATCTTGTATCTGACTCTTTGGGCACTTGTGTCAATATTTCTTTAGGCTGGATGCCTACAATTAGTCATTAGATCAAAGGCTGGAGACGTTTCACATGTTGATACACATTGTCAGACTGTCCATCCAAAAGTTGTACCAATTTGTACAATGACTGAGAGTACTCCTTTCCTCACATTATCTCCAGCACTATTACTAATCTTTAATATCTGCCATTTCAATGTATTGAAAAATAGTATCTCCTGTTAACTTCAATTTTCCTGATTGCTTACGAAGTTGAATGTTTTTTATGTCTGTAGTCTGTATTTCTTATTTGTAAAATATTTCCATGTACTTTGTCCTATTTTTGTTTGTAGGTGCTCTTTATATTATCTTAAATTTTCTGTTCTATTACCTATATTTTCCCACTCTTTTATTTATGAAATCTAATTTTATCAAAGTTTTGTAAAAAGTGAAAGGTTTTACTTTTTAAAAATATAGTCAAATCTATCATTTTTTTTTCATGGCTACCGGGTTTTGTGTCTTGGTTGGGAATGCATTTCTTACACCGCATTTATTACAATTTTTTTCCAATATTTTCTTCTAGTTATTTTTAGATTTCCATGTTTAATTCATCTTGATTTTTTTCATCCATGATATGAAATAAGAACTAGTAGCAAATAACCTCAACATCATTTACTGAATAGTTCAAACCCTTCTCAACTGACTTGTGATGCCATTATTTAAATACCAAGTTCCCATATATATACATTGCCCTGTTCCTAGGTTCTCAGTTCTACATCTGTACGTGATTATTCCTTACACTAGGGTAAATGAACAGCACATTTACCCTAGCTCCATGGATTGTTTTGAGATGTAATCAAAATTGCTTTATGCCTGATGTCTTTCAGATTAATGTGATAATCAAGTTATTACTTCCATTTAAAAAGCTTTACTGTGGTTCTATGAAACTGCTTTGACTTTATAAATTAACTTGGTAGAACTGATATACTTATTATGTCGGGTCTTATACATGGTATACCTCAATTTTTGTGTTTCTTTTATACCCTCTAGCATAGATTGATCATTTTATTTATATAGGCCTTACATTTCTCTTGTTAATCTTATTTCTAGATAATATTTACTTCTTGTAGCTATTGTGGATGTGAGTCTATTTCCTCATACTTTTTCTAACTGGTTATTGCTGGTGTACACACTTTTCATACTGGTGTGTTGGTGTTGTGCACAGCTTCCTTACTAAGCTTTCTTAGTTGTAATAGAATGCCAGTAGATCATCACGGGGGGTTTTTGGTCCAAAAAACAAAAAAAAAGACCCCGTATTTACAAACAACGAGAGCCTTTATCTCATTTTCCAAACTGTACTTTTTAGTACCGTTTCTGTCTTCGTAAAAACTTTTCACCAAGTTTGTTTCCTGTAGATTTCTGTTAGGTATATTTAATCAAGCCAAGAAGCTAAGCTAAGGAAGTTTCCTTCTATTTCGAGATTCTTAAGAGTATCAGAGGATGTTGAATTTGTCACATGCTCTTTCAGCTTGTGAAGATGACTACAATCCTTTAATCTGTTAATTTAGTGAGCTACAGTGAGTTACTCTTGACTCAGTCTTGCATGTTTTGGTATAACTCTTACTTGAAAATGATATATCTGTTACTACACTGCTGAATTCAAACTGCTAGTTTTATTTTGGATTTTTGCACCTACATTAATTGAATATGGTTTAGTTTTCCTTGTGTTTTATTTGTGCAGTTTGCTCTAAGGATTATGCTAACCATATGGAATGAATTAGGGAGCTTTACATCTCTTTCCTATCCTCTGGAATGGTTTACAAATAAATGTGCCCCTGGAAGGTTTTTCTTTTTCTTTTCTTGAGTCGGAGTCTCACTCTTGCCCAGGCTACAGAGCAGTGGTGGCATGATCACAGCACACTGCAGCCTTGATTCCTGGCCTCAAGCGATCCTCCCACCTCAGTCTCCTGAGTTGTTGGGACTACATGCACGCACCACCATGCCTGGCTAAGTTTTTGGGTTTTTTTTTTTTTTTTTTTTTTTAATTTTTGTAGAAATTAGGTCTTGCCCAGGCTGGTCTCAAATTGCTGGTCTCAGCAATCTTCCCCCTTTGGCCTCCCAAAGTGCTGGGATTACAGGTATGAGCCACCACACCTGGCCCCTTGAAAGTTTTTCTAATTATATTTGTCTTTTTTTTTTTTTTGGAGAGTTTCCCTCTTGTCTCCCAGGCTACAGTGCAATGGCGCCACCTCAGCTCACTGAAACCTCTGCCTCCCAGGTTCAAGCAACTCGCATGCCTCAGCCTCCTGAGTAATTAGGATTACAGATGCCTGCCACCACGCCCAGCTAATTTTTGTATTTTTAGTAGAGACGGGGTTTCACCATGTTGGCCAGGCTGGTCTTGAATTCCTCACCTCAGGTGAGCTGCCCACCTCGGCCTCCCAAAGTGCTGGGATTATAGGCATGGGCCACCGCGCCCAGCCTCTTTTTAAAACTAAGTTCTTGTCCTATTTTCCAATTTCTCCTAAGATGTTTCATTTATTTACATTTTCTACTTTTTATCAATTTTTACAATCCATATTTTTACAAAGTCATCACATTTCATCTAGTCTTTCAAATCTATTGGTTTAACACTATCCAATCATTTATAGTAAACTATAAATAGTACTCTCATAATTAAAAATATCTCTTCAATTTGTAGGCATCCTCCTCAAATTATTCCTAATAGTGGCAATTTTTGTTAATTCTTGCTTTTTTTATCATATTTTACAAAGGTTTATCTTTCATTTTTAAAACCCTGTGTTTCACTGATCAAAATTGCTGTTTTATTCATTTCTGCTTTTCCCAATTCCTCACCTTTCTTTTGGTTTATCTCTTTCTTAGCTTTATGTTTTTAATTCATCTCTTTTGTCTTCTTACTTCCTGGAAAGTAAATCAAAATCTATACAATTTCCTCTAACACCTATTTGGTAGAATTCCTCAGCTTTAGAGAAGTAGTTTTTATTAATTCTAAATAATTTGCAATTTGTTTTGATTTCTCCTTTACATGAGTTATTTAGAAGATCATTTTAAAATTTCCAAGTGGACAGGGGTGCCCAAGATGGCCAAACAGGTTCAGCTCCAGCTCCCAGCGTGAATGACACAGAAGATGGGTGATTTCTGCATTTTCAACAGAGGTACCAGGTTCATCTCACTGGGGCTTGTCGGACAGTCAGTGCTGGTCAGTGGGTGAAGCCCAACCAGCAAGAGCTGAAGCAGGGCGAGGCATCGCCTCACCTGGGAAGCGCAACGGGGAAGGGAATTCCTTTTCCTAGCCAAGGGAAACTGAGGCACACAACACCTGGAAAATTGGGTAACTCCCACCCTAATACTGCACTTTACAGTATTAGGTCTTAGTATTAGGTCTTAGCAAACGGCACCCCAGGAGATTATATCCCACGCCTGGCCTGGAGAGTCCCACGCCCACGGAGCTTCCCTCATTGCTAGCACAGCAGTCTGAGATCTAACTGCAAGGCGGTAGCGAGGCTGGGGGAGGGGCACCCGCCATTACTGAGGCTTAAGTAGGTAAACAAAGCCTCCAGGAAGCTCGAACTGGGTGGAGCCTACTGCAGCTCAAGGAGGCCTGCCTGCCTCTGTAGACTCCACCTATGGGGACAGGGCATAGCTAAACAAAAAGCAGCAGAAAGCTCTGCAGATGTAAATGTCCCTGTCTGACAGCTTTGAGGAGAGCAGTGGTTCTCCCAGCACGGAGGTTGAGATCTGAGAACGGACAGACTGCCTGCTCAAGTGGGTCCCTGACCCCTGAGTAGCCTATCTGGGAGACATCCCCCACTAGGTGCAGACTGACACCTCCCACCTCACATGGCTGGGTACACCTCTAAGATGAAGCTCCCAGAGCAAGAATCAGACAGCAACACTTGCTGTTCAGCAATATTCTATCTTCTGCAGCCTCCGCTGCCGATACCCAGGCAAACGGGGTCTTGAGTGGACCTCAAGCAAACTCCAACAGACCCGCAGCTGAAGGTCCTGACTGTTAGAAGGAAAACTAACAAACAAAAAGGACACCCACACCAAAACCCCATCAGTACGTCACCATCATCAAAGACCAAAGGCAGATAAAACCACAAAGGTGGGGAAACAGCAGTGCAGAAAAGCTGGAAATTCAAAAAATCAGAGCACATCTCCCCCTCCAAAGGATCGCAGCTCATCGCCAGCAATGGAACAAAGCTGAACGGAGAATGATTTTGACGAGTTGAGACAAGAAAGCTTCAGTCGATCAAACTTCTCAGAGCTAAAGGAGGAAGTACATACCCAGCACAAAGAAACTAAAAACCTTGAAAAAAGAAAGGAAGAATGGATAACTAGAATAACCGATGCAGAGAAGTCCATAAACGAACTGATAGAGATGAAAACCATGACACAAGAACTACGTGACAAATGCACAAGCTTCAGTAACTAACTCGATCAACTGGAATAAAGAGTATCAATGACTGAAGATCAAATGAATGAAATGAAGTGAGAAGTTGAGACAAAAAAGAGTAAAAAGAGATGAACAAAGCCTCCAAGAAATATGGGATTATGTGAAAAGACCAAATCTACGTCTGATTGGTGTGCCTGAAAGTGATGGGGAGAATGGAACCAAGTTGGAAAACACTCTGCAGGATATTATCCAGGAGAACTTCCCCAAACTAGCAAGGTAGGCCAACATTCAAATTCAGGAAATACAGAGAACGCCACAAAGATACTCCTCGGGAAGAGCAACTCCAAGATACATAATTGTCAGATTCACCAAAGGTGAACTGGAAGGAAAAAATGTGAAGGAAAGCCAGAGAGAAAGGTCGGGTTACCCATAAAGGGAAGCCCATCAGACTAACAGCAGATCTCTTGGCAGAAACTCTACAAGCCAGAAGAGAGTGGGGGCCAATATTCAGCATTCTTAAAGAAAAGAATTTTCAACCCAGAATTTCATATCCAGCCAAACTAAGTTTCATAAATGAAGGAGAAATAAAATCCTTTACAGACAAACAAATGCTTAGAGACCCTGAAGGAAGCACTAAACATGGAAAGGAACAACTGGTACCAGCCATTGCAAACACATGCCAGAATGTAAAGACCATCGATGCTAGGAAGAAACTGTATCAACGAACGAGCAAAATAACCAGCTAATATCATAATGACAAGATCAAGTTCACACATAACAATATTAACCTTAAATGTAAATGAATTAAATGGTCCAATTAAAAGACACAGACTGGCAAATTGGATAAAGAGTCAACACACATCAGTTTGCTGTATTCAGGAGACCCATCTCACATGCAGAGACACATACAGGCTCAAAATAAAGGGATGGAGGAAGATCTACCAAGCAAATGGAAAACAAAAAAAGGCAAGGGTTGCAATCCTAGTCTCTGATAAAACAGACTTTAAACTAACAAAGATCAAAAGAGACAAAGAAGGCCATTACATAATGACAAAGGGATCAATTCAACAAGAAGAGCTAACTATCCTAAATATATATGCACCCAATACAGGAGCACCCAGATTCACAAAGCAAGTCCTTAGAGACTCACAAAGAGACTTAGACTCCCACACAATAATAATGTGAGACTTTAACACCCCACTGTCAACACTAAACAGATCAATGAGACAGAAAGTTGCCATGGATATCCAGGAATTGAACTCAACTCCGCACCAAGCGGACCTAACAGGCATCTACAGAACTCTCCACCCCAAATCAACAGAATATATATTCTTCTCAGCACCATATCACAATTATTCCAAAATTGACCACATAGTTCGAAGTAAAGCACTCCTCAGCAAATGGAAAAGAACAGAAATTAGAACAAACTGTCTCTCAGACCACAGTGCAATCAAACTAGAACTCAGGACTAAGAAACTCAATCAAAACTGCTCAACTACATGGAAACTGGACAACCTGCTCCTGAATGACTACTGGGTACATAATGAAATGAAGGCAGAAATAAAGATGTTCTTTGAAACCAATGAGAACAAAGATACAACATACCAGAATCTCTGGAACACATTTAAAGCAGTGTGTAGAGGGAAATTTATAGCACTAAATGCCCACAAGAGAAAGCAGGAGAGATCTAAAATCAACACCCTAACATCACAATTAAAAGAACTAGAGAAGCAAGAGCAAACACATTCAAAAGCCAGCAGAAGGCAAGAAATAACTAAGATCAGAGCAGAACTGAAGGAGATAGAGACACAAAAAACCCTTCAAAAAATCAATGAATCCAGGAGCTGGTTTTTTGAAAAGATCAACAAAATTGATAGACCGCTAGCAAGACTAATAAAGAAGAAAAGAGAGAAGAATCAAACAGATGCAATAAAAAATGATAAAGGGGATATCACCACCGACTCCACAGAAATACAAACTACCATCAGAAAATACTGTAAACACCTCTATGCAAATAAACTAGAAAACCTAGAAGAAATGGATAAATTCCTGGACACATACACTCTCCCAAGACTAAACTAAGAAGAAGTTGAATCCCTGAATAGACCAGTTTCAGGCTCTGAAATTGAGGCAATAATTAATAGCCTACCAACCAAAAAAAGTCCAGGACCAGACGGATTCACAACTGAGTTCTACCAGAGGTACAAGGAGGAGCTGGTACCATCCCTTCTGAAACTATTCCAATCAACAGAAAAAGACGGAATCCTCCCTAACTCCTTTTATGAGGCCAACATCATCCTGATACCAAAGCCTGGCAGAGACACAACAAAAAGAGAGAATTTTAGACCAATATCCCTGATGAATATCGATGCAAAAATCCTCAATAAAATACTGGCAAACCGAATCCAGCAGCACATCAAAAAGCTTATCCACTATGATCAAGTGGGCTTCATCCCTGGGATGCAAGGCTGGTTCAACATATGCAAATCAATAAATGTAATCCAGCATATAAACAGAACAAAAGACAAAAACCACATGATTATCTCAATAGATTCAGAAAAGGCCTTTGACAAAATTCAACAGCCCTTCATGCTAAAAACTCTCAATAAATTCAGTATTGATGGAACGTATCTCAAAATAATAAGAGCTATTTATGACAAACCCACAGCCAATATCATATTGAATGGGCAAAAACTGGAAGCATTCCCTTTGAAAACTGGCACAAGACAGGGATACCCTCTCTCACCACTCCTATTCAACATAGTGTTGGAAGTTCTGGCTAGGGCAACCAGGCAAGAGAAAGAAATAAAGGGTATTCAATTAGGAAAAGAAGTCAAATTGTCCTTGTTTGCAGATGACATGATTGTATATTTAGAAAACCCCATCGTCTCAGCCCAAAATCTCCTTAAGCTGATAAGCAACTTCAGCACCAAGTCTCAGGATACAAAATCAATGTGCAAAAATCACAAGCATTCTTATACACCAGTAACAGACAAACAGAGAGTGAAATCATGAATGAACTCCCATTCACAAAAGCTTCAAAGAGAATAAAATACCTAGGAATACAACTTACAAGGGATGTGAAGGACCTCTTCAAGGAGAACTACAAACCACTGCTGAGTGAAATAAAAGAGGACACAAACAAATGGAAGAACATACCATGCTCATAGACAGGAAGAATCAATATCGTGAAAATGGCCATACTGCCCAAAGTAATTTATAGATTCAATGCCATCCCCATTAGGCTACCAATGAGTTTCTTCACAGAATTGGAAAAAACTGCTTTAAAGTTCATATGGAACCAAAAAAGACCCCACATTGCCAGACAATCCTAAGCCAAAGGAACAAAGCTGGAGGCATCACGCTACCTGACTTCAAACTATACTACAAGGCTACAGTAACCAAAACAGCATGGTACTGGTACCAAAACAGAGATATAGACCAATGGAACAGAACAGAGGCCTCAGAAATAATACCACACATCTACAGCCATCTGATCTTTGACAAACCTGACAAAAACAAGAAATAGGAAAAGCATTCCCTATTCAATAAATGGTGCTGGGAAAATTGGCTAGCCATAAGTAGAAAGCTGAAACTGGATCCTTTCCTTATTCCTTATATGAAAATTAATTCAAGATAGATTCGAGACTTGAATGTTAGACCTAATACCATAAAAACCCTAGAAGGAAACCTAGGTAATACCATTCAGGACATAGGCATGAACAAGGACTTCATGTCTAAAACACCAAAAGCAATGGCAACTAAAGCCAAAATTGACGAATGGGATCTAATTAAACTAAAGAGCTTCTGCACAGCAAAAGAAACTACCATCACAGTGAACAGGCAACCTACAGAATGGGAGAAAATTTTTGCAATCTACTCATATGACAAAGGGCTAATATCCAGAATCTACAAAGAACTCATACAAATTTACAAGAAAAAAACAACCCCATCAAAAAGTGGGCAAAGGATATGAACAGACATTTCTCAAAAGAAGAGATTTATACAGCCAACAGACACATGAAAAAATGCTCATCATCACTCCCCATCAGAGAAATGCAAATCAAAACCACAATGAGATACCATCTCATACCAGTTAGAATGGCTATCATTAAAAAGTCAGGAAACAACAGGTGCTGGAGAGGATGTGGAGAAATAGGAACACTTTTACACTGTTGGTGGGATTGTAAACTAGTTCAGCCATTGTGGAAAACAGTGTGGCGATTCCTCAAGGATCTAGAACTGGAAATACCATTTGACCCAGCCATCTCATTACTGGGTATATACCCAAAGGATTATAAATCATGCTGCTATAAAGACATATGCACATGTATGTTTATTGCAGCACTATTCACAATAGCAAAGACTTGGAATCAACCCAAATGTCCATCAGTGACAGACTGGATTAAGAAAACGTGGCAAATAAACAACATGGAATACTATGCAGCCATAAAAAAGGATGAGTTTGTGTCCTTTGCAGGGACATGGATGCAGCTGGAAACCATCATTCTCAGCAAACTATCACAAGAACAGAAAACCAAACACCGCATGTTCTCACTCATAGGTGGGAATTGAACAATGAGATCACTTGGACACAAGAAGGGGAACATCACACAGTGGGGCCTATTGTGGGGAGGGGGGATGGGGGAGGGATAGCATTAGGAGATATACCTAATGTAAATGATGAGTTAATGGGTGCAGCACACCAACGTGGCACGTGTATACATATGTAAACCTGCACATTGTGCACATGTACCCTAGAACTTAAAGTATAAAAAAAAAAATTTCCAAGTGGACAGGCCTTTTGTTATTATATTATACAAAGAACACATGATCTGTATGATCTTTGAATTTTGTAAGTATTTTTCCTTCATACAAATCATTTATATGAATGTTCCATTGGTTTTCCAGGAGAATATGCTTTGTATTCATGATAGACACAAAATATTTATGTTCAATGGTATCTTTCATATCTTGATGGCAAGAGGGATGAGTTTTTCAAGTTCTAATATTACTATACAGTAAAACTAATTTTTTTTAGAGTGTGCATTCTATAAATTTTAACATATGTATAGACTCATCTTACCACCACCACAATCAGGATACAGAACTGTTCATCACCAAAACAAACAAACAAACAAAAAACAAACTCCCTTGTACAGCCTCTTTGTAATCAACTTCCCCCAGCTCCAACACCTGGCAACCTCCAATCTGTTCTGTCACAACAGTTTTGTCTTTTCAAGAATGTCATATAAATGGAATCATACAGAATGTAGCCTTCTGAGACTGGCTTTTTCACTCAGCATATGATGTTGAGATTCATCCAAATTGTGACGTTTGCCATCATATGGATGCATCTCTATCCATTCACCTGTTGGAAGACATCTTGGTGACTATGAATGGCGCTGCTATAAATATCCATGCACAGGTTTTGTGTGAACATAAGTTTTCATCTCTCTATATACCCAGGAGTGGGACTGCTGGGTCATATGGTATGTGTATGTTAGCATTTAAAGAAACTGCCAAACTGTTTTGAGTGACTCAGTCATTTTGCATTCCTACCAGCTGTGAGGAACTCCAGTTGCTCTGTGTATTTATCAGCATTTCAAAATGTTAGCCATTCTAGTAAGTGTGGGTGCAGCAGTAGACCCACTGATTCTGAAAAGAGATGTGTTAAAGCTTCTCATTATAACTGGTTTGTCCATTTTTCCTTGTATTTCTAAATTCTCACCCTATAATTTTAAGATGTTTTTGTTTGTTTTGAGACAGAGTCTTGCTCTATCGCCCAGGCTGGAGTGCAGTGGTGCCATGTCAGCTCACTCCAACCTCCGCCTCCCAGGTTCAAGCGATTCTCCTGCCTCAGCCTCCCAAGTAGCTAGCTGGGATTACAGGCATGCGCCATGACACCCATCTAATTTATTTACTTTTTTTTTTTTTTTTTATTTTTTATTTTTTATTTTTAGTAGAGATGGGGTTTTGCCATGTTGGCCAGGCTGGTCTTTAACTCCTGACCTCAGGTGATCCGCCCACTTCGGCCTCCCAAAATGCTGGGATTACAGACGCGAGTCACCATACCTAGCCTAACATGATGTTTTTAAATTGCAGATATAGTTTTTAAAAAACCTTCTGCAACACTGTACTTATCAGCCAAAAGAGTCTTTTGTCAACCCTTTACCAATTTTCACGTTGGGTTCTATTTAGTCTGAAGTTAGCACAGCCACATTTACCCTTTAGCATCTGCCTAGTATATTTTTGTCCATCTCTTTATAATCTATGGCAGTGTTTTAGATTGTGCAAATAGCACACAGTGGGATTTCGTGTTTTTACTCAAGCCTAAAGATTCCAGAATTTAACCTGTTCATGTTTATTATGAGTAAAAAACTTGACCTTGCTATATTGTGGATTTTTTATTTATATGTAGCTTCTTTTTCTTTCCCGTCATGCTGGATCTAAAAATTCCATTCCCTCTTTCCAGGTAGTTTTGTAGCTATTAAAGTTGTTGACATATATTTGCTTCCCTCTCTTCTCATGGCAAATGGCAATTCTGCACTTCCCTGGTCTGCTGAACTTGGGCACAGCCATGCAACTTTCTTTGGCCAAAGAAATGTGAACAGAAGTGACATATGTCACATCTAGACAGAAGCTTTAAGTCACAATATATGCTGCATCATACTCTCTTTCATTGGACACCGGAACCAGCAATGTTCCAAATATTGACGTTCCACCAGCCTTGCTCCCAGACTGAGGGTGATATTGAATAGGGGCCTCTAGCCAATCTGCCAAAGGCAAATTGCATGGGCACAAATAAACCTATGTTGTTGAAAGTAATTAAAATTTGGGAGCTGTTAATGCAACATCATCTAACCTATCCTTACTAACATACCCTTAACTTTATATGTATTTTAATATATTTTTTCAATCAATACCTAGAATCAAACACTACCTATATCCTTCCCATGAATAAGACAAGATCTAGGACAAGCTTTCATTTTCTATGTCCTGTCCTGCCTCCATTCATGTTCAAACCTAGAACTTTAGTTGGACTTCTTCACATGTCATTAGTATTTATTTAGACTTTTTCTGTCTACAGTCACCTCTGGTGATTATAGTGGATTTGCAGGTCACAAAGCCAAAAGTAGTTTGTCTCATATCTTTATCCGTTTATTTGATCTAAACATCTTTCATGGGGCTGGGCACAGTGGCTCAGGTCTGTAGTCCCAGCACTTTGGGAGGCCAAGGTGGGAGGATCATTTGAGGCCAGGAGTTCAAGACCAGCCTAAGAAAGAACCCATCTCAGCCAGGCACAGTGGCTCACACCTGTAATCCCAGCACTTTGGGAGGCTGAGGCAGGTGAATCACCTGAGGTCAGGAGTTTGAGACCAGCCTGGCCAACATGGTGAAACTCCATCTCTACTAAAAATACAAAAATTAGCCGGGCATAGTGGTGGTGCCTGTAATCCCAGTTACTAGGGGGGCTGAGGCAGGAGGATCACTTGATGGTTGCAATGAGCTGAGATTAAGGAGGTTGCAATGGGCTGAGATGGCACCACTGCACTCCAGCCTGGGCAACAGAACGAGACTCCGTCTCAAAAAAAAAAAAAAAAAAAAGAAAAAAAAGAAAAGAAAAGAAAAAGAAAAAAGGAAAAGAAAGAACCCATCTCTACAATAATTTTTTAAAACTTAGGCATGGTGGTACATTTCAGCTACTTGGGAGGCTGAGGTGGGAGGATCATTTAAGCCCAGTGGTTCCTGGTTACAATGAGCTGTGATCCCATCACTACACCCCAGCCTGGGTGACATGAGTGAGACCTTGATTAAAAAAAAAAAAAAAAACAACCACACTTTAATGGATTCATTGTTCATTTTGGTTACTCTGAGGAAGATTTTTTCTAAGTAATTTAGTTGCTGATGAAATGTCTAATACCAATTAATATCTTCCATTTCATAAATTTAAGCTTCAACTGAATCCATTCTGCTGTGTAGTCCATCTTCTGAGTGTTTCAGTTTTATAATCAAATTTTTAATTTCCAGTAATCCGCTAAATAATCCGCTAAATATTTTTTCATGGCATCCTATTCTTTATGAACGTAATTATCTTTATGAATTGCTGAAGATTTTGATTCATTAATTAAAAAATTTCATGTTTCTCCTAGTAACTATCTTCTTGAACAGGTTAATTTTAATTTCATGCCTCCTTTTATGTTACTGGTTTTCTTCAAATTTGATGATTTTTGGCTGTCCATATTTACAAATGAGGGCCTAAGATTAAAGTTTGAAGTATTGTTTTTTCATCCAGATGGGAATTCTGGTTCACTTTCAGTGAACACAAATGATTACAGGCACTTATATGGTGATTATAAATGGAAGTGGCAGATCATCATAGTCAGAGATCGATCACGTGGGCAGCTTAACTTCAGTTCCTCTTCATAGCCATTTTGGGTAATTCCCTTATTCTCTGATCCCAGCATTTCTTGGGTCAGAGCTCCCACTTCAGATGGCCGCTTTCTTAGCCTGGTGGCAAACTCCAGAATTAGATGCTCCAAAGATGAGTGGAATGGCTTAGCTGTTCCACCCTTTAATTAACTGGTACTTAGATCATCTGCTTCTTATCTTCCAGAAATTCCACACTGTTCAATTTCTGGTTTTCCAACTCTGCTATTATTTTTATTTTAATATTTCTCCAATCATTTCAATGGGATTCTAGAAGAGTAAAAGAATGTGTTCAGTCATCCACGTTAACGTTCCAGCACGTAGTGTATAATCAGAATTTTTCAAAAAACCAATCATCTCCTATCATGCCGATCCTCTGAAAATCAAGTGTTACTGTCTTGAGATTAGAGATTCTCTAAATACCCATTTGAAATTGGACGAACAAATTATTGGATATAGAACTGGATGGGCAAGTTAAGAGTGATGATTTTTGACCACTAGTAACTATGTGTGAATTTAAGGCAGGATGACAAGCTCTTTGCTACAGTATCACATCTGACTGTTTTCTGAAAAAAGTCCTGTTTGCATATGGATTGTATATGTTATGGTAAGTACTCAGTAAAGGTGCATAGTAATTTCTCAGTAAAGGAACATACTTGTACCTTTCTCTAAACCAAATGAAAATATCGTATTTCAAAATTAAATGATATTATTTCAGGTATATTGAAAGTTTAACAATTATTTGCAGGGCTAAAATTGTATATATTAAGCAGCAAAATATCCACATTTATAATTCTTAATGTTATGGTTTTAAATGTTTGATAAAATATATGTAAAATATGGAAGAATTTTAAAACTATAATTATGTGTATGTGTGTAGGTCTTGTAAAAATCCATGGTTAAAGAAAATTGGGGATATCAAGTATAAACTCATTTAACTTCCAGTTCTTCCCATTTTTGTCTCTGTTCACACTTCCCAGGATCCCCCAACTCTACAATAACTTTTACATATTTTACAACGTGACCCCATCCCTGCTTTTATTTTCTTATCCGTATTTCTTTCCCAGATTCTCTAAGTTACTTATCTAACCATTTTGCACTCATCTCAAGTTCATTAAGAATTCAAATATGTACATCCCCATCTGTTCAGATCTGTTTCTTTTAGTCTAAAGAACATTAAAGTATCTCATGCTCCCTCCTTGTCTGAGATCCTGCTGCATAAATGAGCCTCTCCTTCTTTGCTTGGTTCCTTCCTTTCACCTTACAAACATTTAAGTCTTTTTTACTCTAAAAACTTCCTCTTCACCTAACTCCATTTCCTCTTACCATCCAAACTCCTTCAAAGAGTAGCCCTACACCCAAACTTCATTGTCCCCTCAGGGTATTCCTGCCCTTCAATTTACTGCAATCTGGTATTTTCACCAACCAATTCAGTGAATTGCTCTCATTAAGGTCACCTGGGACCTAACTGCCAAAATCCCGTGGACACCTATTCTCTGCCAGGTGACACTGTATTCTCCTTCCTTCTTGACACTCTTATCACTTGTCTCTCTCAGAATCCTTTCTTTGCTTAGCACTTAAACTTTGACAGTCCCCACAATTCTGTGTTCTCATCAACTTTACGATTTTAACTACTGCTTATATGTGCTGATGACTTTCAAATTCTTTATTTCCATGTCTTCACATGCACATCCAATCATCTAGCAGTCATTTCCTCCTGAAATTTACAGGTGATGTATTCAACCTGTCCCAAACTAAACTCTTCTTTCCAAAGCAGTTCTTTATCCCATATTCCCAGCCTCAATGACACCACCACCCAATCTTAGTCACAGAAACACAAGTCCACCCACTGCCCTTTTCCTTATTTCCCATAACCAAATCTTATTTAACTGCCAAAATAAGATTAAAACTTATTCCCTCCCTTCATCTATACCTTGTTTTAGATCCCCTTCTCTTCTTGCTAAGTCATAAGTTACCAAACTGGCATTTCGTGGCACCAATTGTTAGGCACTCCTATTTAAAAAGGATTCTATAAACAAGTATATTTGAGAAGGGCTGCATACCATATCTTGAAGGCTGCATACCTGTCTTGAAGAGTCAGAATGAACATTAGCCTCTAGCACCCCTGAGAAGTACTACTAAAGAAACCTGCGGCCGGGCACGGTGGCTCATGCCTGTAATCCTAGCACTTTGGGAGGCCAAGGCGGGCAGATCACGAGGTCAGATCGATACCATCCTGGCTAACATGGTGAAACCCCGTCTCCACCAAAAATACAAAAAATTAGCCGGGCATGGTGGCGGGCGCCTGTAGTCCCAGCTACTCAGGAGGCTGAGGCGGAGCTTGCAGTGAGCCAACATTGCGCCACTGCACTCCAGCCTGGGCAACAGAGCAAAACTCCGTCTCAAAAGACAAAAAAAAAAAAAAGAAAGAAAGAAACCTGCCTAATTCTATTTATGCATGGGTCTCCTTTATGTTGGTCTAAAAATTATTTCAGTAGGAGAAGAAGTGGGAAGATAAGTCCCATTTACAAATCAAAGACAAACGCTCTTCAGAAGAGTGTGGAAAACTGATCTCCATACTTCTTTAATGTATCAGCCTAAAGCTAATGATCTTAAATGCAAGCCTGAGCATATCATTTCCATTCTTTACTAGCTCATTATTTACTGAAGAAAAAGAACCAGCTCCATGCAATGTGGATTATAAAACCCAATCTCGTTCCCCTAGCTGCCTCCTTGAGCGACATCTGCCAGTGCCTGATGACATTTCGGTAACTCTCAATTACTTGTGTTTGTGGTTCCTCAAACACACATACTCACACTTACAGCTCTGTACTTCTACTCATGCTATTCCCTCTGCCCTGAGTATCCTTCCCCTTCATCTCCTTATTCACCAACCTCTAATTCGTCCTTTAAGACTTAGCTTAGAAATTAACATGACCTTTGGTCTCTTTAGTTGGCCTTTCTTGGCCCCACTGCTCTCCTCCTTTTTCCCCAAACACTGACTAAACTCCCTCAGCATTCCCACCATAGAACGTAATATACAGTATTACACCATCTGCTTGTGTGTCTCCCCTTCACCCGACTGTTAAAAGGCCAAGATTACATCTTGTTCATTGTTTCATTCCCATAACAGTCAATCCATGATTAATGAACTCAGTAGTAATGTAGTAGCCCTTTTGATAACAATCAGGCAAGACCATCCAGAAGAAATCCAACACTCCAGCTTTTCTCTCATCTCATCTCTCAAGTCATAGTCTGGTTGTAGGAAAGGACTTACCTATGCATATTTTACCAGGGAGGGATATTTACTCCAAAGATTTATGTCCATACTCTTACTAACTCTGCCTTTAAAAAATTCTACCTAGGTGTGCTTTCTGATAGCGCCACTCTTTTCTACTTATAGTGTTCATTGGCTTTTTTCTTGGAATCTTCCTTAAGTGGTTCCTCTCTTAACAGTGAAACACAATAGCTGCTTAAAGTATGGGTTCTGGTTCAGATCCCAGCCCTACCACCTATTTACAGCAGTGCAACTTTGGGCAATTCACATAATCTGTCTCCTCAGGCTCCCCATCTATAAGATGGGCATAATAATATTAATAGTTCCCTATCTTATAGGGTTGCTATAATCCATGAACATGCTTAAGCATCTAGACATGTTTACTGCTCTGGTTATATATTAGAATATGTCAATGGCTTCTGGCCATGTGATATATATTTATTTCCACATTTAACCAAATGGTAAAATTATTCCATTTATTCATTCCCATCCCTTTCTATTCATCATATTCTCCTTTGTTGTTCTGTTTTCTCCCTCCACAGAATATTAGTTCCTTGAGAGTAAAGGCTTTGTTTTGTCCACTGCTGAAAGCCATAGCACCCAGAATGATATTATACATACTAGCCCCTCAGTAAACAATTGCTGAATGAACGTTGTAAACTATCAAAGGGAAAAATAGACCAAAAATTTCATTATAATAAAAAGTACAGAGAAATCTTCCTTTAGTGGCTTCCAATCCTATATTTTAAGACACCATATGCCATAATAAAAACATAAGAAAATTTATTAAAATTTAAAGGCAAAAACATAATTTCAAAATATTTAGTCGTATGAAAGGCGTGATAGAGAATGGATGCTTTCTTGAAATTCAAAATCAGATCCAAGAGTATCACTTTCAGAATGTTCTAGTGGACTGGATTTACTTTTATTTGTCTTGGATGAAACAGTCACTATTCTATTTTCTTTCTTGGCAGAAACAGATTTTTTCAAAGACCTACTTTTAATTGATTCATTAACCAAAGAACCAGTTTCCCCAGTTCCTTTGCTTTTCCGGTTTTCAGGAGAGTCAGAGCAGGAATGCAGGTCCTTTCCAGGGTGTTTCTTACCAGAGTGTTTTTTGGTATATTCACCTGTTTTGGTCTTTTTCTCTGAAGAAGATCTGCTATTTCTGGACAACTCCTCTTCTTTTCTTTGACTTCCAGTTCCAGAAGTCGCATCTGGTAAAGGAGAACACATTCTAGCAATGAATCCCTCAAAAGACTCCTGCCGCTGCTCAGCGGCTGGGACTCCCAGGTTGTCGTTGGAAGTTCCTAAGGTCTCTGGAGTAGAAACTGGGACAGGGAAGGAGTCGAGAGGCAAAGGAATTCTAGCATCACCTGTAATTTTCTGAAACTAGAAGGAAAAACAAAACAAAAATTTAGTGACGAACAAAGCCAACCATTAAAAAGTCAAGTTCAAAACATCAATGTTATTCTGTGATCTTAGAAGATTTCCAGGTCATTTTTCCCCTAATTATATCTTGCCAAGTGATTGCCAACTCAACTTAGCTATATCCAGAGGTAGGTCCAGCATATTTTCAGACTTTTGTGTTTTGCGTAATTATTACTAATTTATCACTCCCTCATTAAAAAAAATAGAACCTTATTCTATAAGAAAATTAATTTCTTTCCTATCCTCTATGCACATGTGAGCAGTATCCAATTTGTAAGCAGACTGAGTTTTCAAGTCGTCAGTTGCCAAGACCAGTCTGAGACTGGCTGAGATGGGAGATGGGGGTTCCAAGTAAGGCCAGAGGAAAAGCAGCCGGGGATTCCTGTGGCAGACAAGTTTGCCCCTCCCATTCCCATAACTAGATGATGCGTATAATATACTGCCTGTTTGTTATATATGAATTACTTATTCTGAAAAATTATCTATATCAGTACTTGTACCTTCATTAGTGTTCCTTCATTGTAAGCTGACTGCATACAAATAGAAACCTAGATGAAATATGAATAGAATAGACATTTATAAAATTTAAAATTTAAAATATTTTCTCTACTCTTTCATTTCTTCACTGAGGATAGTCTACTTTAAATCATAAATTTTCAAAATAACTTTCTTATTTTTTATTTACAACAATACAATATAATGAAATGGGTACAAACTTACTAATCTCAGTCTTGGAAAGGACCCCAAAGATGCTTCTGGTCCCCGAGTATGTGAACAGATCATTATTCTTTTCTCTCTTAGTAATTCCCTTTTTTGCTAATCACTTGTAGAATCACTAAGTTCTGTTCTATTCACTTACCTGGATATTTTGCATCTGCCCTAGGGCATTCTGCTTTGGTTCTGGTCTTTCATCTTCAAGTGCCTTCTTTTCTTCTTTAGGTGGATTACTAACAGTAGAAGTCATCTGGGGATGACCTAGTAATTGAAAATCTGACTGATCTATCCCAGCCATTGTGGCAAGCTGCCCAAGCCTGGTCAAGAGAAGAAAAGGAGGAAAAGGCAAGGATTACTAGAATCACATAAGAACAGCTTACATTTCCCGGAACCTATGACCATGAAATACTTCTAAAATCTTAAAACCCATTATCCTACTCCAGACCACACCCCCATCCCTCCCAGTTTCTCAGATCTTCCCACATTTATCCTCTGAGATGAACCAAATCAGATCGTACAATCCTTTAAGCACTGTTTCTTCCCCCAACAATGTATTAGATACCTCTTGACTTCATTTCCTTACTTATTCCCTATTTTACATACTGTCTCAGTAGAAGCTGCATTTTCTACCGCATACCTACTGCCTCTCACCTTCATCCCCACACATCTATACCACCTTTCCTCCAGTCCTCAAGAATGTTTGTTCCTTCCCTCACCAAACTGTTCACCTACAAAACATAACTCTATCAATTATCTACCTCCAACTCTCTTTCAGTATCTTCTTTTAGCAAAATCATTCTTGGTTGAGGACCACTGATCCATATCTCTATCTATATCTATCCTGCAGATTAATAACAATTTTAATGTCTAAGACAAAGTTAATTTTAATTCAAATTTATTTAACAAGCAAAGTGAATAAAATAAAAATTCCTATACATTCCTGAATACTTTCAATTAAAACTACCTTCAATTTAGTCTTTAACAAGAATTACCCTTAACCAATTACTCTATCTACAGCTTACTCTTTTTTTTCTTTTTAAGAGATGGGGTCTTGCTATGTTGCTCAGGCTAACCTTGAATTCCTGGGCTCAAGTGATCCTCCTGCCTCAGCCTCCCAAGTAGCTGGGATTACAGGTGCAAACCACCAAGCCAGGTAAGTTTACTCTTTCATATTGGGCAGGTTTGTCATTTCGCATTTCTTTTAAAATTAATTCCACATTTTAAAAATCAAGTGTATTACTTATAATTACACAGTAAATATGACTTCAGAAAGCTATAAAAATTGCTCAAGTTCCTCAGCAAAACACCATTAAAGTCATGGAGGGACGAATGTCATAGGGAGAAAGTAACTAACCCAGCATCTTTAAGGAGATCCAAAAAAGCATGAAACTTCTGAAAAGAATTCTCAATGCTGCCCAAAACACCTTCATCATCCAGGATCATATTTGTCAATGACTGTGCATGAAGGGCTTCAGACAGAGAGAAATTTATATTTCTTAACTGGGCATTTTCATGTTCCAGCTATAAAAGAAGATTGAAAATGTGTGACATCATTTTCTCTCATTATCACCAAAATAGTTTTTATGAAACTAAAATAAAACATTTTAAAAATGTAATTAATTTGCAGTTAATCTAACTCTCCACCAGTAAAGACAGACCATATTACATAACAATCAAAACCCGGAGATAAGTGGCAAAACCTCCTACATAAACAATATAAACAGTATTTCATTAATGATCTTTCAAAAAGATCACATTTCTAACAGGTTAAATACATACCTGGATCATTCTATATTTAAAAATTAGCTGTGTAAGGTTTCCCTCAAATTAGACAACGAAATAAAGAGTAAGCATATTACAATCTGGCTGTTAAGAACTAATTTTTGCCAGTAAAATGCTTAATAAATTTAAAAGTCCTATTTCAGACCCAATTTACTAACTGTACAATTACCAATATCCCCCTTTGCTTCTTGAAAATATGTACTCTCCTGCACACCATCCCCCTTTATCATCTATTTATTTAATACTACACATAAGTCTAACTCTGGTATTTCTCAGAAAGGCCATTGTGTTCACAATGCACCTTTTGCCTTATACAATCAGGTGCTCAACTTTTACTGAATGATTAACTGTCTTACAAACCAATGCATATACTTTCAAAAATTCCTCCTTAAACTTGCTTTGTAATAATATAGTTATATAGAATGTTCTAGCTTATGCTGTGCTCTTATGCACATTCACCTAATTTAGTCCTCATGGTATAGATTTTTATCTTTCATTGCATTCTTACCAGTTTTCCATTATCTTTTACCTTATTTATTCATTTTCCTAATTCACCATCAGTAGATAGTCTCATCCCCATCTTTTATGTAATTGTATATCAGTATAAGCCTAATAAATGCATTCTTGAATTGATGCATCATGAACAGAAAATAAGCTCCAGTCATATAAAAGCACAGGAAAAGAAAACAAACTACAAGTTTTACATTTTTAAAAAACATGCTTTTTGGAATACAGATCACATGATCACCAAATATAAGTAAATACAAACATTAACATAGTGTGACCAATTTGCAATATACTGTATTGTCTCACTTTAAAGTTTATAAAATGTATGTATGTATGTATGAGTTAAAGTTAAACCAAAACAAAAACAAAAAAAACTCTCAAAAGGTAAGAAAACTTTTATTTACCTCACTGACTCGCTTATCAGCCTTAAGCCTTATCACTCTTTCCTCCTTTAACTGCTTTAGGCACTCCTCCAGTTTTTCCTAGTATTAAGTAATAAAGTAAATATTGTAATTAATTCCCAATACGATCCCCAAAACTCTTCCAGCTATTGAGCTTACCAAGTGTTTAGGGACAGAGCCAGAAGTGAACTCAGA
Organism: Macaca mulatta; assembly: GCF_049350105.2. Lineage (NCBI taxonomy): Eukaryota > Metazoa > Chordata > Mammalia > Primates > Cercopithecidae > Macaca > Macaca mulatta. The sequence continues at coordinate 109,212,830 of NC_133420.1, read as the reverse complement.
TATCAGGATTACAACCTACTGCCTGTATAATATCATACCATGCTAGGGAAATTAATTACCAAAAACATATCAAATTCTCACATTACAGATTTAAATCCCACTCTTTCCAAAATAAATTTGTGATAGCTCACCATAGAAGGCATACACATATGTTTATTGAGTCAGAAATAAAAATTAAGGCTATGAAAAAGAAATTCTATTCTTATTTGTGGATCCATTATAATAGGAAGCCCTAGTAACACACTTAACACACCTGAATTATGTAACAGCAAATTAAAAATCAAGTAATCAATTAAAAGGGATAGGGCTCTTTCTGGTAAAGATTGAAATACAAAAGGAATTAGCCATGATGGAGATTCTCCAATTCCCTCCAGAGTGAGGGAAGGAACTCTACTATATACCTACGTTAGGAAAGGAAATTGGTACCACTTTCTGGAGTCGTCTTCAGTAAATACTACCAATTCTATGTCTGGGAATTTACCCTAAGGAAATCACCAAACATGCGGACAAAGATTTATCTACCAACATAATGTCATAGGACTGTTTGTAACTAAAAGCCTCCAAATTGTGATTGTTTAAAAAAAAAAAAAAGCACATTCATATGATGAAATGTTCTATGGAGCCACTAAAAACAATGATACGGGTCTTAACCAGAGTTAATGAAGGTCGTTTTTCTTGGGAGATGGTCCATAAGCTAAGTAAGATTCTCTGATGTGGAAGAGCATTCAATGATGTGACAAAATATTTTGATACCTTTTTGAGATAAAAGTGCAAATTACAAAATATCCAGGTGTGTGTACCATGCAGAGGTGGTTTTTATTTCCCTCAATGTTTTTCACGATTTTCAAAAATTTTCTCAAAGGGCATGTATTTTTACACTCAGAACACGTTTGAAAAATCAGTAAATGCCCTAATAACTACAAATTCTTTAATGCTTCATTATCAGTTAAAGCCAACCAAGTTTTTATGGGAAAAAGGAAAAACAAATTGCAAAATTCCTCTACTTACTGTTTACATAATGGTTTCAATATTTAGAACTGTTATCAAAGAACTTCTAACCAAACATGCAAATAAGCAAAAAACTTATCACAACTGGAGAAAGAAGACTAAAATCCTACATTCCTAACTAGTTCTAAAAATCACATCAAAGCACAATTACATGAAATTGTTTCTCCCTCTAGTGGAGGAAGTGAGAACATAATGTTACATTTTTATGAAAGCACCCTCCTCAGTACTCCTTTGAAGAGTAATTCAGGTTCCTTAAAGAAAATAAGGAAATATGAAACGAAACAATTAGAAAGTAAAATCACTTAACATTCCACTACTTAAAAACGACTAATGATAAAGTGTTGTAGTAATTTTCCTCCCTGACAGCTGCTCCTCTTCCTCCCTTCTATACATGGAAGAGTTGATTTTTTTTCTGGAATGCAACCCCAGAAATATCAAATGTTATACTGTACAACAACCCTTGAACATCAAGGGCTTGAAGTATGCAGGCTCATTATATGCAGATTTTTTTCAACCAAATGCAGATCAAGAACAGTATTCTGGCTGGGCACGGTGGCTCACACCTGTAATCCCAGCACTTTGGGAGGCCGAGGCGGGTGGATCATGAGGTCAGGAGATAGAGGCCAACATGGTGAAACCCCATCTCTACAAAAAATATAAAAATTAGCTGGGTGTGGTGGTGCGCACCTGTAATCCCAGCTACTCGGGAGGCTGAGGCAGGAGATTCACTTGAACCCAGGAGGCAGAGGTTGCAGTGAGCCGAGACTGGGCCACTGCACTCCAGCCTGGCGACAGAGCAAGACTCCGTCTCAAAAAAAAAAAAAAAAAAAAAAAAAAAATACAGCATTCTCCTATGCAAAACCTCATACAGAGGGCTGACTTTTTTATATACCCTGGTTCCACAGGCCAACTGTGAGGCCTGAGCATGCATGCATGGATTTGGGTATATGCTGGAGGATGGAGTCATGGAATAATAACCTGAGTAAACTGAGGGAAGACTGTATATCCAATTTTATGTTAGACATTCTTCCATTTAACATTGAATCAGAGAACTCATAACTTTGACTTTTTTTTTTTTTTTCTTGAGACGGAGTCTCACTCTGTCGCCCAGGCTGGAGTACAGTGGCCCGATCTCGGCTCACTGCAAGCTCCACCTCCCGGGTTCACGCCATTCTCCTGCCTCAGCCTCCCGAGTAGCTGGGACTACAGATGCCCACCAACACGCCTGGCTAATTTTTTGCATTTTGAGTAAAGACGGGGTTTCACCATGTTAGCCAGGATGGTCTCCATCTCCTGACCTCGTGATCCGCCTGTCTCAGCCTCCCAAAGTGCTAGGATTACAGGCGTGAGCCACCACGCCCGGCCAACTTTGACTTTTTTAGTGGGCTACAAAATATTCCACTGAGCCAGCTTATTAGTTCATGTAATCATTCCTTTATGGCTAACAAGACTGTTTTCAACTTTTCAACATTATAAGATAAAATAATCACTTTTAAGCATGAAGGCTTTGTTCTCCCATATTTAGAATAATTTTCTTGCAATAAATTAATAAAAAAGGAATTTTAGGTCAAAGCAAATAAACATTTTTAAAGCTTTGCAATACTTACATCCAAATTGCTTTTCGAAAGATTTCTAAGATTTTATACTGCTCCTGGCAATGAAACAGTCTATCACTTGGATATATCACCTCTACTCTAACTGTTGGCTTACCTTCCCACTTAAAGTGCAAGATATTCAAGAGAAGGTAGTATATTTTATTGTTTATCCCCAGCATCTGTGTCTACCACAAAGCAGACAACCAATAAATAATTGCTGAATAGAGAAAATCCCTGCCAATATAAGATTTATGTGTGTGTTAAAGACAGAATGTGTGTTTTTCTCTAATAGATAAAAGGTTACTGTCTTCCTTAAATGTGCATTTCTTTGCTTACTAATTAGTACTTAAATTTCTCGTTTAGGTTATTTTTTGGAAATTCAGATTCTCTGAGAAAAGTTCTGGCCTTACCCATCAGCTGTATAACCTTGGGCAAGTTCAATAACTCTAGGTCTTAATTTCCTCATCTATAAAATGGAGATAAATTCATGTATCACAGGGCTCTTGAAAGGAGTAAATTAATTAACACACACATAAAACCAAGAAGAGTGCCTGGTGTATATAGAGTATGTTCAATCAATGCAAAATGAATAAACATACAAATAGAATTAGTAGCGAAGAGCTTAAAATGGAAGTTAATCGTCTCCTCCTCACTCACACACACAGTTTCCCAGAGGCAACCATTTCTTTAAGCAGGTTTTTTATTGCAAAATATGCTAAACATACTGAAAAATACATAAAGCACACTATCAGGGAATACTCATGTAGCCATAAACCCAAGTTTGCAAGCACAACCAGCCAGCATCTCTGTAATCCCCCATATCTTCTACTCATCACAAGCCCCTCTCCTTCTCCCAGAATTAAACACCATCCTCATTTTCCTAATGATCATTTCCTTTATATGCATGCATCCCTAACAATCTAGTTTTGCCTACTTCTAACTTTATGCAAAGAAAATCATAGCGAATGCAGACTTCTGTATCTTCTTTCTTTCAACATTGTTCTTACAATTCATCTGTTGTTGCCTGTAGCTCTTGTTCATTCAATTTTATTACTTTTATAATTTTCTCACTGTACAAATACAATCTAATTTTTAATTCTTAATGGACATTTAGGTTGTTTTCAGGTTGGGCTATTACAAATAATGCACGTGGACCCTTTTGCACCTGTTTTTCTGGTGCATGTACCCTTGGATGACTTGTTGGGTCACAAGGTATTTATATACTTTCAATTGACAGACAATGCTAAATGCTTTCCAAAGTAGGTGTGCTGACTTATACTTTCAATATAAGCAGGGTGGAAGATTCTTATTACACTCCAGGTCTACAATACCTGCCACTACAAAATTTTATTTTTTGCCAATCTGATAGGAGTGTAGTTGCATCTCATACGGATTTCAGTTCATTTTTCTCTGATTACCTATATGGTTGAATACTTTTCCATATTTATGGGCTACTCGGCTTTTTGTGTGGGGGAGGTTTAAGTCAACCATTCTTCTTTTTAATCCTTCTCTAGTTCTAAATAACATACTATTTAACTACTATATGACCGAATTTCAGACATTATTTACTAACTTTCTGCTTTACTAAATAAAAGTTTGGTTCATTCTTACTTATTTGCTTACTTATAGCCACTCCTCTCAATAAAGTTATATCACCATTAGTTTTTCCATTGGTCATGATCTCTTCAACTTCTAGTGATATATATTACTTAAAAATCTAAATTGTTTTATCAACTCTAAACTCTCTCAATGCACTGCTTTGTAAAATAAGGACAACATACTTTTTTGTCCCTTCTTTCCACCTGTGTCCACCTTCCAAACTTAGCTTTTACACTGTTAAAATTAATAATATTTATATTCTGTTTTATATGCTGAGTTGTTTGTTTTTTGAGAGACAGATAGATCAGTGTTTAAGAGAACAGGCAGAAAGCTTAAGCTCAAATCCCTGATCCAACTCTAAATTTAAGTACAGCTTGGGCTTACTTAAATTTAGCTTCTTTTCTGAAAAGTAGGACTAATAGTAGTAACACCTACCACAGGTTATTCTGAGGATCAAATGAATTAATATAAGCAAAACACTTAGAACAGTGTCCATTACCTGCTAAATGTGACACAAGTTAGTTATTATTGCTATTACATGCAAATTGATAATCAAAGCCGCAGACCACAGCAGTATTCCCATTACATGATTAAATTAATACTGCCTACTGCAGAGTTATATTGTATCTCCATGTATATACAGATTACACTGCCTTCTATACAGTTTCAGTGTCACAGCCCTTGTATAGCATGACCCTTGTCTTGATAGTGTTAACAGCACCTGCTTACACTATTAAAAAGTGTTCTGGTTTGTACAACAAATTAGATAGGTGGTCACTGACTGCTGTGCCACTGAAAAGGGCGGACAAGCTCAAGTGGAATTTTTCCCCTTTGTACATCAGTAGTAGCTCAAAAACTGCCATAGTTTCATTTGCTTTATCTTCCTGCCAACAGAACTTTCTCCTCCTCTGGAGTTAGATTCCCTCCCTCCCTCTTTTCTTCTCTCTCTTTCCCCCTCCCTTCTAATAGTGCCTAATACATAGTAATATGCTTCAAGGATTTTTTTAAGCTCTGAGTCACACAACCAGTGGAAGCCTCTCAAATCCAGACCCGCTGCTCTCCACATTGAAACCACTGATCCCTGATATCCTATTATCTTCCTTCTTGGTTTATACCCTCATTTTGATGGACTATGTTTTCAAATAACAAGAAAAAGTATAGCGCAGGAGGTCCAAAATGTCCCATTCAGCCCCAACTTACGACTGACAGTTTGGCTGGATGGAAAACTCCAGGTTGACAATTATTTTAAAACTTTGGAGGTAGCTTTCTAATTCCAGGATCCATGGTAGCTGATGAGAAGTATAATAAAGTCTGGTTTTTATTGTTTTTAGGTGACTGGTATTTTTCTCTCGGGAATTTCTTTCTTTTCTCAGTATCTTGAAATTTTACAATGAAGACTGTCTACTTATATGTGTCTATCTAAGGCAAACTTTCTTCTGTTCTATCTACTGAGAAATTTCCTTAATTCCTACCGAATTTATTTCAACCATTATAATTTCCAAGCGACCGCCCTTGCTTTCTGCTATTCCTTTTTAAACGACACCCTATTTCTTTCTTTTTTTCTTGTTTTTTTTTGAGACGAAGTCTCACTCTGTCGCCCAGGCTGGAGTGCAGTGGCACTATCTGGGCTCTGCCTCCTGGGTTCACGCCATTCTCCTGCCTCAGCCTCTCGAGTAGCTGGGATTACAGGCGCCCACTACCACGCCTGGCTTTTTTTTTTTTTTTTTTTTTTTTGTATTTTTAGTAGAGACAGAGTTTCACTGTATTAGCCAAGACGGTCTCAAGCTCCCGACCTTGTGATCCACCAGCCTCAGCCTCCCAACACCCTATTTCTTTTTTACAGGCGCTGTATCTTTCACACTTGTACTTAACAAACCTAAGGATGTTAAGTAGGGTTTTTTCTTAAAGTATTTTTGTTCTCTTAATTAGCTCTGGTCCTAGCAGGACATATTTTTCATCTTTTATTTTCCTTGTCATGTTGTGAGTTTTATTCAACTATCAGGTGAATCATGGTTATTTTCTATTTAAGAATAAGGGAGCGGAGGATCACTGGGAGCTGATGACTGGCTTTTCCTATGCATGAAGAAGTGGGTAGCCAGTATGGCAGGATATCCTCAGCTACCCTTTTCTAGGGTGCAAAATCCACACTATCTACCCTAGTTCTCCCCAGTTACTTTACTGTTTTTCAAAGTCAAATGATCTCATTTCAGGAGAGTGCAGGTAAGGCTGGGAGTCAACTCTTCCACATACAAACTGTCAAGGAGCTCCCTCTATGTTAGTCACGTTTCTAGTTCCCTTCTCCTTTTTCCTATATGCATATCTGTGTATGGAGCCATTTCTGGAGTAGGGATTAGATTCCCTCTGAGCTGTAGGCTTCCCCTGTGCATATTCTAGGCAATGGTTTTCCTCTGTTCTACTGATTCGGTTTCATACTCATTTCCATCTGTCGCCTGTATTTCAAAAATATGTTGAAATCTCTTCAATTCTCTTGATTATTGTAGGCTTACATGTGTTAGAAATTTTGATAACATCATTTTAAAGAGTTCTTAAAATAGAAAAGAACTGAGAAAATTCTCAGTGCCTCTTGAATCAGAAATTCCCAAGTTGTATTTTGTAACCTTCTTGGTCTCCTCAGTGGCTATAATCATTTTTAGAATACAATTTCCTAATCCCCGGTGAAGAAAATAAATACAACACATTTAAAACAATAATGAACATGAATGAGACATTCTAGGATTTTGTTTTTCCTCTGGAACTTAGCAATAAACCACTCAGGTGCTACAAACTATAGGTGCTCATTTATAATAGGGACAATTCTACATTATCTATAAATTTTTCCCTCTAATGTTCTATCATTTTTATAATTATCTTAAAATTTTTCTATATAAATACTATTAATTTTAATATTAAAAATGAAAATCAGGCTTCATTTTTTTGAAAATCAAAAAGTGATTTCCATAGTCACATAAAAATAAGGTAATTGCCCTTCCACCATGTGAGGACATGGTGAAAAGCCATCTATGAACCAGAAAGCAGGCCCTTGCCAGACATCAAATCTGCCTGAGCCTTGATCTTAGACTCTCCTGCCTCCAGAACTGTGAGACATAAATTCCTGTTGTTTATAAGCTAAATGTAAGTATATAAAAAAGGGATAATTATTTCTATATTTCTAAGTTTCATATAAAAGAAAATTATATTAATTCTAAAAAATTAATTGTGGACTTTCTAGCACACACAAAAAAGTTAAGCCCTCCCAAAGAGCCCTAAATCAGCTGGTTACATTCATTCAGGGCTTAATTTCATCGAGTTTATCTTATGATCATTAAGGCCTTCCCTAAATCTAATATTCTATAATTCTAAGGAAAGGAAAATAGATTACTGATGACATGTTTCAATTTTTATTTCTTAGAGTACAGATGTCCTTCCTTTTACCTTGTTCTATGATAAAGAACCATTCAAGGGATATGAGATAGAAGGATTCCCATGCAAGCCGTCCAGTGCCTAATCAAGCTTTCACCAGAAACTAACTAGAGTTTGAAATAATCTTCTCCATATCTTTAAAGTGATAGCTTTGTACCTGTAATGCTTCTTGTTTTATGCTAGTTTTCTCAGGCACTTCATGAACACTCTCTGAAGAATCATCAACCTCTTCAATTTCAGAGGATGAAGGACTCTCTACTGTCACAGTCACAGGAAAACCTGGTTGCTTAAAGAAAGAGAACAAGATTGTATAATAATATAAACCAAATACCAAATACTAAAGGACATCTAATCAAAGTGATCTTTCTGAAGTGTTAAGTCATTCTCTATAAATGTCTATCACTACTCCTTAGCCTAACACAATCAATAACAAAGTAAAAAGACACTATTCTTGCTATGTCATTGAAATAATTCTCTCATACAAGGTTTATAATTAATACTAGAATCGCCCATTTTTTTTTTCTTAAATAAAATCTTTTTGAAAAGAACCTATATTATTTTATTACACTTTTTTCACATAAACCAAGCGAGGAGGCAGGGTAAACATTTTTTCTCAGATCAACTGCAGATGAGAAATTTATTCTCTACCATCACACACAGAGTCTTAAAGAAAGTATGATTTTTAGGAGAAAAAATCCATCAGTGGAGGCCTCACAAAGAAGGAAGAATAATTTAAACTGTGAATAATAAACACTAGAATGGTCTGTAATCCCAGCACTATGGGAGGCCAAGGCAGGAGGACTGCTTGAAGTCAGGAGTTCAAGACCAGACTGGGCAACATAGCAAGACCCTGTCTCTACAAAATAAAACAAAAACTAGAATTAAAAAAAAAATTAACCAAATACATGCACACAACTAAAACTGAGACATCAAAAACCTCATCTTTTCCTCATTCTTAAGCCAAAAACTACTGTAATAACAATGCAATTCTCCTGTCAAGTTTCAATGCCACTGGAATGTTGTTCAATATGATATTTCCAAATATTTCAAAATTGACTGTGTCACAATCCCATAAAAAGTCCACAGATCAAAAAGAAGAGTGCCGGGATACATAACTGTACAGAAGAGAAGTCACGAGAATGCAGTATCTACTACAAGCATAAATCCTGCAGTACCTGAAAATCCTAGATGGTAGAATGAGATGCACGCTCATACTTTTGGCTATGCAAGGAGCAGTACCGACACACAGGTGCTCCTTCATCTTAGTAGTGCTACCTTTTACAGAGAAATTACAGTCTCTAAAAACAATTGAAAAGGAAAACCTGATACTCTGAAAGAATTGGCTTGCTCTAATACCATGATGCAGAATGACAGGGAATGTGTTTGATCCTGACAAGGGAGGAAGAAAAACTCTGAGAAAGCAGAGGCTTTAGGACTGGTTGCTTTATTGTGGATTTAGAATCTGGAATTTTATATACATTTATATATAATTTATATACATATTTATATATATATAATTTATATATGTTTATATATACATATAATTTATATATTTTTTTATATACATATAAAATATGTATCCCCAAAAAACATTTCTTTTAAACTTAAGGACATTCTTGACTATGATAACTCCATGTGCCAGGTGAGAAATGGTGGTCAAATTTGTTTCACTAGGGGCAACAGCTAATTTGCAGACCCAGAGAAATGACTTCCTGTCTACACAGATGAAACCACAAGGCCTCCATTGTGTGACATAGCCACACGATTATACTGTGGCACTGGGAAAACCCAGAAAATTTTAAATGAATTTACTTCAGGGAGGGAAATGTTTTTGTAAAACTCTATTCCGTTTAAAGAGCACAGAGAATGATTTTCCACCCTTCCCATTCCAACCCCCTACATATTATAAACATGGTAACTACGTACCTGCAACTGATTATATATATCACGTGTTTTGATTAATGGGAAACCCCTAAAGAGATATTGATAAATTAAGTTATATTTTGATGTAAATACACCACCAGTTAACACTAGGTAATAACACTTGCTAGTATCATGTAGACTATCCATACATAACTGTGCATAGAAATAAATCACCTCCAGATAAGGGCCTGGAAAACTCTGCTATGGAGAAAATTAAACAATTTAGCAGAATGGCTTTGGGATAAGTCTCTGAAGATGCATGTAGTTCTTATGTTCAGGATGGTTCAGATTTCCAATTTAACTTCTTTAACTGGTGATATTAATTGCTCTCTAATTCACAACTCCTTGTGACCAAGATGGGACTTGAAATGAGTAAGTATCTCAAGAAGACATGAAACTGCAGTTATTAAATGTAAGTGTAAAGACCAGGGCCTCAGCACTACAGTTTATGCAATAATAATTCACATTACCAGTTGTAAAATAAGTATAGTCATCAGTTGCCTAATAAAGATTATACATATTCAATTTAATCTGAGCAACTGAACAGATATTTCACATAGCACCTATCTCCAGTCCTATTTAAAATCAGTTCTCTGTCTTCTTAAGCAATTGTTAATCTCCAATTTCTTGAATACTAAAAGTCATTTGAAAACAATTTATAGTAATCTAATTCATTTATTAAGCATAAAATTATAGTACAACATTTTAAAAACATTCTTCTGACAAAAATTACTATGAATAGCTACCCTCTAGGTAACTGGCTAAAACTAGTTATATCTGGTTTGATTCACTAAATATGATTCACTAAAATGAGTTAGGCCAGTTGGCTAAGTTAGATTAAGTCGAATCAACACTCTCCTATGCTTTACAATGCCCTTTCCCCAATCTTAAATATCCAAATTCCTACTTCTGTCCTATAGGACTTGGTTTAACTGCACATGCTTTAAATGAAACCTTTCCTCACCTGCACAACTGGAGATAATTTCAGTTTCCTCTGGACTCCCACAAGGATACAGCTTGCTGTGACACTTAATAACTTGAAACCCTACTTAAGATTATTTTTTGTTTTTCTTCCTTAAAGGATTCATGAGGCAGAAGCCACATGAGTCATTTTTACCCTATAGACATAAGCAGAGAACTCTCACATAATAGAAGCTCCAAAATAAAGAATTTTGAATCCCATTTTTATCCTAAAAGATAGAAAATAAAAATACCCTACCTGTGCCTTTTTGCACGTTCTGCAGTACGCCATGGCAAGAAACCAGACACACCAGGTGGTAGAGGTGCAGGCGCATATTCTTTACCAAGGGAGTGTTTTCTGCCACTACTTACAGGTTTCTTTGTAGCCAATCCTACTTGAGAAAGTGTTAAAAAGAAAGAATTAAGATGCACTAAAGGTCTACAGATTAATTAGCACATGTGCATACTCTTAAAAGAATACCAATGGGCACCTGACAATGACACCAAGGCCATTAAATCAGGATCAATTTGTAAGTATCTTTTTACATAGGCCACTAATAAATATAAGAATAAATATATTTTAATATATTTAAATATAAGTTAAAAATGTAATAAATATATAAAAATTAAAAATATAAGTTGTCTAGAGTAACAAGTTATCACTTTAACTAAAATATAACTTTAATATATGAGACATGCAGAGCATGAAAAAGTAAATAAAACATGTAACCCAAAGAATGAAAGATTATATGTGATACATTTCATTATGCATTATGCAGAAATATTGTTATTAAATCTCAGAATATTTTTGGCATTCCTGAATCTCAAGGACAGAACATAGATATACCCATGACTCCTACCAAACAGAACCTTCTGAATTGGACCAAAATTTCAATGTGAGATTAATTTTATCATGGAAAAATTATCCAAGTTATAAGAGTGAAGGTAGCTGGACTAATTTTATAATGTAAAAACTATCCAAGTTGTAAGACTGAAGGTAGCTGGGTAGTAGGTGAGTCAATGTTGCCGCCTGTATGTCTGTCCACCTTCAGTGTTCATTTGCTTTTATAGAATACAAAACAAACACATGAAACCTATTGGATAAAAGAATGAAGCATAAAGTCTTATCCTACATTTCAGTATTAAAGAGTCAAGTATCTTTTTATGAAACATTTGGTAGCAAAAGCTAGACCTATTAATATTTTATTTAAAACAAATTATATATTAAAATTCACATTTAAATATATGTTTCTGATATCGCTGAGAACAAATAATACAAGTTTATTAAAATGGTTATATTTATCCTTCCAATCTATTTTACTATGTAAGATCTACTTTAGCAGCTTTAGGACAGCATCTACAAGAACGTGTATGTGGTAATACAGGACAAATATTTCCCATAGTGTAGCTTATTGATAATCACCACATCATGTTGTGCCATTTCTCTGGACAAATTTATATACCTCTTAAAATATATAGGAGCTCAGTTCATTGTATGCTGTTATTAATATAATTATCCCAAAAAAAAGTTCCTGTGTATTGTTTGTGGTGTGTGTAGAAAGTAATGCAAATATAATTTTTTTTTTTTGGAGGAGTCTCACTCTGTCGCCCAGGCTAGAGTGTAGTGGCACAATCTTGGCTCACTGCAACCTCCACCTCCCAGGTTCAAGCAGTTCTTCTGCCTCAGCCTCCCGAGAAGCTGGGATTACAGGTGCACACCGCCACACTCAGCTAATTTTTTGTATTTTAGTGAAGTTGCCCAGGCTGGTCTCCAACTCCTGAGTTTAGGCAATCCACCCGCCTCGGCCTCCTAAAGTGCTGGGATTACAGGCGTGAGCCACCGTGCCCAGCCACAAACAGAAATTTTAGTTAAAACCAAACTAATTTACTTATCTTGTTAGATGATGAAAAGAATTATAGTGGAAGTTTCCTATCTTCTGTCTGCACACGTAATTGCAATATGAATGTAACATAATTTACATAAATTATATAACCCCTATACTCACTGACACCTATTAAATATACAGCCAGACACTGATTTGGCTTACCTCTGTGTCTCCAAATAACTGAGGCAAATACAAAAAAAGCCCAAGAAATAAAGTTACTCTTAAAATAGCTCAGTGAGCTTGTAAACTTCAGTTACATTTCCAATTTCTTTAATCATGCTAAGAAAAAAGATTTTTTGAATTCTCATTCAATGATGTCCAATTATATACCACTAGCTACTAAAATTATAGTATTTCCAATGTTTTATATTTTATGTTAAATTGTTTTATATCTTAGCCATTTTTAAGCATACAGTTCAGTGATATTGTCAAGTGATAGCTTTTAAAAATTTCAAGTAGCATCCAAATAAAAGATTATCTGGTATTAATTGTTTGGTGATCGTAATGTACAGGGTATGTAACTAAAGTCACCACAAACCTTTTTCTGGGAAACTGGCAGATTATAAACATAAAAAAATTATTTTGTTTCCTCTGTATTAGTCTTCATGGTTTTACTGTTTCAAAATTCAAAGTTACTTACAAGAAAAGGTCACTTTCATATTAGATTTGGCTTAACTTATTCCACTGTCACTCATTCTTATCAGTAAAAAAAGGCTACTTATGACTAAAGATAATGTGTTCTAGAAAATAAAAGTTAAAGACTCTTTAAAAACAAAACGAAAATATCAGTAGAACTAGATTATACCAAATTTATATATTCAGGAGAATGTGAAATTTATGTCATTAGTTGATAAAGAGTTTATAAAGTTTTCTTTCATTACTCTTTGTCACAAAATTATAGACAATTTCAAAATTCTAGACTGTTACTTGGCAGATTAAATAAACTATAAATAGCAAACATTTATGGAATGTTTGTCTAAAATGTTCCATCTCTGGGTAATAAACTTACCTGCAGTATTGTTTTATAAGGATTACATACAATTTAAGGTTTTTTCATCATTGAAAGAAGCAAGGTGCTACCTGATTCAACAACTTTGGGTAAGAATTTGCAAGGAAGGAGGAGGAAACAAAGGGAAAAAAGGGAACTGGGAAGAGATTTTGTTTTCTATAGTATGAAAGGATAATTTTTCATTAACAACAACAACAAAATCATACAAACGCACTGCTGCTAAAACTGTCATCAAAGTGCATCCCAAATTTCAACTGCAAAGTATCAGAAGTAATCATCAATCAGAAAACATATCTAAAATCATCAATGTTGTATGAAAAACAAATAAGGGTAATTTTTAAAATGGAAGCACTAGCATCCCTTTCCTAATGATTCATTTACTATTTCTACATTCCATAAATTCTCATAATCAGAATAATTATAGTCCTAATAATCTGCACAGAGTCAAAATTGGTTGTTACCGTCAATATCATAAATGAGAAGAGATTTTGATTTTAACACACTAGAACACTAGTAGCATTAAAAAGCCAAGACCAAAAAGGTTACCAATTCTAATAGTAGCTTTTCCTTTGTGACCACTTCCTAGAATTATAGTTCTCTTTTTCTGTTTAGCAGTTTTGGATGGTTCCTTCACTGATGGAGAAGTTATCCACTGGTACTAAAAGAGAGAGAATAAACACTACATTTCAGTTACAGATCATTTATGAGGGTTAGATCTTAAATGGAAATTGTTAAGATATTCTAAGTTAATAAAAGGTTTGCAATCAGCAGTTCTGGGACCCAAAATTAAAGAATCGTATGGTATTTACAAAAACAGAAAAGACATTTGATTTGACTGTAAATTTAAGATGGCAGAAAAGTGCCTTAATAGTTTCATCTTATTAAAAACAGACAAAAAGCTGGGTACAGTGGTATATACCTAGAATCCTAGCTACCTAGGAAGCTGGGAAGGGGGAAGATCGCTTGAGCTCAGGAGTTTGAGGCCAGATTGGGCAATATAGTGAGATCCCAGAAGAAAAGCAATTAAATAAGAATTATTTCTAGAGAAATAAAACATGATATACCTCTGATTTAGCACTGCTTCCATTCTGAAGAACTTTTTTGATAACTGCTTTCATCATAGAATGATCTAAAGTAAAATAAAAATTGAAATTATAGTAATTGTTTCCCAATGAGCGGCTATTCCCATTTAAAAACAAAAGCCAACTAATTATTGCTTTTCCCATGAAATTAAATATGAATTCCATATAATGTAATTATATATCTTTTCCCCCTTTGATTATTCTAACTTCTTCCTCAAAAACAAAATAAAGTATGCCAACATGCATATTGTCCCTATGGCTACTATTCTGGCAGCAGCAAAGATCAAAGGTAAACACTTTGGAACTAAAATAGCTTTAGATACCTCTGAATAGGAAATCAAAAGCCTAGACACTGTCCAGACACTTAGATGCCTAAAAGGCACCAAATATACACAAATCAAAGTCATGATGCATCCCCAAAGCTGCTCTTCTCCATAGCCTCCTTTTCTCTATAAACAGTACCACCCAGTTGTATGCAAAATCATCTAGGACTTGAAAACAAAATTATTATTTCCTTTATACCCCACAAGTCTTGTTAGCTACACCCTGCTTCAACCACTTTTTACCACCTCCAATCTTCCACCCTAAGCGAAGCCACAGCCGTCTCTAACTTGGATCAGTGTGAGTCTCCTAACTGGTCTCCCTCTTTCCCTTTTATAGCTCCCTACAAGTCTACTCTCCACACTAAGTCATCTGATTGAATTACTACTTGGAATATAACCCTTGCCAGCTCAAAATCCTCCCATGGTTTTCAGCTCATTTAGAATTATCTAAGTCCTTACCATGACCTTCAAACCTTACAAGATCAGGCCCCTGGCTGGTTGTCTGACTTCGTAGCATACCAGGCTCTTCCTCACTCAGTGCTCCCACCATGTTGGCCTTCTTGCTTTTCCTTAAATACTCCATCCACCCTGCCACCTATGTACCTACATATTCATTGCTTCCTCATCACTGGAATGTACTTTATCTGCATCTTTCATTGCTTGTTCCTCTCCTAATCAGGTCTCTGCTCAAATGTCACTTTTTTAGTGAAGCTGTCTCCTAACAAACCTATCTAATGTAGTCCCACCTGTCCCTATTTGTCTTCTTACCTTAATGTATTTTTGCACTTCCTACTATCTAAATTACATTACCTATCTGAGTTCTGATATAACTCCCCCACTAGAATGTAAGCTCTAGGAGACCAAGACTTTGTCTAGCTGGTTTACTGCTACATGTTTAGTGCCTAAACCAGTATCTAGCAGATAGAAGTATTCAAAAATTACTTGTCAAATCAACAAATGAATGAAATACTATTTCCAAGAATTCAGAAGTTCTATAGGAAGAAAATAATGCACTTGGTGGAAGCAGATTTATTATCTAGGTTCACTTCTATTCAGAGTAGCAGCCAAGAGCAATATAAGTATAACTCTTTTCATCAGTAAATTATCTACTATAAACATAAGAAAGTGCAAGATTAGAAAAGAGTAAGATTAGGAAAGCAAACACATTATGTTTTCGAAACTGTCAATACATGAGAAATTATTTTTGTTTTGCTATTTGTTAGTCAATAAAAAATACTGTAGTGACATACCAATGAGTGGATTTTTTCTTATATCCAGAACGACCAGAGTTGTATTGGTTTCAAGGGCCTCTAGCAAAGCCTTTGCTCCTTCATTGGTGAGGCCGCACTGTTGCAGGTCAAGAGCTTTCAAGAAAAGACAAAAGGTCACTTGCTAATTCTATACAGATTTTTTTTTTTTTTTTTTTTGAGATGGAGTCTCGCTCTGTTGCGCAGGCTGGAGTGCAGTGGTGCTATCTCGGCTCACTGCAAGCTCTGCCTCCCGCATTCACGCCATTCTCCTGCCTCAGCCTCCCGAGTAGCTGGGACTACAGGTGCCCGCCACCACGCACGGCTGATTTTTCTGTATTTTTAGTAGAAACAAGGTTTCACCATGTTTGCCAGGATGGTCTCAATCTCCTGACCTCGTGATCTGCCTGCCTCGGCCTCCCAAAGTGCTGAGATTACAGGCATGAGCCACCTCTCCCGGCCAATTCTATACAGATTTAACATACAGACAACTCCCACTTAATCACACCTGGAAGACTCCTGCCCAAGACTACTCATGGCCAGTTTTCAATCTTGGGTATCGAAAAAATAAAAAATAGAAAACCACATGCACACACACAAAACAAAAAAGAAACCCTCTTCTTAGATGTGCCATGATTACCCTCCCTTTAGCACCAATAAATTACCCAACATATTTTACAATTACAGAGTTGAAAAATAACTCTATATAAAACATCACAGGATGAATATCTGTTCATAATTAACAAGAATGCTAGTGACAGTGTAAACCTCATAGGCAAAAACTGGGTGGAGCTCAGAAATTGCACTAGATTCATCATCAAATTCAAATTCAAACTCCAAGTGACTCTCAAAAAATGACATTAAAAAAGGGAAAAGAAAATAGAAAAAGGTAAGAACTGTTAGTTTTAGAATAAAAATGACAAAGAAAGAACTCTAAGGGGATAGAAATAATGAATGCAAAGAATGTGTGAATAGAGATTATATACTAAAAACCTATCAGGAAAAAATGATGGTCACAAACTCTCCCTCAAGTAAAAGGTCAAAGAACTAAACAAATGCTCATGAATACTAGTAACACTGAGGCTGAACAATCTACTCATTTAAACCCAAAAGGATTATCACAAAAGTACAGGTATAAAAAAAATTACATCAGAGCAAAAGCACTGTGTATACCATTATATTAAAAGAACTGAAGTCTTTCAAAACCTCATGTTATGGACTACATGTCTGTATTCCCCAAAAATGCATATTAAAACCCTAACCCCCAAGAGGGTAGTAGTATTAGGAAGTGGGGCCTTTGAGAGGTAGTTAGGTTTAGTTGAGGTCTTGAGAGTGGAGCCCTCATAATCGGATTAAATTCCTTATAAGAAAAAAAAAAAGAGACTACAGCTCTCTCTCACCACCATTTGAGGATACAAAAGTCTTCCATAAGCTAGGGAGAATGCCCTCACCTGACAGCTATCTACTGGCATCTGGATCTTGGGCTTCCCAGCCTCCAGAACTGTGAGAAATGAATGCCTTCTCTTTAAGTCACCTAGAATATAATTGTCATATGCTTCTATAACAGAGTACCATAGAATATTCTATGAAGCCCTAAGACACCACAAGACACACAGAAATAAGTCAGATATATGGATCTGACAGAATATGGTACAACCTTTACAAACTCTTGCTGCAGAAGAATGAGCATAGGATGCAATTATCCAACTAGCCAAATTAATAAAAATAGCCAGTAAATCTCACTAGTAAATCAAATGAATATAAACTAAAACAATTAAATGTGATCATGCTTCTATCAGATTGGTGAAGGTCACATTTTTAAAAAACCCTTAAAATGTGCAGACTCTGTTAACACAGCAACTCTCCTTCTAAGAATTTGCCAGAAGGAAATAATAAGAGACACAGACAAGGACACGTATTAAAGTACTGTTTATAACAATGATAAATTGGAAATAGCTTATATATCTAATAGGAATGAATAAGCTAAGTGTTCTATGGCATATTAACATAATGGAACTCTGAAGAGGCACTAAAAATGATATGGTAAATGTAAACTTATTGATTTAAGATATGCTATACTAAGTGAAAAAAAGTGATAAAATTCACAGAGCAATCCCATTTGCATTAAAAAAGAAAAAGCAGGGAGTTCTCATTTCTGTAAAGTTTAAGGTTTTAAAATAGACACAATCCAGCATTTATGAGACTATAATATGGCACAACATTTATGGAAGGCAAATTGGTGACATGTATCAAAAGTCTTTAAGAAATACATTATACTGAGTTACTTGACTTTAGTAATTTATCCTACAGAAGTAAATTCAGTCTGGGCGCAGTGGCTCGTGCCTGAAATCCAGTACTTTTGGGAGGCCAAGGCGAGAGAACTGTTTGAGCCCAGGAGTTTGAGACCAGCCTGGGCAACACAGCAAGACCATGTCTCCACAAAAATACAAAAATTAGCCTGGCGTGGTAGTGTGCACCTGTAGTCCCAGCTACTCAGGAGGGTAAAGTGGGAGGACACTTGAACCAGGAGTTTAAGGCTACAGTGTGGTATGATTACACCACTGCACTCCAGCCTGGGCAACAGAGAAAGACCCTGTCTCCAAAAAACAAAAGTAACTTCAATGGACACAGAGATGTATACATAAGGAGTTTACTACAGAGTTGTTTATAATAGGGGAAAAGCATAAACTGTCTAAATATCAAATAGCAGGGAATTAAACTATTGTGCCTCAATGTAATAGAGTACTACGTGATACATCATTAAATAAAAAAAGCAGGGTTACAAAATGGTAAGTGCACTATAGTTCTGTTCTTGTAACTCTAAGCACACAAATACACATGCAGGAAAAAACAATACTGAAAGTATACACACCAAAATGAACAGTTTATCTCTAGGCATTGAGATTATACGTAGTATTATTTTTTTGTTACTTGGTATCTTCTATAAAGAATATATGTAACTTTCGTAAAGGCTTAAAAGCAAAATAAAACCTATTAGAAAAAAGAGGCTTTTTTAAAAACCTTAGGACAACATTACTGTGCCAAGAGTGAAGCATATTTAATATCAAAAAATTCAATATTTTCCATCTTACAAGTTCATTTAACTTACCTCTCAGCCATAAATCCTCACTGAGAGAGTCTGCAAAAGCACTTGCACCTAGGTCACCAATGAGTGTGTTGCAATTCAATGTGATACGTCTTAAGCCAGCCATACAGTCAAGATCAGGTCTCCTATAGCGAAGACTCTCAGCCCAGGTTTCTTCATGCCTTCTCATGGTCTGATACTTTAAAGATTTAGTAAGATGAAATTAATACACTTGAATAAAGAGATAGGAACACCAAAAGGAACCAAGTACAGCTGATTACATCAGAGTTTTACACACACACCAGGTACATATGCCAGGTGGGTTAATCTGAGAGACTGATTAAATAGTAGATTTTGAGTGAGGAGTCCAGTGACCCAGATCCTAGTCTGCCACTGACTAGCTGTGTGACCCTAACCACTAATGACCTGTTACTGATTATTTTACGTAAACTGACAACTTAGTTAACTTCTAAGAATTTTATTTTCTTTACACGCCAAGTGAAGGTATTGGTTCTAAATTCTATCATTGCCAAGCCTCTAAACTATATCCTTCTGTCCTCTAGTGGTCTCTAAACACTTGACTGGATATCCCACAGGTAAACATTACACATATATGTTATTTATTAATAAACTATATACAGGAAGTTCTACATACATATTTTATGTATATTACAAACCAAACAGAAACAACAGATATTTTTTAAATGATATAAAAATATAGAGGTTAATATTTTCTTCTCCTAACCCAAGGGATCTCACATATTTCTTAGGGTATGCACATCAAATTTAGAGGCCTAGAATATACAAAGCAAGGCTGATATGCCTTAGGAAATTGGTGGTTTGAGTTTTAACCACAGGTACTATCTTAAAGACATAATCACTTCTCTATATCCATAAAGTAAATTGTGGTAACAGGGAACACTGATTTTAAGAGAAAAAAAATCTTATTACATTCTAAAACAACAGAAGATTCAAAGTTCCTATGACTCTGTCAAATGAAAATTGTGTCATTTGCTATTCATAATAACTGTATAAAAGCAATAAGAGGAAATAACAGCAAACACTTAGATAGCCAGGCACTATTTTATACACATTAGGTCATTAAATCCTAAGAATGATAGACACAGGTTTTCTTACTATACACATTTTACGGATGAGAAAAGTGAGGCACAGAGAGGTTAAGTAATTTGCCCATGGTCACAAGTTATTAAATGGGAGAGAGCTTGGGTTTTAACCTAGGCCATCTGGCTTCAGAATCCACATGTGTAACCATTATCTGTCCCAGGGAGAGTGGGCTTGGGCTGTAGAGGCCCCAAAGTAAACATTTTCAGCTCTGTGGGTCATATAGTTTCTTTTGCAGCGACTCAACTTTCCTAGTGTAGGGTGTAGCAATAGTTAATATGTAAACAAATGTGCATGACTATGTTTCAAAACTTTATTTACAAAAACAGATCACAGGCTAGATTTGGTCCACAGGCCATAGTTTGACTACCCCTGGTCTATACCATCAAATTACTAAAAAGGCTTCATGTCACATTATTATGTAATTTTATCCTAAATACAGTAGTAATAACCACTATAAAGTTGTTAAGACACCTTTAAAATTATTGTTTTACAAACCACATTTTTTTTTAATTGAAAGAGTTGACAATTTTATTTTCACATTTCCCAATATAAATGAAAACTGCA
Source organism: Macaca mulatta (assembly GCF_049350105.2). Classification (NCBI taxonomy): domain Eukaryota; kingdom Metazoa; phylum Chordata; class Mammalia; order Primates; family Cercopithecidae; genus Macaca; species Macaca mulatta. Next base: position 109,192,004 of record NC_133420.1, on the reverse strand, counting down.
TCTTTTTTGTCCCACTTCTCCCCTCCAAAACTATTCTCTCTTTGATAGGACAGGGGAGCAAGTCTTCCCTATGCTGTTTAGAAAACTCAGTATCACAGCAGCATGATCTCCTGGTGAAGCAGAACAGGTAATATAAAACTGATACAATGAAGCCTCCCCTCTATCCTTATCTGTCTGGTCGAGTCATTCCGGGCCGAGTGGGCACCATCATGGGACGGGCAGGAGGTCTCATCATTGGGGGCCCAGGCATCATTGGCATGTGGCTTCCCATGGGCGGCCTCATTCCAGGAGCAGGTCCCACTGGCATCATCCCAGGAGGAGGAAGGCCCATCATTGGCATCATGGGAGGGCCCCCCATATGGGGTGCTGGCATCATACCAGGGCGAGGAGGACCCGGAAGGCTGGGGGGAGGTGGTATCATCGCCCCTGCAGGAGGAGGAGCAGAGAATGGAGTAGGAGGTATCTTTCCTTGTTGAAATGCAGCCGTTGTTTTATCAATCAGGCTCTGAGCCTGCTCTTCCATCCATTTCTGATAATAGTCTTTCACATTCTCTTTGTGTTTCCTTCCACTGCAGTGTGTCTTTCTCACAGATGGAGAGTCATGGGTGAGGTATGTATCGCAGTAGTCACAATAAAACTTGGGCATGTTGCTCTGCAGGCCGTTGGCCACTCCACAAACCACATTTACAGAAAAACATAATTATTATGTTTTAGATCTCCTATTTCTAAGATTAAGCATACTACTTTTACTAAATGGTAGAACTCCAGTCTGAAAATCGGTCATATTCTTTAAACAAAACTAAAACTGCAATCCCTGTATGTATCAAAAGACAAAAATAACTGGTGTCTTGTATCAAAATATTAATGTGTGGCAATCATATAACACATTTTCATGAAAGTTGGAACATAAAGTTACCTTTAAGATCTTGGCCATGTGATCTGCTCCCTGCCATGTCAGATTACATCCTGTGAAGTTGACTGTCTTAAGAGTGATAGAGCTCTTTATACCTTGACAAATAACTAAAATGGAAAAAAAAACCATATACAATAAGACGAAGAGTCTATACAACCTAGTCAATCTTGATTTATTTGCTCTTCTTGTATCTTTTCTATTTTATAGTTGTATTCTTAAAATCACTATCTACAATCTACCTAGGCAACTGATTGGTCCATTCTAAAATATGTCAGTAACAAAGTGTTACTCCAGTTTATTGCAATAGCTCAATTCTATTTAGATGCCAAAATTGAATAGACTGAATATTGCAACCTTACTCCCGACCACAGTACAGTTCTACATACTTTTTGAGACATCTGAAAGAAAAACATAAAAAACACAAAACTCTTCCTATTTTCATTTCCAACAGCAGACCTCAATCTGTTATCAACCAACAATTCAGTGTCAACTATAAACCCAGAATTGTATTAGGTGCTACACTAGAGCACCTAATGTACTAGAACAATAGAAGACAGAGGCCTTTAAACTCTCTGCTCCCTCAAATTGAAATGCAGGCTTCCTTACCCCTCCAGACCACTATTCCACACAATGAACACAGGTCAAGACTTCAGGATCCCAACCAACAGTCACCTTCTGTGAATATTTCCAACACCCCACCCCCTTCCCCGAGTCTGCCAGCCTTTTATATGCTCCCATACAGCACTTTCCCTATATTTCCTATTTTGGAACATACCATAGCGCATTAAAATTGATTGTATATATGTTTTAATTATTTAAAATAATGATGATTTTTCTCTTTTTTTTTTTTTCTTTTTAGATGGAGTCTTGCTCTATCGCCCAGGCTGGAGTGCAGTGGTGCAATCTCGGCTCACTGCAACCTCTGACTCATGCCATTCTCCTGCTTCAGCCTCCCGAGTGGCTGGGACTACAGGCGCCCGCCACCACGCCCGGCTAATTTTTTTTGTATTTTTTTTAGTAGAGACGGGGTTTCACCATGTTAGCCAGGATGGTCTCGATCTCCTGACCTCATGATCCACCCGCCTCGGCCTCCCAAAGTGCTGGGATTACAGGCGTGAGCCACCGCGCCCGGCCTCTTTACATCTTGCTATTTCCTTCCCATAAATATTTCTTGAAGAAAAACTCTAAAATATGAACAAACACAAAAAACAGAGAACACCAGATGGTATATATCTGTGTGGTCTGTGGTTTAACACAAACTTAAGTAAAGTTAGTTCAGATTATATTCAGCATGCCAAGCTTTCATGGTAGACTTGAGACTGGACCAAGGTTTGAACAAGCACATGAGGCAGTAGTAAGATAAAGGTACAGACGGGAATTAACATGGCATGTAGGGAAACATGAAACCGGCCTGACAGGACAAGAGTTAAATGAGATTTAAACTCACTTTCTAAACCTCCATCTCCAATTGGACAATTTGCAAGAGACAGGTGCACCAAAGAAGTCGATTTATTCAATCCCTTTAATGAGGGGGAAAAGTTAAAAATGTTATTGAAGTTTTTTTTCCTCCAAAAGCAACTATCAAATGTCTACAGGCCAAATTAGACAAAGCTTACCTTTGCTAAAATAGTTAAATCCCTCTCTCTCAGAATTAGTCCATTTAGCTCCAGGTTCTTTAGCACACTTGATATACTTAAACAGCCTTTAAGAGCTTTACACAACTGGAAGGTCACATCTTTGTATCTTATCGCAGGAACACGACTTCTGCAAAATTTATTTATGTCAGAACCTAAAACAAAGATAAAGGAAAGTTAGTGACTTCAATCATACAATGTATCATTCAAAAACATCTGCTCTGTGCTAAGACACAGAAATGAGCCATGTCCTTAAAGGCCTCTTAAGGACAGACACATGTAAACTCAAGCCACATGAGATACATCAAACTACCTACATAGAGGTTCTCATGGAAGCAAAGAAGTTGCACTGAAAGGATGGCTTCAAGATAATCCTGAAGCTGAATCTAGAAAGGTGAGAACAACATGTGGTCAGAGTGGGTGATGCATTAACCAGAGGAAACAGCAAGAGCAAAGTCATCTAACTCTGACACCTGCCAGGCACTGGAAAACTGCAGGTGGATCTGACTAAAGCCCAGAACTGTAGCAGGTAGAGTCAGAAATTTACAGAGAGGCAGGGAGAAGCAAGCCTGCGAGAGTTGACTTTTACCTCACAGGTGATGAGGACCAGGGCTACCACTGACACATTAAGGATACCCCAGCAGGTCAGAAAAATGTACCTCACTGTTGGAGAACCAAAGAGATAAAGGAAATGGGAAAAAGCTCCCTTTCCTCAAGACCAACCCCAGGAAGCTTAACAGAACACAGCTGGGATTTCAGTGCCTCTGTGCAGAACACAAACAACCAATACACACCAGTCCTGTGTGGGCATGCCACTTTAAGCATGTCTTTTCCTTTTAGAAAGATCACTTGAACCAAAGTAGGCAGATGAACTAAGAAAAACCAAGCTCAGGGGCAGCAAAACTAGCTAGGAGCTTCTGCAATAGTCCAGGCAAAATGTAATTAAGGATGGACAAGCAATATGTAGGTTAAAATCTACAACCTAGACCCACTGGATGCAAGAGATAAAGAAGGTTCAGTGAAGAATATCTTGACAAGAATGATCTGTAATACCTTTTTCTTACATTCAGTGCAAAATATTAGGCAAGATCTAGTAGGCTAGCCTTGACTCTGAGGTCCCTCCCATCTTTAATTTCTTTTGGTTCCTGTTTTTTTTGTTTATTTTTTGTGGGGGGAGGGTCATGGATAGGGTCTCACTCTGTTACCCACGCTGGAGTACAGTGGCGAAATCATGGCTCACTGCAGCCTCAACCTCCCAGGCTCAAGAGATCCACCAAGCCCAGCTAATATTTTTTACTTTTTATAGAGACAGGAGTCTCACTATGTTGCCCAGGCCAGTCACAAACTCCTGGCCTCCCAAAGTGTTAGGATTAACAGTGTGAACCACTGCACCTGACTTGGTTCCTGTTATTATTTTGATTAAGTAAAGTCCATTCAGAGGTACAGAACAGTTCCTGCACCTGAATGAGATGTAGAGAACAATCTGACTTATTTTCAGAAGCAGATGTGTTGAACTGTCCTTGCAGAAGAGATGGTGCTAACTCCAGAGCCTAGAAAAGGGCCGAGCACACAACAAGCGGTCAGGTTGTTTTTAAATAAATCAACAATCATTTCCTGTCCCAGATCACACATCCTCCCTCTTTCTCTCAGCTTATAAACATATTCACATCCATATCCACTTAAAAAACACCTTTCAGACCTACAATTATCCGGATCTTCTTTGTGGATAATCTAGGTCCCTCCCATGCCTTCAAATACCTGTCCTCCCACAAAGCCTAAATCTTGGTTCCAGATCTGCCTAGCAGACATATTTGGATGCCCCACAGACCCCTCTTAAAACATTAAAGACAAACTGAGATCCTCTTCCCACGCCCAATCCAACCCTTCTCTTTTTTTTTTTTTTTTTTGGAGACAGAGTTTTGCTCTTGTTGCCTAGGCTGGAGGGCAATGGTGCAATCTCAGCTCACTGCAACCTCCACCTTCTGGGTTCAAGTGATTCTCCTGCCCCAGCTTCCCAAGTAGCTGGGATTACAGGCGCCAGCCACCACGCCCGGCTAATTTTTTTTTTTTTTTTAAGTACAGATGGGGTTTCGCCGTGTTGGTCAGGCTGGTCTCGAACTCCTGACCTCAGGTGATCCACCCGCCTTGGCCTCCCAAAGTGCTGGGATTACGGGCGTGAGCCACAGTGCCCGGCCCCAGCCCTTCTTCTCTATACCTTAATTTGGGCCATTAGATTACAACAATTCACCATCCTTCCAAATTTAATTTGCCTTCCACATGGAGGTTAGAGTGAGCTCCTCTAGAAATTCCATCTCATCATCGTACATTGGTTTCCCAAAACCTTCAGGATAACCCATGACAGGACAAACAAGGACCCTTCCTGTTTCGCCCCCACAAGGTTTCCAGCCTCAACTCTCTGCTCTTTCTCAAACCCTAAATTCTAGTCCTGTACCTCAGCTTGCCATACTCTCTCCTAATTCCAAAACTTCGGCACAAACTGTTCCCTTCTGTTACCTAGCTAGCCTCTATAGGAAGCTGCCTCCATTATGCACAAAATGCTAAGTGCTCAAAGGAATAACAGCATTTTGTCATATATCGTGGTTGACCTAACATATTTTCCGAATAATCAGAGTCTGGATCCCTAATTATACCACCATACATTTACAAATGGCTTCTATTTGTAAAGCACTTTACAAACTTCTTATATATACCTTAAAAAACGAAGACAGGCCGAGCGCGGTGGCTCACGCCTGTAATCCCAGCACTTTGGGAGGCCGAGGCGGGCGGATCACCTGAGGACAGAGTTCGAGACCAGCCTGGCTAACATGCTGAAACCCCGTTTCTACTAAAAATACAAAAATTAGCCGGGCCTGATGGTGCGGGCCTGTAATCCCAGCTACTGGGGAGGCTGAGGCAGGAGAATCACTTGAATCCAAGAGGCGGAGGTGGCAGTGAGTCCAGATCCCGCCATTGCACTGGATCCAGCCTGGGCGACAGAGTGAAACTGTGTCTCGGAAAAAAAAAAAAAAAAAAAAAAGAATGAAGACAAAGGCTGACATATATTAATTTCCTACCTGCTTAGTTCTCTATCAGGCAAATTAAAGTCATTCAATAAAATAGGTAACATCTGTCAAATGTTTAATGACGTCCCAAACTGTGCTAAGGGCTCTGCAGGCATCAGCAGCGCAGGGAATCCTTGCAAAGGCGCACATAACCTGGGTCTCGTTATTAAGCCCATGTTACGGATGAGCACACTGAAGCCCTAGAGACCTTAAGCCACTCACCTAGTTGGTGAGTTTCCAGGCCGCACACCCCGTCTATTGCACACATACCCCGGCAATGGACACCACCCACCTAAAAACCCACTTCACCGCACCGACAGACGGGCCCTGGAGGCGGGAACTACAAACCTGTGTCCCCCAGCCAAGGCTGGAAGAAGCTCTTGATGGAGATCAAGGGTAGGTCTTTATTGATCTTGAGAGTGCTCAGCAGAGGTGCCCAGTCCACCCCGCGGAGGCGGTCGGCGTTGAAGTCCAGCACGCCCTCCCGGAGACATGCGCGTACGGCGGGCAGCGGCACCGAGTCCTGCAGCGCGCACAGGTACTCGTAGTGCGAGAAGAAGTCCGCCGCGCTGTCGCGGCGCAGCTTCACCGAGTCGATCATGGCCCGAGGGCGGCCTCGGGGGATGCCCGCCGCGGAGACGCCGCCCGCGCCCACCCAGGAACCCTGAGTCGCCGCCCGGCCGCTCCGGCACCCACGGCCAGGCGGTGGCGGCAGCCGCGCACCGGGCTCAGGAGGGGCTATTCGGTCGGAAGACGCAAGGCCAGAGCCCCACGCTAGGCCGGTCCCTCAACGCCCAGCTCCCGCGCTGCCTCCCGCCCCGCGGCCCAGGCGTTTGGCGCCCGCCTCATAGTCCTCTGAGGCGCCGGGATTCAAGCCGGTGGGCGGTGCCGTGGAACGGTGCGCGAAGACGTCAACGTGCTCGCTGTGCGTCGGCACGCAGGCCCCGCCTCCTGAGAACGGGCGGGCTGGCAGCGACCCTAGATAGTGGTCAGGAGAGTGTGAGGGTTTACGAAAGTGTTTACTGATCGATCCAAATAAAAGTGAAATGTGTGGTCGGGTGCGGTGGCCCACCTCTGTAATCCCAGCACTTTGGAAGGCCGAGGCGGGCGGATCACCTGAGATCAGGAGTTCGAGACCAGCCTGGCCAACATGGCGAAACCCCGTCTCAATTGAAAATACAAACATTAGCCGGGCATGGTGGCAGACGCCTGTAATCCCAGCTACTCGGGAGGCTGAGGAAGGAAAATCGCTGGAACCCGGGAGGCGGAGGCTGCAGTGAGCCGAGATCGCGCCATTGTACTCCAGCCTGGGCGACAAGAGCGAAACTCCGTCTCAAAAAAAAAGAGAAGAAAAAGTGAAATGTGGATGTAACAACGCACTTTTAAAAAATAGTCTAAACATCTGAGGAATGTGTCTGTGTTTGCAGCGTCCAGCCAGCACAGAGATTGCTCTCAAGGGATGTAGGAACGACTGATTGAACGTGAACTGCGGTCATTAAATCTTTTATGTCTGTGTTAATGTCTACAAATAAGCCTTAATTTCTGTAGTTGCTGCATATCTCACACGGCTCCTGGCAAACTGAAGAGTGTTTCATGAATTCAGGACTTCATTGTGTTTGCTGTGAATCAGTTTGTTTTGTACTGACGATGATGTTGGCTAACTCCCTGATAACCAGTACTTATTTGAAATAATGTTCTCGGGATTATTTTAAGCACTGTGTAAGTATGAAATCATTTCATTCTCCTAACATCTCCTCAAAAAATATACTATTATATTCTACTTTACAAAAGGGGAAACTGAGGGACAGGAAAGTTAAGTGGAAGCAAAGTGGAAGAATCCAGATAATTTTATCTGATTGCTAGAGCAATGATATTCCGCGGGTAGAGCCTTAGACATTGTGTTTATCGCATTCCTCTTCCACCCACTGCATTCCGGATACTCCAACTTACTACCAACACACACACATGCACGCGCCTCTAAAATTCCGGAGACGTGGTCACCAATGATTTCTATGTGCTACGTGCTCAAATCATAGTAAGCACTTGTATATTCATAAACCAGCTTAAGAAGTGAAACATTACCATTCTTGTTGAGGAGCCTTGTGTAACCACCCTCCCAATCACTACTACTCTCTAACTGACCCTGAGATAACTGCTCTTCTGAACTTGGTATTCATCATTGCAATGTATGTCTTTATGTTTCTGCTACATACGTAAGTAAGCAGTATATAATATTCTATATTTTCTTTTCCTACTTTATTTTTCGTTACCTTTACTAGGTCCATCCGTGTTGACATATAGAGATATTTATTTATTTTCCCTGTTGTGTATAGGAGTTCCATGTAGAAACATGCAGTAAACATACAGTAATGTGTCTGTTTTTCTGTTGATGGAAATTTAAATTGTGTCCAACTTTATGATATCCAGTTTCTTGCTAGTCTCCAGCATCAATTAATGTAGTGTCCCTACCTTCTTAAAGCTCCCTCTTCCCTGTTTCCCATGAAGCCACCTGATTTTTTTTTTTTCTTTACCTCTCGAATTTCTTCTTCTCAGTCGTATTCTTGGGCTTCTCTTGCTTACCCATTCTAAATGTTGCTGTTCGTCAGGTTTCTACCCTCAGCTTTCAGCCTTCTGACATTGTACAATTTCTCTGGGTGTTCTTGTCTTCTGCTCAGCTGTAATTTCCCCACTGTAGACAGATGACTTCTAACACAGATAGTTCTCTTCCTCCATCAAATTGCCCCCCAGAAAGCCAAGATTTCTCGTTGCCCTCAGGATCAGATCTGTATCACATAGCTTGACATACAGGCTTCTTCATAATTTGACTACCTCTGTTGTCTCTCTCCTTGCTACGTTCTTCCTGGCATGTCTTCTCTAGATACACAGAACTGTTTGAAGTTTCTGATGTCCTATTGTTGCTGTCTGGGCCTTTTCATAGGCTGCTCCTTTATTTAGTGGGCTAACTTCCATTCTTTTCCCAGCCTTGGTTTGGGGCTTCCCTAAAAACCTGTTTCTCTCTAACCCTCATCTCTCTTCTCGTGCTTGTTTAGTACCTCACTACTGTGCTCCCTGACACCCTGTAGCATAACACTTAGAACATCCAATGATAAGCCTCTTTTTATATGGTTTTCCTTCCATAGTCTGTAAGCCCTTTAAAGGCAAGAACCATGTCTCATTCATGCTTACATTCCCTATGCGTAGCACAGCGTTAGCACAGGGGAAGTGCTGAATAACGACTAATTGTAGGAACATTCTTCCCTATTATCCTCACAAGCTATTGTCAGCACCCTGTGACCACTGCCTGTGAATGCAGCTCAGAGAAGACTTCTTCATAGTAATAATCATTTAACATATTCATTTAAAATTTATGTTTCCTGTGCTTACTTATTTTTAGGATGGCAAGATTTCCTTCAAGGACTTGCCTGATAATCTCAGAGTTCTCTGCGTCAGTTAAATTGCGACTTCATAGTTGCTTCAAAAAAAAAGTGGCTTCAGTTCTCCTTTCAGCATCTGGTGGGTTCACCCACACGCTTCCTTGAACACCAAATGAAAACTGCCTCTCTGCAGCACCTCTGGGATCCTCTGACAAACCAGGCTCACACCTGGCCCAAGACAAAATGCCTTGGCTTCCTTGCAGGTGCATGACTTGGGAGGGACGTTCTACTGGTATAAGAGATGAGCTCTCCTCCTTCAGGGGATCTGGTGAGTGTTTGAGTAGAATACAGCTAAATGGTATCGTTTAAGCTCTTATTCGCTGTGCTCTGCTCCCAGTCAATCCAGACAATGTTATACCCAGACTTCCTAGCTCACTTACCTTTCCATAAAACTGCAAGTTCGTCTGCTCATCTCTAACATTCATCCTCTTTGTAGTTGCCTCCAGAGCAGTGAGGTTTGATGGATCCAGGCACAGAGCAATGTCAACCTGGCCAGCAACATAAGCTGTCTTATTTTAACGGACATGTGGTCCCCATTTCTTTTTCCCATTACCTTCCTTATGGCTACTCACAATGGCTGTTCCAATTCCTTCTCCTTCATTCTTTTCATGTTGCCACTTGATATAGTTTGGCTGTGTCCCCACACAAATTTCACCTTGAATTGTAATAATCCGCACATGTCAAGGGCAAAGCCAGGTGGAAATAATTGAATTATGGGGGTGGTTTCCCCCATATTGTCCTTGTGATAGTGAATAAGTCTCACGAGACCTGATGGTTTTATAAACTGGAGCTCCCCTGCACAAGCTCTCTTGCCTGGCGCCATGTGAGATGTGCCTTTGCTTCTCCTTTGCCTTCTGCCATGATTGTGAGGCCTCCCCAGCCATGTGGAGCTGTAAGTCCATTAAATCTCTTTCCTTTATAAATTATCCAGGCTCAGTTATGTCTTTATTAGCAGCTTGAGAACAGATTAATACACCATGACACTTCATTCTACATCCCTGCTCTGTCACCTGAACAGGACACCTCTTACTTCACCAGGGAAACAAGTTCCAAATGTAAACTTTCTTGTCTTCTTTCTTCTGACTTTAGCTGCCTTCCAATCCATGCTCCACACTGCGGCCGCCACCACCTCCTCTGAAGAGAAGAATATGTGGTTCTGGCTCATGAATCATGTAATGAACCCAGCCGAGACGCTGTTGGACACAAGTCTCCTCCACTCCTCTTCAGACATCAGATGAGTTTTCGGTACTTGTTTGGAAAGTTCTCTGGGTAACATAACATGCCGGTACTTGTAGTGCTCCTCGAAGTACTTTTCCGGGTAATAGATCTGCTGTGGGCCATCCTGCTGGCACGCTGCAGGAAATGAAAGGCGAGCGCTAAGAGGGGAAATGAAAGAGAGTGCGAAGAGGGGAAATGAAAGAGAGCGCGAAGAGGGGAAATGAAAGAGAGTGCGAAGAGGGGAAATGAAAGAGAGCGCGAAGAGGGGAAATGAAAGAGAGTGCGAAGAGGGGAAATGAAAGAGAGCGCGAAGAGGGGAAATGAAAGAGAGTGCGAAGAGGGGGTGCAGAAGGCAACATGTCCCCGTCCGGCCAAGGCAACGATTGATTCGCGAGAGACTAACCGGATCCCGCATCTCTTGTGGGTCCCCATAGACACATAGCAGATGAAGCAATCAGACAGGATTTTTATGCTCAGAGAGCTAATATGAGACCTGTCCCCAGTGGAGATGGGCACGTGTCCAGAGAGGGGCTTCAGCACTGTGCTCCCCCCGCTTCCCCAATGCCTGTCCACATGGGAAAACGTAAAGGCAGAAAAGCTAACCAGCTGAATAATGGTGAGGAGACGACCTTTTCACTAGGGAAACTTGTAAATGCTTTGTGCACAAACCCAGGGCTCACGGAGGTATTAACCCAGGCACTATCATTCAGTTTGCCAGGGTTATACGGAGAGCACAAAAGCTGCACCTCAGCAGTTGTCACTGACATTGAACACACGGGAATGGGACTCCCTGCAGTTCTATACCACCAAACCTCACATCTCACACTAATGTCAGGGCAACCAGTGCGTGACTTGGCGGGCACCTTCGGAGGGAAGAAAAGCCCTCAGCATCCTCATAGCCCAGCTTCCTCACAGCCCAGCTTCATGGACCACAGATTTCTTTAACATAGCATAAGCAAGTGGATGATTGTTCTAGATTGTCACTAGTGTTATGTCAAACCATATCACTGAAGTCCATTGAAAGCTCTCTTTCTAGCAACAAACACACAGGAAAAACATTTGCAGCTCTTGTTGCCTTTGGATATATGCATTCCCAGAATAAACTCCTTCCTGTGAAACTAACCCTAGCACTTAGTCTGGGCAGAAAGGAATTCTAACTCCAGTACCTTTCAACATGCGGTTAAGAATATGCTAAAACTTAGACAGTCACATACTGCATTATGACTTTTCAGCCAACAATGGATGGCAAATATGATGATTATAATGGAATTGAAAAAGTACACAATCATGTTTTATGATTGTGTCTATGACATTACTGTACACTATTGTAGACTTTATAAACACTGTACACCTCACGTGTCTGTGGTGATGCTGATATTAAAAACCCTACTGTCCTACCTATGAATGTATAACACATACAATTACATATAGTATATAATACTTGATAATGATAGTAAATGACATGTTACTAGTTCGTGTATTAACTATACTATGGTTTTTATTGTTATTTTACAGTATACTCCTATTTTTTAAAGTTAACTGTAAAACAGCCTCAGGCAGGTCCTTCAGAAAGTATCCAGAAGAAGGCATTGTTATCATAGGAGATGACAGCTCCATGCATGTTATTGACCCTGGAGACCTTCCACTGGGACAAGATGTGGAGGTAGAAGACAGTGATATTGATGGTCCTGACCCTGTGTAGGCCTAGGCTAACGTGTGTGTTCATGTATTTGTTTTTAACAAAAATTTTTTTTTTAATTTAAAAAAATGTAATAGAAGAAGTTTGTAGAATAAAGATAAAAAGAAATAAAATATTCAAAGTATTTGTGGTGTTTTTTTGTTTGTTTGTTTTTGAGACAGAGTCTCACTCTGTCACCCAGGCTAGAGAATAGTGGCTTAATTTCGGCTCACTGCAACCTCCATCTCCCGGGTTCAAGCAATTCTCCCTGCCTCAGCCTCCCAAGTAGCTGGGACTGCAGGCACCTGCCACCACGTACAGCCAATTCTTTTTTTGTATTTTTAGTAGAGGCAGGGTTTCACCATGTTAGCCAGAATGGTCTCAATCTCCTGACCTCGTGATCCGCCCACCTTGGCCTCCCAAAGTGCTGGGATCACAGGCATAAGCCACCGCGCCTGGCCGGCCCTTTGTGTTTTAAGCTTAGTGTTTTAAGCAAAAAATCCAAAAAGTTAAAAAAAAAATTAAAAGTTTATAAAGTAAAAAAGTTAAAGTAAGCTAAGGTTAATTTATTATTGAAGGCATTTAAAAAACTAACAAATTTAGCGTAGCCTATGTGTACAGTGTTTATAAAGTCTACAATAGTGTACAGTAATGTCCTAGGCCTTCTCATTCACTCACCACTCACTCACTGACTCACCCAGAGCAACTTCTAGTCCTGTAAGCTCCATTCACGGTCAGTGCCCTATATAGGTGTACCATTTTTAATCTTTTATGCCGTATTTTTACTGTCACTCTTCTATATTAGATACACAAATACCACTGTGTTACAACTGCCTATAGGATTCAGTACAGTAACATGCTGTACAGGTTTTTGGTCTAGGAGCAATAGGCTGTACCAGATAGCCTAGGTGTATAGTAGGTTTTACCATCTAGGTTCGTGTAAGTGTACTCTGTGATGTTCAAACAATGATGAACTCGCTTAATGATGCATTTCTTAGATCCTATCCCCATTGTTAAGCATGTATACATGTACACAATCATGTTTTATGTCCCAGGATACAGTTTGTATTTTCTAAAAATAACCATAGCACTATTTCCAGTCCCTCATTGTCTTCCAGAACTTTGCTACCCTCCACCAAATGTTGAAGACGTATTACCTTTCCTTTAGAGTTGGGTGGAATCCATTGCTGTCTCGGTGACTAGAATGCAGCAGACATGAGTGCATTCATTTCCTAGAGCTCCTGTAACAAAGTGCCATAGATTGGGTAGCTTAGGAAAAAAAAAAAAAAAAAAAGAACAGAAATGGATTCTCTTACAGTTTCTGAGGTTAGACATCTGAAATCAAGGTGTCAGCAGGGTTGGTTCCTTCTGAAGCTGCTTAGAACAACAGAAATTTATTTTCTCAGAGTTCAAGAGGCCAGCCGTCAGAAATCAAGGTATTCGCAGAGCTGGTTCCCAGCTTTCCCTGGAGGCTTTGAGGGAGAATCTTTTCCTTGCCTCTCTCCCCTCTTCTGCTGGTTGCCAGTAATCCTTGGTATTCCTTGGCTTGTAGATCATGATTCCAATCTCTGCCTCTACTGCCACATGACACTATCCCCCACCTATATCCTGTGTCCAAATTTTCCTCCTCTTATAAGGACACCAGTCATTGGATTAAGGCCCATTCTAATGCAGTATGACCTCATTTTAACTTGATTATATCTGCAAAAATGTGATTTCCAAATAAGGTCACCCCCAGGGGTGAGAGTTCCAAGGTTAGGTCATAAAAGAAAATCCCTCTTCTGCCTGAATTTCTCTCCCAATAGATGATCACCATTGGAACGCAGCTACTATTTTATGGGAAAGCCTAGAACATATGAAGAGGCCACATGTAAAAGATCCAACTGACAGCCCCAGCGAAGGCCCCAGCCCACAGCTAGACATTTAAGGGAATGGGCCTTCAGATGATTCCAACCCCAGCCTTTGAGCTGTGCCAGCTGAAGCTGAGTAGAGCAGAGAAGAACCACCCCCACTCACCCCTGCCCAAAAATGCAGATTCGTGAGCAAAATATATGTAATTGCTCTTTTAATCCACTAAGTTTTAGAGTGGTTTGTTATGTAACATTCAATTACTAGAACATTACCCAATGTCCACCGCCCTACATGAGACCTTTGGAATCTCCTGTGGTAGGGTCACCTTTTGTCATGCGATCACGACCTGGGGATCTTGCTGTGGATTTCTTTTGAGTTCAACCATCCTTCTCTCTGGACATAGTATGAAGCAGTTTGGCTAGATACATAGGTGTTACCGGCTTCAGCCTGGCTTAAGTAAAGATGTAGCTAAGTACTGACAGAATTTAGCTACTTCTTTTGCTGGTGAGGTAGCTCTCCCAGCCTCTGGAGGACCAACCAGTGGCACAGAAGCGTAACTCTGATACTTACTCGTTGTGTGATCTGAGCCAAATTCCTCAAATTCTCCAAACTTTCTTTTCCGTCTGTAAAATTGGCATAATGATAACCATCTCATTTATGTAAGCTTGTAGCTCAATGTCTGGCTTATTTTAAATGTTCAAGAAGTAATAGGTGACTGTTTTAATTGAAAGTTAAAATGTTCAAAAATTTTTTCCTCTTAATATGTAAAATAACCTCATTAATGGAGGTTGTATAAACTCGTAAAACATATCCATACTTAGTAACCAATTGTAAGACTACGCCACTCTGGAATCTGGACTTTTCAGCATCAAGTAAGGGACAGTAAATATTTATAACAGCAACATAATCCTTGTTGCCACAGCTCACAAGGGCCTATTTATTAAAACAGGTGGCACTAAGCCAAGAGTGACTATTAAATTTGTAAGTTGAAAAGAATTTTATTTGAATAGCGATAGTCCCCTTACTAAGCAAAAGAAGACAAAAAAAAAAAAAAAAAGGCCTACACCAAACACTTGCGAATTTCTAACTAAATAGTTTCTTTTTTGCGATGGCAAGATTTATTCCTTATACTAGAAACACATGTGAGACCATGAGACTATGAATCCATGGTATGGGTTTGAAGATTGCAGAATTAACTGGACCTAGGGAGCACTTAGTTGATCCTTGGATCTCAAGTGGGGGCCAAATTTAATGCTTCTGAGTAATGTTATTTTTATATATGAGATTCTATGTACTATTTACTAGTAATTTTTTTCAGCTTTGTGCATGCATCGAAAACTCAGTCATTTTACAAATTGCAACATAAATAGGAATTCCATCCACACAGTTTTTGAAAGAAAGAAGTTTCTTTTAGCGAAGTCCACTCAATTTTGCTTGTTTCATTTTCCTATTTGCAAGTATATACTAAGGAGAAGCCATTCTTACTGATATTGCTGGCCTTTTTCAAAGATCCTTCCCACTTGCCTCTTACAAACTGAGGCTCTACTGACAAATGGCTTTTTCTTCCTGCATTCTGTGGAAAGCTCACGGATGCTGAATGCTAAGTGGAAGGCAACCAAAACCCAAATTCACAAATCTGTGCACTTGAAAATGTGCCGTTGGAGTCAATCCTTGTCTGGAGCCTGGAGGAATATACTCGATTCTGTTGCTAGGTGGCAATGTTCCTTTACCAAAAGGGTGGTTATTAGCGTCTGCTCTAAAACAGAAAGGAAAACGCTGCCTTCTTGACCTCTCCTTAGCAACTTTTTAACCAGACTTCTTGGTTTAAGACCACAAAGAGACATCAGTAACGTCAGAAATTCCAAGCCTGGAGTACACAAATGAAAACTTATTCCCCTGGTCACTATACCTTGGAAACCTCTGTGATATAAAGCACATGATTGCTTCCAATGACTGTAAAAATCCTCTCTAGGCTGGGAGTAGAAGTCTATTCCAGGCCTTAGTGAACAAGTAATATAATCTCAATGTCCAATGATCAGTGGTATAGTATTAATTTTATTTATGAAAAAACAGCCCTTGCATTGAGATTCTTTTTTAAAAAAGGAGTTTCTTCCATCCCATTATCAGTTAGGGTTACCAGATTTAGTAAATCAAAATACAGGACAGCTGGTTAAATTTGAATTGCAGATAAACAATGAATACATTTTTTAGTATAAGTATGATCCATGCAATAATTTGCAACCTACTGCTACTAAAAAAAAGTATTTGTTATTTATCAAAAAAAGTTCTGAATGAATGGGCCTGGTACCTACATTTTAACAAATACTTATGGTGTTTCAGTACAGATAATTCTCAGATCACACTTTCAAATAGCAAGAGTCTGAAGCTGTGGGATCATGAATCTCCTTGAGAACCAAGTCTTTTCCCGGAAGGCACTCATATAAGCTCAGTACTCTCACACTTCAGTGAAAGAACTGAAATTCAGAATTGCCTAGAGCCTACAAACCTCATGAACCCCAAGTTAAGCACTAGCCTTAGTAATCTCAAGTGGTTTACTGAAAAGCTGAGGTCTTCCACAGAAGTGAGAGGAGAACAGGCTCATTTTGAGCCCTCCCACTTGGCCTACTCCTTGTCCTTCCCAACACTTCTCAGCACAAGGAGCTTTTTTTTTTTTTACTTTCCACAAGAAATAATATCCTGCAACAGTGTGAGTTCCCTCATACTGTTATGAGGGACGTACTTTTTCCGTAGTGCCTCCCGGTTAGCTCTGTAAAAGGATCGTTTGGAAATAGGGTCTGCCTGAATGAAGCCTAGAAGCTGTAAACAAAATTCATCTTCATCAATGATGCAAGTAAACAATTCTGGGCCAAGCTGAACCACAGAGAGGCCATCTTAAATGCCCATCAAGCCATAAAAGGGTAGCCAGGAGATTGAAATGTTACACCCGTGTAAGGCAGGGAAGTAATTCTGTAGTTAAAATAAAATAGCAGGCTCATACACTTGAAGAGGGTTATTAAGCAGAGGTTCTCACCTTAGCTCTGTGAGAACTAGTCTTGCAGATGCCTTGAGAAGGCGTCGTCTCAGCGTGGGACTCTGAGGGCCTTGGTGTGCTGACCCTGTGGCAGAGCCATTGCCCGCTACACACTAGCTTTGGGTGGGAAGTGTAGAAGTTGCAGTGAAGTCCCGCACTCATGGAGCAGCTGTGGTGCTGAGAAAGTGTCTTAGAAGGTTGTGTTCAGAGATAAGGCACCCACGATACCCTTCTGAAGGCCCTTTAAGCTGCTCATCTGGCCACCTGTAAAGCATCTAAGGCACCCTGGCCCCAGGTTGGGGATGGAACCACAGTAAGGCTGTGGTATTACTGTCCCTTGGAACTGAAATAGTGCTGGGTAAGATGGCACTGGGACTTGGTTGAGTCACTAAGGTAGAAGTCCCAAGGCCCTCCATTAAGTTGCTCCCACCTGAAAGTCCGGGCCTCGTGAGGGTAAAAACTGATACACAGGTGTCTCTGAAGCTGCTGGAGCTCCCGCTGGGCTGGACCAGAGCCCTTCCGTAACCTCGGCACTCTTGCAAGAGAAGGCAACCCCGCTGTATTACACTCTCATGGGCTGGAATAGGCCTGAGTCCCAGGCTTCAGCGCTGTGGGTTTATAGGGATAACCACTTCTCCAGATGTACCAAGGTTAATTTATTTCAATGACTCTATTGGTTAGCCTCCTACTGGCTCTCAACCCAGCCTCATGGACCTCTTTAATTCATAAAGGTAGGCTGGCATGGGGAGAGTATTGCTCCATTTTCCTTTGGAGATAAAAGTCTTAGTATATCTTAATTACCAGACAATGGAGTCTTCATTCCTTCTTTAGATTTGCCTAGCCAAGAAAACCTCAGAGTAACATTCCAAGAGCAAAGATGAACATCTATCCTGAAAACAAATAAACAAACAAACAAAAAAGCTGCTTTTGACTACAAAGCTATAGCAGGACACTTTCTCTGCGGTGAAATGACTGAGTCAAAGGATACGGGCATTTGAAAAGCCCTCTTTTGTGTAACCACTATGTGGAATAAAGACAACTCATGTGATGTAATTGTAAAACAATTTCTTATTTCCCAGTGCCTCCTTAACTCTTTCGTTCTTCCTCTCTCCTGACTGAAAACTCCTATGGATCCAGGTGATGATCGAAACTTTAATCTTCATTCAAAGGTAAATCACCCTTCTTTTCCCACTGTGGTACTGTTTCAGGACATGGTCGACTTGGCTCTGTCCTACCCACAGCACTTTCCCTCCATCTGCCCATCAAGGCTGTCTTGGCTTCCTCAGGCTGGAACTGGGAGGGTGGGAAAGGAAGTGAAAAGGGCAAGAAAGTTCTTATTTGATTGATGTTGTCAGTGGATGGCTTCTGCTTGCTGGAGCGTGAAGCTGTTTTTTTTCTCTTATGTGCATTTTTTCTGGGTTCTCATGAAAGCTGCCATTGTTGGGGGATGCTTCTCTTTCCATTTCTTTGATGTGGGCAAATGTTGTCTCTTCTAGCTGGTCACTGGCAGCTCCTCTGGCGACCTCTCACCATCCAGTGACTCATGGCTAGCTTCCTTCTGCTGATGTTCGCTTAGTCTTCAGATAGTCCTCAGAAAGATTCTTGATGCTCCCAGACCGCCTACCTCTCAAGAGTGGTACAAACCTCTTCCTCAGGAAATACACTTTCTTTGGCCACAGCCACCTCTCCTAGATCAGCTGCTAAACACTTCTATCTCATTGTGTTTACGTTTCTTGGTGGGAATCAGATACAAGTATAGTCCTGTAAATCAAGCTTGTCCAACCTGTGGCCATAAACTTTTTAAAACGTTAGATTTGTTTGCGAATTTTTTTAAAGCTAATCAGCTGCTGTTGGTTAGTGCATTTTATGTATGACCTAAGACAATTACTCTTCTTTCAACGTGGTCCAGGGAAGTCAAAAATTGGACACTGCTCCCTTAAACTGAATGTAGTACATCTTGAATTCTCTATGTGGGCTTCTTAAAACCATTAAGTGGGAAACATCTTCTATTCCTCACCCTTGTTGAGGTATCTAGCACTCCAACATCTATCTCCAAAATCCTTCTCCCAGTTTCACCTTCAACTTCCATGTACTTCATCCTCTTCATATTTTTAATGTGTGTGAGGGATGAGATCTGTCTTTGGTGTTCAGATATTTCTTTTGAAAATTTGTATTTTGTTTTAGCAACTCACTTTGAAATGCAATTTATATTGTATCTTGATTCCTCAGTCAAAATCTTCACGGAACAGCCAATTGCATAAGAAAGATTTGCTCTTGTCACATAATCATAATTTCATATCAGGTATAAACCTGAAGGATTTGCAGGTGATATCATTGCAGCTGCCATTTACTAGCCACCCACAATATTCATTTACTCATGAGAGATTATTCATTGGTGGCCCTATGGAAACCAGATCCTCATTTGATTTCTCATTGATGTCGTCATTGCTAAATCTTTGAAGGTAGAGATCAGCTTTTCCACTTCTTCCATGAGCTTCTTCAGCTCGTCCACAGAGGCATAGAAGTAATGAGAAAACTGGTTGATATGGTTACCATTTTGCTTATGCCTCAAAAAATTAAATACAATGTGTTTATTAAAGCAAAAGTTGACTGATGACTTACATATAATAAAAGCTATACACATTTATCACAAAAAGCTCAAATTGCAAAGAAAATTAGAAAGTGGGAAAAAGTAATGCATGGTCCCAACACCCAAAGAGGTAATGAGATAGTCTTTTTACTTAATTGTTTTCATTTTTTTCATAGATGTAATAATAATGTACTGATCCCTGGGTCCTGCCCCAAATATTCAGATTTATTTGGTATGGGTGCATGTTCTAGACTCAGTGTTTTTCAAAAGCTCCTTAGTTGATTGCGACATGCTTAGTTGATTGCTTGCTCTGGGTGCCTGCCATTGACTTGTTCTCCATGCTTTTTCTGTATTCTTGGTTAATTAGGCCATGAAGAATGGATCGTAGAATCCACTGAGAATCAACTGTAATCATAAGTGTGTGTCAACATGAGAGGGAACCAGTCTTCTAATTACCAGTTCATACTGGATGCACATCTACATCTGGCCACTCATGATGAAGGATAATGATGGATAGGGATAAGTCGGTTTCCTTATCACCATGAGGACAGCCTGACTGCTTCCCCAATCCCCAACTCCCTCAAGGCTGGCATCAGAGACTAGTTAGCTTTCCATGTCGGAGGATTTACTGCAAGTGATATCACTGTGGCAGTCTGACTCTCTAGGGGTCACAAGTCATAGTTACAAGGGTTTTTAAAATCCAGTGACAACTTTTAGGTTGCACTGAACTGTGAGAAAGGAATTGGAAGAGTCTTGGGGCTTATTTTATGAGAAGTCTCAAGGAACCTTTTATGGTTGGTTGCACCCACAAACAACTTCATAATCAAAATGACTTGCTCCATCATAGTTTCAGAAACCTTGGAGGGGAGGACAGAAATGATCAGGACCCTTCTCAATGCTTTCTCTTCTCAGGAGGCTACGTATCAGAAACAGATGTGTTAGCCCTCAGATCGATGGTGGGAAACGTGTCAGGAGACTCAGAATGGAAATACACGTGCTCACATCGCATACTGGTTTTGCAGATAGCTTGTATTATAATTTGTAATAAAATTATGGTAGTTAGCCCAGCTGCTAGATCTTGTTATTTATTAATAAAGCACACATATTACATAGTATTGTAGTATTTTGTCAATGGTATTTCAATGTTACTGATATAATCATAGGTTTTTATATTGTATTTACAAACATAAACAGGCTTTTGTTTCATATTATTTTGATGAGTGATGCATGTCATTTTCGTTTTTAATTTAGAGGTGATTTTGGAATTGGGAGGAGAAAACTAGCAGAGATAACTAGGAAAATTTACATTGTTATAGCTTCTATTTTTTAAATTCTATACTTTATTTCCTGTGTTTCCAGGATACTTTTTCATCTGATATTATGGCTTACATATGCTCATTTGTTGCCACATTTTAATTACCTTTCCCAGTGAATAATTATTTGCTTCCAGATAGTGGGCTGGTACGATTCCCGCTGGTTCTATTTTGAAACCAATGATAAGGTACATTAGCGAGGCTCAAAGTTGCTCCCACGAGACTGTTTTCCTTTTCCCATGATGTGGCCTCTTCTTTTCACAGTGTTAGAAATTGTAACTCAGGCACAATGCTTATTAGCTTGTTCTCTTTTCCCTGGGTCACAGATGGAGACGTGGTTTTTAAAATATCTCATATTAAAAGTTCCAAAATCAAGAGCAGGGTGATGTACCACCACCGCCAGGTTGATATTCTAGGAATAAATGTCAAGAATAGAGATAGAAATTACATATTACAGGCGGCCTCATCATAAACATTCTCAGGGCTGTTTTTCTTGCGTAACGTGCTGCAACCCTGCTCCTGTACGATTTTCTCAGAAGTACACAAGTGAGAATGGCGTCTTAGAGCTTTGTTCTACCAGATACAAGAGAAAACGAAATTTATATTAGCATTAGTGAAAGTTAATATTAAAAAAAAGTGCAATATGTTTCTTCTTGTGCATTTTAATACCTCCCCATCTAATGGAGAAAACTGTATTTCCACTACATGCAACATCAAATGCACCACCATACACATTCATCATGATGTATTCCGTCATTTGTGAGTCCTGTGTAATTCCCTTGCAATTGTCCTGGTATGATACAAGGTCAACTCATTTCCTATTCAACATATTTGGTGAGCTATCTAGAGACAAAACAAAGTGTGCAGGAGCAGATTAGTATGTCATGCTATGTAGCTAAATAGTTCTTTTTTTTATTATTATACTTTAAGTTCTGGGACACACGTGGAGAACATGCAGGCTGGTTACATAGGTATACATGTGCCATGGTGGTTTGCTGCACCCATCAACCCGTCATCAACATTAGGTATTTCTCCTAATGCTATCCCTCTGCTTGCCCCCCTGAGAGGCCCCGGTGTGTGATGTTCCCCTCCCTGTGTCCGTATGTTCTCATTGTTCAGCTCTCACATATAAGTGAGAACATGTGGTGCTTGCTTTTCTGTTCCTGTGTTAGTTTGTTTAGAATGATGGTTTCCAGCTTCATCCATGTCCCTGCAAAGGACATGAACTCATTCTTTTTTATAGCTGCATAGTATTCCATGGTATATATGTGCCACATTTTCTTTATCCAGTCTATAATTAATGGACATTTGGGTTGGTTCCAAGTCTTTGCTATTGTGAACAGTGCTGCAATAAACATACGTGTGCATGTGTCTTTATAGCAGAATGATTTATAATCCTTTGGGTATATACCCAGTAATGGGATCACTGGGTCAAATGGTATTTCTAGTTCTAAATCCTTGAGGAATCATCACACTATCTTCCACAATGGTTGAACTAATTTACACTCCTACCAACAGTGTAAAAGCATTCCTATTTCTCCACATCCTCTCCAGCACCTGTTGTTTCCTGACTTTTTAATGATCACCATTCTAACTGGCATGAGATGGTATCTCATTGTGATTTTGATTTGCATTTCTTTAATGACCAGTGATGATGAGCTTTTTTTCATATGTTTGTTGGCCACATAAATGTCTTCTTTTGAGAAGGATCTGTTCATATCATTTGCCCACTTTTTGATGGGGTTGTTTGTCTTTTTCTTGTAAATTTATTTAAGTTCCTTGTAGATTCTGGATATTAGCCCTTTGTCAGATGGATAGATTGCAAAGATTTTCTCCCATTCTGTAGGTTGCCTGTTCACTCTGTTGAAAGTTTCTTTTGCTGTGCAGAAGCTCTTTAGTTTAATTAGATCCCATTTGTCAATTTTGGCTTTTGTTGCCGTTTCTTTTGGTGTTTTAGTCATGAAGTCTTTGCCCTTGTCCTGAATGGTATTGCCTAGGTTTTCTTCTAGGATTTTTATGGTTTTAGGTCTTACATTTAAGTCTTTAATCCATCTTGAGTTAATTTTTGTATAAGGTATAAGGAAGGGGTCCAGTTTCAGTTTTCTGCATATGGCTAGCCAGTTTTCCCAACACCATTTATTAAATAGGCAATCCTTTCCCCATTGCTTGTTTTTGTCAGGTTTGTCAAAGATCAGATGGTTGTAGATGTGTGGTGTTATTTCTGAGGCCTCCGTTCTCTTCCATTGGTCTATATATCTGTTTTGGTACCAGTACCATGCTGTTTTGGTTAATGTAGCTCTTTTGGTTCCATATGAAACTTAAAGTAGTTTTTTCGAATTCTGTGAAGAAAGTCAATGGTAGCTTGATGGAAGTAGTGTTTAATCTATAAATTACTTTGGGCAGTATGGCCATTTTCAAGATATTGATTCTTCCTTTCCATGAGCATGGAATGTTCTTCCATTTGTTCATGTCCTCTCTTATTTCCTTGAGCAGTCATTTGTAGTTCTCCTTGAAGAGGTTCTTCGCATCCCTTGTAAGTTGTATTCCTAGGTTTTTTATCTCTTTGTAGCAATTGTGAATGGGAGTTCACTCATTATTTCACTCTCTGTTTGTCTATTATTGGTGTATAGGAATGCTTGTGATTTTTGCACATTGATTTTGTGTCCTGAGACTTTGCTGAAGTTGCTTATCAGTTTAAGGAGTTTTGGGGCTGAGATGATGGGATTTTCTGAATATACAATCATGTCATCTGCAAACAGAGACAATTTGACTTCCTGTTTTCATATATGAATATCCTTTATTTCTTTCTCTTGCCTGATTGCCCTAGCCAGAACTTCCAATACTATGTTGAATAGGAGTGGTGAGAGAAGGCAGCTTTGTCTTATGCCAGTTTTCAAAGGGGAATGCTTCTAGCTTTTGCCCATTCACTGTGATATTGGCTGTGGGTTTGTCATAAACAGCTCTTATTATTTCGAGATACGTTCCATCAATACCTAGTTTATTGAGTGTTTTTAGCGTTAAGGTGTGTTGAATTTTATCAAAGGCCTTTCCTGCATCTATTGAGATAATCATGTGGTTTTTGTCATTGGTTTTGTTTATGTGATGGATTACGTTTATTTACTTGCATATGTTGAACTAGCCTTGCATCCCAGGATGAAGCCAACTTGATCATGGTGGATAAGCTTTTTGATGTGCTGTTGGATTCAGTTTGCCAGTATTTTACTGGGTATTTTTGCATTGATGTTCATCAGGGACATTGGTCTGAAATTTTCTTTTTTTGTTGTGTCTCTGCCAGGTTTTGGCATTAGGATGATGCTGGCCTCATAAAATGAGTTAGGGAGGAGTCCCTCTTTTTCTATTGTTTGGAATAGTTTCAGAAGGAATGCTACCAGCTCCTCTTTGTACCTCTGGTAGAATTCAGCTGTGAATCCATCTGGTCCTGGACTTTTTTTGGTTGGTAGGCTATTAATTACTGCCTCAATTTCAGAATTTGTTATTGGTCTATTCAGGGATTCGACTTCTTCCTGTTAAATTACATCTACTATTGGCATCAAAACTCTTCAGGATCCATAACCTCTCTCTAATCTTCCCAATACAACCCTACCCACAGCACTGCTTCCAAGACCATCTATGTTTTTCTGAAATGATGTACAAATTTAAGTTTAGTTATCAAATTTGCTTTATATTGTACTTCTATTTATATTGACATTAAGCACTCCAGGCCTGGGCAACAAAGCAAGACTCTGTCTCGAAAGAAAGAAGGTTGGGCATGATGGCTCATGCCTGTAATCTCAGCAGTTTAGGAGGCCAAGGCAGGCAGAGTACCTGAGGTCAGGAGTTCCAGACCAGCCTGGCCAACATGGAGTGAAACCCTATCTCTACTAAAAATACAAAATTAGCCAGGCATGGTGGTGCATGCCTGTAATCCCAGCTACTTGGGAGGCTGAGGCAGTAGAATCGCTTGAACTTGGGGGGCAGAGATTGCAGTGAGCGGAGATGGCGCCACTGTACTCCAGGCTGGGCAACAAGAGTGAAACTCCATCTCAAAAACAAAAAACAAAAGAAAGAAGCCCCAATTTTTCAGATGTAGTGATACATTTTCGCTCACTACTGCTTCTTTTCTTCCATGTGTTACCCCCCTTTATTCTTCCTGGAGCACATTCTTCCTTACTTTTTTATAAAATAATTATGGATGATAAATTTTATGGAAAACATTTCTTCAGCAATCATCCTTAAATACTGCTTTAGATTAAAGAAGAACTATGGACCAGAATTCCCACAGAAATTTGAAGACATATTCCTTCTCCCTCTTGCGTACTGTACTTTAAATGAGTTACGGGTCAATTTGATTCTTTCTCCTTTGTACTTTTTTATTCTCTCTGAGTAACATAGGATATTCATTTTATACTTAAAATTTTACTAGGCATTTGTAGGTATTTTCATTATTTTTTAAGGTATTTTTAATTATTTTTCTTGCTCACCATTTAGTAGACAAACGCTTCTAATCTGAATATTCAAGGCTTTTTCCAAGGCAAGAAGAATTTTCTATTCTTTGATTCTTTCTTTCTTTCATTCTACTCCTAAAACTGAGACATTAGAACACCAGGGATCTATCCTCTGAGTCTATCTTTTCTCTAACATCTTTCATTTTTTCTCTTTTACACATTCTGCACAAATAAGGTAGATTGACATTCCACTTTACTAATTCTGTCTTCAGCAGTGTCCCTCAGCCCTTCATCGAGTATAATGTGTTTCAGCAATTATGTCTTTAATTTACAAAATTCCCGAGTGCTTATATTTCACAATAGCCTTCTTTTCCTTGATAACGTATCTTGCCAAGTTCATCTAAAGTTACATCTATATTCTTCATCTATTCTCTGTATTGACTCTACTTCCATGAGGATTAGTTCTATTTGTTGAGTTTGGAGCCTCTTTCATGCAATCAATTTTCCCATGAGTAACTCTTTCTCTTAACTCCAACTGTTTCTGAGTTTGGCAATATTCCAAGGCTCTTGTTGTAGTATTCACTTTTTTCTCATAGGAAGTTGAGAGTTTCTCCCCTGGGTTTTGTCATCAATCTATTTCCTCTTGGATCTTCCAGAAATCCCTGATGGCTTTTGAAGTATGGTGCATATCTTTAGGCCTGTATAATACACAAGTGTAGGTTTATGGTTGTATATGATTCTTGTTTCTATTTATATTGACATCAAGCACTCCAGGCCTGGGCAAGAAAGCAATAATAAAAAATTATTTTGTTTTCTCTTTGGTTATTGCTTCTTGCATATATTTGGTCTGAAATCCCACAAGGAGGAGAAGTGAGCATCCGGGAAGGACCCTTTGATTCTTGGCAGTAATGTCATCATTACAGCATACAAAATCCCTCCTTCCCAAAGCCCATGCATATGGACTACCAGTGAGGGTCATGTGGATAGCTACATAAGAACTAGTATTGGGGGCAAAGTATCACATAGGGAAGAATGAGGTCCTTGGTGTACCTGTGACAACTGATACTGTAACTCGAATTAATATTAGTTTTTAGGAAAAGAGATACTTTGGAGTCAGAAAGTGCTCATCTCAAAACAGAGCTTCCATATATAAGTGTTTTAGGTCTGGCAAGTGGAGTAATTTTTAAAGAATTTTTCACCAGAGCTTTTTTCCCCTTTATTTTATTTCTCAGGCAGGACGGTGGGCCAGTATTTTAATCTGTAAAAGCCATTTCATTCCTAAGGACTAGAGAACACTAATGTGTGAAATATTTGGAATTTAAATTCTCAGTGCACTAGAATGGTAGTTTCAAATCTAGTTTCTCTTTATGCTGTTTTGAAGAGAAGGCAAGGAAAAGAAAATCACTGTGGAATTCAGCTTTGGATTCATGTGGCTTGTCCTTAGGTCCTGGAATTTACCACCTGGCCCCTGCCCATCAGGGTTTCCACCAGCATATGATCTCGTGCTGGTTCTCACTTGTTCATTTCATAAGCGCAAATCTTAGATGTGAGCCCAGTTTGTGGGGTCAACTGTGGTGGGTTGGAGCTGGGGGTTGGCATGAAGGTGATCTTGTTTTAAATAATGAATGTGTAAAGACAATTGGAAACCCGTATATTAGTCAGGTTGATGTAGAGGAAAAACTCAGTGTCATTCTTAAAAGTTCAAGAGCTGAAGAGGAAATTTAAAAGCCTGTGCCCAAACACTGTGCCTCCAGGATGCAGGTTTGCTTCAAACCCCAAAATGGAATGTGATTGTCTCATGAAACAGGTGTTGGTCATACAGTCATGACAGGCAGAATCTGAAACATGTCTTCTATTTTCTCTCTCTTGTTTTATTTGTCTATCCACCTTTCCCAAGAAAACATTGAGTGCCTGCTATGTTCTTTGACTGCCAACAGCAAGGTGGTCTGGATTACACCATGTGCTGAGATCTAGAGAAATAACTTTGCTTGGAAGCAAACTGCTGTCACAACTCCTCATTCGCTTTATTTTGTGGGCATAGGCTAACCCACTGATGTTCTTGCAAGTTCTGCTGATCCTTTTGAGTGTCAGAAAACCAGAGTGGTGAAACAAATGGGTTTGGATTAGCCCTGTTTTAGAGGTGTTTGAGGGAGCTCCACCCATCCCAGTGGAAGATTTTCCAGGTCACAGCTTCTGAAAAAGGAATTGAAACTCCATCTGAGTTTAGCAACTCCAGCTGAAAGCGAACAACATAAGAAGTGAAGATGGTGAGAATAACAGACCATAATTTCTTTCAGATTTTAATTTCAACCAAAGGAGATAGATTCTGTTTCTCAGCTATAATTTCTCTCTAGTGAATTAAATGGGAGAAAGTTCAGATTGTTTCAAGTTTGGGGTATTCTTTATTGCATTACTTTGGCTTGTGGAATAAACTCCAATGAGCTAGTCTGAATATCATGACTGTGCATAGGAAATAGAAAATGGAATAGGAGTGAATTTTTTCCTTTAAGTACTCTGCAACCTTTAAGTTAACTTAATATCCCATTGTGATTTACTTCGGGGTCTTTTGGGGGCAATAGTTAAACAGATTCTAGGAGGGTTCTAAGGGACAAGAGATGATATAATATAATGTCATCTAGTGGGTAGAAGCCAGGTATAATATTGGGGGAATTTCTCCAAGTCTGGTGGAACCAAGCTACTTTACAATACTGTTGGGTTCTGACCAATTGATACTGTTTGCCTGGGACTTATTTTTTCTTTCTTTCTTTTTTTTGGGGGGGGGTGGGGGACAAAATCTCACTCTGTCACCAGGCTGCAGTGCAGTGGCATGGTCTCGGCTCACTGCAACCTCCACCTCCTGGGTTCAAGAGATTCTCCTGCCACAGCCTCCCAAGTAGCTGGGATTATAGGCACACGCCACCACGCCTGGCTAATTTTTGTATTTTTTTGGTAGACATAGGGTTTCACCATGTTGGCCAGGCTGGTCTTGAACTCCTAACCTTGTGATCCACCCACCTCGGCCTCCCAAAGTGCTGGGATTACAGGTATGAGCCACCATGCCCGGATGCCTGGGACTTTCTTAATTTTAGTGTCCCAGAAACCCTCACCCTATCCCTGTATGAGTGGAGGATAGCTCACCGTCCATGGACCTTAATCCCTGTTTGCCATCCCTGGGGGATGAGAGAATCAAAAACAAAGATGAAAGTAGAGGGGACACTTTAACTATCTCTGCCCACCTGTTCCCTCAGAAGGATAAAGGGAGGGGTTTTTTAGTGGTCTTCTTCTTCAAATTATTTATTTATTTATTTATTTATTTATTTATTTATTTATTTATTTATTTTAGAGAGAGAGAGAGAGAGACAGAGTCTTGCTCTGTCACCCAGGCTGGAGTGCAGTGACACCGTAAGAGCTCACTGCAGGCTCAACCTCCCAGGCTCAAGGGATCCTCCCACCTCAGCCTACTGGGTAGCTAGGACTACAGGCATGAGCCACCATGCCTAACCAAGAACAGAGATTTTAGTCAACATGGTAAGACCCCCTGGGCTTTCATCAAGTGATATGTTTTTTTGTTTTGTTTTACTTTGTTTTTGAGATGGAGTCTTGCTCTGTCACCCAGGTTGGAGGCTGGAGTGCAGTGCTACGATCTTGGCTCACCGCAACCTCAGCCTCCCCGGTTCAAACAATTCTCCCAATTCTGCTGCCTCAGCCTCCCAAGTAGCTGTGATTATAGGTGTGTGCCATCATGCTCAGCTAATTTTTGTATTTTTAGTAGAGTTGGGGTTTCACCATGTTGGCCAGGATGGTCTCAAACTCCTGACCTCAAGTGATCTACCCGCCACGGCCCTCCCAAAGTGCTGGGATTACAGGTATGAGCCACTGTGCCCGGCCATCATCAAGTGTTTTTTTTTTTTTTTGTTTTTCTTTCTAGACGAAGTCTCGTTCTGTCCTCCAGGCTAGAGTGCAATGGCACGATCTTGGCTCGCTGCAAGCTCCACCTCCCGGGTTCATGCCATTCTACTGCCTCAGCCTCCCAGGTAGCTGGGACTACAGGCACCCACCACCGCGCCCAGCTAATTTTTGTATTTTTTTTTTAGTAGAGACAGGGTTTCACTGTGTTAGCCAGGATGGTCTCGATCTCCTGACTTTGTGATCCACCGGCCTAGGCCTCCCAAAGTGCTGGGGTTACAAGTGTGAGCCACCACTCCCGGCCCATCATCACGTGCTTTTTTACTTGTGGGTGGAAGTACTGCATTCTAAAAGTCTGCACCCACAAAGGAACTATTCTCTTGCTTTCCTGCCTCAGAACAAAATTGAATCTACTTCCCAGAGACCCGCCAACCATTCTGTTCCCCTCTAGTTTCCAGGGGGATTTTGGCCCCCAGGGGACATTTCTCAATGTCTAGAGATATTTTAGGTTATCACAACTGGGAGAGTTGGGTGTGCTACTGTCATTTAGTGGGTAGAAGCCAGGTATGCTGCTGAAAATCCTACACAGAACAGGTCAGTACCTCCTCACCTCCGCCAACAAAGAATTATCTGCTCCAAAATGCCGTTAGTGCCGGTTGTGAAACACTGCTCCTTACTTTTTTCTATGCCATGAGATTATGTATGTAAGTGAACCGGGGTATGGGCCATACTTTCTTTGCAAATACACTTGAGTGTGTTGCTTACATGTGGGGAAGCAGGAAGTCTTACTTAGGTTTCCAGGTCTTAACCATGTTTTTGAACATAGGTTTTGGGAGAGCCTTGCATTGTCTATCGTGTCTAATGATTTAAGAAGGAATAATAGGTTTCCCTTTTGCTGGTTATTCTTCATATTTGGTTCCCTCTTGATATGATATCCCAAATCTCGTACTGAATTGTAGCTCCCATCATTCCCACGTGTTGTGGGAGGGAGTCGGCGGGAGATAATTGAATCATGCGGGTGGTTTCCCCCATACTGTTCTCGTGGTAGTAAGTCTCACGAGATCTGATGGTTTTATAACAGGAAACCCCTTTTGCTTGGTTCTTATTCTCTCTTGCCTTCCGCCATGTAAGATGTACCTTTTGCCTTCTGCCATGATTGGGAGGCCTCCCCAGTCACATATAGCTGTGAGTCCATTAAACCTCTTTTTGTTTATAAATTACTCAGTCTCCGGTATGCCTTTATCAGTAGTGTGAAAACAGACTAATACACCTCCATTGGGAATTCCGCAGGGAAGAGTGATGAATATCAAGCTATGACATGGGTATTCCTTGTTCCTGGGCTATAGGACCATCATAATATCATGAACACTTTGCCTCCATCCATAGCTCCTCCTCTATCCATGTAGCATCAACCTTTCTCTCTATGCACAGTCTTTCCTACGAATGGGAAAACATGCTCATATTTCCTCCTACTGTTTAACAAATAAAAAAATTTTTAAAGCACAATAAAAAGCCCCTTTTCTTGATCTCACATCCTTGTTCTCTTCTTCATTTAATAGTGACGTTTTTAAAAATTAGTTAAGAAATGGCAAATTTAACACAACCAATAAGTGTTCCATTAATATGTGGTGGTGGATGAGGTGAACCCGTGCTCAGACACAGACCAGATATGTGGCCACAAGCAAAGCATAGGTTATTGCTTTCATGCAGCCTACTCTTAGTAAATACTGCTAAGGATGAATTAAAAAATTAATCAGTTGAATCACCTTTCAAAGCTCTTGCTAAAATCTGGACGTGGAAACATTAAGAAAGTAAGGAAAATTCAAAAGTTCAGGATCTTCTGGGTTGGGAACAGATACTTCCAACTCTGAAAGCCAGATTCTCATCTTCCCTGGCTCCCTTACAACTAGGACACAAGCATGTGACCTACAACTCAGCAATCAGGCCCTCGGAGTCAGACTTTGACCCAGTAACCAGCAACACAAAGAGGAGTCAGGGAATCAACGACTGTGCATAGTCAATTATCAGGATTGATCCTGTGAGAGCCCCCTCCACCTTCCAGAGGCAGTAGTGATGTTTTCTTTAGCCAGGTCAAAGGTCCAGAAGCAGTGATGAGACTACTACTGGCTAAGTTTCTTATCCAGTAGTGGAGGCAAGTGTGGACTTTGTGGGATCACTTTTGTGGACTTTGGATGTTTCTTGCTACATAGCCTCTAGACCTGCTTCTTCAGCTTTCCTGGATATGAAGAAAGCTTCTAAATATCATTTAATACATTAGTTTCTGATTCAATTGTCCAACATTTGTTTCTATTGTTTGCCACTAAGAACTCTAATTGGTACCCAGCTGAAGCTCCTTGGCCAAGTGGCAACCAAATGTGGTATAAATAAGACATTGTCAGGCCCTGTTGCAAAAAGGGCAGTCAAGCTAATTGTTGGACAGCAACACCATTTTTGATTAATTACATTTTGTCCCTGATTTTTCCTTCTCTGTTCGCTTCTTCCCCACTTGTGGTAGCTGTATCTGTTAAAATAAGAGTGGTATCAAAATTCTTTTTTGGATCTTAGGGTGAAATTTCTTCTCATCCCTTAAGCTATACTTAAGCCTTGGGCACATCGTAATAGATGAATAAAAAGAAAAGAAAAGAAAGGCAAAAGTAATAGGAAAATAAAGGAGAAATGATAAGAAATATGGATGTAAACTGCTCAGAATTCAATATTCTATGTCAGGTGTCTACAAGCATTTATTGTAAAGGATTAGTAAAGGGTTGCTATAAATATTTTTGGCTGTGTGGGCCATAGGTTTTTGTCACAGTGATTGAACTCTACCACTGAAACATACAAGCAGCCATAGATAACACTTAAACAGATAGGTACTGTTGTAAATAAAACTTTATTTATAAAAGGAAGTGGTAAGCTAGATTTGGCCCACTGGTCATTGTTTGTTGACCCTTGGTCAATGACATGGTAGGTGCTAGGTTTTTTTCTGTTTATATTTAGGGTCAATACTCTTATATTCATCCATTCATCCATTCTGGAATCACTTCTTGAACACCTATTTTGTCCCACCGTCCAAGATTTCTATAACTGAAGGAGCTCACATTCTGGGATGGATCAGGTGGCAGTAGTGCCATGTTGGTGCCCTGTCTATGTTCCCTCAAACTTAACTCTTCAGTGCATGCAGACCTAACTTCCTACTGCTGGCACCTTCATTTCTTTGCCTGGGAAATTTCTCTGGTCATGATTGTATACAGTTGTATTCCTCAAAATATTCCAGTGTACTCCTCCTGAAGCTGGATGAGCTCTTTTGACTATTTTGAGCAACAGCATATACAAAAATGAGTCCATGGACTATTTGGCCCCAGACTGGAAAGGGTTAGCAGCCTGTATTTCCCATTTTGGGGAACATTTGCTCTTAGGATCTAGCCACCATGTTGTAGAAAGCCCAAGCAGTCACATGGAAAGACCCATGTGGAAAGGACTGAGTATCAACTTGCTAGCTTTGACAATAAACCATTTGGGAAGTTATCCTCAAGCCTTCATCAAACCATACTAATTAAAGCTGTGTAGAACAATGGTAAACTATCCCCACTGAGCCCAACCCAAACCCCGCAGATTCATGAGCAACATGTACGCATAAAAGGTAGTTGTTTTAAGCCTGTAAATTTTGAAAGGATTTTAATGCAGTAAAACCCAGGCACTCACCCTAGCCTAAAAGTAGTTATTATCAGCTGTTAACAGATGAAGGATAGGAAGTTTAGAGAAAATAAGCACACCTTGTTCCAAGTTCTTCACAACTAGTAAATTACAGATTAGGATTTCAAACTCAGGTTTTTCT
Source organism: Macaca mulatta (assembly GCF_049350105.2). Taxonomy (NCBI): domain Eukaryota; kingdom Metazoa; phylum Chordata; class Mammalia; order Primates; family Cercopithecidae; genus Macaca; species Macaca mulatta. The sequence continues at coordinate 109,159,094 of NC_133420.1, read as the reverse complement.
GATCCTAAGGCTCAGAGTCTTTACCTTGTTGCCTGTCAAAACCAGAAACTAAACTGAAAAGAAATGAAATAAGATAAAATGAAAGAAAACGAGGTAATATGAGTCAAGTCAAGATGATAGGTGCTTGCCAAGCCAAGGTTGTCCAGTGTCACTTTTTTGGGAAATGTTCCAGAATGTTGCTATCCCCACACTTTGGTCCTGCCTGTGTTAACTGTATGCCCCCGTATTTAAACTGCTGTCCTAACACTTATCACATACTTTATTGTCCATCTCCACACTTGGGTGAAGCTCTTCTAGATATCTTACGTCTATCACTATGCCTGGCCTTGTTGCAGATATTCAATAAATATTTTGGGGATGGATGAATGAATTATGGAATAGATTGTGGATGCACAAAGAACCTTATCAATTAGACTAGAGATACAACTATTAGACATGTGCTGTCTATAACCTGGAGAACAATGCAAATATGTTTAAAGAGTTCACAAGCTCTCCCACTCCATTCGTCCCCACCCACACCTGCCTCCCCAAGGTAATCCATGTTAATAACCTGGTTGCATCTCTCCACACCTTTCTTCACAGTCATACAAATTTATAAAACACATTGTATGGTTTGGGGGGTTGTTTATTGTTATTCCAATGTTAGGTTACTTTCTGTTTCTCTGAAACTTGTAAGTTGGATAAAAAGCACAGGTTCTAGAGTCAAATTAATTGGGCTTAAATTCTGTCTCCTTGTTTACGAGCTCTGGTATCTTTGGCAAATTATTTAACCATCTTTGTACTCAGGTTTCTTATCTATAAAGTAAAATCGGGGAAATAATGGTTCTCATCTTATAAAACTGTAAAATGCACAGCACTGCCATCAATAGGTAAGGATCTAACTCTTTTAAAATAACTGCATAATATTCCACAAAGTAGAAGTACCAACATTCATTTGACCATTCCTAATGATGGCCATTGGTTATTTCCAGTCTTGTTACTGTTATAAACTTTGCTTCAATAAACATTATTGGACTTAAATCTTAGTGCTTTTATTTCCATAGAATATATTACTCAAAGTGGGATTTCTGTGTCAATTTAATTGAATGGATTTGTACTTGGCACAGGGAGAGGTATATCTCAGGGAGAGTGATATGGTTTGGCTGTGTCCCCCCCCCAAATCTCAACTTGAATTGTAGCTCCCATAATTCCCACTTGTGGGAGGGACCCAGTGGGAGATAACTGAATCACAGGGGCAGTTTCCCCCATACTGTTCTTGTGGTAGTGAACAAGTCTCACAAGATCTGATGGTTTTATAAGGGGTTTCTGCTTTCACTTGGCTCTCGTTCTCTCTTTGCTGCCATGAAAGACGTGCTTTTGCCTTCCACCATGATTGTGAGGCCTTCCCAGCCATGTGGAACTGTGAGTTCATTAAACTTCTTTTTCTTTATAAATTACCCAGTATCCAGTATGTCTTTATCAGCAGCGTGAGAACAGACTCTTCGAGGAGTGTTCCAGGAATGTGGTCAGAGGCTGGGCAGTCATTGTCCATAGAAATCACATGAATTGCCATGAGTCATATATCCATCTGACTTTTGGTTTAAAGTTCACGTAAGTTCCTTTGGTCTAGGATTCATGAGAATTTTGTCTTTTTTTGGGGGTAAATTTATTTTAATCACCATGCAGTCGAGAGTGTTGAAGAAATGCTCAAAAACAAAATCACACTGGAGCTACCAGTTTCTCTAGCTTAGTAGAGTGGCTGTATAAAATTTAAAACTCGGAATGAAATCATAAGCCAATCCCCTACAAATTGGGTATACCACATTATTTTAGATCTCTTGTTTTATGTGACTCAGTTTGTAACCGATCTTCCACTTGGGAACCTATTGGTAATTCAAACAACTCTCAATAAAAACGTGTGTTGCCTAATACAAGATCTGTGTCCAGTGATTCTTCAGCACAATAGGCTCTTTTTTTTCTAAATGGGGTTCTTCTCCTTCTGTATTTTTCATTTCCCCTTTCCTTTGTACTTAGATGTCAGATCCTTGGTAGGCTCATAGTACTATCACTGAGACTTAGAAATAGATTATTTTCAAATTGCCATTTCTTTACCACAAAAGAAGCTTTTCTGATTTCTGGGCATTAAGCACTTCCAAAGGTCCTGAGACAGAATATCCAATATTCCTCGGCATGTTCCTGCTTATCACTGATCTTCCCTCCTAAATATTTTTTAGAAATATTTATTGCTCCCCTTCTGTGGGACAAAATTGATCTGGCTTCTTTCTGCCACTTTCTAATGGAAACGAATACCAATATGCCTCCCAAAATAAATAGGCCTCAGGCACCCAGGCACACAAAAAAAGCACTCAACCATACACAGGTATTTGAATCTGTACTCAGCAGCAGTTTTTTGCCAGTGTACAAACAAAACAAAGAGGCCAAGCGCAGAGTCCTTCTGACTTACTCCTGGCTGCGTTTTGTCAAACTGAAGCTGAGAACATGGGACCACACGTACAAGAAGTATGAGAGAAAATGAGGGATTCTAACACACTGGTTTACTTTACTATTTTCTATGAGAGACTTCAATCATAGACATATTCTTTAGTATTCTCATACTAAAGACTCTTTAGTATTCTAACAGACTGGTTTAGTTTAGTGTTTTCTGTGAGAGACTGCAAGAACAACAATATGGCTTCCAGAAGCTTGGCAGAGCCCTAAAATGGAGGACTGGTATTATTTGCAGGCACGCACCATCATGCCCAGCTAACTTTTGTATTTTTTGTAGAGACAGGGTTTTACCATGTTGGTCAGGCTGGTCTCGAACTCCTGACCTCAGGTGATCCACCCACCTCAGCCTCCCAAAGTGCTGGAATTACAAACGTGAGCCACCATGCCTGGCCTGCTTGCTTGCCTTTTTTTTTTTTTTTTTTTTTTGTCTAAACCTCTTATTTTCTTGACCTCCTTTCTATTTTCACTCTGACTTCAGGCTCTCCCCACATTCTCTTTACTTTTTTTTTTTTTTTTTTTAAACCTGCTTATTCTCACTTCTGGTTTCTGGTCTTCAAGGCAGAAAGGAGGGAAGTTGGGAGGCTGCCCGGGCCTCTTCCCACTGCCTGATGCGTGCCTACTGAGCACAGCTCTTGAAAAGTTCCTTAGATTAGGTCTCTTTCCAGGATGTCTTTGTCTCAGCCCAATTGTCCAAATTGTAAATAGACTTAGCAGCCCTTTTGAAATACAGACAAATGGGCCACTCAAAACTTCTCTAATTTCTTGTGAAAAGACAAACTCTTACTTATGCCAATTTGTTTCTTCTTATCTTTTCTAATTTCCCTGCTTTTCCAGGCCACTTTGTACAGATGTAAAGAGGATGCGGCATTCTACAAGCAGGAAGAATAAAATGTCCATAATGAAAGTCCATACTGGCTTTCCAAAAGGGTTGCATACATCCCTTTAAAAGCAAAACAAAACAGAAAGTTAAAATAAAAGGAAGGGACAAAGTTGTGTTAGGTAAAGACAAACAAAAAACAAAATGTGTTACAATATTTAGTTAAACATATCAGAATGAAAAAGCAAAAAATTAAATTAAACTAAGAAGGGTTTATTGAGAAAAGGTAGGATCCTCCAAGAAGATGAGAGTTACAAACCTTCGTGCCCCAAGTGACATAGAGCCAAAATACATAAAGGAAATACTGTTAGGAATGCTTAGAGAAAATGAAAAAGGCAGGAAAAATGTGCAATTGTAGCAAATTGATCTGCTGGGTGCAGTGGCTCACACCTGTAATCCCAGCACTTTGGAAGGCCAAGGTAGGCAGATCACCTGAGGTCAGGAATTCGAGACCAGCCTGGCCAACATGGTGAAACCCCGTCTCTACTAAAAATACAAAAATTAGCCGGGCATGGTGGCACATGGCTGTAGTCCCAGCTACTCTACTCGGGAGGCTGAGGCAGGAGAATCGCTTGAACCAGGAGGCAGAGGTTGCAGTGAGCTGAGATTGTGTGACTACACTCCAGCCTGAGTGGCAGCACGAGACTCAGTCTAAAAAAAAAAGAAAAAAAAATTGATGTATGAAGTACTCAAAATTTAAATAAGACTATAAGACATTGCAAATTAAAATATCCAATTAGTAAGAACGATTTAATAGCTGTATTCTTAACTATGTTCTCAATAAACAGAAAATTATGTTCTTGTTTTTTTGCCTTTCAGCCAGATCCGCCATCTTCCAGTAATTCGCCAAAATTACGAACACAAAGGGAAAGAGGAGAGGCACCCGATGTATGTTCTCTAGGCCTTTTAGAAAACATGGAGCTGTTCCTTTGGCCACATATATGTGAATCTATAAGAAAGGTGATATTGCAGACATCAAGGGAATGGGTACTGTTCAGAAAGGAATGCCCCACAAGTGTGACCATGGCGAAACTGGAAGAGTCTACAATATTCACCAGCATGTTGCTGGCATTGTTGTAAATAAACAAGGGCGAGATTCTTGCCAAGAGAATTAATGTGCGTATTGAGCACATTAAGCACCCTAAGAGCTGAGATAGCTTCCTGAAACGCGTGAAGGAAAATGATCAGAAAAAGAAAGAAGCCAAAGAGAAAGGTAAGTGGGTTCAACTGAAGCTCCTGCCTGCTCCACCCAGAGAAGCACACTTTGTGAGAACCAATGGGAAGGAGTTATGAGCTACTGGAACCTATTCCCTATGAATTCTTGGCATTGTAGGTGTTTAAAAAAAAGACCTCTGGGCTGTTCTTTGAATAGCCTTGAAAAACATGTAACTCTGGACCAAACATTGGGCTATTTAAAAAACTCAATAAATTCTAGGGAAATCTACTAAGTTACATTCTTTGACAATAATCAAATATAATTTAAAAGTCAATATTAAAAGGTATTTATATGTGTATGTTTAAGTCATACAACTGGAATTTAAAAATAGTTTTCTAAGCAAATTATGGGTTGCAGATTTTACAAAGCTAAATTACCAGTTAATTGTAAATCAATGATTATCAGAAGCCCATGTACTGTCAATAGGATATAGCCAAAGATACAGAGAGAAACACATTTATTAATAAATAGTAATGATTAAAAAATAAAAGCAAAACAAGACAAAGAAAGGAAGTGATCAATAAAGATATGAGAAGAAATCAATACAATGAAAAGGAAATTAATAGTTCTTTTTTTTTTCCTTTTATTTGTCATTTTATAGCTCTCCACCGCATCTGCCCCCCACCCTTCCCTTTGATGACGACGTTTGCAGGTTTCAGGGGGACCAGGGAACAAACAAAGCTGGGGCCTGGCAGCCGCACTACTCTGCCAGCCGGGGAGAGCAAGTCACAATTACAAATTATCACAACAATTAGCTCCTGTACTTAGGGGATCTGCACATTGAGGAGGCCCCAGCTGCTCATTGTACAGGGGTCTATTTGGCAGTGACCTTGCTCTGGAGACGATGATATTCCCTCAGCCTGAGGGAACTGATGTTGACCAACCCGGTAGCATCAGTTGGCTCACAATTACCCTGCACTTCCATGCTCACCAGCTCCTGGTTGTAGATAGACAGTGGGACTCCCGGCTGAGGATGTACACCTGGCCCTTGAGGATGGACACCTGCATTTTTCCCTTCCACTCGCTCCTGGAACTTGGCGATGCAGTGGCGGACAAATTCACTCTCAGGGCTGTACCAGAAACTGGTACACACCAGCTCAGCAAATTCCAAGCCCAGGCCTTGTTTGATTTTGCGCACTTCCCGGTCCATGGTGAAGTCCTCGATGTCTAAATGAGCGTGGTAAATGATGGCGCCTGCTGGGGTCTCATAGATACCTCGGGACTTCATTCCAGTGAAGCGGTTCCCCACAGTGTCAGTGCGGCCACGCCCTGCTTGCCCGCGACTTCCTTTAGGTACATGAAGAGCTCCAAGGCGGTCTGGTGGGTGGTGCCATCCTTGACATTGGCCACTCTCACAGGGACCCCTTTTTAAAATTCAATCCCGAGAATATCAGGGGTGTTGGGGGCTTTGGCTGGGTCATGGGTCTTCGTGTAGAGACCTGGAGGCGCTTGGTTCTTGGGGTTCTTCAGGATTCCAGCCTCACAGCTGATGTGCATGAGGTTCTCGTCCATACTCCACAGGTTCTTAGGAGTGACCAGGATAGGAATGCCGTGTTGCTTTTGTGTATTCTTCCACCAGGTCATTGCGGTCATTGAACCGGTTGTTCCTACACCCGCAATAAAGGGAACAATGACCTTTATCTGGGGGCCCGATGAGTAGCAGGTGAGCTCAAATCGGACCTGATCGGTCCCCTTTCCCGTGGCGCCATGGGACACATACCTGGCCCCCTCCCGCTGGGCAATTTCCATTTGTTTGCAGGCAATGCAGGACCTGGCGAGACAGGTGCCCAGGAGGCAGCGGTCCTCATACACTGTGCTGGACTGCATGGCCGGTCAGATGAACTCCTCCACAAACTCCCTGCTGGCATCCTCAATGAACACCTTTGTGGCCCCAAGCTTCAGTTTCCTCCTGGCTTCCTCCAAGTCTTCCTCCTGGCCAATGTTGGCTAGGTAGGCAATGACATCATAGCCTTGTTCCTTCAGTCACATGAGGATGCAGGAGGTGTCCAGGCCGCCACGATAGGCCAGAACATGGAGACTTTGCTGGACATAGCTATGTCTGGGATTGGAGGCATGAGTTGCTGGCGTCTGGAATCTGTCTTCATGGTGCAGTGAACCACTCAGGCTTGGGCAGCCCTGGCAGGCAACAGAGCAGCGGAAATTAATAGTTCTTGAAAGGAAACTAAATGCTTATTCTTTGATGAGTATAATAAAATTAAATAGACAAACTTTGTTAAGATTGATCAAGAACAAAAGGAAGAAGGGACCCACACATAAACTCATTAGGAAGGGAAATAGAATATAAATGCAATCAAGAACATTTAAAAATTAAAAAGAATAATATGTTAAACTTTATGAAAATAAATATTAAAAAATTTAGAGGAAACAGATTACTATCTAGAAAAATATTAATCACCAAATAAAACAGAAGAAAGGCCACAAATAAAACTGCAAGATAAGACAGGCACGGTGGCTCATGCCTGTAATCCCAGCACTTTCGGAGACCAAGGCGAGTGAATCGCCTGAGGTCAGGAGTTCGCGACCAGCTTGGCCAACATGGTGAAACCACGTCTCTACTAAATACAAAAAGTTAGCCAGGCATGGTGGCACATGCCTGTAGTCCCAGCTACTCCAGAGGCTGAGGCAACAGAATCACTTGAATCTGGGACCGGGAGGTTGCAGTGAGCCGAGGTCGCACTGCTGCACTCCAGCCTAGGCAACAGGAGCGAAATTCTGTCTCAAAAAAAAAAAAAACCTTCCAGATAATCAAAACTTCATCTTCTTTCTAATAAAAGGCCCCAGACATAAATGGTTTTATAGCTGATGCAAACAAACTTTCAGGAACCAGGTAACCCCTGTGTTTGTAAGCTCTCTCAGAACATTATTAAAAATACAAAGTTCCCCCAAATTATCCTGCAAGGCTGGCATAACCCTGCTACCAAAGCTCACAAAGACAATAGAATTAAAGGAAACAAACAGAAATTACAGAATAGTATGACTTATGAACAGAGGCAAGAATTCTTAATAACTTTCTAGCAACTAAAATATAGCAGAATATTTTTTAAAATGCTTCTAATTAAATAAGTAGATTTTCCACTATGAATTTAAGAATGGAAATCTAATAGTATAATTCATTACGTTTTTGAGCAATAGAAGTGAAATTTATGATTATCTCACTAGATACTAGGTAAACATTTGATAAAATTCGGTGTGATTCTTTTTTGTTTTATAAATTCTAAACAACCTGGAGGAAAAGAAAACTTCAGGCTGCGTTCTCTGAAAGCAGATGCTGAGACTGCGTTCAGTGTGCAAGATATGTATTAGGATTCACTCCCTGGGGAAGGGAGAAGGCAGCAGGATTTGGCAGAAAGAGAGAGAGAGCCCGTCAGTGGTGTCCTGCACTGAACCTATAAAATCTGGCTTTTATACCCCTGCCTCGATCAATAATTGGATGCCCGGCACTGCATGAAGGGTGTACTCTTGGCTGAGGCAGCTCCCTGAAGTTGAGGAAATCCCCAAAGGAATTGTAGCAGCAAGTCCTTCCTTGAAAGGGGATGGGCAGTGCATCTCCTACCCATCACTATTCGATTAAAAAAAAAAAAAAAGCAACTTAGCATCACCTCTAGTAAAGGTAGACATGTTGATCCTTACACCACCACTATTCATCGTAGAAAATCATAGACAATGAAATAAAGCAGAAAAGAAAACTGGTATGAGGTACACATGTTGGAAAATAGGAAATAAAATTATTATTTTCAGGCAATATGACTGCATGTACAGAAAACCAGCCCCCCAAAAATTGAACTTTTATTTGTTCCACAAGATACACAGAATACAAAATCAACAGACAAAACTTTTCTAAGTAGCTTTTCTAAATACCCACACCCCCAATTATCATCTGAAAAAAAATAATCATTAAGTGTATTAAATAAAGTTTTTTTAAAAAGCTTTAAAAACATTTTGTTAATATGGTAAGTGAACTAATATGGACCCCTCTCCCTCAACCACAAGCACATTGAACTGCTGGAAAAAATATGGGTTTAAAAAAGTCAATACTTAACAGCTCAAAACAAAGAAGAAATTCTCCAGAGAGCTCAGATGGAATACAGTCTCTAGAGGCTGCCAGCACCCACCAGGAGGAGCTGCAGTATGATGTGAATGGCCACCATAGCACAGCTCCCACGGGGGTCAGATTTCCCTAGATTTGGGCAAGAAAACAGCCTTGTTGAAAAGGGTAAATTCTAGATAAAACCAGGATTCTGGAAGGGCTGCCACTTCTGGAAAAGGAGAGCTGAAAACAACTATGTCCCTGGTTCTGGGTGACCAGAAGATCACTTGGCTCTATGAGCCTCCAGGTAGGGGTTAAACACGCCTACTGTAAGAAATCAAAGCCCCACATTTGGACCATGCATAGGGTGGAATAAAAATGTATATTACACATTTAGTATGGCATTCCTCACATTGAAATATTAATATAAAAACATGTTTCAGGCAAGGCGTGGTGGATCACGCCTGTAATCCCAGCACTTTGAGAGGCTGAAGTGGGTGGATCACCTCCCACTTCAGGAGTTGGAGACCAGCCTGGCCAGCATGGTGAAATCCTGCCTCTACTAAAAATACAAAATTAGCCAGGCATAGTGGTGCATGCCTGTAGTCCCAGCTACTTGGGAAGCTGAGGCAGGAGAATCACTTAAACCCAGGAGGCAGAGGTTGCAGTGAGCCGAGATCATGCCATTGCACTCCGGCCTGGGCAACAAGAACAAAACTCCATCTCACAAAAACAAATAAATAAAACAGGTTTTGGATTAGGGAAGCCTCAGCTGAAGTAAATATTTAAACAAACATAATAAAAACACAGACCACTTTTATGGCTCTGTGTTTATAAAATTCCCACCAGGGAAAACAATTGCTATGCTCATTATAAGAAAATTACATGCCTCATGGGGAAGTGATCAACTCTGAGACAGTCAAAAGATAATATAGGAGGATTATGACCCTAAGAATGAAAGTAATAAAAGAATCTGAACAATTCTTTAAAAGAAGTATTTATTAATATTTATATAGTTAGATTTTTCTAAAGGAATAAATGCTATAATAGATACTATTGATTATTTACCGAACAGCTATTTCTCCCAATTTCTAGCTTATCACAGATGTTATTATACTTTTTTTTTAGATTTTAAAGCAACTAGAGCTCCAGGGGAGCCTGGGTTACTGCCCAGTCAGAGGAGACAGATCGTGATTCGTGTAAATCAGTTACGGTAATTCCATCTCTTTATAATTTAAGAACAGTGTGCAGCACAATTGTAGTCAACAAGACATGAGGAAAATCTGCTGTGAAGTTTGTGGAAAAGCCTTCTTGGTTCATATACATGGACATTTGAAGTAATATCCTCTTTCTGCCACTAGACAACCTATGTGAGGATGAGGTGCTTGGAGCTGCTGCTGCAGCTATCTTGTGAACCATGAAGGGAAAGGCCCAAGGCACTGTCAAACATTAAGGATGGAGAATAGAAACATGGAAGGACCCTGAGTCCTTGACGATATAATGGATCCACTGAATTTAACTACTCTGGAGCTGCCCTGTCTTTGAAATTTTTATTGTGTGGAGTATACTTCTTATAGTTCAAATAATTTGCACTTGGTCTTTTATTACTTATAGCCCAGATCAAAACAACTGATAAATTGTACCAGTAAAAAGAGGATAATGGAGGTGGGGGTGGGGGGGATGAATTGGTGATGTTTGTAAAGAACCAAATAATACTTATAGAAATGAAAAATGTGAAGTGTTGAAGTTATAAACTTGTTGGGCAGATTAAACATCTGACTACTCACAACTCAAGTGACAGCTAGGTAAACAGAGGACAGATCTGAGAATGCACACAAAATACAGCCTAAAATAAGAGAAATATGAAAGACAGTGGTAAACTGACAGATAGAAGGAAAAGGTCTAATTTATATCTAAGTTCTCCAAAGGAGGAAAATAAAGAGAATAATGAGGCAATATTTACTTAATTAATAATGGGAAATTTTCAATAATTAATGAAATACATCCATTTCCAGATGAGAGGGAAATTATGAATCCTAAGCAGGATAAAAATACTTCCTCAATGGCTACATCATAGTGAAAGAGAAAAGAGGGAAACCTTAAAAGTAACCAGAGAATAAAGTAGGATTATCTATGATGAAAAATATAATGGCCCCCTCGCCAACAAGTATCTTCCTGACTCCACATACCACTGGCCTTCTTTTGAAAATCTCATTAGAACGCTGATTTTGTTCAGATGTTGATTGAAGACTTCTTGATCTCAGGAAAGGTACACTTCATGTGAGAGAGGGGCTCTTGCCAATGAAACATGAGAAATTTCCAGCCATGATGAGATCGTTGGTACTATACTCTCATGGCTAAAAAAAAATAAAATAAAATCTATTGTGACTGTTTTTAGACTTTTTTTTCAATAGGTATTCCAAAACTGTGATCCCTGAGAGAAGGGAAATAAATACAATGAGACCCATAAACACCCTGGGTTTCTGTACAGACACACGTTCTGCATATTGGTGTGAGGACAGGTGGCCCAGACAGAGCACAGCAGTATCAATGAGGTTAGGAGAAAGAGGCTGTAATTCAAGAACCCTGAGATGTCCAGAATTTTCCTGGAAGAAGAGAGTGGTGTTGAAAAGAAGATCCAGAAATCTGCATAGTACGCCAGACACTGAACTGGTCATGCACAGGGTTACTGCACATGCCCAGAAAAGAACTATTACCAGGGAAAGAACGACTGTCAGTGTGCTGTGAGAAGAACAATTTCCAGGGCTAGTGAAAGGGTCAGGGACATTTGAATCCTGAACACCCTGAGCAGAGAGAATGTACTGAACACCCAGAGTACGCAATAGAGGCCTGAGAAAGGCCATAACTTAGGAAGAGGGCTAATTTAGCATGAAAGAGGGAAGCACCGCTTTAGACTTTCCCAAACAAATCTTGTAAAGATGACTTGGAAGGATTAAACTAATTCTCAATAAATTGCCCGCCTTTCAGAACAGAGCTCAAAACCCTGTTAAGGAATCAACAAAATCCAGATACTCAAGAAAATAGCAGCTAAAATCCAGCATACAATACAAAATTTCTACTTATGTGAAGAAGTAGGAACATTTGAACCATATCTAGGACAAAAATCAATAAAGTTTGAAGAAATTGCCGAGAACAGCTTGGTAGTGGAGACCCTAATTCAGTGGCACTAGAGGAATTAAAAACACATGCACAGAAATACAGGGTGTGGAGTGGGAAATCAGGGGTCTCGCAGCCTTCAGAGCTGAGAGCCTCAAACAGAGATTTACCCACATATTTACTGACAGTAAACCAGTCACAAGCGTTGTTTCTATAGATTATAGATTAACTATAATCTATAGATTATAGGAAACAAAGGGATGGGCCAAAATAAAGGGATGGGTTTGGCTAGTTATCTGCAGCAGGAACATGTCCTTAAGGCGCAGATCACTCATGCTATTGTTTGTGGTTTAGGAATGTCTTTAAGTGGTTTTCCGCCCTGGTGGGCCAGGTGTTCCTTGCCCTCATTCTGGTAAACCCACAACCTTCAGCGTGGGTGTCATGGCCATCACCAACATGTCACAGTGCCCCAGAGATTTTGTTTATGGGCAGTTTTGGGGCCAGTTTATGGCCAGATTTGGGGGCCTGTTCCCAACAGAAATCATGCTTGAAAAAATTTTCATGTTTGGTGACAAGGATAACCCACACATCCAAAGAGTTTAATGAACCCTAAGCAAGGTAACCATGAAGAAAACCACCTAAAGTCACACGATACTCAAATTGCTGAGGACCAACACTAAATTGAAAATCTTTTTTTTTTTTTTTTTTTTTTTTAAAGACAGAGTCTCACTTTGTCACCCAGGCTGGAGTGCAGTGGCGTGATCTCAGCTCACTGCAAGCTCCACCTCCCAGGTTCACACCATTCTCTTGCCTCAGCCTCCTGAGTAGCTGGGACTACAGGTGTCTGCAACCATGCCCAGCTAATTTTTTTGTATTTTTTAAAGTAGAAATGGGGTTTCACCGTGTTGGCCAGGATGGTCTCGATCTCCTGACCTCATGATACGCCCACCTCGGCCTCCCAAAGTCCTAGGATTACAGGTGTGAACCACTGAGCCCGGCCTGAAAATCTTAAAAGTAAGCAGAGAAAACAGTTTATTTTTTACTCTTTTTAAAAACATTTTACTTATTTATTTATTTATTTTGTTTACTTGACAAATAGTAATGATAGATGATAGATAGGTAGGTAGATAGATAGATAGATAGATAGATAGATAGATAGATAGATAGATAGATATAATGGGGGTACAATATGATGTTTACACATGAATATATTGTGAAATGATTAAATCAGGCTAATTAACACATCCATCACCTCACCAGCTTACTATTTGTGTGTGTGTGGTGAGAACATTTAAAATCTACTCTTCTGGCAATTTTGAAATATATGACACATTATTATTAACTCTAGTCACCATGCTGCATAATAGATCACTAAAATTTATTCCTCAGGTGTAACAGAAACTTTGTACTCTTTAATGAATCTCTCTCCTTTCCCCATCTTCACCCCCAGTCTCTGGTGACCACCATTCTACTCTCTGCTTCTGTGAATTTGACTTTTTTAGATTCCCCATGAAAATAAGATCATGAAGTATTTGTCTTTCTGTGCCTGGATTATTTCACTTATCATAATGTCCTCTAGGTTCATATGTGCTGGCAAATGACAAAATTTCTTCTTTTTAAGGCTGAATAGTATTCCATTATGTGTACATATCATATTATCTTTATATCTCCATCTATTAATGGATATTTAGATTGCTTCCATATCTTGGCTATTGTGAATAATGCTGCAGAGAACATGGAACTACAGATATCTCTTGGACATTCTAATTTCAGTTCCTTTGACTATATACCCAGAAGTGGGATTGCTGAATCACATGGCAATTCTATTGCTAGTTTTTAAGAACGCTCATGCTGTTTTCCAAAATGGCTGCACTAATTTACATTCTCACCAGCAGTGTACCAGGTTTCCCTTTTCTCCACATCCTTGCTGACCCTTATTATCTTTCATCTTTTTTATGATAGCCATTCATTCTAACAGGTGTGAAGTCTTACCTCATTATGGATTTAAATTGCATTTCTCTAGTGATTTGTGAAGTTGAGCATGTTTTCATCTATTTGTTGGCCATTTGTACGTCTTCTTTTGAGAAATGTCTATTCAGGTCTTTTGCCATTTTTTTACTGGGTTATTTGTTTTCTTGCTATTGAATTGAGTTTCTTACATGTTTTGTATATTAGTTACTTTTTACTCTTAACAGCGTCTTTGGATGAACAGAAGTTCTTAAATTGAATATGGTCCAATCATCAATATTTTCATGTATAAATTGTAGTTTTTGCCCACCTCAAGCTCATGAAACTGTTTTGTTTTACAACAGTTATCATTTTATGTGTTATAGTTCCTGAGTGCTTGATTTTCATTCTCAATATTCTCATGTTCCCAAGACACTTGCTGGAACATCAGCAATAATGTACACACGCCTGGTAACAGGAAGAAATGGAGTGGGAAGGACAAAATGGTATACCAAAACATCTACCCATATTTGAAGCATCTGTCCCAGAAATCTCTCCTATCAATGTCTACATATAGTCTACATGCAGTTACATGACCATAGCAAGCAGCAAGAGAGCTTTTTAAAATTTCAGTTAAAGGTATTGTTCTCTTAAATAAAACTTGCTTCTATTATTAAAGATGGGAGAAATGAATATTGGTGGAGTCTTCTGGCTGTTTACTGAAATCCAATCTTACCTTTTCCTTGGCACATGGCTGTTTAGCTAACGGTTACTTTCCTAGCATATTTTATTGTTCTCTGTGGCCTTGTCATTAAGTTCTGGCCATTGTAATGTGAGTAGAAGTGGTATGTGCAACACTGACTTTACAAGTAAAAATAAAATCTTTTACTTTGGTAATTTCCTTTTCTTCTTCCTGTGAACTATAATATAGATATGCCTGCAACCCAGCTAAGAAGATGCATTTGAGGAAAACCCTTTAAAGATGGAAAAGAATTAAGATGAAAGGAAAATTGGTTTTCTCATGTAACAAAATAATGTGAGATCCCTACCTCATACCATCTAAAAATATAAATGCCAGAGGGATCAAAGATATAAAATGTGATAAAACAAAATTTCAAAGACTTTCAGAAAAAAATCTTTATGGTCTCTGGATCAGAAGAGATTTCTAAATAAAATATATAAATAAAAGAGAAAAGATTGAAAATTTTGACAACATTAAACTTCAAAATTGCTTGATGATAGAGGAAAATATAAACAAATTTAAAAGACAAGATAGGCTTGTGGCTGATCTCTAATATGCAAACTATTTTTACCCAATGACAAAAATTAAATGGCCTAAATAGAAATATAGGCAAATATTTGCACAATCAATTTAGAGACAAGAAAATTCTAAATGGCCAAGGAACAGCAGAAGTTAGCTTGGCCTTGCTGTTGATCAGAAAATGCCAATTAAAGCAACAAGGTATTTTTCCTCATAACAAAGATTGTAAAGATTGCAAATATCCAATGCTGTCACAGAACAAGAAAACAACCTCACTATAAATACAGAAATCATTGCATAAATTGGCAAAGATTCATGCTACAAGATATTATGCAGTTATTAAAAGAATGAGGTAGCTTCATATTTAGAGATCTGTTTCTGATCTTTTTAAATGAAAAAAGCCTGGTACAAAATAACAAGCATAGAATGATATTATTTTTATAAAATCAGACAACCCTCCTTCTTGTAAGCAAGCAAAACAAACCTCTGTAAATGTGTGTAAAAGAAAAACATTGGTTGATATTAAGTGGGTCCATTTACCCACGTAATTCCTGCATTACAGTATGAGAGCTTTCAAGCAGCTATGAGCAATGCACTTTTTGGCTATTGGCACTGCTATCTCAATTACTTGTTTTCCATTATTTATAAAACCTAATATACAAGTTTTGGCTTTTATGGTAATACCATTCCCAAGGGCACATTGATAAAGTAGATGAGGCCTTAGCCAAGCAACATGCACAGGCTTGGATGTTGTTAGTGCTTCTTTGATATTTGTATAAATGCTTCTGAAACCTTTCAGCAGAGTCAGTGGGCAAAAATGTGCTGCCTGTGCCTGTTCATATCCAAATCTTCAAAAGTTGAATCTGTTGAGAATTTTGTTCTCAAAATCATTTTTATGTTATTCTGACGTTGCAATAAACCAGCTTTTTAAAAAGGCTATTAATCTATGAGGCAGAATCTGCCATGTAGCCAAATCACTTTCTTTCAGTATGTTTGACACTTGGATAGAAACATTAACATGTTCATGCCATTTAGCATACTATTATTTAGTGCACCAGTAATGGCTAAATGCTTCTCTGGGTAACACTTACTCCCGGGGAGATTCTTGAGAAGAACAGAATTCATTATGTTCACTGATGCTGTGATATTAGGAATCAACAGAGAAACACAGCAATCACAGGGAGATACACAAGCTGGGGAAGGACAAGGACACGGGCCGCATAATACAATAGAAAATACGCTCTGCTTGCTGGGGCTGGAGACCTGTACTGTAGACCCAGCTGTGCCATTCATTGTCTAGCTCTCTATGCTGTCGTCTTCCCATCCAAGAACAAGGAGCTTGTCTTAGATTGTGGCTTTTTAGGTAACATTTCTCTAATTTGTAGGCTTCTCGGGAGTGATTGTGGGAGATGTACGTTAGTACGTTAGAAGTACTAATGAAGATGGGGCACTAATCTCAGGTCTGGTGAAACCAGAACAGCTCTGCCTATCTTTGCTTTTTTTTGTTTTGTTTTGTTTGAGACGGAGTCTCATTCTGTCACCCAGGCTGAAGAGCAGTGGCTCGATCTTGGCTCACTGCAACCTCCACCTCCTGAGTTCAAGTATTCTTCTGCCTCAGCCTCCCAAGTAGCTAGGATTACAGGTGCCCACCACAATACCCAGCTAATTTTTGTGTTTTTAGTAGAGACGGGGTTTCACAATGTTGGCCAGCCTGGTCTCGAACTCCTGACCTCAAGTGATCTGCGCCCCGCTTGGCCTCCCAAAGTGCTGGGATTACAGGCGTGAGCCACCATGTCTGGACTTTTGTTTTTTATATTAGTGTTCTATGTAACATTTGGTATGAAATAAAGTTTGAAAACCCCTACACCAGATTATTTACTTGCTCTCAAGCAGTCCTCAAAATTCTGTGGTTTTAAGTACAGATGGAAGATGTTACCGTGGACTTTCTTTAATGTGCAGTCTTTACTTTGTCAACAGGAATGTTTCCCAAAGTACATTCTTTGGAACTCTGTTTGATGTTAATAGAAAAAAAGGGAGGGGGGGCTATTATGCAGACAAATATGTCTCATAATGTTTTCATTGCAGGACTTCTCAGTCCAATGTGACGGGATCCCTTAAGCGCTTTTCCCCACATTTCTTTGTACTTTATCTTTTTGATCTGATTCCCACTGAACTCCACCTTCCCACACTTTTCCACTATGATCCCAGGAAGCTGGAAGTTAGGACTTCTACTTGTGAATTTGGATGCTGGACGGGGGACCACAATTCAGTCCATGCCAGGAGTCATTTGTTACTGGGACATAGCCTAGTGTCTCCTCAAATACCATCTACCTGCTTGCAGACACCAATATTTGGAAATTACCTTTGACTTCTTTCACCCTTCACACAAATCTATTAGCACGTCCTGTAATATGTATCTTTTGAAGATCTCTATAAAATGTTCAGTATCTTCATTCTCACGGTAGTTAGCTGGAGTCATCCACAAGGAGCAGTCCTACATACTCAATGATGTTTCCCATGCCTCCAGTCGAATCAGGCTCTTTCTCCCAGAAAAGAGAGCTGGGAAACAAGGATGCTAGGTAGCCCCAAGTGGGCGTGTGCAGTTGAACATGATGTGATGAAGAGGAAGCTGTGAGCTGTGTGCAGGTGGCACAGAGAAACAGTGTCTAGGGAAAGAGAGAAAAAAGCAGACACAATGAGAAGGGAGAACAAACCGTGTGCAGGTTGGGAGAGGGGGAATGTAGCTGTCTCTGTGCCTGGTAACTTTCCTGGTCCAGATTGCCTTTTTTATTTTCGTCTTCTTCTTCTTCTTCCTTTTTTTTTTTTTTTGACAGAGTCTTACTCTGTCACACAGGCTGGAGGACTGGAGTGCAGTGGTGCAATCTCAGCTCACTGCAACTTCTGTCTCCCGAGTTCAAGCGATTCTCCTGCCTCAGCCTCCGGAGTAGTTGGTACTACAGGCACCCACCTCCATGCCCAGCTAATTTTCATATTTTTAGTAGAGACGGGGTTTCACTATGTTGGCCAGCCTGGTCTCAAACTCCTGACCTCAAGGGATCCCCCCGCCTCAGCCTCCCAAAGTGCTGGGATTAGAGGAGTGAGCCACCGCAGCCAGCCCTACTCCAGATTTCAATCCCTGGCTGCACTTCTTCCCTTGCCTCCATGTTTCTGTCCTGGTTTCGCTCCTGACAGCCCTCTTCCTCCTTTCTGGCATTCTCTAGTTCCACTTCTACCTTGCTAAGCAGTGTGCCAGTGCTGAGGGCAGCAAGACTCTTCCTTGCAAATCCTTCAGAGTCAGAATTCCATCCCACCATAACAGTACTTCTAGGGTCCATCACGAGTATATGTATTGTCAAGGAATTTTATGAAAATTTTCCAAAACTATATTCCATGAAAAACAGAAATTTCCAAAACTTGAAAGCAGCATTTCTTTCTTGCTACTTAGTATAGGATGCATTGTGTCCCCACAAAAGAGATATGTCTAAGTTCGAATCCCCAGGACCTCAGAATGTGACCTTATTTGGAAGTAGGGTTGTTGCAGATATAACCAGTTAAGATGAGGTCGTATTGGAGTAGGGTGGGCCTTTATACCAACATGGCCATGTGAAAACTACTTGAGGACACGCAGGGAGATGGAGGCGAAGACTGGAGTGGTTCATCTACAAGCTAAGGAAGGCCAAGGATTGATGGCAAACAGCAGAAGCCAGGAGAAGCAAGGAAGTTTTCTCCCCTAGAGACATCAGAGAGAATACAGCCTTGCCACTACCTTGAATTCAGACTTCTAACCTTCAGAACTGTGAGAGAATAAATCTGTGTAGCTTTCAGCCACCTGTGTTTTGGGACTTTGTTCCAGCAGCCCTAGGACACTAATACCCCAGTGTTCTGGAGGTCCAGGGCTGGGAGATGCCATTCTCTCCTCACTTGAAGGATACTGAGTCCTCCCTGGGCCCTGCCACTCACCATGCAAAGACCAAGGCAAAAAAGATGAGAGTGCAGGTAGATAGGGGGAGGGCAGGCAGCTCCTCCTCCCTCCTGATCCACAGCAGACCCCTTCCACTTCTAAGAAGGAAATGAGGAACTTTGGTTCCATCCAAACCTCTAACTCCACCTTGCTTCTCTGTTCTCTTCTCCCTGACCCAAGTGTCAATACCCACTGCCACAGCCTTCTGTGTCTAAGTTTTTAAATAAAATTAATTAAAGGAGGTTTGAGAATATCACACTCATCAGTATATGATATGGAAGTACAACCACTTAAGATAATGGAGAAGTAGCTGATAGATTTGGGCCCAGTGGCTGAAAGCCATT
Organism: Macaca mulatta; assembly: GCF_049350105.2. Lineage (NCBI taxonomy): Eukaryota > Metazoa > Chordata > Mammalia > Primates > Cercopithecidae > Macaca > Macaca mulatta. The sequence continues at coordinate 109,139,836 of NC_133420.1, read as the reverse complement.
TATTCATCCCAGGCCATGGGCCCCTTAACATCTCTCAGAGTTGTCTCCTAGGCAGCCTCCCTCTCCTTGCTCTTTCCCCACAGTCCTGGACTGCCACCCTTCTTGGTTTACTAGCTGCACTCAATGTGTCTTAGAAAGCCACTTTCTTTTCCCTGTAGAAACCAAACTGTGAATACACTGAGTCAATAAATGTCCTTTTCTGGCCGGGTATGGTGGCTCACGCCTATAATCCCAGCAGTTTGGGAGGCCAAAGTGGGCAGATCACCTGAGGTCAGGAGTTTGACACCAGCCTGGCCAACATGACAAAACCCTGTCTCTACTAAACATACAAAAAATTAGCCAGGAGTGGTGGCAGGTGCTTATAATCCCAGTTACTCAGGAGGCTGAGGCAGGAAAATCACTTGCACCTGGAAGGCAGAGGTTGCAGTGAGCCGAGATCACGCCACTGCACTCCAGCCTGGGGAATAGAGCAAGACTCTGTCTCTAAATAAATAAATAAATACATAAATGTCCTTTTCTCTGGGAACTTCCAGATCCCTGGTGAACACCTGCTCCCTTGAGTATTGAGAATAGATTTGAAAAGAGTGAGGAAAGAAAAACAAAAAAATAGTGCATCAAGTATAAGCCTGATTACTTCTCCAAAACTGGCTGGACAGATTCCAAGTCAGATCACCGGGGTAGGGCTTCCAGGTGTGCTAACAGGCTGCGGCTCCTCTGACTATGTCAATAGAAGAACTTCAGGATTCCAACAGCCACCTGGCAACACCAGTGTTTTCTCTGGAGTAATCTGATCCTGCCATAACACAAGTAAGTAGCAACAATAACTAAAGCCAATGCAGATACAAAGACTCTGGAAGGAGACACAGCAAAATGTTAACTATTGTTTTCTCTAAGAAGTAGAACTAAGAAGGAGTTTTGCTTCTTTTGTTCGTAAAACTTTCTGAATTGTATGACTTTTTTTTTTTTTCTTTTCTTTTTTGTTTTTATTTTTTGAACAATAATAGCTTTCTATTTTAAATCAGACAAATAAAGGGGTCTCAAATTTGTAAGGCAACCACTGTCACCCAACTCAATGTAGAGAATGGGTAATATGATGATTTAGCTTAACCAGAAAGAAAATTTCTTGATTAGCTGGTAAATAAAAACAAAATAGAAAAGTGGGCATTTATCTGCCCATTTTACTAGCATTGATTATTAGATTGCTGTGTTCATTACAAGGCTGCAGACTATAAGCTTATCATGGATATACTGAAAAGTTTCTATGGTTCAAGGTGCAGAACATATGACTAAAATGGCTTAAATCATAGAGGTTTATTCTCACATAACCAGAATGTGCAGGTAAGGAGCACTAGCTTCAGCTTCTCTGCTATTCTTTTGTCCTTTCCTGATGGCCTCAAGCTCCCCATCTTGCTGGGGGTCCTGCTGGGGCACACGTCTGCCCTCCTGCAGGGTGCCCAGTCCTCAGCACACTCCTTGTTCAGAGTCTGTGCAAACATTGGGTCCCTCCGCATCACCCAGTTGTGGGAAGGAGGCTCCCTCTGCCTGTCGTGGTCTGGACTGTTGTCCTCTGCCTTTTGTAGATACCTGGATAACGTGGTCAATGTGACGAGCTGATGGGTGCAGCAAACCAACGTGGCACATGTATACATATGTAACAAATCTGCACATTGTGTGCTTGTACCCTAGAACAACTACTGTGGTCGTTCCAAGCCTTATGCTTTTGTCAGGGAAAAAAGCAAGAAGAAGGGGAGGGCTTCTACATTATTGAAGAAGAAAATCGTTCCTAGAAGCTTTCCTAGCACATTCCTCTCAGTTCTTATTGGCCAGAATTGGGTCACTTGCCCATTCTCTGACAGCAAGGGATGCTGGGAAACAGTATCTGGCATCTTCCGTCTGTGGTAAAAAGCAGTCTCTTCCCACTAAGGGGCATCATGAGCACAAAGAGCAGAGAACTTGGAGGAGGGAATCCAGAGATAAATATACCCACAAGTATTAAGTCCTTTATAAAATCTTTTATAAGCATCTGAAATGTCTTAGCCTGAGTAAAAGAAAACTAAAGATCAGATTAATAACATGCTTCAACGGTTTGACATTTTTATATCATAGTTATCTGCCCACTATCATATGCAAAGGATGATTCTTAATGCTTTAAAAAAACATGAAAGTGTGAATAAGGGAAGGAAAAATAGCTACTACATGCTCACCCAGTCAGGCACTGTCGCAGGTGATTTAAATATTTTATTTCAGTGACTCCTTTAAAGGAGCTACTGGATTTATTTTATAGATGAGGAAATGGAAGCCTCAGGGAACTAGAGCATTTTTGCCACGTTCCCTTCCTGGGACTTTACACCTCCTACCAATTCTACAACTAGCATGACCTCTTCTAGGAAAAAACGCAACCAGATTACACAGGTATACATAGAATATGACTAAGTAAAACTGTGAGTTTATGCATTGATAAAAGATAGTGGAGGTAAATACGAATGATCTCAAAGCTGGTTAGGCTTTGATTATTCTCCCTTTAAATTTTCTCAATCCAGGCCGGGCATGGTGACTTCAGGCCTGTAATCCCAGCACTTTGGGAGGCTGAGGCAGGTGAATCACTTGGAGTCAAGAGTTCGAGACCAGCCTGGCCAACATGGTGAAACCCTGTCTCTACTAAAAATAGAAACAAACAAAAAATCAGCCAGTCATCATGGCACCTGTAATCCCAACTACTTAGGAGGCTGAGGCAGGAGAATCACTTGGACCCAGAAAGCAGAGGTTGCAGTGAGCCAAGATCACACCACTGCACCCCAGACTGGGTGACAGAGTGAGACTCCATCTCATAAATAAATAAATAAATATTCTTAATCTTAATGATGTTTTAAGAACTTGTCTGGAGGTTCTAGCAAGGGAGTACAGCTACTCCCTTGACAGAAGCTATACCCTTGACAGTAGTACCTAGACAGTAGAGCTATACCCTTAACAGAAGAATGGTCCTCCTCCATAGAGGATCAAAGCCCTGATCAATCCCAGGGCTGTGGTTGGGATGCAGCTGGAGCAGTAGAAATGGGACACCCACCTAGCTAGCCAGATCAGCTGAATCAACCCTGGCAATCAATGAGGTGACAGATGTCACAACCAGATTGCCCTCACATCCCTTAATGGTGTTTTGAAAGTTGAAAGAACTTTTGGAAGTTTTTGTATAGGTCCAAGCTAAGTTGTAAAAGCACTGGAATACTATGCAGCCATAAAAAAGATGAGTTCATGTCCTTTGCAGGGACATGGATGAAGCTGGAAACCATCATTCTCGGCAAACTATCACAAGTACAGAAAACCAAACACTGCATGTTCTCACTCATAGGTGGGAATTGAACAATGAGAACGCAGGGCAGGGAACATCACATACCAGGGCCTGTCGGGAGGTGGGGGCTGGGGGAGGGATAGCATTAGGAGAAATACCTAATGTAAATGACGAGTTGATGGGTGCAGCAAACCAACATGGCACATGTATACCTATGTATCAAACCTGCACATTGTGCACTTATACCCTAGAACTTAAAGTATAATAATTTTTTTAAAAAAGACGTAAAAGCACTGTGCTTGGCTAACTTGAATAGTTTATTTCCATATTTATGTTGTTTCAATGATTTAAAAATAGGAGTTGTTACCTTATATACATTATGTTCTTATATTCATTAGCATATGATACATCCCATTATTAATACTTTAAATTAGTTTGATGAACAGTTTAAATATATACTTTTTGCCCAGATAAGTAAAATACAGTTGTTTAAAAGGTTGAAGTATGTTATTTTTCCTCTTAAAAATGTATTCATGTAAATTATAGAAACTTTTGCAATTAGAAAGAAAAAAAATCATCCATTTCTTACATGATATGAAGATACTGAATTTATCCAGAATTTTATTTTTAGTTTTTTATAAAAGACTGTTTACTTTTTTAATAAAATAAAACATCTATAATGTTTATAAAAACAGCCATCTACTCCCCACACTTCTACTTCCCAATTTTTGTTCCCCAGGTGCAATTCTTCTAAATTTAACTTTTTGTCTTCTATTTTAAAAGAAAGGTTAGATATTATCTGTTGACTTTCTCCTATGGAAGACAAAAGTTCACACTTTTGTTTCTTTCCTGCTCCTTGCCTCCCAAATATGCACTTCTCCTCCCTCAATTATCCCAACAGAATTATATCACAGCTCAATATGTATATTCCATATGTATATTATTATGATTGTGCAAATAATATTCACAACTAAGCCATGAAATTAACTTTGATTACATTTTCTTTATTGTACAACTTTTTGTATTACACAGTGTAAATATTTTCCTTGATTTTCTGCTTGCTTCATGTTCTATGTTATCATTAAAAATTTATTCTTAAATTATCTGAAAGAAGCATAATCTGAATTTAATTAATTACAGCAGGAAAATCTGTCCACTTCTTTTCCTTTACTCTTTTCTTTTCCTTATTTTGTTGTTTTTGGAGTCACTCTTCCTGAAGCCCTTTGTCCTCCACCTCCAATCTAGACTCCCTGGTCTCCTTTCAACTGATATTTGGAACGGGTATAAAATTCTAGGTTGAAAAGTCACTTTTCCTTAGAATTTTGAAGACACAGTTTTATTATTTTCTGGCTGCCTTCTAATTCCCATTTGCATGTATGGACCTGATTTTTCTCTCTGAAAGCTTTTAGAATTGTAGTTCTACCCCTGATAATCTAAAACTTTGTGATGATATCTTTTGATGTGGAACATATTTTTCATCTGAACCCCCCAGTTTGCTGGGCACCCCCCAGTTTGCCCTTTCACTCTGAATTTCTATCCTTCAATTCTGGAAATTCTTATTTGGATAATTCCTTAATAATTTTCTCCTCTTTACTTTCTCTGTTCTCTCTTTCTAGAATGTCTGTTAGATGTCGAATGTCCTGTCTGATCTTCTAATTTTCTTATCTTTTCTCTTCATTTCTGTCTCATTGTCTTTCTGTCCTAATTTCTAGAAGATATCCTCACTTTTTCTGCAGCCATTCTATTGACTTTTACATATCAGCTATTGTATCTTTAAATTCAGTACAGCAACCTGACCCCATTTTGAATGTAATAACTTTTCTCCTATCTCTGAGCATATTAATGATTTGGAGTCTTCTTCTGGTTTTGGAATTGACTACTTTTGGTATTTCTTTTTATTCGCATTTGAGCTGGTCTCTATGCTTAATTGCAGGGGTTGTTGTCAAATGGCTGGTGATTCTTGGTTTTCCAAACATGTTAATATGGGAAGGTCTCAAAAGCTGACTGGAAGCTCTTTGTGAAAGTGGGTGATGGGCTTTCCTAGAAGACAGCCTGGCTATTCTGTGAGGGAATCTCCACTTGTCAATATCTTAGGCCTTTTTTCATAAGCCAGAATAGAGAGGAATTCAGCCTTCAGTCTTAAAAAAGTATATGATCTGACAAGCTGTGTTCTTGGAGATAAGTAGAAGAAAATAGAACAGGAGTGCTCTTTCAGTCACTTAATAGCTCTCTTTTTCCACTATGACCCATTTGATAAATTATCTGAATACCTTGACTTCCTCTAGTTTAACTTTCTTCTCAATAAATCTTGTCTTTTACTAGGGATTGTCTCCTGACTATGAAGGTAGCAAGGATACATAAAGGGTCTAAATGTTTTTAAAATAGACTTTTAAGCAATTCTGAACCTCTGCCATCAAAGATGATCAGCTTTATCAATTCCTCAGCCTTTATAGAGTGTGGAGGCATGAACTGGCCTCCTTATTTCTCCCTTATTTCCTCAGCTTTCTCTGGTTTTTCAATTCAGTTACCCTATCTGCTTTCCAGAATCTAAAATTTAAATAAAGTCTCTCATCTTCTAGCGTCTCTAACCACGTTTTCTTTGACGTCTTGGTTTATTGTTTGTTTGTTTTTAAACAACTATTTTATTGTTATTTTAGTCTGGTTTCAAGAGGCAGCAGGAAAATGCTCGCGTTCAGTTTATAATATTTAACCAGAAATCTCATCTAATATTCCATATGCTTTTGAGTTTGGTTTACACAGTTTTAATCATATCGAGGAATACAATTTAGTATCCTGCTTTTAAAATGTATCATTTATCATGAGCATTTCCCAAGATAATGTGTCAATACTTTTTGAATGCTAGGATGACATAGGATATTTATAAAATTCCTTCTTATTTCAAGTATATAGCTAGTCTAGTCTCTAATAAGCCACTGTGTTCTTCTCTCTCTCTCTCTCTCTCTCTCTTTCTCTCTGGGAGTGTGTGTGTCTGTGTGTTAGATATGCACAATGGTGTGAGTAATGCTACCAAATCATTTGAATATGGCCAATGAGTTACAGAATATCAAATAATAATCTCCCGTCTGTCGTATAGTATCATGGAAATAATGTTCATGTTCCTTGAAGAGGGAGAAATGAATTTCAGTTCATTAAGCATTAGGGAAAAAAGTGATCTCTTATCTAAGAAAAAAACCTCACACTCAGTAATTAAAAGCAACCATGAACTTGCCCTTAATGATACGGGAGTGGTGAAACCTACTAATTTCACTACTTTGCTCAAACACATGGAGAACTTTCTATACATTGAACATATTTCTGAGTTTGAGCAAAAAAAAAATCGAAAGACAGACTAAAGGTCCTGTTTGGCTTTTAAAATATCCAAATTAGCACACAGGTTGCTTAAATATCAGTATCAATTATGTGTGTGTGGCAAGAGGTGTAAAGGTTTCTGGTCTTAGGCTCTTTTGTAAAATAAACTCTGTATTTTTGTACCCACTTTAGTTTTCTGCTCTGACTGCTCTCTGTGCACCAATCTTCCAATCGGCCTGTTAGCATTTGGTCCTTTCACATTTGATATATAGGACACACACAACCAGATACTTTTTAATGCAGATGTATACAGTCCTTTTCTATAAACATTATATACATTCCCAGGAGTCAATATGTGTCTGATATAAAATTATGGTCATGGAACATCTAATACAGCTTTCAAATCATTAAGACTCACAAAATTCTAATCAACAATAGAAGCATGGGCCCTGTTTATATTTACCAGATGCCTGAAAACAACTGCTTCCACTCCTGTTTTCCTCCATTTACATGAACAAACCATCTTTCCTAAAGTCTGAGACTTTTTCCTCCTAATCAAAGAGGTGGTGGCTGTTGGCAGTGTTGCCTGTATTTTGCTGCCTTACGCTTGCCACGTAATATGATAAAGGGCAAGAGTTCTGAGGAAAATAACAGACAATCTTTATTCAACTGTGTCTTCAATGATGACACATTGCTATCTAGAAAGAGCTTTATTCCATACTAAAGCTATTTACATATGTCTGTTCCGTCAGTCAACATCAGTAAAATGAATTCAGAAGTCATTTGGATGAAATTAAACAAAGACACAAATAGGGTGAATGTTATAAGAGAATATATTTTACAAACTGCCTCAAAAATGCTTCCCTCATGCAGATTACAAAATTGGACTAGAAACAAGGTATAAAAAGGATGGGGAGCTTCTCGCCGAGCAGACACATGTCTGTTCAATGTCCCATTCTTCTAAAAACAGAGCACTGGCAAATTCTGCCCTGTTGATCACTTTCTTTCAAAGTGGGCTGTGGAAGAAATGAGGGGAAAGACTAACTTGGACCTAATTCTTAAGAACAAGGAAAAAATTATCATGAAGTAGAATGATAGAATTCTGAGTACTATCAATGTGAAGAGTATCAGGATGGAGGACGGGAAAGCTGAGAAATAATCATGCATATCCCTTAAGACTATAAGAAAGTAGTTTAAAAAGATAGAAAAAGCTGGGCGCAGTGGCGCACGCCTGTAATGCCAGCACTTTGGGAGGCCAAGACGGGCAGATCACGAGGTCAGGAGATTGAGACTATCCTGGCTAACATGGTGAAACCCCGTCTCTACTAAAAATACAAAAAATTAGCCAGGTGCGGTGGTGGGCGCCTGTAGTCCCAGCTACACAGGAGGCTGAGGCAGGAGAATGGCGTGAACCCGGGAGGCAGAGCTTGCAGTGAGCCGAGATTGCACCACTGCGCTCCAGCCTGGGTGACAGAGCGAGACTCCGTCTCAAAAAAAAAAAAAAAAAAAAGACAGAAAAAAAGATAATCAAATGCCCAGGGAATAAGGGATTCTATAAATAATTTTTTTTCCTGTCGAATCTGGAATGTTTTTAATGCAAAAGAAAGTTCTTAAATATACTTGATGGTATAGAAAGCCAATTGTGAGTTTATACTTTAAAAGAATATGTAGAGAAGTTATTTCCCTTATAATGCTTGAATTCCAGGAAGGTGAGACATAGATTAGTACACAATTGCAACAGTCACACTTCTTACGTTAGGAGTTTTTACTAGTTATTAAAATATCCTCCTCATTTTTTTTTCCGGCCATGAGGCACTAAGAGTCTGCAGTTAACCTCTCACAACAAAAAACTAGGAAGAGGAATGAAATTTAGGAAATACCTATATTCAGACATTCAACAAAAGTAGCAATGAATTTTGATTCCTGAAAAAAGAGAAATAAAAGAAGTGAACCCTACCACTGCCTAGATTTTTGTTTGTTTGTTTTTTGTTTTTGAGACAGAGCCTCACTCCGTCCCCCCGGCTGGAATGGGTGACGATCTCAGCTCACTGTAAGCTCCACCTCCCGGGTTCATGCCATTCTCTCGCCTCAGCCTCCTGAGTAGCTGGGACTACAGGCGCCTGCCACCACGCCTGGCTAATTTTTTTTTCTTTTTTTTTCTTTTTTTTTTTAGTAGAAATGGGGTTTCACCATGTTAGCCAGGATGATCTTGATCTCCTGACCTTGTGATCTGTCTGCCTCGGCCTCCCAGCACTGCCTAGGTTTTTTCTCTCCTTGAACTGTGACACAGAAAGAGTTTGGCAATCTTCATTAATTAAGGAGACAGAGATTATATTTCAGGCAACTAGAATTTGTTGGGCAGAGTACCCAAGAGAACAGATATACAGAGAGAATAAACTCTATAAATTCACGTAGATGTTTCCTCACATTTTGACAAAATATTTATCTGCAAATGTATATGATGAGACCCCATGGAGCTGGGAAAGAACAGCTCTGGAGGAAGAAATAATTACTGGGGAACTGTAAGATGAACAATCCCCAGACTCCGCATAAATTATTAGTGTTTCTTACAACCAAACTGGAGAGACACCGTTAAGTACGTTTAGTACCACTCAGATACACCTCAGAAATGGGATGAAAGAAATTAGTTCCAGAAAAAGGCTCTTCTAGACCCCCTCTGAAAGAGTGGATCTTAAAACAACCTCAAAAAGTTAAAGCCACATTGCCAATAACCTATCTATCAGAAAGAAAATATTCAACATTTTTAAAGGAATACAACATTCAGCCTTAACTATATAAAATTTACAACGTCCAGCATCCAATCAAAATTACTAGACATACAAGGAAGCCCAAAAATGGGAACTGTGTAACCAGGAGAAAAATTATTTACTAAAAATAGACTCATAAATGGTAGAGATAATATAATTAACAGAGTAGAAGATTAAAATAGCTATTAAAAATGATCAATGTTAAAAAAGGTAACATACAAACATGATTAGGAGAGAAATTGATAATATATAAAAATAAATTAGTCCGGGCGCTATGGCTCCCACCTGTAATCCCGGCACTTTGGGAGGCTAAGGCTGGCGGATCATCTGAGGTCTGGTTTGAGACCAGCCTAACCAACATGGAGAAACCCCATCTCTACTAAAAATACCAAATTAGCTGGGCGTGGTGGCACATACCTGTAATCCCAGTTACTCGGGAGGCTGAGGCAGGAGAATTGCTTGAAGACAGAAGACAGAGGTTGCAGTGAGCTGAGATCATGCCATTATACTCTAGCCTGGGCAACAAAAGTGAAGCTCCATCTCAAAAAATAAATAAATAAATGAAACAACTATAAATAAAATCAAAGCAAAAATCACATTGAAAAATATATTAGATAAAATTAACGGATTATAGACATTGCAGAAGAAAAAAATCAGTAAACTTGAATGCAGGCAAGTTTTTTGGAGCACAGAGAGTACAGAGAAGACAAAAGTACCAGGAAAAAAAATGCACAGAGCATCAATGAGCCCTGGGAAATATAAAAAGACTAGCATATATATAACTGGATTCCAAAAAGAAGAGGAATGGAAAAGGAAGAAAAAATATTGAAAGAAACTTTAGTCAAAATATTTCCAAACTCTATGAAAACTAAAAACTATAGTTTTAATAAAATCAATGGACAGCAAACAGAATAAAAAAACTACCATGAGGCACATCAGAATCAAATTGCTGGAAACAATTGATAAAGAAAAAAATCCAAAAAGCTGCTTGAGAAAAAAAAGACTCTGTATGTACCAAGGATCAAAGATCAGAATGACCTCAGATATTTCTTCATATGTTCTGCAAGCCAGGAAACACTGTAGCAACATATTTAAAACAAGTAAAACACTGTCAACTGAGATTCTATAACCAGTGAAAATATCTTTCCAAAATGAAAACAAAATAAAGGAAGTTTCAGAAAAGCAAACGCTGAGAGAATTCACTGCCATTCGTGAGGCTCTTGCTATATGCAGGAAGTTGTATGATATTTGAAGGTAAAATGTGACAAGATAAATATTTTATCGTAAACCCTAGAACAACCCTAAAAACATAAAACAACATGTTATGTTTAATAATCCAATAGTGGAAATAAAGTGGAATCATAAAAATACTAAACAAAAATGTGCTGCCAAGAGAAGGCTGGAAAAGAGGGAAGAAATAAGGAACATATTTAAAGAGAACACAAATAACAAGATGGTAGATTCAGATGCAATCATATAATCAAATGTAAATGATTTTAAAACTTCAGTTGCAAATCAGAGATTTTAGACTCCATAAAACAAATCATAGGTATCTACATAAAAACTACTTTAAGTATAAATATATAAATAAGTTAAAGGCAAAAATTTGGCAAAAGATAAACCATATAAACACTACTGAAAAGAAATTTGGAGTGGCTATATTAATATGAAAGTACATTTCCAAGCAAAGATAATTCTGCGGATAGGAAGCAACATTTTATAATGATAAAGGGATCAAATCAACATAAATACTTAGTAATATTAATGACTATGCACCTACAATTAGAGACTTAAACTATGTGAACAAGAAACTGACAGACCTGAAAGAAAAATAAACAAATCCACAATTCTATTGGATGTTTTCATAATTAAGTAATAAAACAAGTAAAATATCAAAAAGGCTATACGGGAACACTGTTAACAACTTGACCTAATTGACATTCATAGACTATTCTACTCAATGACAGGAGTAGAATGTTCAAATCAGATGGAACATTCACCAGGAAATAACATTTCCTGGGCCATGACGCAGGCTTAAAATTTTTCTAAAGATTGAAATAATACAGTGCATATTCTCTGACTACAAAGCACTAAACTAGAAATCAATAAAAGAATGATAGCTTAAAACAACACCCTTTTACTAACCTATGGTTCAAAGAAGAAATCACAAGGGAAATTAGCAAATATCCTGAACTGAACATTAACAGACGCAACATAGCAAAATGTATGCAATACAGTTAAAACCCTGTTAAAGGAAAATTTTAGCATGAAATATTGATATTAGAATAGAAAAAAAGGTAACATCAATTATTTAAGCCTCTATTTAAAGAAACTAGAGAAAGAAGAGCAAATGAAACCTGAAGAAGGTTAAGAAGTAATAATGAGAAAAAAACAAATGAACTAGAAGACAGAAAAATAATAGAAAAATTGAACTAAACCAAAAGTCGATTCTTTGAAAATATCGGTGAAATAAACATCTAGCCAGACTAACCAGAAAGAGAGAAACCACAATTGTTCAATATCACAGATGAAAAAAGGGACATCACTACAGATGCTAACAACCTTACAATGATATCAAAGGAATATTGTGAATAATTTTATGCCAATAAATTAAATATCTTAGATGAAATGTACAAATCATTTGAAACACACAATTGCTAAAGCTCACTCAAGAAAAAAAAGAATAACTTCAGTAGCCCAATATTAATTGAAGATATTAAATTTATAGTTTAAAAATCTTCATACAAAGAAAACTTCAGCCCCAAATTGCTTTACTGGTAAATTCTACCTAACACTTTCATTAAAAATGTCACCAATCCTACCCTAACTATTCCAAAAACTAGAAGGCACACTTCCCAACTCATTTTATCAGGCTAGCATCTGTTATCCAAACTAGACTGCAGTATTACTAGAAAAGAAAACTACAGTCCAGTATTCCTCATGATCATTCCCTAACAAAATATTAGCAAACTAAATTTAAAAAAGGAAAAATAATAGTTCATTACCAAATGAGGTTTATTCCAGGAATGCAAGGTTTGTTTGATGTTTGACAATCAACCAATGTAGTTTACCAGGTTAATATATTTCAAAACTCATGTAATTACCTTAAGATATACAGAGAAAGTATTTGACAAAACTCAACACCCTTCATGGTAAAAACTGTCAGCTAACTAGGAATAGAAGGGAACTTCCTCAACCTGAAAAAGGACATCTTAAAAACACCTATAGCTAATATTACATCTAGTGGCAAAAACTGAAAGCTTTGCACCCAAGACTGGAGAAAGGTAAAGATGTCTGCTTTTACCATTTTAATTCAATTTGGTTTTGGAAGTCTTAATGCCATAAAACAAGAAAAAGAAAGAAAAGCCATACAACTTGGAAGGAAAGAATAAAACTGTCATTATTTGCAAATATTATCATGCTCCTAAGGAATCTTAAAAATTAAGAAAATATATTACTTAATATAAAGTATGATTTTATGTTGTAAATTACAATTTATAATTGTCATATATGAGCAAAACATCATATATTACATTATAAAATTAATGTTAAATAATTATAATTAAAATTAATAATAGGAAATTCTTTTTCTTTACTTTTATTTTAGGTTCGAGGGTACATGTGCATGTTTCTTAGATAAGTAAACTTGTGTCACAGGGGTTTGTTGTACAGATTATTTCATCACCCAGATACTAAACCTGTATACCTAACAGTTACGTTTTCTACTCCTCTTCCTCCTCCCACCCTCCACCCTCAAGTAGGCCCCAGAGTCTGTTGTTCCCTTCTGTGTGTTCATGAGATCTCATCATTTAGTTCCCACTTATAAGTGGGAGAGCACACAGTATTTGGATTCTGTTCCTGTGTTAGTTTGCTAACAATAATGGTCTCCAACTCCATCCATGTTACCACAAAAGACATGATCTTGCTCTTTTATATGGCTATATGGTATTCCATGGTGTGTATGTACCACATTTTCTTTATTCAATCTGTCATTGGTGAGCATTTAGGTTGATGTTATGTCTTTGCTGTTGTGAACAGGGCTGTAATGAACTTTCATGTGCATATGTCTTTATGGTAGAATGATTTATATTCCTCTGGGTATACACCCATTAATGGGATTGTTGGGTTGAATGGTAGTTCTGTTTTCAGCTCTTTGAGGAATCACCATACTGTTTTCCATAATGGTTGAATTAATTTACTTCCGCCAACAGTACTTTTCTCCACAGCCTCACCAACATCTATTTTTTTTTTTTTTTTACTTTTTAATAATAGCATTCTGACTGGTGATAGATGGTATCTCACTGTGGTCTTGATTTGCATTTCTCTAATGATCAGTGATATTGAACTTTTTTCATATGTTTGTTGGCTATATGTATACCTTCTTTAGAAAAGTATCTGTTCATGTCCTTTGCCCACTTTTTAATGGGGTTGTTTATTTTTTCTTGTAAATTTGTTTAAGGTCCTTACAGATGCTGGATATTAGACCTTTGTGAGATGCATAGTTTGCAAATATTTTCTCCCATTCTGTACATTGTCTCTTTGCTCTATTAATAGTTTCTTTTGCTGTGCAGAAGCTCTTAAGTCTAATTAGATCCCATTTGTCAATTTTTGCTTTAGTTGCAATTGCTTTTGGCATTTTCATCATGAAATCTTTGCCCATTCCTATGTACAGGATAGTATTGTCTAGGTTGTCTTCCAGGGTTTTTATCATTTTGGTTTTATATTTAAGTCTTTAATCCATCTTGAGTTGATTTTTGTATATAGTTAAGGAAGGGGTCCAGTTTCAATCTTCTGCATATGGCTAGCCAGTTATCCCAGCACCATTTATTGAATAGGGAGGTGTTTTTTTCCCCCACAATGCTTGTTTTTATCAGCTTTGTTGAAGATCAGATGGTCATAGGTGTGCAGCATTAGTTCTGGCCTCTCAGTTCCATTGGTCTGTATGACTGTTTTTGTACCAGTACCATGCCATTTTGCTTACTGTAGCCCTGTAGTAAGTTTGAAATCAGGTAACATGATGGGCCCAACTTTGTTCTTTTTGCTTAGGATTGCCTTGGCTATTCAGGCTCCTTGTTTGGCTCCATATGAATTTTTAAATGTTTTCGTTTTCTAGTTCTGTGAAGAATGTCACTGGTAATTTGAGAGGAATAGCATTGAATCTATAAATTGCTTTGGGCAATGTGGACTTTTTAATGATATTGATTGTTCCTATCCGTGAGCGTAGAGTGTTTTTCCATTTCTTTGTGATATCCCTGACTTCACTGAGCAGTGCTTTGTAAGTCTCATTGTAGAGGTCTTTCACCTTCCTGATTAGCTGTAATCCTAGGTATTTTATTCTTTTTGTGGCAATTGTGAATGGGATTGTGTTCCAGATTTGGCTCTCAGCTTGGCTGTTGTGGATGTATAGAAAGGTTATGACTTTTGTACGCTGATTTTGTATCCTGAAACTTTGCTGAAGTTGTTTATCACCCGAAGAAGCTTTTGGGCTGAGACTGTGGGGTTTTCTAGACATGGAATCATGTTGTCCACAAACAGGGATAGTTTAAGAAAAAAATTGTAAATGCACCAAAACGTATGAGTTTCACAAGGTCAATATATGAAAATCAATATTATTTCAATATAAGATCAATGAGCAATTAGAAATGGAAATTTCTTTAAAAATAGCATTAACTATAGAGCAAAAAACATGAAATACTTAAAGTTAAATGTAATAAAATATGTTAAAACCCGTATAAAAGTTGATTCTTTGAAAAGATCAATGAAATAAATATCTAGCCAGACTGATCAAAAAGAGAGAAAGCACAATTTTTCAGTATTACAGATGAAAAAGGAGACATCACTACAGGTGCTAATTACCTTAAAATTATAATAAGGGAATATTATGAATACCTTTATACCAATAAATTTAAAATGACAAAAAATTACTAAGTTAAGAGACCTAAGGAAAAGGGGAGATATACTATGTTCATGAATCAGAAGACTCAGTATTATTAAGATGCCAATTTTCCCTAAAGTGATCAATAGATTATCTCCAAACACAATAAAAACAGCAGTAAAATTTTTGGTAGGGATATTAAGCTGGATCTAAATCTTATATGGAAACACAAGAAACAGAATAAGCAAAAACGATTTTGAAAAAGAACAAAGTTGGAGATATATTACCTGGCTTAAGGCTTACTATAAAGCTTCAGTAACCAAGACAATGTGGTATTGGCATAAGGATAGACATTTGTATATGTCTAAATATTTATATCTATATCTATCTATCGCTATACATCTTCACAGAACAGAATACATACCTGTCAATCGATGTCTATCTACCTACCTACCTACCTATCTCTCTACCTAGTTATCTATCTATCTAACTATTCATAGAACAGAATAGAAACTCCAGAAATAGACCTATACAATTGATTTTGGGGGGGGGGCAAATGTTCTAAGGTAATTCAATGGGAAAAGTATAGTTTTTCAACAAGTAGTAATAATAATTGGGTCCAAAAAATGAGCTTCAACCCTTATCCTCACACCATATACCAAAAATAATTCTATATAGATCATGGAGCTAAATGTTAGAACTAAAATTATGAATATAGGCTGGGTGCAGTGGCTCATGCCTGTAATCCCAGCACTTTTGGAGCCCAAAGCAGGTGGATCACTTGAGGCCAGGAGTTTGAGACCAGCCTGGCCAACATGGTGAAACCCTGCCTCTACTAAAAAATACAAAAATTAGTCGGGTGTGGTGGTGCATGCCTGTAATCCCAGCTACTCAGGAGGCTGAGGCATGAGAATCACTTGAACCCAGGAAGCAAAGGTTACAGTGAGCCTTGATCATGCCACTGCACTACAGCCTGGGTGACAGAGCAAGACTCTGTGTCAAAAAATAAATAAATGAAATAAAATTATAAATATTCTTGAATAAACTACAGAGGGAGATTTTGTGATTTGGGGCTAGGCAAAGATTTTTGGTAGGACACAAAAAGCATAAACTTTATAAGAAAAAATGGATAAGTTGGACTTTTAAATGTTTGCTTCTCAAAAGACTTTGTTAAATACATGGAACGACATACCACAAACAGGCATGAAATCTTTACAAAATATATATGTGATAAAGAATCTGTATCCAGAATTATGCAGGACTCTTACTATTCAATAACAAGAAGAAACTAGTTCAATTTTTTTTAATGTACAGAAGATTTGAACATACGCATCACAAAAGCTATACAAATAGCAAATGAAAAGACACTCAATTTCTTCAGTTATTAGAGAAATATCAACTAAAACCATAATGAAATACCATTACATATTCATTATAATGACTAATTTTTTTTTTTGAGACAGAGTGTAGGGAAAAGAAAGCGCTCAGACTGTTTCTGTGTCTATATAGACAGAAGTAGACATAACAGACTCCATTTTGTTCTGTATTTGAGATGCTGTTAATCTGCAACCCTACCCCCAACCCTGTCCTTGCAAGAGATGTGCTGTGGTGACTCAAGGTTTAACGGATTTGGGGCTGTGCAGGATGTGCTTTGTTAAACAAATGCCTGAAGGCAGCTTGCTGGTTAAAAGTCATCACCATTCTCTTAATCTCAAGTACCCAGGGACACATACACTGCAGAAGGTCACCGGGACCTCTGCCTAGGAAAGCTAGGTATTGTCCAAGGTTTCTCCCCATGTGATAGTCTGAAATATGGCCTCGTGGGAAGGGAAAGACCTGATCGTCCCCCAGCCTGACACCCGTGAAGGGTCTGTGCTGAGGAGGACTAGTATAAGAGGAAAGAAGGCCTCTTGGCAGTTGAGATAGAGAAAAGCATCTGTCTCCTGCCTGTCCCTGGGCAATGGAACATCTCGGTGTAAAAACCCGATTGTATGTTCTATTTACTGAGAAAGGAGAAAACTGCCTTAGGGCCGAAGGTGGGACATGCTAACGGCAATGCTGCCCTTTACGCACTAAAAAGGTTTATGGAGATGTTTGCATATGCATATCAAGGCACAGCACTTTTCCTTAAACTTATTCATGTCACAGAGATCTTTATTGATGTCTTACTGCTGACCTTCTCCCTGCGATGATTCTATTATCCTGCCACTTCCCTTTTTCTAAGATGGTAAAGATAATGATCAATAAATACTGAGGGAATTCAGAGACCGGTGCTGGCGCGGGTCCTCTGTATGCTGAGGGCCAGTCCCCTGGGCCCACTTTTTCTTTCTCTATACTTTGTCTCTGTGTCTCATTTCTTTTCTCAAGTCTCTCGTTCCACCTAAAGAGAAATGCCCACAGGTGTGGGGGTGCAGGCCACCCCTTCAACGGAGTCTCTATCTCTGTCGCCCTGGCTGGAGTGCAGTGGCGCAATCTAGGCTCACTGCAAGCTCTGTCTCCCAGGTTCAAGCCATTCTCCTGCCTCAGTCTCCTGAGTGGCTGGGACCACAGGCGCCCACCACCATACCCTGCTAATTTTTTGTATTTTTAGTAGAGAAGGGGTTTCACCATGTTAGCCAGGATGGCCTGGATCTCCTGACCTCGTGATCTGCCAGCCTCAGCCTCCCAAAGTGCTGGGATTACAGGCATGAGCCAAGGCGCCCAGCCAATAATGACTAAAATTTAAAAGGCTGACAATAACAGCATAGGCAGGAATATGGTGCAATTGGAGTTCTCAGACATGGCTGGTGGAAATGCAAAGCCACTTCAGAAAACAGATTGGTCATTTCTCATATATTTAAATATATGCTTACTACATCACCCAGCAATTTCACTATTAGGTATTGACCTGACTTAAATGCATACAGATGTTCATACAAAGAATGTAAAGCTTCACAACGGGCTTTATTCATAGTAGCTCCAAACTAGAAGCACCCCAAATGTCCAACAGGCTTAATGAACAAACAAATCTTGATTATTCACAAAATGGAATACTAGTAAAGAACAATAAAAAACAATATGATTTATGCATAAACATAAATAAATCTCAAAACCATTAAGCGCAGTAAAAGAAGCCAGACTCAAGAGACTATCTACCTTATGATTCATTTTTATGACATTCTAGAAAAGGTTAAACTATGGTGACAGAAATCAGATCAGTGGTTGCCGAAGAGTGGAGGTGTGAGAACAGAGTCGAATGTTATGTGACAGAAGGCAATTATAGTGAGTGATTAACATATGCTATACCTTGACTGTGGTGGTGGCTACATGACTACATGCATTTGTCAAAACTCATCAAACAGTACATTTAAAAAACATGAATTTGGCGGCGGCGACGGCGACATGGAGAGCGGGGCCTACTGTGTGGCCAACGCGGGTGGCTCCTTCCACCTGCGGCGCTTCCTGACGCAACCGCAGGTGGCGGCGCGCGCCCTGTGCAGGATCTTTGCCTTGATCGTGTTCTCCTGCATCTATGGCGAGGACTACAGCAAGTCTAAGAAGATGTACTGCGTGTTCAACCACAACGAGGACGCCTGCCGCTACGGCAGTGCCATTGGGGTGCTGGCCTTCGAGGCCTCGGCCTTCTTGGTGGCCGACGCGTATTTCCCCCAGATCAGCAACGCCACTGACCGCAAGTACCTGGTCATTGGTGACCTGCTCTTCTCAGCTCTCTGAACCTTCCTGTGGTTTGTTGATTTCGGCTTCCTTACTAACCAGTGGGTGGCCACCCAACCGGAGGACGTGCCGCTGGGGGCCAACTCCACGCGGACAGCCATCACTTTCAGCTTCTTTTCCATCTTCTCCTGGGGCGTGCTGGCCTTCCTGGCCTATCGGCGCTGCAAGGCTGGCGTGGAGGACTTCATCCAGAACTACATCGACTCCACCCCAGACCTCAACACTGCCTACGCCTCCTACCCAGGTGCATCTGTGGACAACTACCAGCAGCTGCCCTTCACCCAGAATACGGAGACCACCGAGGGCTACCAGCCGCCCCTGTGTACTGAGTGACGTTCGGGGTGGGAAGGGGGGCAGAGAGGACCCTCCCCTCTGCCCTGGACTTTCCCACGAGCCTCCTGGAACTGCCAGTCCCCCTCCTTCGCCTGTCCCATCCTGTGCAACTCAACACACAGCTAAGGAGCCTCCCAGCCTGGGGGGCTGGCAGAGCCACAGTGCTTGCACCCAGGGGGCTTTAGTCAGACACACTCTTCCAGGGCACTTTTAGGAAAGGGTGTTTAGCTAGTGTTTCTCCTTGCTTTTTTTTTTTTTTTTTTTTTTTTTTGAGACGGAGTCTCACGCTGTTGCCCAGGCTGGAGTGCAGTGGCGCGATCTCGGCTCACTGCAAGCTCCGCCTCCCGGGTTCCCGCCATTCTCCTGCCTCAGCCTCCTGAGTAGCTGGGACTACAGGCGCCCGCCACCGCGCCCGGCTAATTTTTTGTATTTTTTAGTAGAGACGGGGTTTCACTGTGGTCTCGATCTTCTGACCTTGTGATCCGCCCGCCTCGGCCTCCCAAAGTGCTGGGATTACAGGCTTGAGCCACCGCGCCCGGCCTTCTCCTTGCTTTTAATGACCCCAGCCCTTCCTGGAGTGGCTAGAAGCCAGCAGGCACCCATGTGCTACTGACAAGTGCCGCTGCTTCCCCCCACCCCAGGTCAGGCTGTGGGAGCCGCTGTTTTCTGCCAAAGACGCGGGGGAGCCCTCACACCTGCCCTGTGCAGTGGGGCAGGACCAGGCTCCTGTGTCCTCACTCAGGTTTGCTCCCCCTGTCCCCACTGCTGTATGATCTGGGGGCCACCCTGTACCAGTGCTCTCTGGTCTGCCTCCCATGGCGTGGGGGTGGGGCTCGAGACCACAACACTTCCTCCTTGCTCCCTCTCCTGGCAGCAGGGAAGGGCTTTGCCTGACAACACCCAGCTTTATGTAAATAGTCTGCAGTTGTTACTTAGGAAGCCTGGGGAGGGCAGGTGCGCCCCATGGCTTCCAGACTCTGTCTGTGCCCAGTGTATTATAAAGCCTTGGAGGAGATGCCCGGCCCTGGGATGCTGTTTGAAGATGGAATAAACGTTTTCTCATTCAAAAAAAAAAAAAAAAAAAAAAAAAAAGAACAAAAACATGAATTTTATGTTTTGTAAGTTATACCCAATAAAGCTGATTAAAATTTCTAAAAATATTCTGTTCATTTCTACCTTTTACTCCCTCACATTCTGTAGTAGTTATTAGTGCTGTTCATCAAAGATTCCCAGCTCCCACTTTCCAAGCACATAATAGGTTTGTACTTCTTGGTTCTCTTCTGATTGGATGGGGCCATGTAACTAATTAGGGCCATTGAGTTGTGAGAGGAGTAATATCACTTCCCTATGGGAAAGCTTATATGACCATGCAACAAGTTCCAGGACCCTCCCTCTCCCTAGGCCAACAACCAGCAATTTTGAGATTATGGCTGCTCTATCAGCATGGGCTTTGATAGACTCCAAAGACAAAGTTTCCTTCTGAGCTAAATAGATATGAAACATGAATAGGAAATAAATTCTTGTTGTTTGAAGCCACTGAGATTTTAGGATTGTTTGATGCCACTGTATAATTTTTCTTTTCCAGGATGATAAAGAAAATGGTACCCAGAATTGCTGGGGGTGCAATTTAAAGAATTATATACAAGTGTACATATGTAGATAGATACTACTTATATACATGCTTAGGAGAGGCAAAGAATTTTTTTCCAGTATGGGAGAATGCTTTCCAGATTTATGTGAGGGGGAAATATATGTTTAACTGTTACCTAAGATAACTTGGAAGGTAGATTTGTGTTCTGAATTAATTCATAGGCCTGGGGAAGAGGTTGAAAAACAGAAAGCACTTGTTAATTATTGTTATTATTATTATTTTTATTTGAGATGGAGTTTCACTCTTGTCGCCCAGGCTAGAGTGCAATGGTGCGATCTCGGCTCACTGCAACCTTCGCTTCCCAGGTTCAAGCAATTCTCTTGCCTCAGCCTCACCAGCAGGTGGGATTACAGGTGCCTGCCATATTAATTATTATTAAATTAATTTGAGAAAACATTAAAATAAAGGCAAGAGTTCAGTTTATTAGAAGAATAAAAGAGAATAGAGAGAGTTCAGAAATTCAGGGACTCGCAGATTTTGAAAAAGTAACTCTTTCTCATCTGCAATTGGCGAAAGAAGAAAGCGGGAAGACCTTTGGGTGAAAGTCCAAACAAAAATTTGACACCTCAGTTTCTTTTAACTGAATAATAAGGCTCAGGAAAAAGATAATGAAAGCATGACTTTCCCACCAGAGCCTGACAGACTCATGTACCCACAAGCAAATTGAGAGAGTTACGAGAATGAGAAAGCCTAGGAATATTGCAAATGTAACATGCATGTCTAGAAAATAACTTGAGTGTGGCTACTGGCACATTGGTGTTGATAGGAGTCAAAAAGATAAATAGTTTGCTACACTTTTGGAAGCATCATGAAGCAACAATTTGGTTAGGGACTTGTTCTTCACATAGAGGGCACATGGAACACTGATGTAGTAGACACTTTGGAGTATGCCTGTTAGGGCAGTTCTATCATATGGCCACACATTTTTTGACCCTCTTTTTATCTGTGCTTGTTACTGCTTCGACCAATAAAGCACAGCAGAAGTGACACTATGTTCCTTGTTCACTGGAATACTCATTTTTAGAGCCCCGAGCTGCCGTGTAAGAGGTCCATCTTACCTGAAGAAGCCCAAGTCAAGGAGAGGCTACTCATCTAGCTGTTAGGTCGACAGTGCCATCTAAGTACATCCTGCAGCCATTTCAGCCCAAGCATAGAATATATGAGTGAAGAAACCATCTCAGAAGTGAATCCTGCAACCCAGCTCTTTATCAGCACCCCGCCATTCCATCCATCCCAGTCCATCCCAGCTGAGACCCAGACATCATGGAGCAGAGAAAAGACTGGCACACAGTGCTCTTTCTGGACTTCCGACCTACAGAAACCATGAGCAGAGTGAAATTTTGTATTTTACACCATTTGTTGAAGTGATTTGTTAGGTAACAATAGATGTTATGGGCTGAAAAGTGTGTCCCTTAAATTTATATGTTGAAGCCCCTAGTACCTCTGACTGTAACTGTATTTGGAGATAGGGCCTCTATAGAGGTAATTAAGTCAAAATGAGGCCATTTGGGTGGGCCCTAATCCAATTTGACTGGTGTCCTTATAAGAAGGAAAGATTAGGGTGCGCAGAGAGGCACCAGAGATGAGTGAATACAGAAGAAAGAGCATGTGAGGACACATTGAGAAGGCTCCCATCTGCACGCCAAGGAAAGAGGCCTCAGATGAAACCAAACCTGCCAACGCTTTGATCTTGGACTTTCATATAGTTTGGATATTTATCACCTCCAAATTGCATTTTGAAGTTTGATGCCCAGTCAGCCAGCATACTTGTACTTGACTTATACTTGTAATCCCAGCACTTTGGGAAGCCAAGGCGGGAGGATTGCTTGAGGCCAGGAGTTTGAGACCAGAGTGAGCAGCATGGCAAGATACCATCTTTAGAGAAAAATTTAAAAATTAGCTGGTCATGGTACCATGCACTTGTAGTCCTAGCTACTTGGGAGGCTAAGGTGGGAGGATGCTTGACGCCAGGAGTTCAAGACTTCAGTGAGCTATGATTGCACCACCACACTCTAGCCTGTGTGACAGAGCAACACCCTGTCTCAAAAAATAAAAAGAAAGAAATGCAGCCAGGTGCAGTGGCTCATGCCTGTAATCCTAACACTTTAGGAGGCTGAGGCGGGTGGATCACTTGAGGTCAGGAGGAGTTCAAGTCTAGCCTGACGAATATGGTGAAACCCCATCTCTACTAAAAACACAAAAATTAGCCAGTCATGGTGGCATGCACCTGTAATCCCAGCTACCTGGGAGGCTGAGACACCAGAATCACTTGAACCCAAGAGGCAGAGGTTGCAGTGAACTGAGATCGTGCACCACTGCACTTCAGACTGGGCAACAGAGCGAGACTCTATCTCAAAAGAAAACAAAATTTTTCCTCAATATTGGAGGTCACGATGAATGGCTTGGTTCCGTTCTTGTGGGATTGAGTCCTTATTCTTAGTTCCTGTAAGAGATAGCTACTAGAAGGAGCCTGGCATCTCCTTCTCTCATTCCCTCCCTTGCTTCCTTCCTCTTACCATGTGATGTCGGCTCCCCTTCACCTTCTGCCGTGAGTGGAAACTCCCTGAGGCCCTCACCAGAAGCACATGCTTCCCGTACAGCCTGCAGAACCATGAGTCAAATAAATTCATTTTCTTTATAAATCATCCAGCCTCAGGTATTCCTTTATAGCAACACAAAAAGACTAAGACAGACTTCTAGCCTCCAAACTGTGAAAAACAAATTTCTGATATTTAAGTCACTCAGTCTGTGATACTTTGTTATGGCAGCCCTAGCAAACTAACATATACAGATAAGTGGAACCACTGCCAAGCTCAAAAAAAATATTTTCTCCCCCATTTCCAGCCAACTCTGCCAAAAACACAGAGACTCCCGTATCCTTTCTTTTTAAAACTGTGACCTTCATCCTTAACATTTACTTAAAATCTAGGCTTGGGCTCATTACTAAAGCCTAAAGAATGGGATCCTCTCAGATGGAAATTGGTTTTAGGATTCAGAGAGAACTAGGGAATTTCCTCACTGTGGGCCCAGGAGTAGAAAAATCAGAGGTGAGCTCACGGAGCAGACGCTAAGGAATAAGCAGGTAAAACTGACTGGGCAAGTTCTGTAAGATTTTTCCATTTTCTAATCTAGAAGAACTTTTTTGAGGGGCAGCTATATTCAGTCTCTTCTGAGAGATAGCCAAGCGTCCTTATTGTAAACTCTCAATCTTGATTAAGTTAGCTCAAGTTGGTTTCTATGACTTGCAGTCAGGAAATTCTAAATAATCCAAGTGCCAGTTTGGGCCCAATAACTGTGGACATCCTTGGGATGGAGGCCTGGACAGAAGCATGTGAGGGGACCCCTATTCCCAGCTTTCAACTCACCCCTAACATGCCCAGAAATGACTGGAGAGACCTTTGGGGAGGTCAAGAGGTCTTACATGAGCACTTGGGCAAGATGGGTCAGACAAATATCAGTTATTACGGTAAATGTGACCTTATCCTCACAGCCTTCAGAGGCCTGAGGAAATTTGAGTTACAGAGAGATAGATGAAAACAATTGCAGAAATCTGTGGCAAGAGTGCCAGGCAGACCAAAACCCAGAATGAGCTGTGGTTTCCAAAAAGTGCTGAAGAAAAAAAAGTCACTTCAGGAAGAAACCCAAGGCAAATTGAATCCTCTGGCAGTGTACTATGAAATGGCTGACCACAACGAAAAATAAATCAATCAATCAAAAAGTTTTTCAGGAAGAAGCTTCATGAGCCAAAAAGGAAGGCCTCTGATCCAGCTGCTAATAGGAGAGGAAAAGGAAGCAGACCACAATTATTCTTTGTCAAGCCTGACCTAAGGCTGGTCAGGCTACAGCAGGCCCAGACTCCACAATGGATTGGTTCTGTGATGGGATGAGGAGAAGGAGAAATGCTGGAAAGCCTGGCTTGGAGAGAATCCAGGAGGTCAATACACTAGTCAGCAATTCAGTCCTAGCCAATGACTCAGAAGCTTCTTGTCCCTATGCAGTGACACATATATCCTGATAGAGAAGCAAACATGTCCTGATAGGCACATAGACCCTGATAAAGAGCTACATATTTCCTGATATCAACAACACATATGGTAAATTTAATGATCATCCCTGAATACTCACATCCTAAAGAGGACAATATTTTTCTGCACCACTGATTCCAGGCCAATCCATGAGATTAGCTCTGGCCAGTGAAGTGTAAGCAGAAGTGGCATGCGTCATTTACAGACAGTCACTTTTAGACCTGGTG
This sequence comes from Macaca mulatta, assembly GCF_049350105.2. Taxonomy (NCBI): domain Eukaryota; kingdom Metazoa; phylum Chordata; class Mammalia; order Primates; family Cercopithecidae; genus Macaca; species Macaca mulatta. The sequence continues at coordinate 109,114,648 of NC_133420.1, read as the reverse complement.
TGTGATTTGCTATTTCTCCCTTTTCTCAACCACAAGACTGGTAGTGTTCTAGATAAAGGCCTATCCATCAGCCTGTGTCCCAGGGTGAAAGGAATATGAGCAGAGCTGCAGTGATTTGTAATAATCATGAAATGTAATGAGAAATAAATCTTTGTAACAAGGCATTGCAATTTGGGGGATTATTTGTTACTGAAGCATAACCTTGTGTATTAGTCCACTTTCACACTGCTATAAAGATACTACCTGAGACTGGGTAATGTACAAGTAAAAGAGGTTTAATTGACTCACAGTTCCTCATGGCTGGGGAGACCTCAGAAAACTTAAAATCATGGCAGAAGGCAAAGGAGAAGCAAGTGCCTTCTTCACAAGGCGGCAGGAGGAGAGAGAGTACAGGGGAAATGCCAGACACTTATCAAACAACCAGCTCTCGTGAGAACTCACTCACTATCATAAGAACAGCATGGAGGAAACTGTCCCCATGATCCAATCACCTCCCACCAGGTTCCTCCCTCAACATGTGGGGATTAAAATTCAAGATGAGATTTGGTTGGGGACACAGTCAAACCATATCACCTAGCCTCTCCTGCTCTTACAACCTGCGAAATCAATAGCATAGCACGGTGATGAGAATAGAGCATTTCTCATTACCAAGAGGAATCTGCAGGCTTCAGGGGATGGCAGGAAAATTGTATTACAGGAAGTACTGGGGCAGCCCATCAGAAGTTCAGGAGTAAGATACACGTGAGAATTTGTTTGTAAAAGCACAGCATCAGAAATCCCCTGAATAGCAAATATATTATTTATTTTTACTCCAACTGGAAAAATAATGGGCTGATGAAGTCGAATAAAACAGAGGTTATATTGTATTACTGAAAAGGATTTTGTTTGTTTTGCTTTGTTTTTTAGCTAGGTTTCAGGCCAAAGGAGATAAAGTAAAGATTAACCTTACTTAATTGAGGAAGAAGCTAAATGGTGACAGATTATGAGAAGCAAACTCACCCGTTTAAAACCAAAGAATGGACTCAGAGACCCAGAGAACAGTGAAAGTAAGACTTTTAATGACAGTTTTGCAAGACTGGGTGTTTGATGGGCAGGCACACCCAGCACATTTTTTTCGTTTTTTTGTTTTGTTTTGTTTTTTTTTTGAGATGGAGTCTGGCCCTGTTTGCCCAGACTGGAGTGCAGTGGCACAATCTTGGCTCACTGCAAGCTCTTCCCCACCCACCCCGGGTTCACGCCATTCTCCTGCCTCAGCCTCCCGAGTAGCTGGGACTACAGGCGCCCGCCAGCACGCCCGGCTAATTTTTTTGTATTTTTAGTAGAGACGGGGTTTCGGCGTGTTCGCCGGGATGGTCTCGGTCTCGATCTCCTGACCTCATGATCCGCCCGCCTCGGCCTCCCAAAGTGCTGGGATTACAGGCGTGAGCCACCGGGCCCGGCCCAGCACAGTTTTAACAAGCACTTTATCCCCTAGTGTGCAAGTCCCTCCCCCAGTGCCTTATAGGCTGAGTACTATGGGGTCACAATCCTCCCGGATGTTGCCTATTGATTGTTGGGTAGGGGCTTTAGGTATTTTCTTTAGGGTTGTCTTGCTGCATTTTGTTGCAGCCCACAATGCATTGTGATCCTAGTTAGCTCAGGGGCTCTTTAAGTGTTTGACTTACACCTAAGTAGCTGGGCAGGCTGATAAGAACAGAAAAAGTGAGCTATTTTGCAGGTTAGTAAACTTTATCTTAGACTAAACTGTTTTGGTTTGGGTGACAGCAACCAAGGTGGGGGCTGGGAGCTGACAAGCAGGCATTGGCTAGCCGAGCAGGGGCCTAGTATATCTTGTTTCCTCTGTAGTTTGCTGACTTAAATTGATTTAAGGCACTTTGTCTTGGAAATGGACCGCTGTATGCATTGTTTCCTTCACAGATGTACCCACAATCCCTATAACTACTGTTGGTTTTGGATATAGTCTTTTGGATGTAGGACTCAGGTAGTCCATTGGGTGTGACTCCTTTTCACATACAGTTTCTGTCTCCATTATCAAAAAGCCAGTTCTGGTTCCCTATTTATTTTTCTATTCTTCACAGCAGACTTACCTTGCTTTAGGCTGCTCCCTTTCTGAGGACAGGAAATGTGTCCCTGAACCTTTGCTTGGGGGCAAGATCCCAATTTCCCTGGGTCCAAATGTCCCTTTGCTGTCTAGCTGCCTCTTGGATTCTGATGTCCCACATCTGGCTTACTGCCCACTTGTGAAGACACCAGTACCATCTTGGAACCTTCTGTCTTCCATCTCCTTGCTGGCCCTTTGCCTGGAATGAAACAGAAACGGTTGGGACCCTAGGTCACCATTCTTTCCTTGCTAACCTGAGACTCTGTATTTGTCTCAACATTCAATCTCCTCTGTGTTGCTCCTACCCAGTAGTAACTCTTGTTTCCAGCTCTTCTCTACCACTATGAAGCTGTGCTTGTCACAAATCAGAATGACAGCTGATCTAAATTAATGGGAGACTCAATCTTTAAAATGACCTCAACTCGTTTTCATAAGTTATCTAAACCAATAGAAAAGAAAAGACTCCAACAGGAAAGTTTACCTTTTTTTTTTTTAAGAGATGAGGTCTCACTATGTTGCCCAGGCTGGGCTCTAACTCCTGGGTAGAAGTGGTCCTCCCATCTCAGCCTCCCCAGTAACTGAAACTACAGGCTTGAGCCACCACATCCAGCAATGAGGAAGGTTTTGTAGGCACATTCAAAAGTGGAATGCCATGACTCCACGATGGGGAAGATCCGGCCTATCTGTTGTTCATAAGAAATGGGCCTGAGGTATAATTGGATTGACCACAGGAACCAGTTGTGTAGCTGCCAAAAAGCTTTCCAAAGAAAACAGGAATTCATCTGTCTTTAAAATATTTTTGCCTATGTCTGGAGGAGGCTGTAGGCTCTTACTTATGAGGTTGAGGTTGGTCAGAATGGCTCGATTAAAACATTGAGACCAGTCATGGTGGCTCATGCCTGTAATCCTAGTACCTTGGGAGGCCGAGGCACCAGATTGCCTGAGCCCAGGAGTTTGAGACCAGCCTGGGCAGCATAGTGAAGCCCGGTCTCTACTAAAAATACAAAAAATTAGCTGGGCATGGTGGTGCACGCCTGTACTCCCAGCTACTCAGAAGGTATGAGAATCGCTTGAATCCAGGAGGCAGAGGTTGCAGTAAGCCGAGACTGCACCACCGAACTCCAGCCAGGGCGACAGAGTAAGACCCTGTCTCCAAAAAACAGAAATAAAAAATAAACATTAACTTGAGCAATGCCATAAAATTCACATAAAGTTGGAGGAACTATTCTAGATTAAAGAGTCATGAAAAACAAATGCAAATGTGAGATCCTTTACTTGATTCTAGATTTAAAAAATAGCAGAAAGCATTATTTACATAATAGAAAAATTGTATATGGTCTGTACCTTATATATTATTAAGTGTATTAAATTACTGTTAATCTTCTTAAGTGAGATAATGATATTGTGGTTTTGAAGACAATGTCCTTGTTCTTAGAAGACACACACTGATGTGATTTAGCATGAAATGGCATGATGTTAGCAATTTACTTTCAAATGATTCAGCAAACATTTTATATATGTATCTTATATATGTATAAAATCTAGGTGAAGGGTATATAGGTGCTCATTGTACTAGCCTTCACATTTTTGGCAGGTTTGCAAATTTTAAAGGGAAAATTTTATCTTGAGAAACCGTTAAGAGATAATTTTTGCTTAAAGAAATGAAGAATGAAAGAAGTTAAGATTGCTCTGTTTAATTATGTGAGGAACTACATCAGAAAAAAAGGGATGAGATTTCAGAATGTCTCCAGAGAGCAGAGGTAGCATCTAGGCATGGGAGAAACCAGAAAGTAGATTTCGGCTCAAAAGAAAGAAAATGATGTAATAAGACTCTTGCTCCTTGGCTACAGCCAGGCACTCTAGTAGCAGAAGAGAAGACATAATTTTAAAGTGAGAATGTGTTTGTCACTAAATATGATCTTTGCATTTTTATTACCCAAGAATGACCAGAAAAATCATGGGAGCTGCCTGATAATTAAGGGAATAATTTCCCCACTGAATAAGTTAAAGAAGCAGTGAATATTTGATATGGTTTGGTTGTGTCCCCACCCAAATCTCATCTTGGATTGTAATCCCCTAATCCCCATGTGTCAAGGGAGGGACCTGATAGGAGGTGATTGGATCATGGGGACTGCTTCCGCCATGCTGTTCTTGTGAAATTGAGTGAGTTCTCACAAGATCCGATGGTTTTATAAGGGGCTCTTCCCCCTTTGCTTTCTCTTCTCTCTCCTGCTGCCATGTAAGACATACCTTGCTTCCCCCTCACCATCCACCATGATTGGAAGTTTCCTGAGGCTTCCCCAGCCATGCAAAACTGTGAGTCAGTTAAACCTCTTTGGTTTATAAATTACCCAGTCTCAGGTGAAAGTGTAAAAATGAACTAATACAATATTCTAAAAAATATTCTTGAGTAGAGCTTGTTCAAAATACTGAAAGCTTTTGTTCATAATTTAATTATTATACACTACATTAACTGATTTTCAAATGTTAAGACAACATTGCATTTATGGGATAAATGCACTTAATCATGATGTATAATCACTTTTATATGTTGCTGAGACTCATTTTCTAATATTTTGCTAAGAATTTTTCCACCTATATGCGTGAGAGATATTGATCTATTGCTTTATTTTCTTGTCTTTATATACATACCACTTTTTGAGTTGGAAACAATATTATATATGTGCACCTTGAGATCAGGAATACAACAGTGAATACCATAGACCTGGTTCCTACCCTCAAGAAGTTTACAGTCTTTTGGGGAAAGTCAGAAATAACAAAAGAAAATAAATGTATGTATTTGTACATTTGCAATTACAGTTGTGATAATACTATAAAAGAAATAAATGATGTTATATGATTTTTAAAGTGATGGAACCAAGTAGGGAGGGGTAGGGGGACTCTCTTAAAGGGATGATAAAGAAGATCTCCCCAAAGGAAACTAAAGAATGGGTCAGCTGGGGCCAGGCATGGAGGCTCACGCCTATAATCCCAGCACTTTGGGAGGCTGAGGCGGTGGATCACTTGAGGTCAGGAGTTCAAGACCAGCCTGGCCAACATGGTGAAACCCCATCTCTACTAAACATACAAAAAATTAGCCAGATGAGGTAATGGGTGCCTGTAATCTCAGCTACTTGGAAGACTGAGGCAGGAGAATTGCTTGAACCCAGGAGGCAAAGGTTGCAGTGAGCTAAGATCACACTACTGCCCTCTGGCCTGAGTGACAGAGTGAGATGCTGTCAAAAAAAAAAAAAAAAAAAAAAAAGAATGGGTCAGCTGGAAAAGGAAAAGGAAGTAGGGGTGTGAAGTGTTTCAAACAGAGGTAACAAAAGGTACAAAGGCCCCAGGCAGGAAAAACCTTGCAAATTAGAGAAACTGGAAAAGATGTGTTTAGACCTTAAGACAGATAGAGAAGGAAAGACAGACAGCTCAGGAAGGACATTCTAGGCCACAAAGGATTTTATATTTTATTCTAAGTGTTATGGGAATCCATCAGTGAATTCAGAACAGGAATGCGGTTGGCAGAGTAGGTTTAATTATTTTCATCTTACAGATTATGTTACTGAGTCTCAGAGAGGTTGACTCATTCAGGATCATAGAGTAAGTGGCTGAAAACAAAAATAATTCAACTCCTAATGCAACACTCTTTGGACTATTACATTTTGATTATTGTTCTTTTTTTTTTTTTTTTGACAGAGTCTCGCTGTGTCGCCCAGGCTGGAGTGCAGTGGTGCGATCTCAGCTCACTGCAAGCTCCGCCTCCCAGGTTCAGGTCGTTCTCCTGCCTCAGCCTCCCGAGTAGCTGGGACTACAGGTGCCTGCCACTGCACCTGGCTAAATTTTTTTGTATTTTTAGTAGAGACGGGGTTTCACCATGTTAGCCAGGATGGTCTCGATCTCCTGACCTCGTGATCCTCCCACCTTGGCCTCCCAAAGTGCTGAGATTACAGGCGTGAGCCACCGTGCCCGGCCTGATTATTGGTCTTAATGATGACCTCCACTTGATGCTGGGGACTCAAACTCGAATTTGTCATATCTGCCACTTGTGAGCCATTTGCTTAAAAGGCCCACATAGAGGGGAGCCTGAAAGCTGGTTACAGTGAGCCTTGGCATCGTCTGTAGATTTCACTTATCCATTCTGCCCCCAGAATACAGAACTAAGCACTTTTCAGGAAAAGATATAGATGGATGAAGGAGATGATCTTTATAAAAATTAATAATAAAATACAATTTTTCCTTTAATGGTGAAATCAACTTAAGATTTATTTTCCAAAATGGTAATCCAGCACCAACATAGGAAGATAGAATTTTGAGTATTGCAGGCATAAGTGTATTAAGGGCTGTGTGAGTTTATGGGGACTGTTAGGGGCAAGACTTGGGAAGATGAGCTATTTTTCAGACCTAAAGATTAAAAAGCTCTTTATTGAGGGCACAAGAAGAGAAAACTGGATTTTGCACTTAGGAAATTTAGACTTTGTCAAATACCACAGGAATGCTATGAGGGACCTAGAAGGAAGGCACCATGGTGGCATTATCAGAAAAGTGGTGATTTGCTTCTTGGGAGGCTACAGCTTTCTCAAGAGACTGCAAGTGAAACGCTACTGGACCAAAGGTCAGAAAACCAGGAGTCCGAGTAACCCTTCCACCAACCAAATGTGTCACCTCGGGCGAGTTTTCTGGTCTTGGCTTTCTCATTTGTAAAGCCAGAGTTTCAAAATAGTAGGTCTTTGAAGATTTTTTCAGGTCTAATATACTACAATTTAGAACTTAGAATTCAGTTTTCTAGCCTGTATATTCAAACCATACTGTCAAGTCTAATTTTTTTTTTTGAGATGGAGTCTTGCTCTGTCACCCAGGCTGGAGTGCAGTGGCGCGATCTCGGCTCACTGGCAGCTCCGCCTCCTGGGTTCATGCCATTCTCCTGCCTCAGCTTCCCGAGTTGCTGGTACTACAGGCACGTGCCACCACGTAATTTTTTGTATTTTTAGTAGTAACGGGGTTTCACCATGTTAGCCAAGATGGTCTTGATCTCCTGACCTCGTGATCTGCCCACCTCCGCCTCCCAAAGTGCTGGGATTACAGGCATGAGCCACCGCGCCTGACCTGTCAAGTCTAATTTTTCAAACAATAGAAGAATTCAATAATTATCTAGTGATTTTGAGCATAACTAGCTAACCCAAATAAATGATGGCAAAATGATTGATTGAATGTTTCAGACTGCCACTAATGCTTGCTCAAGTCCTGGTATTACTTTAGCTAAATAGTAAGTTTCAACTCAATTCAACCCCAAATCTTCAATGTTATCCTTTGTTTCTTCTTCTTCTTGCAAGGTCATCCCAACTTCTATAACTATTTCATTTGTAGAGAATACAAATGGAATTGGAAATATCTGTGGGAATTTAAAAATAGAAGTGGCACTTTGGTTTCCTTTATTTTCACATTATTTAAGACACAAATATTTACTGCAACCCCTTCCAAAACACACAAAACATACATCTATATACACACGCATTGACCAACACCTAGATCTCTTCATATTTAGTAAAACTTAACCTGTTCAGTGGTCATTAAAAGATTTCAGAGCCAGAGACATGAATGATTAACGATTGGCCTAGAGGGGATATTCGACTGAAAGTTTGAAAGGCCCTACTTTATATTCTAAAAGGTATTGAATTTTGCCCTGAGCAAAATGAAAGTGCTAACTGAAGAAGTCAAATGGTTTCCTGGATGGAAAGATAACTTCCTATCCTGTCTCCTATGTCACTGTGTGGTTCTTAGAGGCCAAATGAGATGACACATTGACAAACATTGAGACTGATCTGACCAAAAGTGACTTAACAGATTTTTCAAACATCATACACACTTAAGCCCAAATAAGGGAAGCCTGCCCACTACTATTTGCTGGAAATTCTTGTATAAATAGTTCAGTGTGGCTTTTATTCTTTGATGCTTCTAAGGGTTTTTCTGGCACTTGAGGAGTTACATACCCATTCATCTGTCAAAACTGTAAGAGGAACATTATTCAAGAGAGTGTTCACATGTCTGAATAAATGCAGCAACATAAGACAAGTGAAAAATGGCTCAGTCCTAAATGCCCTAAGCATTCTGGGAAGCGTGTGTACATTTTAAAACTGATTGCTTTTTTAATTTTCTGTGTATCATGTTCATGGCTTTTTTAAAAATTTACTGATTTTCTTGATGAAGAGTTTAGCAAATGCAGAAATTGAATCTTACTTTCCAAATGCTTTGATTGCTTCTAATTGCCTTTAGTTTTTTTATGTGTGTTAGTTTAATACCACAGAAAGCTTTAGAATCATTAGCTCTAGAAACATAAGCCTGCCACTTAATCACACAATGAGTGAATCACTGGCATCCAGGCTGACCAGAGAGCCAGACCTGGAGCTGTCTGTTCTAAGGCTCAACTGGGAGATTCACCTGTCTTAGCCTGCTCAAATCACCTCTTGTCTTAGTGGAAATTTTCAGAATGCCCTCAGAGCTATAGATTTCCAACATGGTATAGAAATTCATTAGCCTACCACAACTGACTATTCTAGGGAGTGGAAGAAGTTTTAGTTATATTCATTTTCTGAAACAAAAAGAACTCTTAATGGCCTCATGTCTATCTATCTCCTCTCCTTTGCTACCCTACCCAAGAGCAGCAATGGTATAATGCGAAGATAGCCCCCAAAATTACATGTACCAAAGATTATGAATTAGTCTCGTCTTAAGAGCACAAACCTCAAAATTAGACCTGGATTCAAATCCAGCCTCCCCACTTTTAGTTGTGGGCCCTAGGAAAAGTTGTTGACTCTCTGTTAGCCTCAGTTTCTTCATCTACGTAATGGAGGAAATAATCTCCACTTCAAGTGGTTGGTATAAGAATCAGATAAGATAATATATAAAAAACAGACAGCTCCTGGCAGGGACTAAGTGCTTTTTTATTTATTTATTTTTTTCTTTCGAGACAGGATCTCGTTCTTTTGCCCAGGCTGGAGTTCAGTGGCATGATCACAGCTCCCTGCAGCCTTGACTTCCTGAGCTCAAGGCATCCTCCCACTTCAGTCTCCCTAGTAGCTAGGACTATAGGCACGCATTACCATGCCCAGATAATTTTTGTATTTTTTGTAAAGACGGGGTTTCTCCACATTGCCCAGGCTTATCTTGAATTCCTGAGCTCAAGCAATCTGCCACCTCAGCCTCCCAAAGTCCTGGGATTATAGGCATGAGCCACTGCGCCCGGCCATAAATGCTTATTTAATGGGAACTATTAATGTTGTTGATGTTGTTGCTATGGTTGTTGCTAAGTTCTACCTGCGAATTATTCTACACTCCCAACAATCAATGCAAGTCTTTGAATCTTATCAGTGGAAAGGAGTTTAAAAATCTTATCCCCCCAATCCACTTAATTAACAGATCAAGAAACTCATGTTTCTGTAAAATATTCAAGAGGCCACACACTTGTCCAAGGTCACATAGAATGACCTGCAGGATGGCAAAGTCTCTTGATTTCCAGACCACAGTTTATTCTGCATGCAGTGCTCATGTATGATACTTTGATTGTTCTTTGGTACATGCAGTATTATTTCTCCTACTTTCATATCTTTCTGATCACTTGCAGTTTTAGTTCCAGCTTGCTATTATGTGGAATCTTAGACCAATATATGCATCTGAAAAAATTTGAAAACAGTGCAAAATAATTAGAAGGCAGAAAACCTAATCAGAAGAGAAACATTTTGAAAATAGTGTGTAAACAGTGCAAAATAATTTAGAATACCTAGCCAAAGAACTGTTGTAGGAGAATAATGACTTTGTTATGAATAATGATAAACGGTTTTCTTTTAGATTTTCTAAAGAAATATTTCCAGGAAAAATGGTGTTAGATGCAAAGTCTAATATACATTCTCCATACACGTATCTTTGTATATATTACCAAAAAAAAAACTATTTCTAAAGTTTCATTTTTTCTTCTAAACGTTTCAGCTAAACAAGAATGAAGGTTTTGGAGAGAGGAAGGAAGAGAAAGGGACCTAGTGTTATTTTTCTCCTGCTACAGGAGGGAATTTACCAAGAGATAGAAAATAGATGGCTTATTATTGGATTCTGGCTAAATAGTTCTCATTGCTGGAAGGACTTCCACTGAAGCCCAAAGCAGAAGAGGGAATTAAGTAAGTGATTCTTGCTTAAGCTGAATCTCAAGTATCTTGCTGGTAGCTAGAACATTAAAGAGGGAGTCGAGGAGAAGCTATGACTCCACGCTCCTCTCTTGTGCTAGCACTGGCTCAACTTTGTTCTCTTTGGCTGGCAGCCTCCTGCCCTCAGTGCCTCTAACCCACCCCTGCCCTGGGAGAAGGGGCATTGCCGAGGATCTCTTTTAGCCTATAGGTGCCCCCTAGGAAACCTTACTGGACACAGGACAACAGTCATAATACCGCTATGGTTCCTGGATTCTATTAAGAAAGATTCCTTTTATTCTTATTCATACAGCAAAATGTGCTTGTCATAAATAATATAAATAATGTGAAACATGTTATAGAGAGTAGAAAGCTAAGTACTCTTTGGCCACAGTACTTAATGTTTGCTTTTTTTCACTTGACGTATGTCTTGGAACCCTGTTCCATAGTCAATAGAAATCTACCTCATTTTTAAAATAATTTTTTTCAATACTTACTTTCAATATAGTATTCCATAATATAAATGTGCAATAATTCATTTAGTCCTTTCCTGATTGAGACAAATTTCTGTTCCATTCTTATTTTTCTTTACTAAAAATAAAGCTGTAATGACCATCCATGTTTATTTACTTTACAAACATGTGTGAATATTTAAAATTCTTAGAAATGGAATTTAAGGACTTGAAGGATATGCTTATTTTAAATTTAGATAGATATTTCTAAATTATTATTTTAAAAAGCTTGATTTACACTCTTGGAAGCTGTGTGTGAAACTGCCCATTTCCACCTGATAATACTGGTAGCAATCTATTGGATTTTTAATGAACTGATTAGTTGGTAATAAAGTGTATCTCACTGTTTATTTTGCATTTTCTTTATCACTTTTGAAATTAAGCATCTTTTCATATTTTATTTCTTAATTTTTTGTGAATTGTCTCTTCGTTTCTTATGCTAATTTTATATTTTTATATCTTTTCATGATAATTTTAGGTGCCTTTAGTATATTTTGTATATTATATTTGGTTTCCTATATATTACAAAGACTTTCACGGTGACTTTTTATTTTGGTGTCTTTTGTCATGCAGATCTTTGCATTTTTTTGGCATGAAATCTGTTGGTCTTTTACCAGTGGCTCCTGGAATTTGTGTCTTTCTTAGGACCGCCTTTATCAACCCCCAACATTATAAAAACTGATGTGCAGTATCTTACTCTGGTTCCTTTCTGCTGTGTGTGTTTTTTTTTTAATTTGATGTTTAGAATTTAATTCATTTGGATTTTTGCATATGATATGATATAGGTATCTATTTTTTTTTCAGTATCTACAAAGTTCTCAATATTTTGTGTGGTTTTTTTACTGCTGTTGTTTGTTTGAGACACAGTCTCACTCTGTCGCCGGGGCTAGAGTGCAGCCACATGATCATGGCTCACTTCAGCCTTGACCTCCCAGGTTTAAGCGATGCTCCCCTCTCAGCCTCTCAAGTAGCTGGGATTATAGGTGCGAGCCACCACACCCAGCTAATTTTGGATTTTTTGTAGAGAGAGTTTCCCTGTCTCTATATGCCCCAGGCTGGTCTGGAACTTTTGGGCTCAGGCGATCCACCCACCTCATCTCAAAGTGCTGGGATTACAGGCGTGAACCAACATGCCTGGTCTCAGTATGGTTTTTGAACCGTCTGTCCTTTCCATGCTAAGTTGAAATGCTATCTTTTTATATTCTAAGTGTTCCTTTATGCATAGCTTTGTTCCTGAATTGCTTTTTTGGTTCCATTTGTCCATGTCTTTATTCTGAGCCAATAAAATATTGTTTAATTAATAAAACTGTATATTTTGATAACTGAAAAGTCAGGTTTTCCCTTGTTTTGCTTTTCTTTTTGTAAATTTGGTTGCTTGTTCTGAGGTATTCTCCGTTTTGAACTCTAAAATCAGCTTTTCAAATTCTATAACTCTCCTGGTTAAGATTTTTATTAGGATTGCGTTGAATTTATGGATTAATTTGAAAAGGTGACATCTTAGGAATATTCACTCTTTCATCTGGAAACATATGTAGCTTTCTGCCTTTTCAGGTCTTCTTTTATGTCTTTGATAAGATTTTATAGTTTTCTTCATGCAGACCTTGCACAGTTCTAGGAGATTGTTTTTTAAGTCTCTATTGCCATTGGGAATGAGATCTGTAGAATTTATTTTTCTGAAGAGAAAGGGGTAAAAGAAGAAAAAGAAAGCAGGAGTTGAAAGAATATGATAGAGAAGAAAAGAGAAAGAAAAATCAAAAGGGGAAGATGGAATGGTACAAAAAAGGAAAGAGGAGAAAATTTTATTTTTATTGAGTATCTATTATGTGACACACAATGTGTTAGAGGTGTTTCACGTGCATCATCTTGTGTGTACTTTCAACCAGCTGGCTTGTTTGACAAAACTGAAGTTTAGAAAGATCAGCAAGGGATTAGGGAACAGGAAATGGAAAGAGAACAGGTTTGGAATGAGACCTGGGAACGGATCCCAGATTCTGCTCTCACCAGCTGTGTGATCTTGCTCCCTTTACCTAATTACATTCCACATTTGTAAAACTTGGATAATAGCTGCTGAGGTGACTGTGAGGACCAAGTGAAACAGTGTATCTAAAGTGCCTGCCACATAAGGAACTCACCATAAATGCTGGTTCCCACCCATCAATCATCTCTTCTGACCCCGTGGCCTTTCTGCCCCTTGCACCAGCCTGCCATGGAAATCCAAGTCTGCCCAGGACAACATGGAGCCTTAATATAAATGTGCTATGAGATGTTGATTCCATGAGTGCGTAACACCCAGGAACACATACCAGCAGTTCTTAAGAAACACGATAGGAAAGACAGTTGTTACGAGTTGTGATTTGATTTGAAAAAAAGTCACATAAGCCTGAAAAAAATAAATCACCCATTACAAAAGAAGGCATTGTTGAAATGTGGATCCTTATTTGAGCCTAAATCCCCATTGAGAAACACCCTCTATTTCTACTCAAACAATAGTTTCTTGTTTGGGAGACAATGCTGGCTGCATAGTCCTGGAAAGCATCAAATCCCCATGGCAATGGCAATGGTCTCTCCTGCAACACTGAAACAGTGTCTGGAGGAGCAACTGCACCACCTGGCCAGGACCTCAGCCATTGGACAGAGGCTCCAGTCTCAGCCTGAGCTGCAGGAACACAGAACTGGCCCAGACATCTTGGCTACACCTTATATTTGCTGCAGGGATCTGACCATCCAGAGGAGTTGTGCTCATGAAATGGGAGCATGAAGTAGAAAGAAAGATAAAAATAAGACATAACTGAAATGCCCCACATGAATGTTCTCTTGGAAGCATGTACATTTGTTCCCAACACCTCTTGATCATGAAGACAATTCATGAGCCAGCCTGGATTTAAATCCTCCCCCTCTGCAGCTGGAGGCTCTTGAGGAAATTTGCTCACCTCTCCGAACCTCATTTACTTCATCTGAAAAATGGGGTTAATAACACAAACTGCAGAGAATTGCTGTGAGAATTAAATCATACAAATATAAAAATGCGCTCTATAAAACCAGAATTGTTCTTTCATCATATAGGGAATTGCATTCAGAGCCTATGAATGTCTTCAATGCTTCTGGGTTTCACTTTTCAGGGAGAAATTTGATTTCTTTAGTAGCCAAATGTCATATGATCCTAGGACTAGTAAATGATGTATGTGATAAAATGTTTTTAATTTTTTTTAAAGAAGTGAACTCTCTTAAATACTGAGCCTGGTTTCCATACATGACTTGTAGCCTGATATTGACCCATTGGATCTATATTCAAATTGTATCCAGAACCTAATCACTTCTCACCACCTCTTCTGCTACCACCTGGTCATATCAAAGCCATCACCATCATATTTTTCCTGGATTATTGAAAGTAGTACCCTAACTGATTTCCCTACTTCTACTCTTGCCAGAAACATATTTTGAGCAATGGCAGTATCCTTGGAATAAATGTATCATCTCCCCAGAGGAGAGCCTTGGTCATCATTGATTGAGTGTTTATCTATTCAACAAATATTTATGGAGCCTCAACCAGATGCCAGCACTGTTCAGGCTCTGGAAAAAAAATACAGCAGGAATCGCAACAGGCACATTGTGGAGCCTTATGGAGCATACATTCTTGAAGGGTGCAATGACCAATAAACAGACAAACAAGAAAAGCATACCCTGTGCCAGATGGTGATGCGTGATGTAGAGGAAAATCATGCGGAGTAAAGGGAGGAGAGGGGCACAGGCACAGTGAGTGGGAAGTAGGGACTGTCATTTTAAGTATAGTAGCTGGAGAAAGCCCCCTCTAACAAGCTGACATTTGAGTAGAGACCAGAAGGAGAGGAGGGAGTGAGCCCTGTGGTCAGGTGGGAGGAGGGAGAGGGGAAGGTGTTGTAGACAGAGGAAACAGCAGGTGCAAAGGCCCGGAGGCAAAACGAAGGGGCCGGAATGGCTGAGGCACAGTGAGTGAAGGGAGAATAGAGAGAAAGGGGCTTACACAAATGGGAAAGGGATCAAGGTGGGCCCTGCAGGCCATCACAAAGACTCAGGATCTTACTGAAATGAGTTGGTAAAGGCACTGGGAAATTTTGAGGGGAGAAATGACCATGATCTGATTGACTTTTTAAAAGAATTATTTGGCCACTCTATAGAGCAGAGGTTCGCAGACTTGAGCATGCATCGGGACCATATTGGAGGTCTTATTACAACACAGATTGCTGGACCCCAGAGTTTCTGATAGACTAGATCAGGAGTGGTCCAGGAGAATTTGCATTTCTAGCAAGTTCCCGGATGATGCTGATGCTGCTGGTCTGGTGCCACCCTGTAAAGACCACTGGTGTAGATAATCATTTGTAAGGGGCAATCGTAGAAGCAGGGAAACCACTTAGGGGGCTATTTGAGATAATCCAGATGATGATGGCTTTGATCGACCAAGTGGTAGCAGAGGAGGTGGTGAGAAGTGACTGGATTTGGAATACAATTTAAATATAGAGCCAATGAGATTTGCCAAATGATCAAATGTGGGGCTTTATGAGACAAAGAAATGAATCAAGAATTCTAGATTATGCAACTAGATGAATAGAATTGCCATTTAGTGAGATAGGCAAGAAAGATGGTTGGGGTGTGGAGGAAGAATTTAGGAGTTTAGTTTGGGAAATGTTAAATTTGTTATGCCTGTTAAAGATACCCAAATGGAGGTGTCAAGTAAGCCTTTCTTTAAAGGAGTCTGGAATTCAGGGGAGAGTCCTGGTCTGGAGATAGAAATGCAGAGATCGTCAGCATACAGATGGTATCAGAAAGCCTGAGCTCATCTCTGGAGGGAATGAAGGTAGAGAAAAGTTTCAAGACTGAACTCTACGACAATCCAATGGTTAGAAGTCCGGGTGATGAAAGGAACCAGTAATGAGAGAGAAGTGGCCAGAAAAGTTAGAGGAAATCCTGGACAATGTGATGCCCTGGATGTCAAGGGAAGCAAGTATTTCAACAAGTTCAGGCTTCTTTGCTACAAAGCCATCCTGGCATAACAATTACCACCAAGAATCCACTGTGAAGGAGGCACTACTGGCTGTGATAAGCTATGCTACATTTTGACCTTATGAAGAAACAATTCCAACCAGAAAAGACGGTCACTAAGATAGAGATTTATTTTCTTTTTCTTATATACTTTTGAGCTGATTTCATTTTGGCAACCAAAAAATACAGCATTGACCCAATTTAATCACTGAAATAGACTGGACTCTTCTTTCACCTTCAAGTGTTCTTTGTAATTGACATTTTTCCTTGAAGCAAATACTCCAATTCTGAGAGATGGAGCTATAAATCTGAGTGGTTATATTTGTGGTCAGACTGCTGGGAATTTGTATGGGTAAATTTGATAAATGCTTCCAGAGGTACAGTGCAGGCACTGTTTTTCCTACCCTTCTCCTTTTATTCTCTGACAGTGGTTCTTGGAATTCTCTGTTTATTCAACAGTAAAAACAAATTAATATTTCAAATTGCTCATTCATTATCTCTGTGCAATCTGGTCTTTAATTTCTTACCTTTTCTAAACAGGTTAGGAGCAGCCATGCCTGTAATGGCTGGGGAAGACTAGAGGTGGAGCCTGGATGGGATTTGGGGTTGGTGACAATAGGTGGGAAGAACAGGATCTGGATTTCTTTTGGAAGCCTGAAGCTTTGGGAGCAATCTACTATCAGGGTTGAGATGGGTTCTGCCATCTATCCATGTGGGTTGGTCTAGCCAAGTAGAGGACATGAAGAACACATGGCCCAGAGCCCCAGGCTGCTCATCCCGATGAGATACAACTATAAGCACATCAGCTTTGCTCTCCACACTGAGGCCCCAGCGTTCTCACCACAAAGAACTGTCAGGCTTGCTTCTTGTGAAAAATACAATTGCTGGCAACTCAAGATGCACAAAGCAGGACCATTTATTGCATCTCTTATCAAGGCATATCTGATGACAAGTCAGCCTTACTCAGCAAAATCTCATTACAGAAAATTCATCTCACACAATTTTACACTCCTTCATTTTGTGAGTTACAACTTCAGGGGACTCATCTTTAAATTTAAGTAGTATATAAAAACATACACCACAGACCATGTATTGCTTCTCACTGTAAGGAAAAATACCACTTGTTAAGTCAGCTTTATTTCCCCCAAGTAAATTAGGTAAATAAGACAATGCCCAAATCTGTGCATTGCAACTCTGCAGGTGATACAACTGCTGGGGACTTGACTTCAGAAGAAGGGGATGAGGACAGCACATTGCTGTATGCTATTTCTCTGGGGAACGGTAGGTGCTGGTATTCGGCACCGCTGCATATAGAAGCTGCGCAAGCACAGGCTTCATGGAGCTATAGTTTGCTTCTCTATAAGGAGAAAACAACTGTTTGTTATTCAGGTTTTCTTCTGAAATGAGTTATTGAAATACTTACGGCTTGACATGCAATCTCTCCATGTCTTGTTCGTTCAACAGGCAATTCTTTTACATGTCAGACGCTGATCTATGTATTTGGAATATGTTACAGAAACATAGAAAGATACAAAAATTCTTGCTGCCTTGGAGTTCACGTTGGGGGAGAAAAAGTAATTAAAAATGTAATAAATAGTTAAATTATATAACATGTTGGAAAGCCATAAAACACCATGGGAAAAGTGAAGCGTGATAAGAAGTTTGGAAGTACAGAGAGAGCAACAGGTTGCAATTTGAAGTAGAGGAGACAGAGTAGCTTCATTGAGAGGGTGACTTTCAAGAAAAGATTTGTAGGAGGTGAAGTAGTAAGCTAGGTGGATTTCTTGGGGAAAATGCTCCAGGCAGATGAAAGAGCCAGGGCAGAAACAAGTTAGGCACATGTTAAGAAGAGCATGGAGACCAGTATAGCTAGAGTGGAGTGAATGAGGGAGAGAATAACAGGAGTTGAGGTCAGAGAGGTGATGGGGCCCTGCTTGTAGAGGGCCTTGCTGGCCATCTGAGGGACTTGGCATTTAGTTTGAGTGAAATGGGAAGCCTTGGAAAGATTTTAGGCAGAGAGATGATATGATCTGAGTTACATTTTAAGAAGATCATTCTGGTTTCTATGTTAGAAATAGTCTCTTGGAACACAAGTTTGACAGCAAAAAGACTAAAAGGAGGTGGTAGCAATACTCTAGGTGAGACAGGGTGATGACTTAACCCAGGGTGGGAGTGGAGGCAAGTGGTACGAGTGAGAGGGAGGTCAACAATGACACCAAGGATTTTTAGTATGAGCAATTCGGAGCTTCTGTCATCTGAAGTGGGAAAAGCCTCTAATAGAGTAGATTTGTGGGAGAAGATGAGATCCCCATTTTTGGACATGTTAAGTTTAAGGGGTCTCGGAGAAATCTCAGTGGACATATCAAGTAGGCGACTACATATATGAGTCAGGGATTCCGGAAAGATGTTGGTTACAATATAAGAAATTGGAGTTCACTGGCATATTGACAAAGGAGTTTATTAAGAAAGTGAGTACAGGGTAAAAAGAAAACCAAGGACTGATTCTTGGGGCAATCCAAATGAACTGATCTGGGAGAAGAGGGAACTACAATGAAGAACAAGAAGGAAGAATCAGTGAGATATGAGGTAAATAAGAAAGAGTGTGATGTCCTGGGAGCCAAGTAAAAAAAAAATGTATTAAGGAAGAGGGTGATCAGCCATGCCACTGGATTTGCAGATATATATCCTCCTCTATAAAATTTAGGTCCCATGTTATTTGGATATTGGGGTACCCTGTTTAAATAATTTCCAATTAAAAGCTTTTTATTCATTAAAAAATAAAATAAAGGCTGGGCACAGTGCCTGACACCTGTAATCCCAGCACTTTGGGAGGCCGAGGAGGGCAGATCACTTGTCAGGCGTTCAAGACCAGCCTGGTCAACATGGTGAAACCCCATCTCTACTAAAAATACAAAATTAGCCGGGCATGGTGGTGGGCACCTGTAATCCCAGCTACTCGGCAGGCTGAGTGAGGCAGGACAATTGCTTGAACCTGGAAGGTGGAGATTGCAGTGAGCCGAGATTGTGTCATAGCACTCCAGCCTGGGCAACAAGAGTGAAACCCCGTCTCAAAAATAAAAATAAAGTAAAATAAAATGCAGGTAGTGATAGTGTCTGCCTGATAGGCTTGAATAAGATACTGTATGTGAATTGCCAATCACAATACCTAATGCTAATATGGGCTAAACTATACCATTTATTATTTTTATTCCTAACATCTCCGAGAAATCACTTATCACTATAAGGCTGTTCACTTGCCAAGCTAGCCCCAAGAGGGCGCTCAAAGCCTTTCCTTCTTCCCCATTACTTTTCTTACAAAAGAGAACTCAAATTTAGATGTAGGACAAAATGGACTCTCATTGGCAACTGAACAGTTTTGCAGCAAAGACTGGAAAACACAATGCAGCAAGTGTCAAACTTCAGTGTGGATAAGAGTTACTCGAGGAGCTTGTTAAAATGCAAGTCCACGGCAGGCCCAACAGATCAAATAAATCGGAAGGGAACTTGTTTTCCCACCCCAGATAATTCAAATATATGTATTCTCCTGATGCTCTAGTATGGGGCGGGGGGTGGGGGTGGTAAAAATAATAACTAGCCTGGAGTAAAACTTCTCTTCCTCTTTTCTTCTTGGGACCTTGAAATGAGTTTTGCTCCTCCTTTTTTTCCTCTCTTCCATGTAGCCAGTGAGGTAAGCCATCCCTGGTGCTTCCTTGGACTGGGAGGTCCTAGCAGGACCAAGATGTTTCTACAAAAAGCATACATGGAGAGGGCGGCTTGGGCTAGCTTTTGGGTTATCGCCATCAGAGGACACAAAGTGATGCCTGCCAGTCCACATCTGGCCCCCAGATCTGTTTTATTTGACTTGAACAGAATTGGCCCATCTTTAATAAAATTTGAATTTGTTTACAACATTTAAAACTCAGGAGATTTCACATACAAACCCAGATTTCCTGCTTCTCTGGAACAAGAAGAAGATGTGAAACCTGGCCCCGTGTTCCTACATGGCAAAGCTGCTTCCTTTAGATGGCCCTGGACTCTGAATCTGCTGCCATCCCCTTCATTCCTTATTGTTCTCCCCAAAGTCAGGTGTCAGTTACTATTTATCATCATACGTACACTCCTTTTTTCCTTAAAGTTGGAGAAAAAGAAACATTTCTTTAGAAAATGAGGATATAACAAGAGGAGCTAGTGTTTTCAAAAATAAATCTTCTTATACCAGACTCCTTCTCTTGTTTACGTTATTGGCCTGGCTTCTCTAGGCATTTAAGTTTGCTATCTCAAGTCTAGCTCTTAATCCAGAGTTGAAAAGGTGTCCTTATATTAAAGAATGATGTGGAATACTACAACAGTAAAAAGGAGCAGAACTAGTAATGCACAGCAAAATTAATGAATCCCAAAAGTTAGGCTGAGCAAAAGAAGTCAGACACAAAAGCATAATACTATATAATTCCATTTAGATGAAAAATTCTAGAAAAGTTGAAACTAAGCTATAGTAACAGAAAGCAGAGCAATGGTTTCCTAGGACAGAGATTGGCTGCAAAGGGCATGAGAAAAAGTTTCTGGGATGATGGAAGTGCTCTATCACCTAATGGTAGTGGGGCTTATATACAGAGATATATATTTGTTAAATCTCATCGATGTGCACTTTATATTATATTATTATTATTTTTTTAGATAGTTTCTCTCCTGTTGCCCAGGCTGGAGTGCAATGGCCCGATCTCAGCTCACTGCAACCTCCGCCTCCTGGGTTCAAGCAATTCTCCTGCCTCAGCCTCCCGAGTAGCTGGGATTACAGGCATGTGCCACCATACCCAGCTAATTTTGTATTTTTAGTAGAGACTGGGTTTCTCCATGTTGGTCAGGCTGATCTTGAACTCCTGACCTCAGGGAATCCGCCCACCTTGGCCTCCCAAAGTGCTGGGATTACAGGCGTGAGCCACCGCGCCCGGCCTGATGTACATTTTAAATAAATGTTTTTCTTGCACGCCCATTATACCTAATAAAGTTGATTTTTTTGTTACCTGATAGAATTGCCCAAGGAAAGAGATGAAATAAAATGGGCCCTTGCCTAGGGCTCTTTTTTGCATATTGCTGTCCGGAATTTACTATAATAGGTGGCAGGACATGATTCAGAATTTCAAGATTCATAGGCATTGTGACCAATATTTATGTCTCCTGGAGATGTAAATAACATTTGGCAGAAGGCAGCTGACCCAGTTGAGAGTTGAGTTGGTAGAGGAGGTATGGATTGCGGCACAAGTTCCCCGGAGACTTTAAACTGCTGCAAGACCTGCTATTCAGCCTCCTTCCAAGTGAAGAGAGCCTCCCGGTGGCCCTGGAAGAGGAGCTAGTAAGCTGGATGAGGTGCTGGCAGAAATGTGGGGGCTTTTCTTTGTTCCCTTCTTTTCTTCCTCCTACTCCTTCTTTGATAAACTCACACTCCGGAACCTCAATCCACAAAGGCATCTTTTATTCGTAGTGGGCGACATTCCTTGGTGAGAGCAAAATCCGGTCTGGGCAACCCTGGACATCCTCCTGGAGGACCAGGGCAGGCTCACCTCCAAATACACAGGGCTTTGGGGTGTAAGCTTTTGGCTTGGTTGTATCTGACATTGCAGGCAAATGCCCCATCTTTCCTCCTTTCTTGTGTTTCTTAGTCAGGATTGAGAAACTGACTTGCACTGTAAAAAATGCAAAGCAATAGAATTTTTATGGTTGACTTGGCCAACTTACAAGAACTTGACAGAGCTCTCAGTAAATTCAGAACTGAAGAACTCATTACGTGGGAGTATTAACAGATGCTATGGGTACCCCACCCATATTCTCTTGCCCTTACCACTTCCTCTTAAGCTGTTTGCTTTTCTTTGCCTGCATTTCTTTGCCTGAGGGTTTTCCAATGTGGTTGTACCATTGTGCATTCCCACCAACAATATCTGAGAGTTCCAGTTGCCCCTCTTCTTCAACAGCACTTGATATTATTGTCAGGTTCTTTTTTAAAGTTATTCTAGTAAGTGTAGCATTGTCTCATCATGGTTTTAATTTGCATTTCCATAATGACTAATGATGTTGAGCACCTTCCATGTTTATTGGCTACCAATATATCTCCTCTAGTGAAGTATCTGTTCAAAACTTTGCTATTTAAAAAAAAAAAAAAAAAAAAACTTGGTCTTTTTTCTTGAGTTTCGATAGTTCTTCAAGTCTTCTGGCTTCAAGTTTGTTGTCAGATGAGTGATTTACAAGTATTTTCTCTCGTCTGTGGCTTTTCTTTTCTTTTTCTTTTTCTTTTTTGCGTTTTCTTTTTTTTTCTTTTTCTTTTTTTTTTGAGACAGGGTCTCACTCTGTCTCCCAGGCTGAAGTGCAGTGGCTCAGTCTCGGCTCACTGCAACCTCCACCTCCCAGGTTCAAATGATTCTCCTGCCCCAGCCTCCTGGGTAGCTGGGACTACAGGCACATGCCACCACACTCAGCTAATTTTTGTATTTTTAGTAAAGACAGTGTTTTGCCATGTTGGCCAAGCTGGTATCAAGCTCCTGAGCTCAAGTGATGTACCTGCCTCAGCCTCCCAGGGTGCTGGAATTACAAGTGGGAGCTACCATGCCTGGCCCATCATTTTGTAACGTCTTTCATAGAGCAAAAGTTTTGCATTTTGATGAAGTTCAACTTATTGATTGTTTTTCTTTTATGGCTGTGCTTTAGGTATCAGATCTGAAACTATTTGCCTAATCCAAGCTCACATCCAGATTCAACACCTGTTTTGGATTCATTTTGAGTTAATTTTTGTACATGGTGTGAGAAATGAATCAAAATTCATTTATTTGCCTAATTCTTCCAGTTATTTATTGATTATATATTTCATATAAGTTCTTTTTCCACCATTACTCCACTTGTTTCTCCTTTCTTTGCTCCCCAGGCATAACCAGTCTCAAGAATTTTATGCATATCCTTCTGATGCAGCTTTTACATATTTGGGTATAAATATGTGTCACTAAATACATATAACATAGTATTTATTTTTACATGTTTTAGCTCTATTCATCTTGATACACATAGATCTAGTTTATTCCTTTTAACTGCCATATAATATTGCATCATATGAGTGTACCACTTCCATCTCTTTATTGATGGACATTAAGGTAGAATCAATTTTTCACGAGTACAAATGCTGCTACAATAATCATCCTTGTACATGTTCCTTGTGCTCATGTAAGAGTTTGTCTAGGATATATAATGGAAATTCAGTGGCTAAGTGCTAGGATGTGGGTTTTTACTAAAACGGCTGAACCAACTGGCAATCCCACAGCACAGTATGATTTATAGTTCCACAGCTTCACCAGATCACAAGACTCTGAAATCACTGCCAATACAATAGGTATGAAATAGGTTTTTTAAGAAACTGGCATTCATCTGATTACTAGTGAGATCAAGCATCCTTTTAAGTGTTTATTGTTCATTTCTGAATTGGCCTTTTCTGTAAGTTTCTTTCTCACGTAAGTTTTTAATTTTGGTAGATATTTCTCAGTATTTTTCTATATAGAACTTTGTATATCTTGTTTAAGCAATACTTTTCTACTCTGAGCTCATAAACAGATTTTCTTATTTTTTCCATATATAATTTTTCAGTTGAGTAATTGCCCCCAAAGTTGTCTACTGAGATAAATCTTCATACAGTGAAATACACAAACCTTAATTACAAAGTTTTGTCAGTTTTGACAAATATATACTTATGTAATCCATACCTCACTCAAAATATAGAACATTTTCATCACTCTAGGAATTTTCCTTGTGCCCCCTCCCAGTAACCCCATTCTCTGAAGCCACAACTGTTCTGATATTTTTCTAACGTATATGCCTATTCCAGAAATTAATGTTTAGAATCATATAATATGTACTATTTTGTGTCTGGTCCAGCTTTTTTCACTCAATGCAATAGTTTTGAGATGTATTCATATTGATGCATGTATCAGTATTTTATTCTTTATTGCTAAGTAAATGTATAGATGTATTAGTTTGTCCTGCTGATGGACATTTGGGCTGATTCCAGTTTGAGGCTGTTATGAATAAATTTACTATGAACATTCCCATACAAGGTTTCTTGTGGACTTAGTTTTTTTCTTCCCTTACATAAATATTTAGGAGTGAAATTGCTTGGTAGCCACTTGCATTTTAAGTTCACAGGTGATGGTCACTGGGCAAATGGCTTTGACTGATAGCACTTGGTAAATAAAAACCAAGAAGTTTTCCTCTCTTTTTCTTTTCATTTTTTTCTGCCTATTCCCGTCTCAGACTCCCTCCCCTCCAAGGCCAACAGCTATAACAGCAATGTGATTCTAGATTATAAGACATTTATTGGAGTCTGGGAACACTACTTCAACTTGGAAAACACTGTTTTATAAGGCAACAGTTTTCAAAGTTTTGCAAAGGGAGTGAAACCTGTTTTCCAAATGAAATCTTCTGAGGAGCCCCAATATTTAAAAAATGCTTTGTAAATACAGGGCTACTTTAGTTTTGGGGGGATGCCACTCTGCTTGTACCTACCATACCATCCTTGTTAAGCAACTCCTTAATTTCTATAGAACACATTTTGAAACACTTTGATCTAAAGAAATTCATACTTAGGCTGTGGCTAATTTTGTGTTGTCTGAATTTTATGGGTGTGGGTTGTTATGATATTTTATGTGTTCAACTGATACTGTGAACGTTTAGAAAAGTGACATACATGAGAGAATTAAAATTGGAATTCTCTAACTCTGG
This sequence comes from Macaca mulatta, assembly GCF_049350105.2. Taxonomy (NCBI): domain Eukaryota; kingdom Metazoa; phylum Chordata; class Mammalia; order Primates; family Cercopithecidae; genus Macaca; species Macaca mulatta. The sequence continues at coordinate 109,090,097 of NC_133420.1, read as the reverse complement.
AGATTCTGAAAGAGCGACTTGTTTCTAATGGAAGATTCCCCTGGCTACAGCTGCTCAAATAAGAGAATTTGGTGTTTAAGTGGGACTCCTCTGGATTTTGTAAAACTTTAAATTTTCTATGATAAAGAGAAATGGAATCGTCAATGAGATGTATGTGTGGGTGTGTTACTGAGTTATCTTAATGCTGTAACATCATACTCATGAAGACAATATATTGTTTTGCTGTAAAACCTAATCAAGTAATTTTTTTGTTATGCTTAGTAGATGGGAAAGAGACTGGAAGGGCCTCCTTTGTTTAGTGCATAACATGACTTAAAGTCCATAATGTGACTTGAAGTGAATCACATTCGAGAGCATATTTCAGATACATTAAAGCATCATTCATATATGGATTTGACAGCCTGAGTTGTCCAAGTCGCCGGTCTCAGATAAACAAGAAGACTGATGGTACAGGTTAAAAAAAGCTGTTCTCTTTTGACATTCAGCTGATATTCCTTTGTGAGGTAGTAGCAACCATGTCAACTCTGGTTGGTCTACAGTGCAGCTGGGTTAGTCCAGGAAAGATCAAAATAGAGGGAATATTAGCGCCACATGCAAACCCCTAGGGAGCACTGAAAGTTTTATATCTTCCCTCACCACCTCATTATCCCCTCTAGGGGTGGATATAGGTCAAGGACAAAATATAGGTGGATATAGGTCAAGGATAAAATGGACACCAAGGATGAATTTAAGTCACTGTACTAGGGAACAGAGTTCTAGTGGGAGGAGAAAAGGGATTATAAATAAAATAGAAGTGAGGCAAACACACTCTTGGACCTCTTTGGGAGTGTTTTACCTTAGAACTCATAAAGATACATGGTCCTTAAGCTCCTTTTTATGCTTGAAAAGAAGTGCCCCACCTTTGAAACATGGTCTGCCTATGCTCCCACTTGGCTCCCATTCAGTTCAGCTTTTTGCCTAGGGTTTGTCCTTTTCTGTTTGTCTTATTCCTTGTTCCTGCTCTTTGCTCACTTATCTTGATTTCCCTGACATTCCTCTACATTCTTGACGACTCAAGTTTGGGTTCACTCTTCTGAACCTCTCCTTTCCTTGTCAACTCAGGAAGCAGCTTCAATTCTACTTTGTTCCCCTCTCCCTGACCTCAGACACTGGCATTAATGCACCTGCATAAATGCCTCACTTGCCTGACTCTTCTTGATTTAGACACCAATAGGGACTTCAAATTCCATGAATACTTGTAGCAAATTTTGAAAAATAAGCACTGTCATTGCCCTTAAAGGATTACAATAAAATACCAAAATAAAAGATTGAGTGTGACATCAGCAAAATCATGTAAAGCAATTCTTTCTTTTTTTTTTTTTTTCCTTTTTCATGAAACCCTGCTCTAGCACAGGTAAAGCAATTCTTATTCAGGGTAAATCTAACCTGGTTCACTAATCCTAGAGTTATCTGAATTCATTTATTGCCTTGGACTCATAAGATAGCTAAAATTAATTAAATACTTAAGTAAACTGGCATTGTGGTAGCATTTATTCGAAAAAAAATTTGATCTGTAATTTCAACACATAAAAAAAGTTAAATTAGAGTTATAGCTGTATAGCAGAAAGGATTCTTTGAAAACACTTTTAAGGAAAAGGTAATTCTCAAATTTAGATTTAAATCAACAGAGGATGTATATCAGCATTCAATTATTAATTTAACGAAATGACAAATATAATATTATTTGGGTTTTGTGGGTTTTTTTGTTTGTTTGTTTTGTTTGTTATTGTTTTTGGTAGGGACAGGGTCTCACTATGTTGCCCAGGCTGATTTTGAACTCCTGGCCTCAAGTGATCTTACCTCGGCCTCCCAAAGTATTGGGATTATAGGCATAAGCCACCACATCTGGCAGATAATATTATTTGTGATTATTATTGTGGGATCAAAAAAATTTATCAAATTCATCTAGCCCTTAGATGAATCTCTTAGCCCTTACAACAGACGTTGGTAATTTCATGACACACTTTGTCAAATTGAAGCTTGAACACAGGTTCTCCTCCTAAAACCAGGAAAATTAGAGCTACTAATATGGTCTGTGATGATTATTTACACAACTAGGTGCAATGAAATGAGAGAAAACCATTTGGAACTAAATTTACCGATTATTTTCGAGATGCCATCTAGCAAGTTATACTTCTCCTCCCCCTTTAGTTTCACCTAAATTAACATGCATTCTGAATTTTCGATAAAATGTCTTCTAACGATTTTCTGTAGGCCCAACTAAATAATGATAACTAACTCCAAATATGTTATTTAAGGTGCAATATAGACTGGGTGCAATGGATCTCACCTGTAATCCTAGCATTTTGGGAGGCCGAGGTAGACGGATCACTTAAGGCCAGGAGTTTGAGACCAGCCTGGCCAACATGCTGAAACCCTGTCTCCACGAAAGATACAAAAATTAGCCTAGTATGGTGGTGCATGCCTGTAATCCCAGCTACATGGGTGGCTGAGGCACAAGAATCAAGTGAGGTGAGAGAATCACTTGAACCAGGAGGTGGAGGTTGCAGTGAGCTTGAGAATGCACCACTGCACTCTAGCCTGGGCAACAGAGCACAGACCCTGTCTCAAAAAAAAAAAAAAAAAAAAAAGGTGCAATATATTTGCTCCCAGGATACTACTAGAAGATCAGAGAGTTGAATCACAGCCTTGTGTCTAGTTCCTGAACTGTTTCAAGTCAAAAGAATTCTAGCAGCCTATCAACCCAGTTTCAACTGGTTTGTACCAGGTTATCTCGGAAAAATCTCTTCTCTATTCAGTTCTTGTTCAAAAAGACTCCTAAATAATGATTCAAGCTCAGTTTGAGGAGGAACACCATGACCATCTGGACTGGTTTTCCGTTCAAACCCTCATTTAATTTCATCTTCTCCCTCACATGCTGCAGGACCTTTATTAGCTAACCAAATAGACTTTAAGCTGTTGAACAAACATGAGGTTTCAAGTATCATAAAAGATAAATCAAGTGCTCGAAACCACAGCATTCAATAATTTTTGCAAGCACACATTAGAAAAAACAATACACTTGCTTGTTTTTCTTTCCCATGTATTTTTTCATGAACTGTCTCTTTCACCATTCATAGAAATTTGCTTATCAGCTTTGATTCTAGTTAGAACAATTTGTCTAAAATTTGTCTAATCTTTTTACATCTGCAGTGTCAACCACCCCTATTTTTCTTATAGTTCAAACATTATAAAAGATACTAGCATGTGTTATCTAATTTCCTGATCTTTCTCATTGTGACATCCTGTAATAATTGCAAAATCATAGCTAAATACCAATATTATGATGCCATTTATTGCTTTACAGTTTGTTAACTTGGTGGTACAAAAAACATTTCCAAAAAAATATATCTACCTACAAAGTTAAAGAGCAGTCACAGGGGTGTAGAATTTTAAAGTAAGACAAGACCTTACAAAGAGCAGTGAGTCCAACATCCGCATTTTACAGATGAGAAAAATGAACAGAAAGTGTAAATGACTGGTTCAAGATCTTTCAACAGTCTTCAAAATATTCTTTATTGTATCCAAGAAAGTTATAGCAGCATCTCAACATAGCCCAGCTCACTCCTTAGTTTCAGCATCTCCCCATGCCTAAGATTTAATCCATCATTAGATCTTACTCATTTCACCTATTGATATCTCCCAAATCTGTCTCTTTTTTCCATTTTCAACATCACTATTACATTTTAGGTCATCATTGGCTTCAAGATAATGTCCACACTGCTTACCTTAGTAGGAGCCTTTTGTGGGCTTATTCTTGTCAATCTCTCTACTTTTATGTCTTCACCTCCCTCTTTCATTCTATACCCCCAAAAATGATTAACTACTTACAGTTCTTTGAGTAGGCCATATCTTTTTCATTTTAGTTCCTTGTACTTGTTTTTTCAACATACAGTTGCTTCATCATCTTCTTTCATCCATTTATCGTTTTGGTCTTAGCTGAGATATCTCTACCATTCAACCTATTCTCATTTGAGGCCCTTTTTATGTATTCTCATGACACCTGTATTTTTCCCTCTTACAGTATTCAGGACAGTGTATTGTAATGATCAGGTAGCTTATCAGATCTACATTTAGACAAGGACAGATTACATCTTGTGAGTTGTTATGCCTTCAGAATCTAACCTAACCAAAAACAAGTAGATATTCAATAAAGAATAATAGCAACCACATCAATAACAATAGCTAATTTTTATTATTTATTTCCTGTGTAAGACACTGTAGGAAACTTGCTACCTGCATTATCAGTACTGCTTTCATGATGGTTAATTTTATGTGTATAGTTGGCTGAGCCATGGTGCCCATATATTTGGTCAAACACATCTGAATGTTGCTGGAAGGTATTTTTTAGATGAGATTAACGTTTAAATCAGTAGACTTTGAGTAACAAATGTGGGTTGGCCTCTACAACATGTGTTGGCCTCATCTACAGTTGAAGGCCTTAGGAAAAAGATTGATCTACCCCTAGGTAGAACTGCAACATCCAGTTCTTCCATGAGTCTCCAGCCAGCTGGACTACCCTGTAGAGCTTGGACTTTCCCAACCCCATGATCATGAGAGTGAATTCCCTAATATAAATCTCTCTCTGTCTCTCTCTGCCTCTCTCTATGTCCTCTCTCTCTCTCATTCTCTTTTCATGTGTATATACACACACACTACATATACACATCCTTTTGATTATCTAGAGAAATCTAATAGACATTTCCATAGCCCTGTGATGAAGATAATATTATTGTTTTCATTTAGAAATGAGAAAACAGAGCCACAAATAGGTCAATAATTTAATTTTCCAAGGTCATTTATCTAGTGTGTGGAGAAACCAAGACCTGAATCAAAGTCTATTTGACCATAAAATTAATGATCTTATCTACAGTATGCTAGGAATAAATGAATTATTAAATGAATGAATCAAATGCTAAATGATACTAGCTAATTACTCATGTCAACTTCATAAGTAGTTAAAAGTAACATTTCTAATTGCTGTAATGATTCACAATCTTCTATCTGAAATATATCTACAAAAAATCATCTAGTCACTCAATCTGTTGTTTTACTGATGAGAAAACTGAGGCACACTGTTGCTATCCAGTTAGTGAGTTTCTTGAGAGTTACAAATTACAGGTCTCTTGAGGGTCAATACTAGAATCTTTCTATTAGGTCAACACAACCTCTTGCATAATAACATTTGGTCATCAACTCCAATTTTCTATGAGAAATCGATGATGTAAGCAGATGTTTCTGGAGCAGGATCCTGGGGCCACCATGCTGCTCAAATCCAGGGAGCACCATTTCTTCTCGTCTCTCCAAAAACAACCAAACCAGAGATCTAATACATGAGAATTCCAACGTAGCCAAGGCATCCCTCAAACCACATTATGGTTTAACATCTGGGGCAAAACAATGGCGTAAAGAGGAAGAAACTTCACAATACAAAATTGGACTCACTGAATTCTTCACCCACAGTTGATAGCTTCCCTTGTTCATTTTCCACAGACCTTAGAACAGAACTCTGAAATTTTATCCATCACAAAGGCTTTTCATCTTTTGTTGACCATTAGTGTAATGGTGCTTAATGGTGCCTGTGACATTTTCAGTCTTCACAAAATATACACTCAGTGAATATTTATTCAACAAATGTCTATTCGGAAATGATGGTTGAGCCTATTTGACTGATGGAGGTTTCAATACAGCAGGTAGTTTCACCTTGACTCCCCAAACATGTTTTTTCTCTCACAGCCATCAACATGAGTGCCTTAAAGCTGCCCAAATATTAAGGAGAACTCATGAAGATATGCCAGGAGTGGCATCTTCTCTGCCTTCTAGAAAAACACATTGCGATATTTTCTTCCTTGATTATTCATTACAGTGCTCTTTTCTATAGTATAATGAGATCTCTGGTCTTTGTGTTTAAGAGATAATGTAAGTGTGGTGGGAACAATGAGATGCAGTTACGAGAAGAGGAAAACTGATAGCAGTTTGAACTCTGGGGAGAGAAACAGGAACTATCTCAGGGGAAATTTTATCTTTCCTTTAGAAAGATGCTCCCATGTTTCTGTTGGTGGTGAAAGAGACTAGCAGGGATGGAGATATTGCATAAAGAGGAGGCTCAATTCCTCTCCATGATAAGATAATAGTGAAATCCAGATGGGCTCCTGGTACTTTGAGAGAAATAATTGGGACAAAGGCTTACAGCAGAAATGATAGGTTCCCAGCCTGAGTAACATGGCAAAAGCCCGTCTCTATGAAAAAATACAAAAATTAGCCAGGTGTGGTGGTGCCTACCTGTAGTCCTAGCTACTCCGGAGGCTGAGGTGGGAGGAATGCTTGAGCCCAGGAGGTCAAGGTTGCAGTGAACCATGATTGTGCCACTGCACTCCAGCCTAGGCGACAGAGCAAGCCCCTGTCTCAAAAAAAAAAAAAAAAAAAAAAAGAAAGAAAAAAAAAGGAAAGAAAAGAAAAAGAGAAAGAGAAAGAAAAGAAATGATAGTTCCCAACGCATAGCCAACATAGCAGTTGACAGAGATATGAAAAGTGGCAGCCTGAAAGAGATTCTCTCTGTCAGAGAAGGGCAAGGATTTTAAGACCAGTGATATCTACTCTCCACTGTTGGTTGTTTCTTATCCTGAGGTATAATTCATCTCCATTATCCCTACCCTTAATAAAACCTGAAGCACACAGAGTATTGTGATAGTTGTGCTTCAGGGCCTGATGGAGAGGCAATGAAAGAACGTGGAAACACAGAGCTGCCCAGAAGCAAGCAGAGGGCATGAAGGGGAGGCCAGAACATCGTCTCAGAAGGCAATGTGAGTGCATCACCCTGGTAATCACTCTCCAGAATTCATAGGAGGTGTGGGACATTTCACCATTACCCAGGAGAGCTCAAGTATAAATAAGGGTTACTCGAGCTGCCTGGAGACCTTGAGGACTTTCTATCTAGATAACACAAAGTATCAGTTAAGATGGCTGTATTAGTTCATTCTCACACTGCTATAAAGACATACCTGAGACTGGTAATTTATGGAGAAAACAGGTTTAACTGACTCACAGTTCCACAGGCTGTACAGGAGGCATGGCTGGGGAGGCCTCAGGAAACTTACAATCAGGGCAGAAGGCAAAGGGGAAGTAGGCATGGCAAGAGCAAGAGAGAGAGAGAAAGTGAAGGGGGAGGTGCTGCACAACTTTCTTTTCTTTCTTTCTTTCTTTCTTTTTTTTTTTTTTTGAAATGGAGTCATGCACTGTCACCTGAGCTGGAGTTTAATGGCATGATCTCGGCTCACTGCAACCTCTACCTCCCTGGTTCAAGTGATTCTCCTGCCTCAGTCTCCCAAGTAGCTGGGATTACAGGTGCCCGCCACCACACCCAGCTAATTTATTGTACTTTTAGTAGAGACAGAGTTTCATTATGTTGGCCAGGCTGGTCTCAAACTCCTGACCTCGTGATCTGCCCGCTGCGGCCTCCCAAAGTGCTGGGATTACAGGCATGAGCCACCACGCCCAGCCACAACTTTCAAACTACCAGATCTCATGATAACTCTACCTTGAGAACAGAAAGGGGGAACTCCACCCCCATGATTCAATCACCTCCCACCAAGCCCCTCCATCAACACTGATAATTCTGATTCAACACGAGATTCGGGGTGGGGACACAGAGATAAATTGTATCAACGACTATTGCAATTTAAGGCAGAATTCTGGGTAATTATTTACTTGTCTCACTCCACAGCAGTGAAGAAAAAAAAATCCTTCCACTGAGAAATAGAGAAACAGGCAGAGACTCGCAGAGAGAGACAGCTAGGGAGAGAGAATATTCCCTCTTGGGGAGCTTGGGTGTCTCTCTTGCCATAGGAGAAACAGGGATTCCTTTCTGCCCATGGCCCTCACTTTCTACTTAATAACCAGAAAACTTCTCATCTTTCTCTCCTATAAGAGAATGATAATACCTAAGTGCAAGATTGTTGAAAGAATTAGAGCTAAAATACTTTTCATAATGTTTGGTACAAATAGATACTCAATGAGTGCTATCTAATGTATTTTCTAGTACCATTTCTAAATAAAATAATAAAAAAAATAGCAGTCTGGCCTTCTGAGCATGAAGAGAGCTGAAGGAATAAGAAAAAAATATTTCTTTGCTTGTTTCTGGAACCTCTTTTTGTCCTTTGGAACAATTAAGGAAAATAACAAAGAAAGGGACGGGGTGGAGGGGAGGCACTCTAGAGTATTAGGTATAGTGAGTTTAGATTCTAGTTTCCAGGAGTTGCTGTGAAATACTTCTGTCCTGGGTTCACACCATCAGTCTCATATTCACTAGGCCAGATCATCTCAGTTTACATAGGCATTATTCTTTTGTATTTCTGCTCTACTTCTCTCCTTGTTGGGGTTGTAATGCTGGCCAACATTTTCAATTAGCTTGAACAGCTATTAAAACTCATCCATTAAAATTCACTTCCCCACAGAGCTAAAGAGTAATTTTCTGCATAAGCCTCTTAGGGTTGTTACAAGGATCAAATTAAAGAAAGTGTGAAGAAGCCTTGTGCAGGCTGTTCTGCTGAGAGGGCAGAGAAGTAGAACATGACCTTTAGAATCAGAACTCCTTTATTCAAAGCCTTCTGATTGCTTCCTTTGTAGTCTATTCCTTGATTTTCTTGCTTAAAAAAATAATGATAACTACCATTTATTGGATGGCTTCCATCCCATTGATTAAATTCTGATCACGCTATATGGGTCAGATATATCATTTGGCACTCACACTCTTCCTAAGAAGCATGGTTCTAATACTTTTTTAGGTTTACAAATGAAGAACTGATGGTCAGAGAGGTTAGATAACACTTAAAATCACATAGCTATTGATACAGCCATGAGTCCAACTTTGATTTAGTTGGACTTCAAAAAGTCGTGCTGCTTAGTCCGCTGTTGTAAAGACCAAGTGAAATAATGTATGTGAAAGGCCATTTTAACCCGCAAAACTTTATGGCCTTGCTAGCAATTATTATTCTAGTTGAAAAAGCTTATCCTCAAGTGAAACAAGGTATTCAGAATCAGCCCTGCATAGGCAGAAGGAAGAAAGAAAATTCAAACTAAAAGGTCTTGTGCCTTAAGTTAGTTTATATAAAAAACAGAAGAACTCTGTCTTGCTGTAAGCAGGTACACTTTTTAAAAGTCATAGATTCATTATTATCCCATTGAATGAATATTCACTGTGCCGCACACTGTATGAGATAGTGTAGGAAATGGGATCTAGTTAGGAGAGAGGACAAGCAAATATGAAAAACACAGGGATCTGCAAAACAAAGCAAATTTTCATAACACAATGCTAAGGCACACACAGTGAGGCCAACTTTGGAGGATTAATAACGATGTCTTATGGAAAATTCTGGAAGGTTTTGAACAAGGAAGGTTCAGTGTGGGAAATTGTGGACATGGCATTGGGCACACAAAATGGCCCATGTCCCAACACCGGGAAGATGAAGGGATGGAAGAAGGGAGCTGATATATAAGAGCAGCTAGGATGAGTTAAACATTGTAATGTTTGCTTTATTTGTGTTGTCTCATATATATTTCATGACCACCCAGGAGGCAAATGTGTTCATTAATTCATCCATTTTCCTAACAATTATTTATTAATGTCTATTATATGCCAGGATTTGTGTGAAGTATCAAAATATATAAGATGGATAAGAAACAACTTCAAGAAACAGCAAATCTAAACACATAAGATTTATTTTGATATCTCCATTTTGATTTTCTCCATTTCCAACGAGGAAATTGAGGCTCAGGGAAGTTATATAATTTGCCCAAGTTCACCCAATACTGTAAATTATTGCCCGAACTAGGATTAGAACTGATGCTCACATCTTCATTTTCATGAACTTAATGTGAGCAAGAACTTATGCCATGGTAAAAGGTGAGGTGCCTACCACTTGCTTAATGGGGCGAAGTGTGAGGATTCAGCAACACTTGGTGGTGGTAAAACAAGTATTCCTTCCTTATTCTCAATAATTGTGCTCTGAAAGGTTACATAATGAAGAAGATATTTTTAAAAGTCTACTTGGTAACCTCAAGTACAACCTGGAAATATTGCCTTGATATCATGGATCAAGTGAGTTAATATCACCAGACATCTGCTGTTTAAAATAAGGAAAGCATTCGGTTTCTGTTTCTGAGAGAGGATCTAGAATGATATGGCTTTAGATTGACTAGACTTAGAGTAGTTTCCTGAATGGAATGAAAAAGTTGTGATCATGGGCTCTGTGGTGAAACGAGTTCCACTGAATGCAAGTGACAGAAACTCATTTCAACATACATTAAGCAAAAAATGAAAGATTATTTGCACACATACTGGGACATTAGAGTGAATCCAGGGACTCAACTGATGTTCTCAGGACTATTTTTCTTCTCTTCTCGAGTTGGCTTTAATTTCTCAATCTAATTTTTACACAGCAGGATTTCTCTAGAATGGGGAAAATGGCTGCCACCTTTCCCAGATTTTCATCATCACAGCTCTATATCCACATATCAAATCTACTGATTGGCTATGCTAGGATCGTATGCTTTCCCTTGGATCAATCACTATTATCCAAGCAATGTAGCACCATAGTTGATCAGGCCTGGACATCATGCCCACTACTGTGACCATTGGTGATTGAGAGCCTCACCAAAATTTCATGGAGATCTTGTCCCAAAGAAAGAAATGATGGGAAGGAAAATGAACAAAACAAAACAAAAAAATCTATAATAAAATCTCTCTTCAAATACTATGGCCTTTGAGGCCGGGCACTGTGGCTCACACCTGTAATCCCAGTGCTTTGGGAGGTCGAGGCGGGCAGACCATGAAGTCAGGAGATCTGGACCATCCTGGCCAACACGGCCCCCTCTCTACTAAAATTACAAAAATTAACTGGACATGGTGGCGCGTGTCTGTACTCCCAGTTACTCAGGAAGCTGAGGCAGGAGAATCACTTGAACCTGGGAGGCAGAGGTTGCAGTGAGCTGAGATCACCCACTGCACTCCAGCCTGGAGGCAGAGTGAGACTCCATCTCAAAAAAACAAACAGGCTGGGCACGGGGGCTCACGCCTGTAATCCCAGCACTTTGGGAGGCCGAGACGGGCGGATCATGAGGTCAGGAGATGGAGACCATCCCGGCTAACACGGTGAAACCCCCTATCTACTAAAAAAATACAAAAAACTAGGCGGGTGAGGCGGCGGGCGCCTGTAGTCCCAGCTACTCGGGAGGCTGAAGCAGGAGAATGGCGTGAACCCGGGAGGTGGAGCTTGCAGTGAGCCGGGATCCGGCCACTGAACTCCAGCCTGGGCGACAGAGCGAGACTCCGTCTCAAAAACAAACAAACAAACAAACAAAAAACGATGGCCTTTGAAAGTTTGATTTAGCTAAAAGTGAGAGAAAGACTTCGGTGACTTGAGATTTGCTGATTTTTAAAAATTTTGTAATGTTTATGAACTGTAGGAGGGAAACTGCTATACAACTCAGGGGCACCATTCACATGATCTGCAATGAGTTATATGTTGACTAACACGTGATTTGTGTCCCCTGAAGTTACGCAGTGTGATGGACCTGAACTAGAACAAAGTGATTAGAAATGGGTCCAATTGAGGTTTGAATCTTTGTTTAGCTGTTTGCATATACACATAAACTAAACATGCTATTTGTAGCTTTAGTGCATTTGATTGGTTGTTGACAACAGTGTTTACATCCTGAGAGAGCAGAAGAGCAAATTGTTGCATAAATTGCTGTCAAGTCTGACTTATTCTAGCAGCCGAGTTATTTATTGACTATAAAAAAAATCTTGCTATTTCCATCTGGCTATGTCTGCTTGATGAAACATATTTCCAAATAAAATGTAAGCAGAGGAAAATCCCTTTTGTTCCACCTAAAAAACATCATTGGCTTCTAGAACATAAATACTACGCTCACGTGTAAACCTGCTCCAAGGGATACATCTGAAGATGGTTATTTAATAGCTTTAGCTTTAGAAGAACGATTAGGGTGGCCAATAGTTTTCAATATTTCAAGCACAACTCTTTTAAATAGGTATCAATCTCAAAGCAATGTAGAAACTACCCATTTTCTTGAACTTTTGTCTCAATCAATGCTGTTTAAAGTATTTTAAAAAATAAATTTCATAGAATATGAATTAAGTATTAAGTCAAATGATTTGCAGGGCATGAAGGACTTTTATGCATTTAATAATTTGCTAAGATGAGACTATGATTTACTTGGTAAAAAAAATTATAGCCCACGAATCATTGGGTTACCATTCGCAAGTTATTATTGACTGTGTTAGGATAGTATTTCACAGAAGAAAAATATCATGACTTTCACAGTAAAGTAAGCATTACAGTAAGAATGACAATTTGTTCATGAAAACTAGTAGCAGAATTGAAAAGGGCCTCTGGGGCAATTGAGTTTCTCCCCAAATTTGTTCACTGAACAGCTGCCATTATTCTTCAGGGCTTTCTCAACAGGTGGCTGTCAGATCTAGGTCTGCATGCTATTTCTGACAGCATTTCTTCAACATCAGCCAGCATTAGGCCCCATTATCTTTAAATCTTTATAAACTTTCTTTCCTTCAGCTTCAAAATTTCTTGCATTAGTTCATAGTCTTTCTTGCTTTTACAGGAAAATTCCAGATATCTCTTTTTCCATATCAAATTGGATCTGTTGATAACATATAGCATGTACATATTTAGAATGTCATCTTCCCCTTGCAGACTTTCAGTAAATATTTTATTGTCAAGGTTTGCCCACAGTTACACCTATCCAAATCTGATTAATCGACTTGCTGAATGGTACGCACTATGAAAACTTGGTCCTGAATGTTGAGTCTTTAAAAAAAAATTGTCTAGTTATTTGCCCATTGATTCACCCCTGCATTCTCTCACACACACTCAGAAACTGGCACACAAACTGCATTCACAGTTTCTAGAGGCTTGGAGGAAGCATCAGTTAGAGCCTGCTCCCCAGAACTGCCTTATGTTGTGATGGAGACACACATCAAGTTTAGAATCAAGAATGTTAGAGCTGAAAGTAGCCAATGGAAAGCTAAGGTCCAGACCTGTTACTGTGATGTGCCTGAGCCATGGTCACGTTGAGTGAAATCACGTTGAGTGCACCTCACCTTCTAGGTTAGTGCTTTGTCTTTCTGCTCCCCTTGTTTTCCTATGTGAATTTGATCTTGAAACTTAGCTATGTGTGAAGCAAGCCTAAATCAACCCTCCTCTGTAAAATAGACAAGGTGAATTCAAGATTACTGTGGCTCAGCTCTTAAATTCTGTCATTTAATGATCAACATTTCTGTGAAGTAAATAATTACTCCTTAATTCATATTCTTCTTCTTCTTTTTTTTTTTTTTTGAGATGGAATCTTGCTCTGTTGCCAGGCTGGAGTAAAGTGATGCGATCTCAGCTCACTGTAACCTCCACTTCCTGGGTTCAAGCTATTCTCCCGCTTCAGCCTCCCAAGTAGCTGGGCACTACAGGCATGCTCCACCACACCTGGCTAATTTTTGTATTTTTACTAGAAAGGGGTTTTCACTATGTTGGTCAGGATGGTCTCGATCTCCTGACCTCGTGATCCACCCGCCTCGGCCTCCCAAAGTGCTGGGATTACAGATGTGAGCCATGTATTCTTTTTTAAAAAATAGAATTGTAGTTTAGAACATCTTTCAATGTACTTAAGTTTTGCAAAGATAGTACGGAGTTCTCATACACCCCACACCCAATTTATTCTATTACCAACATCTTTTCCTGTGGTATATTTGTCACAATTAAGAAGTCAATGTTGATATATTATTATTAATTTTATCTTATTTTGTAACATTATAGTTTGGATTTACATTAAGGGAGATGTGCTATCATTTTTGAAGGGAATGTATAGTCTTATCTGATATGTTAAATGAAAAGTATCAGCAAGTCATTATTATTTAACATTATTCTTCATATTTCTGACCTTGTGTCCTTTTTTCCAATGTACAAAGCTTTCATCTATTTGTTAATCAAATACTTATGTTGTGTTTACTGTGCATCAGACACTGTTGTAGGTCCTCTATAAACAGTAAGCATTTAATCCTCATAACATACCTACGTATTATTATCATCCTCAGTTTGCAGATGGGAAACTGATGCTCAGAGAAGTAACTTGCTCAAGGTCACATGGTGCAATCTAGCTCCAGAGTCATGTTCTTCATCTCACATGTGCTCCTATGCTTCTTCTCTAGGGGACAGAATCCAGCCTTACCTTGTTTATTTCTATAACCCTTTGCCAACTCCTGCACCATAACTTGCAAGTGGTATGGTAGATGTATTACTCCACTCAAGCTGCTGAAACAGAAAGCCACATGCTGGGTAGCTTACACAATAGAAATGTACTTTCTCACAGTCTTAGAAGCTGGAAGTCCAAAATCAAGGTGCCAGCAGGGCTTGTTTCTGGGAAGACCATTTTTCCTGGCTTGGAGATGGCTACCTCCTCTCCATGTCCTCACAGGGCCTTTCCTCTGTGCATGATGACTCCTGATATCTCTTCCTGTTCCTGTAAAAATGCCAGTCCAAGGCTGGGCGCAGTGACTGACACCTGTAATCCCAGCACTTTGGGAGGCCGAGGTGGGCGGATCACAAGGTCAGGAGTTTGAGACCAGCCTGGCCAACATAGTGAAACCCCATCTCTACTAAAAATACAAAAATTAGCTGGGCATAGTGGCACATGCCTGTAGTCCCAGCTACTTGGGAGGCTGAGGCAGGAGAATCGCTTGAACCCAGGAGGCAGAGGTTGTGGTGAGCCGAGGTCACGCCACTGCACTCCAGCCTGGTCAACAGAGCAAGACTCTGTCTCAAAAAAAAAAAAAAAAAAAACAAAAAAGAAAAGAAAAGAAAAAGAGAAGACAGTCCTTTTAAAATAGGACCCTATACTTGAGCTCTCATTCAACCTTAATTACCTTTTTAAAGGCCCTATCTCCAAACAGTCACACTGAGGGTTAGGATTTAGGGCTTTAACATGGATTTTGGAGGTGGGAGATGGGGGTTGGAACATAATTCAGTCCATAAAAATAGGCAATCACAAATGTCTGCTAAATTGAATTTACATTTTGAAGCAATGCACCCAATATCCAGTAAAGCAGGCAGTTTTTGTTGTTGCTGTTTTAGTTTCTTTTGAGACAGCGTCCCACTCGGTCACCCAGAGTGAGGCACATATCACTATGCCCAGCTAATTGTTGTTTCTTTTTTGTAGAAACAAGGTCTCCTTATGTTGCCCAGGCTAGTCCTGAATTCCTAGGCTTAAACCGTCCTCCCACTTCAGCCTTCCAAACTGCTGTGATTACAGGCATGAGCCACTGTGCCCAGCTAGTTGTTTTTGTTTTTAATCACCTCAGATCCGTATTTGCAATAATATTACAGTTATATCCCAAGTCTTTTATTCTGCACACCATCATCTTCATAGTTTATCTCTTATTCTTCCCAAGTCGTTTCCAATAAACAAGACATTTGCTATTGAAATTATTGTTACAACCATGTGCATTTGTAATATTTTTCCCCATAAGCTTTTGTAAACACATCATAGTGAGATCAAGGCAGTTAATTTATCATTATAAAAAAAAAATCGCTGGGTGCAGTGACTCATGCCTGTACTCCCGGCACTTTGGGAAGCCAAGGCAAGTGGATCACCTGAGGTTGGGAGTTCAAGATCGGCCTGACCAATATGGTGAAACCCACTCTCTACTAAAAATACAAAAATTAGCTGGGCTGTGGTGGTGCATGCCTGTTATCCCAGCTACTTAGGAGGCTGAGGTGGGAGAATCACTTGGACCTGGGAGGTGAAGGTTGCAGTGAGCACCACTGCACTCCAGCCTAGGGAACAAGAGCTAAACTCTGTCTCAAAAAACAACAACAACAACAACAAAAATCATTATACTGTCATTTAAAGCAATTCACTTTTGTATTTTAGATGCTAACTGATGATTTATTTACTTATTATCTTTAGGAGCCATCTTTACATTTCAAAGGTAATGAATTGCAAACAACTCAGACAATACAGAAAAATGTAAAATAAAATATGTCATCCTTCCTCATTGTCTCCATCCCACCCTTACCAAATTTTCTCCCCTATTTTAACCACTATTAACAATTAGGGGCCGGGCGCGGTGGCTCAAGCCTGTAATCCCAGCACTTTGGGAGGCCGAGACGGGCGGATCACAAGGTCAGGAGATCGAGACCATCCTGGCTAACACGGCGAAACCCCGTCTCTACTAAAAACACAAAAAATTAGCCGGGCGAGGTGGCGGCGCCTGTGGTCCCAGCTACTCGGGAGGCTGAGGCAGGAGAATGGCGGGAACCCGGGAGGCGGAGCTTGCAGTGAGCTGAGATCTGGCCACTGCACTCCAGCCTGGGCGACAGAGCGAGACTCAGTCTCAAAAAAAAAAAAAAAAAAAAAAAAAACAATTAGGTGGCTTTCTTCCAGATTTTTCTATGCATGCTACATAGATAGATAGATAGATAGATACATACATACATACATATAGTTTTATTTTTAATCTTTTTTAAATGGTCATACTACACTTGTTGCTCTATCATTTATTAATCAATGATACGTCAAAGCAATGGTCCCTGTCATCACGTAAAGATCTGTAGAGCAGGTTATCTGAACCAGCCCTAAGCACATGTCTGTGGATTCTATTGACCACGCATTTCTTTTCCAAACCAGAATGTCAGGATCTGTAAGGTAGGTAAAAAAACTCTTAGAGATTAAGGTCCCTACAGACTTAAAATCAAATTTGTTGCTTTATCCTGCTCCCCGACACCTCTTCCAAATTTTTCATGTATTTAATTATTTGTGGCTTATGTATATATGTGTGTATTTAAGTTTCACTTGCTTCACAAATGATTTTTATGAAGCTTGTTCTCACTTATCATGGAGAGCAGACTAATTCCAGCTTCCAGAGCAATTTCACCTTCCGCACTGTGTACTGCCACAGAAGGAGGTGCAATACGGAGCAATAGGAACCAAAAAGCATTTAATTATCACAACAATATACCTCTTAATTTGACTGCTGCACAGCTGTCAAAGAAATTGCCTAGAAAAATAGGAAACAAATTTAGTGTAGATAGAAAGCTGAAAGGCATGAACAGATCAGGGCATCTCTTTTCTGCTTAACAGCAAGACAATGAGTCATTAGCGGCAATAACCAGCCAGTTCTCTCTCTCTTTTTCCCTGCCTGATGCTCACAAACCCCCTTTCTTGTGGAAATGCAGATGTAAGGCAAATTCACGGAAGAGGAACTGATGAATAGAAATGAAAGTGGCAGCCTCCAAAAAGCAGAATACTGCCATCAACTTTGGAGTAGATGGTTATGGATTAGCAAATTGTATAGCTTATGATATTCTATGAATCTACTCCAAGGTGGTGATATCAAGCCATCCACACTCTTTTGAATGATTCTTCCGCTCTGCCAGGGGTGTATTGTGCTCTTAGACCTTGTGTTTTTTTCTACTGCAGTTCCTCTTCCCCTGTAAGTTTCCACAAAGTTCAACATTCTGTTAGAGTCTGTGTGCTTCAACTCCGCTCCATCTGATGGAGGTATCTCTGTTTTCCAGATTCATACCATAAGTTACCTATACCAATCACTTGCCAAGTATGTAAGCATTTTTTGACATATATAGTTGTCTTGTAATGGGATTTAAATTTTACCAGTTTTACTTAATTCCCTAACTATGAAATGAACTTTCTTAAGGCTTTGCACTGTGTGTTTTAGAAACTTCTGACAGTTTCCAGCGGGCTTCCTCGAGGACCAGCTCAAAAAGTATATTTTCTGTGAAGACTTGCTCAAGCAGTATGGTGAGATTCATGGCTTCCCATTTCACCAGTGTGAGCTTGAACAGTCCTTCTGAAGTAGGAAATGAGAAATAATTGTATTTTTCTTAAATGCTTAAAGATGTCAAAGTTTAAAGTTGGCAAAGTAGAATGATTCTTGGCTGCCATTTAAGGCTAACACCTAGTGAAAGCATGTAGTAAATGAGAAATTCTGATTTAATGGGCAGCTAGTCAATGAAACACACAGACTTGCAGACTCGGAAGCGGGAGATAAAGATAGAACCAATGTGTTCCATTAGTACACAGGTGGCATCCACTAAAAGAAGATCCTGCTGTTTATCTTAGGACCATGTTTCCATGAACAGCAGTCCACTTACAATTAGATACCATAATAGAGTTGGGCCGTATCTCAGCTAATGCGGTAGAATTTTCTCCAGTTTTGATCCCTTCCTATTTCTTCATGGTACATAAATATATGAGCTTAGAAGTGTCCCCCCACACACATACTTGCATACTTACACGAATACACATATATATTCTAAATGGTCATCCTGTAACTTAATCAAATTGAGTCATTTTTTCCCGTTGTTTGACAATTTACCTTGTCTGATTACATAATTTCAATGATTTTCTTTTATCTCTGAAAATATGAACAATTTTATAGCTTTTTAATATGCAGCTCTCATGTAGAGTAATTCTGTATATATCATAGGCACACTAAGATAAAAGAAAGCATCCTAGATCATTTACCCTCTAAATTATGGTTTTGTTTTGTTTTATTTTGTTTTGAGATGGAGTCTAGCTCTATTGCTCAATCTGGAGTGCAGTGGTGCAATCTCAGCTCACTGCAACCTCTGCCTCCTAGATTCAAGCGATTCTTCTGCCTCAGCCTCCCATGTAGCTGGGACTACAGGCACATGCCACCACGCCCGGCTAATTTTTGTATTTGTAGTAGAGACAGGGTTTCTCCATGTTGGCCAGGCTGGTCTTGAACTCCTGACCTCAGGTGATACGCCTGCCTCGGCCTCCCAAAGCGCTAGGATTACAGGTGTGAGCCACGGCGCCCAGCATTACATCATGTTTTTTAAAACTTCTTGTTTAAAACAAATCACAAAGAAAATCAAGTGTCCCTCCTCTGAGAGCATACTGCTGAATTACACTTACTGAATTATAGTTCACAGGATTTAGTAGACCCTCAGTATTCAAGAACATTAACATTTGTGGTTCTAAATACTTACAACAAGCTTTGGGAGGCTGAGGCAGGTGGGTCACCTGGGGTAAGGAGTTCAAGACCAGCCTGGTCAACCTGGTGAAATCCCGTCTCTACCAAAAATACAAAAATTAGCCGCACATGGTGGCTTACACCTATAATCCCAGCTTCTCGGGAGCCTGAGGCAGGAGGATCACTTGAACCTGGGAGGCAGAGGTTGCAGTGAGCCCAGATGGCACCATTGCACTCTAGCCTGGGTGACAGAGTGAGAATCCATCTCAAACAAACAAACAAACAAAAACTTACAAGCAACCCTGAACCCTGAAAGTCTGTGACCTGTAACTATTTATCATTTTATCTGACACACAATTTTGACTTTTGAGAGTGATGAGCCTGGCACCCAGAATCAAATTATTTAGGTAATCAGTGAGATTAACCAACACTCAACACTGTTGTTTCCACATGACCTCATGGTTTTCTACTTACTACAATTGCCCTGTGTGATTATTCCTTTCAAGTAGGTGTCTTTGTTCATTCTGGCTGCTATAAAAAAAAAAAAAATGCCATAGACTCATAGCGTATAAACAACAGAAATTTATTTCTTACAGTTCTAGAGGCTAAGAAGTCTAACATCAAGGTGGTGGCAGACTCAGTGTCTGGTGAGGGCCCTCTTCCTGGTTCATAGATGGGCCATGTTTTTGCTGTGTTCCCACATAGTGGAAGGGGCAAGGGCTCTCTCTGGTGTCTCTTTTGTAAGGGCACTAATCCCATTCATGAGGGCTCCACTTTTCATGTAATCACTTCCCAAAGACCTCATCTCCTAATGCCATCCCACCGGGGATTAGGCTTTAACGTGTGAATTTAGGGGAACACAAACATTCAATCTAGAGCAGTGGAGTAATGATACTTCCAAAGTCTAGGACATCTTAAATTCCAAGGCTCTCTTATTTCTTTTGTTACTGGAAGGTAAGTTCCTTTAATGTAAACGTATTAGGCTTTAGCACTACGGTAACCCCTGGTGCTTAGGACACTGCCTGGAATATACGTGTTGGAAAACTAACCTCAGCCTCCAAAAGACACACAGTGGTGCTCACGCGCACATTTGTGCACACACACACTCCCACATAATCCGTATATAATAGAACCATGATTTCAAAATAAGCTGCTCTTTTGGAATCTATGTGCCTCTGCTTTATTCCATTAGGATGGACTATTGAGAATTGATTTAACATTGCCAGGTATGATTATTTGCATTGCTCAGCATGTTGTTATAAGGCAGTGGTTCTCAAACATGGCTGTATGTTGGCGCTACCTAGGAAGTTTTATAAAAATCAAGTGTTTAGGCTGTACCCCAGATCAAATAGTCAACTTCTCTGGGGACATGACCCAGACATTAGTATTTTTAATGCTTTCCAGGTGATTCCAATATGCTGCCAACATTGATCACTGCTATAGTAGAGATTCTTTCATAACAAGTGGAAAGAAACGTAAAGGCAACATCTGGAGTGCTGGAAAGAATGCTGAAGAGAAGCTGGATCTAAGTTCCAACTCTACTGACAAGCTGCACGACATTAGGCAGTGATCCAGCTGCCTGCTCCAGTGTAAAAACTACTCCCAAAATCAGTCAAGTAAAACAACAACCATCTCATTATGCTCAGAAATCCCATGGTTGGGAATTCAAATAGTTCACTGTAGGCATGGCTTGTCTCTGCTCCAGAATATCTAAGGGCTTGGTTGGGAAAACATAAATAGCTGGGACTGGAATCATCTAGAGGCTTCTTCACTTACTTGCTGGCTACCTGGGCTGGGACTCAACTGGGGCTTTATACTGGTTCCTCAATGGCTTGGGCTTCCTTATGGCATGGCAGCCTCAGGATAACTGGACTTTGTACATGGCAGCTCAGGGTTTCAAAAATGAGTACTATTTCTTTCTTTCCTTCCTTCCTTCTTTCCTTCCTTCCTTCCTCCCTCCCTCCCTCTCTTTCTTTGCTTCTTTCTCTCTTTTTCCCTTCTCTCTCTCTCTCTTTCATTTTTTATTTTTTTGACAAGGTCTTGCTCTGTCACCCAAGCACAGTCATGGCTCACTGCAACCTCAACCTCCCAGGCTCAAGTGATCCTCTCCTCTCAGCTTCCTGAGAAGCTGGGACCACAGGCGCACACCACCACACCGAGGTAATTTTTTTGTTAGTCTTATTTTTTGTTGAGATGAGGTCTCATTACATTGCCCAGGCTGGTCTCAAACTCCTGCACTCAAACAATCCTCCTGCCTCGGCCTCCCAAAGTGCTGGGATTACAGGCAAAAGCCAATATGCCCAGGCCAAAAGTGAGTATTTCAATCAAGGTAGAAGCTGAATGGCCTCCTACAACTCAGCCTTGGAAGTCATATAGCATCACTTCCAGGATAACCTATTGATGAAAGTAATAAAATGCCTGCCCAGATGCAAATAAAGGGGACATAGAACTCACTCCTGGATGGCAAGAGTGTCAAAGAATTTTTGGCCATGTTTTAATATTTCCACAGATAGTTTACACTCTGCCTCAGTTTATCTCTGGTATTCGTTATCTATTGCTGCAAAACAAATTGCCACAAATTTACACATTTGTTAGATGTTTATGAAACAATACACACTTATTATCGTGTAGTTTCTTTGGGTCATGAATCTAGGCAGGACTTAGATGGCTTCTGTACTTCAGGGTCTCCCACAAGCTGTAATCAAGTATTTGGCTGGGCTGTAGTCATCTCAAGGTTTCACTGGAGAAGGATCCACTTCTACGCTCACATGGTTTTTGGTAGCATTCAGTTCCCGGTCATGAGGACCTCCCCAACACGGTAGCTTGCTTCCTGCAAGAATGCAAGCTGAGAAGCAATGAAGAGAATCTGCTTCTAAGACAGAAAGCACAGTCTTTTCTAATCTAATCATCAAAGGGACATGCAATCACCTTTGCTATATTCTTTTCATTAGGTATAAGTCCCTAGGTCCAGCCCACACTCAAGGGGACATAATTACACAAGGACATAAATGCCAAAAAGTGGGCATCCCTGGGGGGACAATCTGAGAAGCTGACATGCCAAACCCCTCTATAAAATGCAATATTAACCCTGGGCCTGCCCAACTCACGGGGTTTTTCTGGGAATCCAGTAAGCTGGTATGTTTGACAGTGCTTTTCAGCACATGTGTCACTATAGAAAAGTGAGTACTTTTCAACAGAGAATAGATTGTGACTGTCTCACATCAGCCTTTCATCAGACGGGGAGGGAGTCTCTCAGTGTGAACTGGCACAGTCAAAGAGTGGGAAGGGGATTTAAGTTCTGTTTTAATCAGTGATTTCTGTGTGATTTTCTTTTTACTTATAGCTACCTAACATTGTTCTATTAAAGAATATGACCTCTTATCCCCAGGAGAAATGGAATTTATTTTTTATTAAAAGTATTTACTAATGCTAAGATCCATCATATCTTGTACATTTCCAAAGCAAACTTAGCAAAAGGTCAATGTAAATGTTCCTATGAATCAAATTCTAACATGTTCACATCCTATAAAGGCCAATCTGGAGATAAAATGCCGAGAAATTCTTGTTTTAAAAAGTGGGCCTTTCTAGTTCTTAAGCTAGAGAGAATTTCTGAGGTCCAGAAAATATTGACTAGTATGTTTATGTGTGGATACCTATTTTTAAAAGGTAAATAAATGCTTCATTTTTTTTTTACTCAATAGCTCTATTTGCAGATGTCAAATGCCATTAATAAATGTTATGCAGTGTGTAAACTGAAGCCTAAAAGTCAATCTTTAAATTTTTTTTTTTTTTTTTTTTTTTTTTGAGATGGAGTCTTATTCTGTTGCCCAGGGTGGAATGCAGCGGCATGATCTCGGCTCACTACAACCTCCGCCTCTCAGATTCAACAGATTCTTCTGCCTCAGCCTCCCAGATAGCTGGCATTACAGGCATGCGCCACCATGCCCCACTAATTTTTGTATTTTTAGTAGAGATGGGGTTTCACCATATTGACCAGGCTGGTCTTGAACTCCTCACCTCAGGTGATCCGCCCACCTCGGCCTCCAAAAGGGCTGGGATTACAAGCGTGAGCCACCATGCCTGGCCTAAAAAAATTTTTAAGTGAAAATCAGAGATGATAAGGTATAAAAACAAAGTTCTGCATTAAGATATACCACATGATTCTAGTATTTTACAAAAAGTAGATTTAACTTCTATCTATACATAGGCAAGATAGACACCAAAATGCTAAAAGTGATTATCTCTAAATACTATAATAAGGTGTTGGAATATTTTTATTTTATTATCTTTGTCTTTTTGTGACTTTTCTACAAGAAACACTTTTATTTTTATAGACACAGAAAAACTGTAAAAAATTAAATGGAAAAGAATCTATATGTTTCCGATTCTAAAGTAATCATGTCTGGTCAGAGCAGTATGGTTACAGAATGATGCAGTTTCCCCCATGGTGATGGAAAGAGGAGTAGGCTTTAGGCCCAGGGCACTCCTGCCCTCCAGAAGGCCTGGGGGACCCTGGCTGTAGCCTTGGGATGCTTCTCAGCATGGGTTAGAGCCCTGTGCAGGCAAACCAGAGCTAATAAGACTGAAAAATACCACCCCCGTCCCTTTTTTGATTCTGATTTGGAAGTAGACTTCTGAAAGCACTACCACGGAAAGAACTACCTCTTGAGCCACTTCTGGTTAATACTTAAAACTCTGAGTTGCATTCATTTCAAACATCTCTGAAGTTGAAAACGGGTAAGATAGGTTTACTCCGGGTGGCTGCTGTTCCTTCTCTAGTATCTATAGGGATAAGGTGATTTGTTTCACATCTACTCCCAAATCAGGCCACAGCAAAGCCTAGCCCCCTCTTAAGGTTACTCCTTGCTACTGTATGGTAACTGCCTTGTTAATTTTGTTTCCCCAAAGGACAGCTCTAGATTTGAGAGGTGAGAGAGCAGAATGTGTCTGCTTCATAGAACAGGATCAACTGTCTCTCAACACCAATGAGCCGTTCTCCGCCACAGATCTCTCTCCCAGGCCATGACTCTCCACCAGGTTAGTCATTCTCCTCTTTCTTCCCAGCTGCCCTAGCACAACCCCCAAACGTCTATTTATTGTTTCATATAAAGCAGTGTCACCCCCAACTACCTCACTGCCCTAGCAGCACCCCTGAGTCCAAATTGGTTTTCAGGCCCACATTTGCACATTCGAAAGCATTGTAACATACCAAGAGTCACTTGCTCTCTGTCCCCATCCTTAGCCGTACAAAGAACCCGGAATAGCTTTGAAATTAGTGGGGCATCCTTTTACTTAATTCACTTTGGGTTTTTGCTGGCTTGTTTGTTTTAATTTTCTTTGAGATTTTTTTCACCCCAATAATGTATATACCTGGATCAAATTTGCACACAGACCTCCCATCCCATCCTGACAAAGAATAGATCCCAGTGGTGAGGGTTTCTCATCACTGTATAAGCTTTGCTTTCTTTCCATTGCATGAGCTCTTTCTGATGTGACTAGTAAGTCAAAAACCTTTAAATAATAATAACTACAACAAATATTTTTTGAGCATTTACAATGTGCTAGGAATTGTGCTAATCCTGAAAATGACCCTAGAGGTTAGACATTACTACTTTGGGTTTCCAGATGAGGAAAACGAGAACAGAGAAGTCAATGGACTTTCTAAACCACAGAGATTCAGTAAGAAAACTTGAATCCTGGATTGTCTAACTTCAAAGCCATCACTCTTCTATGACATCAAATTTAATCAGAAAGTAATTATGGGATTGAGGGTCCAAATTGAATTCCTTTCTTCCTTCCAACCACATCTTACTGAGAGGATGTGAACCTTCTCCCTAAACCTCTCTACAGCTAATTAAACCTGTAGAACTCCACTCTTGGTGCATAAAAGATTATCCTATGGTTTCAGTCACCAGCATGAACCCTGTACCACATCAATTAATTACCATGAGATCCTGCTCAGCATAGCCGTGTGGAATCCTGGGTTAAACTCTAGAGCTAGTTTCAAGATGATTCCTTCAGGGATAATACCTTAGGATACTCAGTTAAGCGACTTGCACCTTGAGTTCCTCATCTGTAAAGCCAGGTTTCCGGATAATGTCTAAGAACTCTAGTTGGTCTTGATTTTGTGCATTTCATTTGCATAATAAGTAGTTATTCATTCTGTTTCCCAAGGTCATTGTTGTGAGAGAATTCTATGTACCCCTGGGGGTACTTCGCAAAAAAGACTTCACAAGAAAGAAATACTTTCAATTTAAAACCCAACAGGATGATATTGAGTGGTCCCCTTCCAATGGGACGGACAATAAAGAAAACAAGGAGCTCAGGCACTGTTCACAACAGTTAAAATACTAAATGTGTTAGATTAAACTATATTATATTGCTGATAGTCATTTTTTATTTACAAAAGTAGCAATTTCATACAGCTCAACCTAATAGTGAGACAATCATATCAACAATGATAATCATAATAGCTTATGTTTGCTAAGGGCTTACCATGTTCTAGACTGTGCTGGGAGGGTGAATTCCAGCAAGCCTGAAATCGCCGTGACTTGTATTACTGAAATAGGAAATACACTTGCACAATGCTAATGCCTGCCCCAGGCATGAGTTGTTTTTTTGTTTTTTGTAACTATGGGTCTGAGGAATTTGGGGGCTGGCTTGTCAGCATTGTTTATTGCTAATAATGAGATAGATTATTTGCATCTAATCTTGGTGAGATACCCACCCCATCCTGCTCACCACCACTGTAATACACTGATTTGCATTTCTCTGATGACCAGTGATGATGAGCATTTTTTCATATGTCTGCTGGCTGCATAAATGTCTTCTTTTGAGAAGCATCTGTTCATATCCTTTGCCCACTTTTTGATGGGATTGTTTGAAATTTTTCTTGGAAATTTGTTTAAGTTCTTTATAGATTCTGGATACTAGCCCTTTGTCAGTCCATTTTCACACTGCTATAAAGACATACCCAGGACTGAGTAATTTATTTAATTAATTATTTATTTATTTTTATTATACTTTAAGTTCTAGGGCACATATGCACAATGTGCAAGTTTGTTGCATATGTATACATGTGTCATGTTGGTTTGCTGCACCCATTAATTCATCATTTACATTAGGTATTTCTCCTAACACTATCCCTCCCCCAGCCTCCCACCCCACGACAGGCCAGAGTATGTGATGTTCTCCGCCCTGTGTCCAAGTGTTTTCATTGTTCAACTCCCACCTATGAGTGAGAACATGAGGTGTTTGGTTTTCTGTCCTTGCGATAGTTTGCAGAGAATGATTGTTTTCAGCTTCATCCATGTCCCCACAAAGGACATGAGCTCATCCTTTTTATGGCTGCATAGTATTCCATGGTATATGTGTACCACATTTTCTTAATCCTGTCTATCATTGATAGACATTTGGGTTGGTTCCGAGTCTTTGCTATTGTGAATAGTGCCACAGTAAACATACATGTGCATGTGTCCTTACAGTAGCATGATTTATAATCCTTTGGGTACATACCCAGTAATGGGATCACTGGGTCAAATGGTATTTCTAGTTCTAGATCCTTGAGGAATCACCACACTGTCTTCCACAATGGTTGAACTAGTTTACAGTCCCACCAAGAGTGTAAAAGCGTTCCTATTTCTCCACATCCTCTCCAGCACCTGTTGTTTCCTGACTTTTCAATGATCGCCATTCTAACTGGTGTGAGATGGTATCTCGTTGTGGTTTTGATTTGCATTTCTCTGATGACCAGTGATGATGAGCATTTTTTCATGCATCTGTTGGCTGCATAGATGTCTTCTTTTGAGAAGTGTCTGTTCATATCTTTTGCCCACTTTTTGATGGGGTCTTTTGATTTTTTCTGGTAAATTTGTTTAAGTTCTTTGTAGATTCTGGATATTAGCCCCTTGTCAGATGGGTAGATTGTAAAAATTTTCTCCCATTCTGTAGGCTGCCTGTTCACTCTGATGGCAGCTTCTTTTGCTGTGCAGTAGCTCTTTAGTTTAATTAGATCCCATTTGTCTATTTTGGCTTTTGTTGCCATTGCTTTTGCTGTTTTAGTCCTGAAGTCCTTGCCCATGCCTATGTCCTGAATGGTATTGCCTGGGTTTTCTTCTAGGGTTTTTATGGTTTTAGGTCTAACATTTAAGTCTTTAATCCATCTTGAATTAATTTTTGTATAAAGTGTAAGGAAGGGATCCAGTTTCAGCTTTCTACATATGGCTAGCCAGTTTTCCCAGCACCATTTATTAAATAGGGAATCCTTTGCCCATTTCTTGCTTTTGTCAGGTTTGTCAAAGATCAGATGGTTGTAGATGTGTGGTGTTATTTCTGAGGCCTCTGTTCTGTTCCATTGGTCTATATCTCTGTTTTGGTACCAGTACCATGCTGTTTTGGTTACTGTAGCCTTGTAGTATAGTTTGAAGTCAGGTAGTGTGATGTCTCCAGCTTTGTTCTTTTTGCTTAGGATTGTCTTGGCAATGCAGGCTCTTTTTTGATTCCATATGAAATTTAAAGTAGTTTTTTCCAATTCTGTGAAGAGAGTCATTGGTAGCTTGATGGGGATGGCATTGAATCTATAAATTACCTTGAGCAGTATGGCCATTTTCATGATATTGATTCTTCCTATCCATGAGCATGGAATGTTCTTCCATTTGTTTGTGTCTTCTTTCATTTCATAGAGCAGTGGTTTGTAGTTCACCTTGAAGAGGTCCTTCGCATCCCTTGTAAGTTGAATTCCTAGGTATTTTATTCTCTTTGTAGCAATTGTGAATGGGAGTTCACTCATGATTTGGCTCTCTGTTTGTCTGTTATTGGTGTATAGGAATGCCTGTGATTTTTGCACATTGATTTTATCCTGAGACTTTGATGAAGTTGCTTATCAGCTTAAGGAGATTTTGGGCTGAAACAATGGGGTTTTCTAAGTATACAATCATGTCATCTGCAAACAAGTACAATTTGACTTCTTTTTTTCCTAATTTAATACCCTTTATTTCTTTCTCTTGCCTGATTGCCCTGGTCAGAACTTCCAACACTATGCTGAATAGGAGTGGAGAGAGAGGGCATCCCTGTCTTGTGCCAGTTTTCAAACGGAATGCTTCCAGTTTTTGCCCATTCAGTGTGATAATGGCTGTGGATTTGTCATCAATAGCTCTTATTATTTTGAGATATATTCCATCAATACCTAGTTTACTGGGAGTTTTTAGCATGAAGGGCTGTTGAATTTTGTCAAAGGCCTTTTTTGTGTCTATTGAGACAATCATGTGGTTTTTGTCTCTGGTTCTGTTTATGTGACGGATTATGTTTATTGATTTGCATATGTTGAACCAGCCTTGCATCCCAGGGATGAAGCTGACTTGATCTTGGTGGATAAACTTTTTGATGTGCTGCTGGATTCGTTTGCCAGTATTTTATTGAGGATTTTTGCATCGATGTTCATCAGGGATATTGGCCTAAAATTCTCTTTTTGTGTGTGTGTCTCTGCCAGGCTTTGGTATCAGGATGATGTTGGCCTCATAAAATGAGTTAGGGAGGATTCCCTCTTTTTCTATTGATTAGAATAGTTCCAGAAGGAGTGGAACCAGCTCCTCTTTGTACCTCCGGTAGAGTTTGGCTGTGAATTTGTCTGGTTCTGGACTTTTTTTGGTTGGTGGGCTATTAATTATTGCCTCAATTTCAGAGCCTGTTATTGGTCTACTCAGAGATTCAACTTCTTCCTTTTTTAGTCTTGGGAGGGTGTATGTGTCCAGGAATTTATCCATTTCTTCTAGACTTTCTAGGTTATTTGCATAGAGGTGTTTATAGTATTCTCTGATGGTAGTTTGTATTTCTGTGGGATCAGTGGTGATATCCCCTTTATCATATATTATTGCGTCAGTTTGATTCTTCTGTCTTTTCTTCTTTATTAGTCTTGCTAGCTATCTATCAATTTTGTTGATCTTTTCAAAAAACCAGCTCCTGGATTCACTGATTTCTTTGAAGGGTTTTTTGTGTCTCTATCTCCTTCAGTTCTGCTTTGATATTAGTTATTTCTTGCCTTCTGCTGGCTTTTGAATGTGTTTTCTCTTGCTTCTCTAGTTCTTTTAATTGTGATGTTAGGGTGTCGATTTTAGATCTTTCTTGCTTTCTCTTGTGGGCATTTAGTGCTATAAATTTCCCTCTACACACTTCTTTAAATGTGTCCCAGAGATTCTGATATGTTGTGTCTTGGTTCTCATTGGTTTCAAAAAACATCTTTATTTCTGCCTTCATTTTGTTATTTACCCAGTAGTCATTCAGGAGCAGGTTGTTCAGTTTCCATTTATTTGTGCAGTTTTGAGTGAGTTTCTTAATCCTGAGTTCTAATTTGATTGTACTGTGGTCTGAGAGACAGTTTGTTGTGATTTCTGTTCTTTTACATTTGCTGAGGAGTGCTTTACTTCCAACTATGTGGTCAATTTTGGAATAAGTGTGATGTGGTGCTGAGAAGAATGTATATTCTGTTGATTTGGGGTGGAGAGTTCTGTAGATGTCTATTAGGTCTGCTTGATGCAGAGCTGAGTTCAAGTCCTGGAAATCCTTGTTAACCCTTTGTCCTGTTGATTTGTCTAATATTGACAGTGGGGTCTTAAAGTCTGCCATTATTATTGTGTTGGGGTCTAGGTCTCTTTGTAGGTCTCTAAGGACTTGCTTTATGAATCTGGGTGCTCCTGTACTGGGTGCATATATATTTAGGATAGTTAGCTCTTCTCGTTGAATTGATCCCTTTACCATTATGTAATGGCCTTCTTCGTCTCTTTTGATCTTTGTTGGTTTAAAGTCTGTTTTATCAGAGACCAGGATTGCAACCCCTGCTTTTTTTTGTTTCCATTTGCTTGGTAGATCTTCCTCCATCCCTTTATTTGGGCCTATGTGTGTCTCTGCATGTGAGATGAGTCTCCTGAATACAGCACACTGATGGGTCTTGACTCTTTATCCAACTTACCATCTGTGTCATTTAATTGGGGCATTTAGCCCATTTACATTAAAGGTTAATATTGTTATGTGTGAATTTGATCCTGTCATTATGATGTTAGCTGGTTATTTTGCCCATTAATTGATGCAGTTTCTTCATAGTGTCAAAAGTCTTTACAATTTGGCATGTTTTTGCAGTGGCTGGTACCGGTTGTTCCTTTCCATGTTTAGTGCTTCCTTCAGGAGCTCTTGTAAGGCAGGCCTCGTGGTGACAAAATCTCTCAGCATTTGCTTGTCTGTAAGGGATTTTATTTCTCCTTGACTTATGAAGGTTAGTTTGGCTGGATATGAGATTCTGGGTTGAAAATTCTTTTCTTTAAGAAAGTTGAATATTGGCCCCCACTCTCTTCTGGCTTGTAGGGTTTCTGCTGAGAGATCTGCTGTTAGTCTGATGGGCTTCCCTTTGTGGGTAACCTGACCTTTCTCTCTGGCTGCTCTTAACAGTTTTTCCTTCTTTTCAACCTTGGTGAATTTGACAATTATGTGTCTTGGGGTTGCTCTTCTCGAGGAGTATCTTTGTGGTGTTCTCTGTATTTCCTGAATTTGAATGTTGGCCTGCATTGCTATGCTGGGGAAGTTCTCCTGGATAATATCCTGAAGAGTGTTTTCCAGCTTGGTTCCATTCTCCCCATCACTTTCAGGTACACCAATCAGATGTAGATTTGGTCTTTCATATAGTCCCAAATTTCTTGGAGGCTTCGTTCATTTCTTTTTACTCTTTTTTCTCTCAACTTCTCACTTCATTTCATTAATTTGATCTTCAATCATTGATACCCTTTCTTCCACTTAATTGAATTGGCTACTGAAGCTTGTGCATGTGTCACGTAGTTCTCGTGCCGTGGTTTTCTGCTCCATCAGGTCATTTAAGGTCTTCTCTATACTGTTTATTCTAGTTAGCCATTCATCTATCCTTTTTTCAAGGTTTTTAGCTTCCTTGCAATGGGTTTGAACATCCTCCTTTAGCTCAGAGAAGTTTGTTATTACTGATCTTCTGAAGCCTACTTCTGTCAACTCGTCAAACTCATTCTCCGTCCAGTTTTGTTCCATTGCTGGCGAGGAGGTGTGATCCTTTGGAGAAGAAGGGGCTCTCTGGATTTTAGAATTTTCAGCTTTTCTGCTCTGGTTTCTCCCCATCTTTGTGGTTTTATCTACCTTTGGTCTTCGATGATGGTGACCTATAGATGGGGTTTTGGTGTAGATGTCCTTTTTGTTGATGTTGATGCTATTCCTTTTGGTTTGTTAGTTTTCCTTCTAACAGGTCCCTCAGCTGCAGATCTGTTGGAGTTTGCTGGAGGTCCACTCCAGACCCTGTTTGCCTGGGTATCACCAGCAGAGGCTGCAGAACAGCAAATATTGCAGAACAGCAAATATTGCTGACTGATCCTTCCTCTGGAAGCTTCGTCTCAGAGGGACACCCAGTTGTATGAGGTATCGGTCGGCGCCTACTGGGAGATGTCTCCAGTTAGGCTACATGGGGGTCAGGGACCCACTTGAGAGGGCAGACTGTCCATTCTCAGAGCTCAAACACTGTGCTGGGAGAACGACTGCTCTCTTCAGACCTGTCAGACAGTGACGTTTAAGTCTGCAGAAGTTTCTGCTGCCTTTTGTTCAGCTATGCCCTGCCTACTGACGTGGAGTCTATACAGGCAGTAGGCCTTGCTGAGCTGTGGTGGGTTCCGCCCAGTTCGAGCTTCCCAGCTGGTTTTTTTTTTTTTTTAGTAGAGATTTTTTTTTTCTTTTTCTTTTAACCTACTCAAGCCTTTTTTTTTTTTTTTTCTTTTTTTTAAGTAGAGACGGGGTTTTGCCATGTTGGTCAGGCTGGTCTTGAACTCCTGACCTCAAGTGATCCACCTGCCTTGGCCTCCCAAAGTGGTGGGATTACAGGCGTGAGCCAGTGCACCCAGCCATATATGCAATTTTTATAAGTCGTTTTTTAAAAAAGGAATTCCCCCAGTGAGATTCCACATCAGTTGGCCATAGTGCAACCTGTTACATAGTCTGCCTTTTTTTTTTTTTTTTTTTTTTGGCTTCATTCCCTTAACTGTCTCACTTTCACACTCCCTTACTGATGGATCCTGGAATCACCTCAAACAGACTACCTGAACTCACATCCCATGACAGCACTTTTTCTGGGAGAGAAAAAACCTAAAATAGAAAACTAAAGGAACAAAATGCTCCCGCCAATGGGTGTAGCAAATCGTGTCTAAGGCACCGGCCTAGAGAAGGGATGCTTAGCAAAATTTTGCTTACAAGTTTGAAAAATATACTCAGCACTAAATAGATGCTCCCACAACTGACGTGGCTGCCTGTTGCAGCCAGTAGTCCTCTATTTTGCAGCCACATCAGTTGCCTTGGATTATGTCATCTGTGGTGATAGAGGCTGCAGCCATTAGGTTACGCTGTCCACGTGGCTTAACTAATGTAAAGGGATCCAAATCCCAGGCCATTGCTGTCTGGCTAAATTTTTGTTTTTGATCGAAAATTGTTCTGAAACAAAAGACAAAGACCAGCAAAGGAAATAAGATAACAAACAGTTATGTGGTTTTTTGTGACAGGAAGAGGGCAAAAGTGTCTTTGAAAGGAAGATTCAAAGCATGATTCATATCTCTAAGCTAAGTAGATGATGCAGCTCCTGGCAAATGCTTTCCATTTAGGACAACTCCACGAATGTTTGCTGAGTGAGTGAATGAATGGATGAGGGGATGTGTGAATTCATAAATAAGTGAATGGATGTTTGCTCTGCCAAAGAATCCCTCTTATTGCCCATTCCTGGAAGATGAAGGGAGGAGGAAAGAGCATGGTTACCTTCACAGTTAAAGTCATGTAGGAGGCTTTATGATGTATCTCAGGGCAGGGTAGAGTTGAAAGCTCTCTCTCATCTTGATAAGGCCAGGGTCGATGTTCACAGAGTATAGAACCAAACTTCTGAGAATAAAAAAAAAAGTTGAAAACGTAAACCTGACTCGACATGGGAACAAGTTGTAAGAAAACCTTGAGTAATGAGCAGTGCATGACTTCAGATGTTCTGAAGGAACATCAGAGTTTCAGAGGAAACTTTATGGACTTCTGGACAGTGAAGAGCTGTAACTGGAGAAATAATCTTTTTGATCCTCTGATGCTACCTGTAGAGAAACCAGCCTCACAGATTACACTTAAAATAGTTTTCATCTCCCAACCTAAACTATTTCTCCCCACTTTTCCTCCCTCCCTGCTTCCCACCCAGCTTCCTTCTTTCCCTCCCTACTTCCTTCCACCTTTTGTTGCAGTTCCCCTCTTACCATCCGCCCTCCTTTCTTCCTTCCTTCCTGCAAATAGTTAAATTACAGTTAAGAAAAGTGGCTGTTGACTTAAATGAGATGTCAAAAGAAGAAGAAACCGTGCTTTCGAGAGGAGCAGTAGATCAGGAAAGAACAATTTATAGAAAAGTCATTTGAGGGGATCATCAAATAAAAGTTCTAAAGGGAGGACCGAGGAAGGGAATTGCAGAAGGAAGTGCTGAGTGTGCAAAGGAATGGAGGAGCTGTCCAGGCACAGGCTGCTCCACGTGGTGAGAGTAAACAATGAGCGTGGGTAGGTGCCGAGGATGATGTCAGAGAGTTGACAGGAGCCAGATTTTTAAAAGGCTCACGCCTGACACCATCAATAGCTGTTCCCAAATGTGAACAACTCCTGATCCACTCCCCACCAAATTCCCTTGTAAGTGTACAAACACATGGACTGGCACACCCTTTTTTCCATATGACTGATACAAATTCATATACTATTCCTGATGTCAGGGCACCTTGGATTTTGCCATCTATGGTGACTGAGGCTGTAGCCATTAGGTGATGCTGTCCATGTAGCTTAACTAATGTAAAGGGATCCATATCCCAGACTATGACCCAGCAATGCCCCTCGGGTCACATGTTTATGTGTCAGGGAGGAAGGGCCGTGGAATGTCTCTCCATTGGGGTGGGGTTGGCCTTTTGATCCATCTATTGTCCCTTGTAATTTCTGGCAGTGACATCAAAGATCAGCAGCTCAGTCAATGGAAGGATTTTATACAGGAATTTGATGTAATCAGATTTGCATTCTAGACAGAAAATTTAAGACAGTTGAGAGAACAGCAACTTTAGTTTAATTTACGCTCAGACTTTAGAACTGAATCCCCTTGTAATATGTGACTTCTTAAACCGCAACAAGAAAGAAAAAAATCTCCTGGCATGTATTAAAGGTACAAAGGTTTAATATTAATGAAACCAAATAAACACTTTGGAACGCCCCACCCATTTGCCATCAACACACGAGAATCGATAGTCATCTTAAAGCTAGCCTGGCATGACCACTCGGACATATGGACTTTCTTTTCTTCCCGCTTTGATGTTAGCTCAGCGGTTCTCAAACTTTCGTGTTTAGTTAGATTGTATATGCAAAACCATATATGCTGTGCTAGATGGGAAATGTTTGAGTCATTTTGACTCTTTGAGACCTTTGCATTATATACTCTCTAGCCTCTCCCCTAAGTTTAAGTTTCTCGTCTCTAGTCTTGAGCAATGGTCCAGGAAAGAGATAAGAAGAGCAGAACTCAAGGCAATGGCTGCAGGAATGTGAAAAACATCTATTCAGGAAACTGGAGCTATGCTTCCTAACTCTGTCTCCTGCTCTCTAGTTTCATCAGTCCCACTTCTTGCTTTTGACCTACATTCCCTGTGCCTTCACTCTGCCCCACACTTGCTAGCTGTTGGGTTAGATAACGAGCCCTGATGTGGATACACATTCATTTTTCTGTCCCTTCTCTCTGTAGAAACCCGATGCCTATGGCAAATTCCTGACCTCAGTGGGTTGACTCATCTCACACAGATTAAACTAAACTGGAATGGATCTCCCACAATAAGTATAATCTTTTTAAAATTTCTTTTCCAATTTCCTCATTGATGAGCTGGGCATAATAATAATAGAGACTTCGTGGTTGTCAAAGGATTGAACTGCATGATGAAAAGTAACATTTTTGGCATACTAACCAGATAGTAAGTTCTCAATACATCTTCGCTACTTCTTCTGTCCTAATGTCTAGGAGTTTTTACAGAATAATATGCTTATTATTTTTTATTTAAAATTTTTGTAGATATGTAGTAGTCGCACTGCACTTATCTTTAAGTTTATGCAGAAGAGTAATATTTTCAGATAGTGAATATAGATACACTTATGTTGACTTCTGCCTTGATATTCTGCCAAAATTTGCTCTTTGGCTCTGGTTTCAATCTTTGTCTTTGGAAAGCTGAAAAGCTGATTGCTCTTTTCACTCTCATTCCTCATATTTTTAAACTTGTCAATGACCAATGATCATATATTCAGGTACTTCACCATCACACATAACCAGCATAACAACTTCAGTTATTCCAATAAGACCTGCCACTCAGATTTTTTTTATGACTATCTAAATATTTTCTTTCATTCAACATGTAACTTAAAGTGAAAAGTACCCTTATGTGCTTTATATATTGGAATTTTATTAGTTGAAATAAATGCATATTTATTACAGTAAGTTAACATGCTATGAGAATTAAAGACAACTGTTAAAGTCACTAAAATTATGTACCAAAGTACAAAACAATTTTTAAATACTTAGATGAACAGGAATATAGACTGATACTTAAGAATATTAAGAGAGGAAAATAGCTGGAAACATTCAAGAAGAGTATCATACTTTTTGAGCCAACATATCTTATAAAAATTTAAATAATAAAGAGTATAATATTCAAGATTAGATTAGACCATAATTCAACATATGATTCTTGTTTGAATCTGAACCAATGCCTTTGAGATTATCATGGAATTTTAATATAAACTTAGTGTAACATAGCATTAAATATCATTGTTAATTCTGCAAAATTGTTTGATATACTTTCATTTATAACTTTACAGAAAATAACCTTAAGTTATTACATTCTTAAATTCTTAAGAATTGGATGTAATCCAATCCATTTTCATTTGGGCCATGAATATACACAGGGAGATTCTTGCTTATGAATTCTTCTCATCTTACAGGGGAAACTAAAAGTAGAATACTGACTTTACACTTCAACATTTCACAGATAAGAACATTTTAAAATTATATATAATTACACCCATGATGAGCCAACTTTAATTCCAGAGGTAATAAAGAATATAAAGAAGAAGGCCAGGCATGGTGTTTCACACCTGTAATCCCAGCACATTGGGAGGCCGAGGCAGGTGGACCACCTGAGGTCATGAGTTAGAGACTAGCCTGGCCAACATGGTGAAACCCCGTCTCTATTAAAAATACAAAGCCGGATGTGGTGGCAGGCACCTATAATCCCAGCTACTCAGGAGGCTGAGGCAGGCGAATCACTTAAACCCAGGAGGTGGAGGTTGCAGAGAGCCAAGATCGTGCCATTGCACTCCAGCCTGGGCAACAAGAGTGAAACTCTATCTCAAAAAACAAAAAAGAATATTAAGAAGAGAAGAAAGCAGCAGAGAAAATGCCTATTTACAGATCCCCCACAGTGAATGGCACTACCTAGTATTGTGTAGTGTATAACCTGTGCAACTGTATATGGTGGTCATATATGTTCAGAGTCAAAAATGCAGACTAGTGACAGGCTGGCAGTGCTGAGAAACTTTCATGCCTACACTGTAATGTCAAACATTTTGATTACTAAGATTGTTTAAAACAAAATTTTCATAATAATGACTTTTAAGTTAATATTTTTGGATTTATTTTTAGAGGCCAGAGGTTCATCCTGAACTATGATTGCTGTCCTCAGCAGAATATCTATTTCACCCCATGGCCATTTGGCAATTAGCCAAAATGTGTATTCAGCATACCTCTAACAACATGAGGATTTATTTTCTGTATTCTTTTTCTTGTTACCATGATGATAATCATACTTCATCTTAATGCAATACTTATGTGCAAAAATGTGATTCTTTATTTTTCTCCAATCAAACTGAGCCCAGCTCATATGAGCTTTGATTACTTCTAATAGAAGAAAAGGTAAACTGACCAGTTCAAAGCAAACACAACTTCTTCTAGGTTAAAATTTCAGCTTCTTCCAAGAAAGTAATTAGTCCAGTTGCAGGCTTCTATACTCTCGCCTCTTCTTTTCTTCCTAGGAAAGAGCTGAGATCTAGAGTACCATTTGGCAATGCTCAGGATTAGCCAATTGTCCACACTAGGACTCAGGGTTGCCCGGTCATCTCACATAATGAGAGAAGGTGGTGATCTAGAATTTTATATAAAAATGCTTACAGCTGGGTGTGGTGGCTCACGTTTGTAATCTCAGCACTTTGGGAGGCTGAGGCGGGTAGATCACCTGAAGTCAGGAGTTTGAGACCAGCCTGACCAATATGGTGAAACCCTGTCTCTGCTAAAAATACAAAAATTAGCCAGGCACTGTGGCGGGTGCCTGTAGTCCCAGCTATTTGAGGGGCTGAGACAGGAGAACTGCTTGAACCTGGGAGGCAGAGGTTGCAGTGAGCTGAGATCATGCCTTTGCACTACAGCCTGGGCAACAGAGCGAGACTCCGTCTCAAACAAAACAAAACTTGCATTTGTAATTCTGGATCAGTTTCTGCTCCAGCTCTGTGTCGGGAGGCTGGCTTTTAGGGATGGCATCAATGGACTTCTTTGCCTGCTGGTTTCCTGTTGGGCTCCTCCTGTGGGAGTCATCAGTCATGAGTCATGCAAAGGTAGAGGACACTGAAGTGGGACCCTCTCTGCAAGGCATTGGGTTGGACTGCGCTGGCCATGACTGTCTCCTCTACCATAGTCTTCTGTCCAAAGCCCTTCCAGACATGGGGGTTGTGATTGCTCTTGGCAGTTACAAGCACCAAAGCATTTTTGCCATACTTTACTGTCTTCTCTTAACTCTGTTCATACCTTTAGGAAGAGCTTGTTTGAGAGTGTCATCTGTTTCCTACCAAAACCCAGACTGATTCACAGACTACTTAATATTTTCTTTTCTTTTTTTTTTTCCACTCTGTGGGTCAAATAACACATAAAAAACTGGGTGGGCCAAGTAAAACCATGTCTATAGATCAGATTTAGCCCATGGATTATAAATATTTTATTTAGAGCACCTCCTAAGACATATTCTTGCCTTAAAAATTAATCTGAATTCAGTCAGAATGTACATCTACCTTCCAGTTTAGGGGAAATAAGAGAGATAGAGGAACAAGTTAAGTGACATCTGGAATATGGGACATTGCTCTACAGGGCAAATGACTCCGCTTCTCCAACAAACCCAGGACATGGGAAAAGGAAAGTTGGGCAAGAATAAAATATAGAATAAAAGACATTTCAGCGACAAAACTACCAAAATCAACATGTGATTCTTGTTTGAATCTGAACCAATGCCTTTGAGATTATCATGGAATTTTAATATAAACTTAGTGTAACATAACATTAAATATTATTGTTAATTCTTCAACTTACTTACCAATTAGAGATACTTAATAAAGAACCAGCTAGAGATGTGTGATGAAGAATGTGAAATGCCTGATGTATGCTGTGACCTTTAAAATACCCCAGCAAGAATAATAGATGAAAAAGTAGGCGCAGGATAAATGAAAGAAGAATGGCAGAATTGTGACAATTGTTGAAGTGAGGTAATGATACATGAGGGGTTATCATTTTCTTCTCCCTACTGTTCTGAGTGTTTGAAAAATTTCAAAATAAAATGTTTTTGGAAATGGTAAACAAAGATTTATTTGTTTGTACTCAAGCAAAATTCCGCTAGAGAACAATGTCATAATCCACACTCTGTTCCAGCTTTCACTCTTTATAAGAAAGGTCCCTGTGTGCCCCACAGCTCAGGGAAGCCTATTCTCTTTCTATGCAGCTTCCATTCAAAATTTGCTCCCTCAGTTCTGATGTCCCATATCATATTCTTTTGTTTGCTACCTTGCTTTCACTTCTCTGCCCAACTCACTGAACTGACCTTTCTCTCTGTCTGGCTTGATTCTGGGCTTATCCCTAGATATTGGGTCTTCCTACACCTTGACCTCTACTATTTGGGGCAGGAGTTGGAAAATACCATGTAACCTAAAAGGCTATCAAGTTAGCAGGAAGCTACCAAGTTAGAAGGAAGCCATCAAGTTAGCAGGAAGCCATCAAGTCTTTTCTTTCTGGGATGATGGAGACTTCCCCATCGATTTTTATGACACATTCATTTTCTTGTATTAGCGTGCAAAAATCAGTATCATCTTCATTTTATAATTGGAAAAATGATAAATATAGCAAAAAAATAATAAAAAGCTTGACTGAAGACAACAAATAAATCTTTGGAAATGTTGACGTAAGTCAAGATGCTTTAACCATCAGGCATTATTTATAATCCGATTTTAAAAATCAGTAAAAGCCAAGATCTACTCCTTAAGGGCACTGCCCAGTAAAATTTAAAGCTGCACAGTTTTATACACACATGATACACACACATGCATGCACACACAGATGCACGCACACACCCACACACACACACACATACACACACATATCTTTTACCTTCCCTTCTAGTTCAAGTAGCCTTTTTAAGAATATATTTTTACTCTTTGAAATATACCATTTTAAAATTTTCTATACAAAGGTCATGTTATTCATAAAATATTATTTCTACAAAGGCAACCTGATATAGTTTGGCTCTGTGTTCCCACCCAAATCTCATGTCAAATTGTAAACCCCAATGTTGGGGGAGGAACCTGGTGGGAGGTGATTGGATCATGGGAGCAAATTTCCCCCTCACTGTTCTCATGACAGTGAGTTCTCACAAGATCTATTATTTGAAAGTTTGTAGAGCTTCCACTCCCACTCCTGACTGCTGGCCATGTGAAGATGTGCCTGCTTCCTTTTTGCCTTCTGCCATGATTGTAAGTTTCCTGGGGCCTCCCCAAAAGTAGAAGCCTGTACAGCTCTCAAAACTGTGAGTCGATTTAACCTATTTTCTTTATAGATTACTAAGTCTCGGGTAGTTCTTTATAGCAACGTAAGAATGAACTAGTACAGAAAATTGGTACCCGGAGAGTGGGGCATTGCTATAAAGATACCCGAAAATCTGGAAGCAGCTTTGGAACTGGGTAATGGACAGAGGTTGGAACAGTTTGGAGGGCTCAGAGGAAGACAGGAAGATAAGAGAAAGTTTTGAACTTCCTCGAGACTTGTTGAATGTTTGTGACTATTGACCCAAAATATCTCACATGGGTCTCAGTCAATTTAGAAGGTTTATTTTGCCAAAGTTAAGGACGCTCCTGTGACACAGCCTCAGGAGGTCCTGATGACATGTGTCCAATGTTGTCAGAGCACAGCTTGGTTTTATACATTTTAGGGAGACATGAGACATTAATCAATATATGTAAGATATGCATTAGTTTGGGCCAGAAAGGCAGGACAACTCGAAGTCGGGAGGGGGGTTTCAGGACATAGGTAGATAAGAGACAAACAGTTGCATTGTTTTGAGATTCTGATTAGCCTTTCCAAAGGAAGCAATCAGATATGCATTTATCTCAGTGATCAGAGAGATGACTTTAAATAGAATGGGAAGGCAGGTTTGCCCTAAGCAGTTCCCAGCTTGACTTTTGTGTTTAGCTTAGTGATTTTGGGGTCCCAAGATTTATTTGCCTTTCACATGACCAAAATGCTGATAGTGATATGGACAGTGAAGTCCAGGCTGAGGAGGTCTCAGATGGAGATGAGGAACTTAATAGGAACTGGAATGAAGGTCACTCTTTACTATGCTTTAGCAAAGAGACTGACTGCATTGTGCCCCTACTCTAGAGATCTCTGGAACTTTGAACTTGAGATGATTTAGGGTATCTGGCAGAAGAAATTTTTAAGTAGCAAAGCATTCAAGATGTGGCCTGGCTCCTTCTAACATGTAAGCTCATGTGTGTTCAAAGAGATTATCTGAAACTGGAACTTATGTTTAAAAGGCAAGCAGAGCATAAAAGTTTGGAAAATTTGCAGCCTGATCATGTGGTAGAAAAGAAAAATCCATTTTCTGGGGGGGAATTCAAGCCAGCTGCAGAAATTTGCATAAGTAAAGAGGAGTTGAATGTTAATAGCCACGACAATGGGGAAAATGCCTCCAAGGCATTTCCGAGAACTTTGTGGCAGTCCCTCCCATTACAGGCCTGGAGGCCTAGGAGGAATGAATGGTTCTGTGCATCAGGTCCAGGGCCCTGCTGCTCTCTATAGCCTTGGGACATGTGGCTATAAAGGGCCAATGTATAGCTCAGGCTATGGCTTCAGAGGGTGCAAGTCCCAGGCGTTGGTGGCTTCCATGTGGTGTTAAGCCTGTGGGCAGAGGGCAAGAGTTGAGGCTTAGTGGCCTCTGCCTAGATTTCAGAGAAGTATGGAAATGCCCTGATGTCCAAGCAGAAGTCTGCTGCAGGGGCAGAGCCCTTTTGGAAAACCTCTGCTAGGGCAGCATCAAGGGGGCATGTAGGGGACTATGCTCTCTGGATTTAGCCATGCTTTGCCACATTACTATATTTGATGACACTCTACAAAAGTCATTTGACTTGGGTCAGAAGAATTCAAGCTTTGGTTTTGCTGATTAGCAAATATGAAATACCCACGCCTATGATATGACATTGGGCATGTTCTTTGACCAATTTTTCTTAGTTTCTACATCTATAAAATGCAAGTATAATATAATATGTCCAACATTTTGTTAAAACACAAAAGGTGTTTGGCACTTTGGAAACACTCTCCTGTGTAACTCTCAGCTATTATTATATATCTATGAGTTAGTCTTTTCTTTGAATCTCACTTTTCATCATGGCAATGAAGACAACACCTCCTTTACTTGTTAAGAACTAAATGAAATAACACATAGGAAAGTATGCCATAAACTATATTTGCTCTGAAAATGTGGGTTATCATTTTGATCACATGCCAAGATTCATGCCCAAACATGTCTTTGACAGTATTTTCTGCTCTGAGGAAAGAGAGATAGAGAAGTTGAGAAGGAGGATTTTTTAACCAAACACTCAAAACACCTTTTGTAAACCAAGCCTAAAAAATGACCAGCCATGTTGTCTCTTAAGTGATGAGTGTTTCTAAAGCAATGCCTTGCTGGAAGATACATATATATACATGCATACAAGGGAGATGTGGACTGGTTTTGGTGGGGAAGAGTTGAGTTGGTCTGTCTGAGTCAAAGAGTTTACAGAGGAAGTAAGTGAGCCCATTGATAACATCAACATCTGCTTTGAATATGTACATTCAACATGACTCTTTCAATTGCAAGTGGCACAAGCCTACCTAGCTCAAATTGGCTTCAACAACAGGAATTTTTATTGGCTTATATAACTGAAAAAGGCTACGGTTAGCTTATCTGTAAGCATGACTAAATCAATAGAGAATAGTTTCCTCGAGGAAAATCAGCAATCTGGGCACCAGAAGATTGATGAACAAACACTGGGGAGCCAAAGCAATATATGTCCATGACAATAAGAATTCCAGAAATGGTTTAGAATGAGAACAGTGGAACTCCTACTCTATCAATATATTTGATGGACACACTGATATTTAAGTCTTGAAGCCCTATCAAAGTTCTCATGAGGACGTAGATTCCATGATTATATCATTGGGACAACTTTTATTTTAGAAGACACAAATATTCTCAGGATAATAAGTACAAATTGCCTAGTACAAGACTTGGTGCATCATTATATAATAGTATATTTTCTTCCTTTCTCACCCTCTTCTATGCTCACTGGAAACAGATTTGCTTTAATAATAAAAAAAAAAGTCAAAGACAATACTTTTGGTTACAAGCATCAGAAAACCAACATGGCTAAAGATAATTGTGCCACAGCTCGCAATAATTTTCATCTTCTCAACTCAAGAGGCCAATTCAGTTCTGAAATGGAAATTTCAGCCCC
Source organism: Macaca mulatta (assembly GCF_049350105.2). NCBI lineage: Eukaryota > Metazoa > Chordata > Mammalia > Primates > Cercopithecidae > Macaca > Macaca mulatta. Next base: position 109,047,142 of record NC_133420.1, on the reverse strand, counting down.
GATTCCAAATGACCAGGAAAGCCTCCGACTGGCTGTGTAAGTACAGAAGCTAACAACAATCCACCAAGCAGTGATGGCCAGGGAGACTGGGTCACATGCTATGAAAATGACACACATGCCCACCTTTAGGCCCCTAAGTGGAAAAGAGCAGATATATTCAGAGAAGTGGAAATCATTGTGAGAGGGAAACACACGCAAAAGTGTCTGTGGGAGACTATTTTTAAATGCTAATGAGAGACTCCTCTAATGAGGCCCTGTCCCTTTAATACTTCGGACATATCAATGGATTCAAAACAGGGACTGGCAAGGATACCATCAGCATTTCTCCTCCATTTAGCTACGGAAATCTTCAGGCTGTGAATTGGCCTAGGAGAGTTAGCAATCTGCCATATCCAGGAAGGCAGCCAATTCACTGGTCAAAGGCAACTGAATGCCAAAGAGTCAGAGAGACAACATGGCAAGAGAAAACATAGCGTTGTATCCAGGGGACCTGTAAATACTCCATCTGCTGTTCACAGGAACTCTTTTACTGCAGTGACCAATCTTATAACCTAGAAATAGATGACAAATAACCTCTTTTTTACTGAGTAAAGGGCAAAATAATATAAAAACAAATGGAAAGCAAAAGCGAATCACCTCCTTTCCTAAGTCCTAGCTTTTAAAAATTGAATTATTTGTTTTAGAATAGTTTTAGATGGATGAAGCTGGAAACCACCATTCTCAGCAAACTAACACAAGAACAGAAAATTAAACACTGCATGTTCTCACTCATAGGTAGGAGTTGAACAATGAGAACACATGGACACGGGGAGGGGAATATCACACACTGGGGCCTGTTGCGGGATGCGGGACTAGGGGAGGGATAGCATTAGGAGAAATACCTAATGTAGGTGACAGGTTGATGGGTGCAGCAAACCACTATAGCACGTGTATACCTATGTAACAAAACTTCACATTCTGCACATGTACCCCAGAATTTAAAGTATAATAAAAAAATTTTAACTTCAAAAATAAAAAAGAATCATTTAAATGTACAGAAAAATTGAAAAATAATAGATAATTTTCATGTACTCTGTATCCAGTTTCTCTTATTTTTAATGTCTTACATTAGGATGCTATGTACTGAATGAAGTCCATATTTTATTCACATTTCCTTAGTTTTTACTTCATGTTATTTGTCTTAGAATCCCACCAAGGATACCACATTACATTTACTTGTCACATTTTCTTAAGGTTTCCAAGACTGACAGTTTTTCCAACTTTCCTTATTTTTGATAACTTTGACAGTCTTGAGAAGTTCTGGCCACAGATGATGTAGGATGTCTATTTTGTGGTTTGTCTGATGTTTTTCTCATGGTTAAGATGAGGTTAGGGTTTGGGAGAGGAACACCACAGAGGTAATGTACCATTCTTATCACATCATATCAAGAGTTCATACTATCAACATGGCTTATCACTCATGATATGAAACTTGCTCATGTGGCTGAAGTAGTGTCTGTCAGGTGTCTCTACTGTAAAGTTACTCTTTTTGCCTCTTTTTTCTTCACTTTTTGGGAGGGTGTCTCCCTGTGCAGCCTATACTAAAGGGATGGAGAATTAAGCTATCCTTTCTTGAAGGGGCAGTATCTACATAAATTATTGGGAATTCTTCTGTACAAGAGATTTAATTATTCTCCTTATTTGTTTATTCGTTCATTCAAACATTTATTTTGATGAGTATGGATTCCTGGGTATTTATTTTATAGTCTGGGTTGGATTGTGTCATAATCCAACACTACCTTATTTATTTTGTTGGACAAATTGTTCCAGCCTTGGCTATTGGGAGTTCTTTCAGTTGGCTTCTATGTTCCTTTGACATACCCCCATCATTTTGGTATTTTTTTTGGCACTTTGTTACTTTCTGGCACTGCAAGATGCTCCAGGCTTATCTTGTGTATTCTCTGCCCCAGCCCAAAATCAGTAATTTCTCCAAGGAGCCCTGGTTATTGGAAAATGGTATTAGAAACCACGACCTGGGTAGTAGATGTGCTGGTTGCTGTTGGGGTGTTATTTCTAGGCCCTTCAAGTGAACAGAGCTTGAAAATACGTATGTTTGTCCTAACTTGTGTATATACACATATCTGTAGTTACTTCTGTATTTAGCCATCTGTACGTTATACTAAGCTAAATGTGAGTTCATGCTGATGTCTTCAACTCTAATTCAATACCATATGGTTTGTGCTAGCCTCCTCTGTGTGAGATGCCTCGCTACCACTATTTATTCTTCATTTACTTATTGTTTAATCCCAAGTTCACATTTGAAAATTAAAAATAAATAAATATACACTCAGATGGGAGATGAATATTGGCTCAAATAGGCCTCAGAAAAGTCTGTCCTGAGGAAGGAAGTTTATTTGTTCTCATTCTTACTGCTTAATCTGAAATTTTCACAGTTCTTTTTTTTTTTTTTTTTTTGAGATAGAGTCTCACTCTGTCACCCAGGCTGGAGTGCAGTGGCATGATCTCATCTCACTGCAACCTCCGCCTCCTGGGTTCAAGTGATTCTCCTGCCTCAGCCTCCCAAGTAGCTGGGATTACAGGCATGTGCCACCACGCCTGGCTGATTTTTGTATTTTTAGTAGAGATGGGGTTTCACCATGTTAGTCAGGCTGGTCCTGAACTCCTGACCTCAGGTGATCTGCCTGCCTCGGCCTCCCAAAGTGCTAGGATTACAGGCATGTGTGACGGCGCCTAGCCAGAAATTTTCATAATTCTTGACCTTCCAAAATGTGTTGTGGAAACAAATGCTTAATCAGAGGGCAACTGGTTATCTGATGACACTCTTAGTTTTTAACTGGAATAGAGTTGAAATTGAGCATATTTACTTCTTTTTGTTTTGTTTTGTTTGTTGCTGTTGTTGTTCTGAGACAGGGTCTTGCTCTGTCACCCAGGCTGGAGTGCAGTGGTGTGATCATGGCTCAGTGCAGCCTCAATCCTGGATTCAAGCAATCCTCCCACCTCAGCCTTCTGAGTAGCTGATACTACAGACACGCACCACCACACCCAGCTAGTTTTTGTATTTTATATTTTTATTTTTGGTAGAGATGGAGTTTCGCCATGTTGTCCATGGTGGTCTTGAACTCCTGGGATCAAGTGATCCACCTGTCTCAGCCTAACAAATTGCTGGGATTACAGGCATGAGCCACTGTGAACAGCTCATATTTACTTCTAATTGGACCTCACAGGGCAGCCAGGAAATCAGTAAATGTGCATTCTAGAGATATCTTGGTCACTACTTACATGACTATGATAGTCACTTTACCTGCCTAGGCCTTAGTTTTTGCATCTGTAATTCATTCGCTTAACAGACATTTATTAGGTGACTATTCTTAGTCATTAACTGTGTAAGAAGCTCTGCAGAGAAATGTAATGGAAGGCCCAGTAACGTGGCACTCAAAAGGTTTAAGCTAGGAAATTGCCGTTTTAATCTTGTTAGCAAAAATATTGAAAAGGTAATGTCCCGTGAACCCAGCAATTTCACTTGAAAGTATCTGCCCTAGAGAAGCTCTTCAAGGACGTTCACTGCAGAATTGGTTGTAAGAGAAAAAAAATCGAAACAATGTAATTATTTATTGTTAAAGTACCAGATAAACAGACGTTTAATTGTGCAGTAGAATACTATACAGGAGGTAAAATGAATGAAATATATAGCTATATATGAACATGGCTATATCTTAAAAACATAAAGTTGAAAGGAAAAAGCCATTTTCAGAACAATACATACAGCATAATGCTATTTCTGTAAATGATAAAACACATAGAACACCACTATAGATGGTTTATGAAATAATTCATTTGTCGTAAAAGTATAAAACTCTGGATAGGGAGAATACAGATCAAGTCCAGCTCAGTGGTTACCTCTGGGGAGAGAGGAGAATGAATTCAGGAAAGAGAACAGAGGGCTTCTCACTAGCTCTGTAAAAAGGTATATATTAAAAAGAGTAAAGTTCAGAATAATACAGAATTAGATGTTGATAGCTGTTACTTCTGGGTTGTGCACGTACATGTATATTTAGTGCTGTTCTCTACACTTTATTCATTTTCTATGTTGAAATATTATTTTCCAAAAAATATCATACAGTTTGCTTCAAGAAATGGGAATTCAAGTCACCATGGAGACGATTTTTTGTGAACATCTGAAGTCAGCCGTGAAGATCATCTCATTGTCCCTTCATCTCAAGAAGTGCCCATTTTCTGCCACCTGTTTGGCTCGTCTCTCTGGACTCTCCTATCTGCTCCCTCTTCCTCAAGAGCCAAAAACAAATTTCCCTTCCTTTTTCTTTTTTTTTTCTTTATTATACTTTAAGTTCTACAGTACATGTGCACAATATGCAGGTTTGTTACGTAGGTATACATGTGCCATGTTGGTTTGCTGCACCCATCAACTTGTCATTTACATTAGGTACTTCTCCTAATACTATCCCTCCCCCAGCCCCCCACCCCTTGACAGGCCCGGGTGTGTGATGTTCCCCACCCTGTGTCCACGTGTTTTCATAGTTCAACTCCCACCTATGAGTGAGAACGTGCCGTGTTTGGTTTTCTGTCCTTGTGATAGGTTGCTGAAAATGATGGTTTCCAGCTTCATCCATGCCCCTACAAAGTATATGAACTCATCCTTTTTTATGACTGCGTAGTATTCCATGGTGTATATGTGCCACATTTTCTTAATCCTGTCTATCATTGATGGACATTTGGGTTGGTTCCAAGTCTTTGCTATTGCGAATAGTGCCACAATAAACATACGTGTGCATGCGTCTTTATAGTAGCATGATTTATAATCCTTTGGGTACATACTCAGTAATGGGATTGCTGGGTCAAATTTCTGGTTCTAACTCCTTGAGGAATTGCCACACTATCTTCCACAATGGTTGAACTAATTTACACTCCCACCAACAGTGTAAAAGCATTCCTATTTCTCCACATCCTCACCAGCGTCTGTTGTTTCCTGACTTTTTAATGATCATCATTCTAACTGGCGTGAGATGGTATCTCATTGTGGTTTTGATTTGCATTTCTCTGATTACCAGGGATAATGAGCATTTTTTCATGTGTCTGTTGGCTGCATAAATGTCTTCTTTTGAGAAGTATCTGTTCATATACTTTGCCCACTTTTTGATGGTGTTGTTTGTTTTTTTCTTATAACTTTGTTTAAGTTCTTTGTAGATTCTGGATATTAGCCCTTTGTCAGATGGATAGATTGAAAAAATTTTCTCCCATTCTGTAGGCTGCCTGTTCACTCTCATGATAGTTTCTTTTGCTATGCAGAAGCTCTTTAGTTTAATTAGATCCCATTTGTCTATTTTGGCTTTTGTTGCCATTGCTTTTGGTGCTTTAGTCATGAAGTCTTTGACCATGCCTATGTCCTGAATGGTATTGCCTAGGTTTTCTTCTAGGGTTTTTATGGGTTTAGGTTGTACATTTAAGTCTTTAATCCATCTTGAGTTAATTTTTGTATAAAGTGTAAGGAAGGGATCCAGTTTCAGCTTTCTGCATATGGCTAGCCAGTTTTCCCAGCACCATTTATTAAATAGGGAATCCTTTCCCCATTTCTTGTTTTTGTCAGGTTTGTCAAAGATCAGATGGTTATGGATGTGTGGTGTTATTTCTGAGGCCTCTGTTCTGTTCCATTGTCTATATATCTGTTTTGGCATCAGTACCATGCTGTTTTGGTTACTGTAGCCTTGTAGTATAAGTATAGTTTGAAGTCAGGTAGCGTGATGCCTTCAGCTTTGTTTTTGTACTTAGGATTGTCTTGGCAATGCAGGCTCTTTTTTGGTTCCGTATGAAATTTAAATTAGTTTTTTCCAATTTTGTGAAGAAAGTCATTGGTAGCTTGATGAGGATGGCATTGAATCTATAAATTGCCATGGGCAGTATGGCCATTTTCATGATATTGATTCTTCCTCTCCATGAGCATGGAATATTTTTCCATTTGTTTGTGTCCTCTCTTATTTCCTTGAGCAGTGGTTTGTAGTTCTCCTTGAAGAGGTCTTTCACATCCCTTGTAAGTTGAATTCCTATTTTATTCTCTTTGTAGCAATTGTGAATGGGAATTTACTCATGATTTGGCTCTCTGTTTGTGTGTTATTGGTGTATAGGAATGCTTGATTTTTGCACATTGATTTTGTATCCTGAGACTTTGCTGAAGTTGCTTATCAGCTTAAGGAGATTTGGGGCTGAAACGATGGGTTTCTCTAAATATACAATCATGTCATCTGCAAACAGGGACAATTTGACTTCTCTTTTTTCTAATTTAATACCCTTTATTTCTTTCTCTTGCCTGATTGCCCTGGCCAGAACTTCCAACACTATGTTGAATAGGAGTGGTGAGAGGGTATCCTTGTCTCATGCCAATTTTCAAAGGTAATGCTTCCAGTTTTTGCCCATTCAGTATGAAATTGGCGGTATGTTTGTCATAAATAGCTCTTAATATTTTGAGATACATTCCGTCAATACCTAGTTTATTGAGAGTTTTTAGCATGAAAGCGCTGCTGAATTTTGTCATGGGCCTGTTCTGCATCTATTGTGATAATCATGTGGTTTTTGTCATTGGTTCTGTTTATGTGATGGATTATGTTTATTGATTTGTGTATGTTGAATGAACCTTGCATCCGAGGGACAAAGCTGACTTGATCTTGGTGGATAAGCTTTTTGATGTGCTAGGGGATTTGGTTTGCCAGTATTTCATTGAGGATTTTTGCATCAATGTTCATCAGGGATATTGGTCTAAAATTCTCTTTTTCTGTTGTGTGTCTGCCAGGCTTTGGTGTCAGGATGATGCCAGTTTCATAAAATGAGTTAGGGAGGATTTCCTCTTTTTCAATTGATCGGAATAGTTTCAGACAGAATGGTACCAGCTCCTCCTTGTACTTCTGGTAGAATTCAGCTGTGAATCTCTCTGGTCTTGGACTTTTTTGATTGGTAGGCTATTAATTATTTCCTCAATTTCAGAACCTGTTATTGTTCTATTCAGAGATTCAACTTCTTCCTGGTTTCGTCTTGAGGGGGTGTATGTGTCCAGGAATGTATCCATTTCTTTTAGATTTTCTAGTTTATTTCCGTAGAGGTGTTTATAATATTCTCTTATGGTAGTTTGTATTTCTGTGGGATCGGTGGTGATATCCCCTTTATCATTTTTTATTGCATCTATGTGATTCTTCTCTCTTTTCTTCTTTATTAGTCTTGCTAGCAGTCTATCAATTTTGCTGATCTTTTCAAAAAACCAGCTCCTGGATTCATTGATTTTTTGAAGGGTTTTTTGTGTCTCTATTTCCTTCAGTTCTGCTCTGATCTTAGTTATTTCTTGCCTTCTGCTAGCTTCTGGATTTGTTTGCTCTTGATTCTCTAGTTCTTTTAATTGTGATGTTACGGTGTCGATTTTAGATCTTTCCTGCTTTTTCTTGTGGGCATTTAGTGCTATAAAATTCCCTCTACACACTGCATTAAATGTGTCCCAGAGATTCTGGTACATTGGGGCTTTGTTCTCATTGGTTTCAAAGAACATCTTTATTTCTGCCTTCATTTCATTATTTACCCAGTAGTCATTCCTTCAGGAGCAAGTTGTTCAGTTTCCATGTAGTTGTGCAGTTTTGAGTGATTTTCTTTATCCTGAGTTCTAATTTGATTGTACTGTGGTCTGAGAGACAGTTTGTTGTGATTTCTGTTATTCTACATTTGCTGAGGAGTGTTTTACTTCCAATTATGTAGTCAATTTTAGAATCACTGTGATGCAGTGCTGAGAAGAATGTATGTTCTGTTGATTTGGGGTGGAGAGTTCTGTAGATGTCTACTAGGTCTACTTGATGCAGAGCTGAGTTCAAGTCTTAGAAATCCTTGTTAACCCTTTGTCCCGTCGATCTGTCTAATTTTGACAGTGGGGTCTTAAAGTCTGCCATTATTATTGTGTTGGGGTCTAGGTCTCTTTGTAGGTCTCTAAGGACTTGCTTTATGAATCTGGGTGCTCCTGTATTGGGTGCATATATATTTAGGATAGTTAGCTCTTCTTGTTGAATTAATCCCTTTACCATTATGTAATGGCCTTCTTCGTCTCTTTTGATCTTTGTTGGTTTAGTGTCTGTTTTATCAGAGACCAGGATTGCAACCCCTGCTTTTTTTTGTTTTCCATTTGCTTGGTAGATCTTCCTCCATCCCTTTATTTTGAGCCTATGTGTGTCTCTGCATGTGAGATGAGTCTCCTGAATACAGCACACTGATGGGTCTTGACTCTTTATCCAACTTACCATCTGTGTCATTTAATTGGGGCATTTAGCCCATTTACATTAAAGGTTAATATTGTTATGTGTGAATTTGATCCTGTCATTATGATGTTAGCTGGTTATTTTGCCCATTAATTGATGCAGTTTCTTCATAGTGTCAAAGGTTTTTACAATTTGGCATGTTTTTGCAGTGACTGGTAGTGGTTTTTCCTTTCCATATTTAAGTGCTTCCTTCAGGAGCTCTTGTGAGACACACCTGGTGGTGACAGAATCTCTCTGCATTTGCTTGTCTGTAAAAGATTTTATTTCTCCTTGACTTATGAAGGTTAGTTTGGCTGGATATGAGATTCTGGGTTGAAAATTCTTTTCTTTAATAACGTTGAATATTGGCTCCTACTCTTTTCTGGCTTGTAGGGTTTCTGCCGAGAGATCCGCTGTTAGTCTGATGGGCTTCCCTTTGTAGGTAACTCAACCTTTCTCTCTGGCTGCCCTTAACATTTTTTCCTTCATTTCAATCTTGGTGAATCTGACAATTATGTGTCTTGGGGTTGCTCCACTCAAGGAGTATCTTTGTGGTGTTCTCTGTATTTCCTGAATTTGAATGTTGGCCTGCCTTGCTAGATTGGGAAGTTCTCCTAGATAATATCCTGAAGAGTGTTTTCTAACTTGGTTCCATTCTCCCCATCACTTTCAGGTACACCAATCAGATGTAGATTTGGTCTTCTCACATAGTCCCACATTTCTTGAAGGCTTTGTTCATTTCTTTTCACTCTTTTTTCTCTCCTCTTGTCTGCTCACTTTATTTCATTAATTTGATCTTCAATCACTGATATCCTTTCTTCCACTTGACCGAATCGGCTACTGAAGTTTGTGCTTGTGTCATGAAGTTCTCATGCTGTGGTTTTCAGCTCCATCAGGTTAGTTAAGGTATTCTCTACACTGTTTATTCTAGTTCGCCATGTGTGTATCTTTTTTCAAGGTTTTTTAGCTTCCTTGTGATGTGTTAGAACATGCTCCTTTAGCTTGGAGAAGTTATTACTGACCTTCTGAAGCCTAATTCTGTCAACTCATCAAGCTCATTCTCTATCCCGTTTTGTTCCATTGTTGGTGAGGAGCTGCAGTCCTTTTGAGGAGAAGAAGCTCTCTGGTGTTTGGAATTTTCCACTTTTCTGCTCTGGTTTCTCCCCATCTTTGTGGTTTTTATCTACCTTTGGTCTTTGATGTTGGTGACCTACAGATGAGGTTTTGGTGTGGATGTCCTTTTTGTTGATGTTGATGCTATTCCTGTTTGTCAGCTTTCCGTCTAACAGGCCCCTCAGGTGCCGGTCTGTTGGAGTTTGCTGGAGGTCCACTCCAGACCCTGTTTGCCTGGGTGTTACCAGTGGAGGCTACAGAAGAGCAAATATTGCAGAACAGCAAATATTGCTGCCTGATCCTTCCTCTGGAAGTTTTGTCCCAGAGGGGCACCCGCCTTTATGCGGTGTCTGTTGACCCCTACTGGGAGGTGTCTCCCAGTCAGGCTACATGGTGGTAAGGGACACACTTGAGGAGGCAGTCTGTCTGTTCTCAGAGCTTGAACGCCATGCTGGGAGAACCACTGCTCTCTTCAGAGCTGTCAGACAGGGATGTTTAAGTCTGCAGAAGTTTCTGCTGCCTTTTGTTCAGCTATGCCCTGCCCACTGAGGTGGAGTCTATACAGGCAGTAGGCCTTGCTGAGCTGTGGTGGGCTCCGCCCAGTTTGAGCTTCCTGGCCACTTTGTTTACCTACTCAAGCCTCAGCAATGGCAGACCCCCTTCCCCACCAGGCTACGGCCTCACAGGTCGATCTCAGACTGCTGCACTAGCAGTGACCAAGGTTGTGTGTGTATGGGACCTGCCAAGCCAGGCATAGGAGGGAATTCTCTGGTCTGCCAGTTGCTAAGACTATGGGAAAAGTGTTGTATTTCAGTGAAAGTGTACCATTTCTCCAGATACAGTCTGTCACGGCTTCCCTTGGCTAGGAAAGGGAAATCCCCTGACCCCTGGTGCTTCCCAGGTGAGGTGATGCCCCACCCTCCTTGGCTCACCCTCCATGGGCTGTACCCACTGTCCAACCAGTTGGAGATGAACCAGGTACCTCAGTTGGAAATGCAGAAATCACCTGTCTTCTGTGTTGATCTCGCTGGGAGCTGCAGACCGGAGCTGTTCCTATTCGGCCATCTTCTCTCTCCTTTTTCATGCCCTGCAATTCAGCCATCTCCTGTGTACCCTTGACACCAGCTCTCAGTGTCTCACCATTAACCCAACAGATTTTCATCAGATTTTTCCATGACAATTTCCTCCTATGAGGAATTTTGGTCCAAATTGTGAAATAATAAATATTTCACCAGCTTTGCATTTGCATAAGAAAATTCATCAGAAGGAGCACTTTTTAATATGTAGGTGTGCATACAATCACTGCTCAGGGAGAAGGAAATATCCAGAACTGTTCTGCCATAGCAAGTGCCCCAGGTGGCAGCTCATAGAGAGAGGGAGCTGTGGTAGCCATGATGAGGCACTACCCAGTCCTTCTTCAAGGAAAGACTTGCTGCTCAGCTTCTGAGAGTACTGTTGTCAGTGTTCTGCTGTCAGCTTCTTCAAAGACTGCATCAGCTGCAAAAAGCCACCTCACCCAAGGTCACACCCTTTCTGAAGCAGCTGTCACCCACTGACTGATAATGGCAAGTGTATAAAGGCCTGGTCACTTGGCCGAATGTGGAACATTACTTATGACTCATTTTATCTCTAGAGCTCCCATGAAGACAGCTGAGACTGTTGTCAGGCTGGCATTTTAGTTTCACCTTTTTCCCACACCCAATCCTGCTTCCTTATCTCCTATCCACAAGTGTTGATCCCAAGGGAACTCTAATAAGCATCTTGCACACAAGACTTCATCAGGTACCTTCCTCTCTTTCCTCCATACTCACTAGTTATAGAGTGCATTGGTCAGCTATTGCTCCACTAGTGTTGAATAACAAACAACTCCAAACATCTCAGTGGCATATAACAACAGACATTTATTGACTGTCATCAGTCTGGAGATCAATTTGCCTTTGCTGGGATTGTTGATCTTGATTGGGTTTAGCTGGACTTGGTTCCAGGACACCATTCAGTTTCAAGTCTAGTCCACTGATCTTTCATTCTAAAAGCTAACCTAAAGGAGTAATAGCTACTTAGGGCATGTCCTTCTTGTGAATGGATGGCAGAGCTGTTGGAGGAGTCATAAGACATCAGCTCAGGCTGGGCGTGGTGACTCACACCTGTAATCCCAGCACTTTGGGAGGCCAAGCCAGGAGGATCACTTGAGGTCAGGAGTCACAGACTAGCCTGGCCAACATGGCAAAATCTCATCTCAACTGAAAATACAAAAATTGGCCAGGCATGGTGGCATGTGCCTGTAGTCCCAGCTACTTGGGAGACTGAGTTAGGAGAATCACTTGAACCCGGGAGGCTGAGATTGCAGTGACCTGTGGCACTATACTCCAGCCTGGGCAACAGAGAAAGACTCTAAAAACAAAACAAAACAAAAAAAACCTCAGCTCAGAGCTGAAACTGTCACTACTATTATTTTTGTTCCATTGGCCAAAACAAGTATGGCCAAGCTCACCATCCTTAAGGATGGGGAGATATACTCCACACTTAGCAAAGGAAGGCAGGAACAAAGGACTGTGAGCAAAGAATGCTGTCTACCACAAGGAACCTGAGAGATGGGCAGATTTTCCTAAAACCAAGGAGCTTTCTGGGAAAAGAGGGGTTGCGAGTCAGGCTTCTTTACTTGGAAGATTCAGAATTACTAAAGCACTATGGGAATGAACTGGGATGGTCCTAACGAAGGCCAGGTGAAAGAAGGGGCAAAAAGTCTCCTTATATAAAAGACGATAAGAATAGAAATAGATGAGATTAGTGGAAGCTAATTCTACGTACACATTTGGCCACTACTAGAACACTTCCTGAACATCTTGGGGGGAATGATTCTTTCTATGTGTATAAACTGTCCCTAAAGTAGCTTTCACATCGGGAGTCCCAGCCCATCTTCTGCATCCCAGCACCTGTGGAGAACCAGGCAAGGCTAGTATGATTAATGGTGATGTGGGTATCTTGTACCCTCGGTGACACCACTAGGCAATGAAAAGACCCACAGAGATCTGGCTGATTTTCCCTTTCTACTTTTTGAGGCAATAGTAAGCTAAATTGACCCCTTAGCATAGTAAGCACCACAACCCTAGAGTCTTTGGCCTTAGCATGAAGGACTTGGGGAGCAAAGACATGCTTGCAAAACAAGAGACTTTCCTTCTCAGAGGGGTTACAGTGTAAAGAGTATAAATTATTTTGCATGACAAGTACAAAGAAGCAAGTCATATTGATTAGGTTAAAATAAATAAGACATTTTCCCTACCCTCTAGAATTTTAGAGTCTTTATAGAAAATAAGAGTGCAAGTATATACATTTAGCATCTCTTCCAGCTCCACGATTCTATAATCTTAAGATATGCTGCATCTTCTCTGTATAATACTTGTTTAGCAGGCCAAATGTGCGGCGGACTGCCAAATTTAACAAGCTGTTTCATGCCAATGTCAGCACTCCCTATAGGATAAAGATTTGAGTATCTACTGATCTAAAACATCAACTACCTGATTGCAACATCCAACAGCAAGCTGGAAGGCTTGCCAACTTCTATGAAAAAGTACCTGACATTTCAAAATGTATAGCTCTGGGCAAGGCTGAATCCAAGGTCTGACATCTAATGGGATTAATTGCTCTTATGACAGTAGACAAGTCCCTGTTTTACTCTATCGACTGAATTAGTATTTTAACACCAGAAAAAGAGATGTGTGAAAACAAAGGCAATATTATTATCAGTCCTCTGCTTCTTGGCATTGTCAAGGCTCAGTCAGTCCCTCAGTCGTTTGGGAGCACAGCAGTGAATTCACTACAATCTCCATCCATGTCAAAAGTGGGCCCACGAGCTACTGTGTTTGCTCTACAGAAAGGTCTGACTTTCCATTACTTTGATTACTTGATTCCTCTCTAGGTCCTCTGAGGGGACTTAGGTCTTAGGCTTAAGTCCATGCCATTTGCTTGGTCCCCAGCTCTGTCCAGCTTCCTTTCTTCAAAAGTTAGTTCCAACTGTCATAGTTCCCGGTGATGAATAATATTCTGCTGAAATTCAGAAGCTTCGTGAGCCCATGTATCTTTGAGTAATAGTGCTGCAAGGATGTGCCTTCTGTAATATTCTTCTACTACCTGAGCAGATCCCTTGGAGGGAGAAAGTCTGAATCAATACTGAATTAGCCACATCACTCTTGACTCTTCTATCCAATAATAGGGGCAAATAGTATGAATAGCAGAGTCCTTCCTAGTCCCGGGGCCAATACTGAAGTCCCAACATGCTTCCAAGCAGACCCATTCAAGTTGGGAAAACCACATCTGTGTGTGTCTTCACAAAGAAAAATAAATATACTCATGTTAAATAAATACAATGCCATTGGCATCTTATTTTTTCTTTTTCCTAATGCTGTGTTAGCATCAGAAATGACAGCCCTCTTAAGATTTATGCATGTGACTGTTTTTGCCCCTGGATTCTACTGAAACATTTATTAGAATCTTGAGAAGTTAGATCCCCAAATTGCATATGGATTATTTATTAGGATGGTGAAATTATTTAATCAAAATGTAAAAATGTAAAAATGATGAGACTTGGGACTCTTACTGAATAAGTGATCAAATTACTGTTACATAATATGAAAATTATCTGCTTGAAAATTTCTAGAGGTTGCTGTCAGGCACTTCATGCAGCATGAAGAAACCAAGGGGTAATTGTGGAAATGAACATTTCAAAAGCGGAACTATGGCTGGGAACAATGACCTTTGTTTTGGTTAATAAATATATTTTTTCAAGATAATATTTTAATCTATTTTTTCTGTGTTTTAAAAATAAGCCAATAGCTGGGCACAGTGGCTCACACCTGTAATCCCAGCACTTCGGGAGGCCGAGGTGGGTGGATCACTTGAGGTCGGGAGTTTGAGACCAGTCTGGCCAACATGGTGAAACCCCGCTTCTACTAAAAATACAATATTAGCTGGGCGTGGTGGCAGGCGCCTGTAGTCCTAGCTACTTGGGAGGCTGAGGCAGGAGAATCGCTTGAACCCAGGAGATGGAGGTTGCAGTGAGCCAAGATTGCAGCCACTGCACTCCAGACTGGGTGACAGAGCAAGACTCTGTCTAAAAAAAAAAAAAGAAAGAAAGAAAAAAGCTAACATTGATATAGCATTATTAACTAAAGTCAATAGCTTACATTAGGGCTCATTCTTTGTATTGCACATTTTGTGGGTTTTGACAAATGTATAATGACATGTTTCTCCATCCTTACAGTATCATACAGAAAATTACATTAACCTAAAAATACCCTGTGCTCCACCCATTCATCCCTCCCTTCCTCCCCTGAACCCCTGGCAGCCACTGATCTTTTTACTATCTCCATTGTGCTGACTTTTCTGGAATGCCATATACTTGGAATCATACAGTATGTAGCCTTTCAGGTTGGCTTCTTTCACTTAACAATATGCATTTAAATTTCCTTCATGTCTTTTCATGGCTTCATAGCTCATTTCTTCTTAGTGCTGAATAATATTCTATTGTCTGGAGGTACCAGAGTTTGTTTATCCATTCACCTGCTGAAGGACATCTTGCTCACTTCCAAGTTCTGGCAGTTATGAACAAGGCTGCTGTAAACATTCATGTGCAGGTTTTTGTGTGTACGTAACTTCTCAACTCATTTGGATAAATACCAACAAGAGCAATTGCTGGATCATATAGTAAGACTATTGTTAGTTTTGTAAGAAACTGCCAAGCTGCCTTCCAAAGTGACTGGACCATTTTGCATTCCCACCAGCAATGAATTAGTTTCTATTACTCCACATCCTCGCCAGCATTTGGCGTTGTCAGCATTCTGGATTTTGGCCATTCTAATAGGTGTGTAGCATCTCATTGTTTTATTGTGCGTTTTTCTGTTGACATAGGATGTGGAGCTTCATTTCATATGCTTGTTTGTATCTATATATCTTCTTTGGTAAAGCGTCTGTTCAGATCTTTTGCCCAGAGTTCTCTTTTTGCTTATTCTTAAGAGTTCTTTATATATTTTTGGATACCAGTCCTTTATCAGATATGTGTTTTGTAAATGCTTTCTCTCAATTTGTGGTTTGTCTTTTCTTTCTTTGTTTTTTAACTTTTTGAGATGAAGTCTCGCCCTGTCTCCCAGGCTGGGGTGCAGTGGCGTGATCCCAGCTCACTAAACCCCTGCCTCCTGGGTTCAAGTGATTCTCATGTCTCAGCCTCCCAAGTCAATAGGATTACAGATGTGTGCCACCATGCCCAGCTAATTTTTTGTATTTTTAGTAGAGACGGGGTTTCACCATATGGGCCAGGCTGGTCTCAAACTCCCAACTTCAGTTGATTCACCTGCCTCGGCCTCCCAAAGTGCTGGGATTACAGGCTTGAGCCACTGTGCCTGGCCCGTGGTTTGTCTTTTCATCTCTCAACAGTGTCTTCTTCAGAGCAGAAGTTTTTAATTTTAGTGAAGTCCAACTTTTTCTTTCATGGACCACACTTTTGGTTTTGTATCTAAAAAATAATTGCCAAACCCAATGAGGTCACTTAGATTTTCTAATAAATGTCTTTTTATTGTGATAAAATATACGTGAATGGTTACCATTTTAACCATTTTTAAATGTACAGTTCCATGGCATTGAGTGCGCTCACCTTACTGTGCATCTAATAAATGTTGGGTTTTTTTGTTTGTTTGTTTTTGTTTTTTGAGATGGAGTCTCGCTCTGTCACCCAGGCTGGAGTGCAGTGGCACGATCTTGGCTCACTGCAACTTCTGCCTCCTGGGTTCAAGCGATTCTCTGCCTCAGCCTCCTAAGTAGCTGGGACTATAGGCACGTGCCCAGCAAATTTTTTGTATTTTTAGTAGAGACAAGTTTCACCGTGTTAGCCAGGATGGTCTCAATCTCCTGACCTCGTGATCCGCCTGCCTCAGCCTCCCAAAGTGCTGGGATTACAGGCGTGAGCCACCGTGCCTGGCCAAATGTATTTTTAAAAATTTATTTGGCGGAGGGGGCAGGTGTGGTGGCTCACACCTGGAATCCCAGCAGTTTGGGAGACCAAGATGGGGGGATCACCTGAGGTCAGGAGTTCGAGACCAGCCTGGCCAAAATGGCCAAATCCTGTCTCTACTAAAAATACAAAAATTAACTGGGTGTGGTGGCATGCGCCTGTAATTCCAGCTACTTGGGAGCCTGAGGCAGAAGAATTGTTTGAACCCATGAGGCAGAGGTTGCAGTGAGCCTAGATCGCACCACTGCACATCAGCCTGGGTGACAGAGTGGGACTCCATCTCAAAAAAAAAAAAAAAAAATATATATATATATATATATATAGGGGTATTTTTCAAATTTCAAAAGTAAAATGGTTTTATTTTGAACAAAAAATACAGATGAGCAAAAAATATAAAGTAAAAATTAGCCACAATCACCCTCCTGAGAAATACAGCTGCTGATATTTGATGCACAGCCATCTAAGCACATGTACATACTCCTATTATGTATATGTGTATATGCAAATTTTTAGAACATAATTAGGATCATCCTTTCACATCATTTGATACCTACTTTTTTATTTAACAAAGAATTTTATCTGACATTACTTTTTCCACTATTGTTAGGTATTTTTTATCTGGCATGATAATTCATGGTTACTTCATATTCCATCGTATGGATATGGTATAATGTATTTAGCTAATTCTTTAATATTTGACTCCTGGGTTGTTTCCATATTTTGTGTAATCTGTTTTGTGATAAACACTCCACAAATAAATATTTGTTCACATCTTGTTTATATCCTTCAGATAAATTTCTAGAAATGTCATTGGTAGGTCAATGGGTATGTGTATTTTTCAGGCTTTATTTTTCTGTTGCCAAATTTCTCTCCAGAAAAGGAATGCCAATTTATAAGATAAGATGATGCCCATTTCTTCATACTATCACTAATACTTGACAATTAATTTAAAAAGAAAAATAAATCTCCACCAAAGATTATGAATTAATACAGTTTGCAAGATGAGAATAGGAGGGCGGGGGGTTATATCCAGGAACCGGGAGATCAAAATTAAAATAATCATCTTCTAAAAGCACCAAAAAAATGGAAGAAATTAAAAACCTCAGCTGAAAATATGCGAAATAAGAACTATCCCCTTTAAATAAGAAGATATTTTTAAGGAAAGCCTTACTGCATCAGTCTTTTAAATGTACTCAATTTTTGATTTCTTGGCTATAATTAGCCCGTATTTTAAAATCTCCAATGTTTTAAGCTGTATCTTTTTCGACAAAGCACTGAGCCATTAAAATACAGAGCCATGGGAAATGTTATGCCTTTTGAGTTTGTTGATGCTCCTAACTACAACTACATTCTCAATGAATTGGGCATAAGAGTGTGACACAAAACAAGATTTCATTGTCTCCAATTTTGCAACAATTACTATGAGATGGCTGTGTCATCATTTTCAGTCCCTGCTTGAGAAGAAATGATGCCAGAATTGCTTTTCTAGTATGAACAATATTTGTTACATGAAGATAGAATGTCAGCAAAATAAATTATAAAGTATAAGACTTTCTACTTTTGGTCAAATTAACTGAATTGACCATTGACAAGTAGAAAAAGGCCTCTGAGGGCATTTTTTTTCCCCCGTTTTAAAGACTTCCTAAGATTTGCAAGAAATTCATCACAAAGTTTTTCTGGAAATACATTTGTATTTCTTCAAATTTTTAATAAATGTCAAATATTTTATTTTTATCATACACATCTTCTTTTGAAAGAATAAAATTTATAACAGTTCTTGTAGCTGAGCAAGAAAGGGAATTAAATGTTTTAAAGAACAAAGTACATTTCCAGGGCTCTTCATTTTCTCACACTTTGTTAAAATATGCAAACACTTATTACTTGGCTCACAGTTATTTAAATGATCCCATGCAGACAGAAATTGAACCACATACTTACTTTGGTCAAGCAGTTCACCACAATCTATTCAAGAAATAAGTGAAGTGTTGACCATGAAGCCTGTTTTCATAACCCTAACCTTTTGCAAATCAGTTAAGAAGCCTGACTTGTAGACTGTCTACTGTTAATTAGCCAAAATATATCCCATGTTGGAGAATGTTTCTAGCTCATACTTTCTGCTGGCACTGACATGACATTTGCATGGTGCTATAGTAAAATAAATAATTCCTGCAGAATTTACTTGCTTCTTTCCCTCCCCTCTCTTTAGATTGGTTGAACTACATCTAAGTTAGAAATCTCTTCATTTAGAAAAGCTTATTATGGAGAGAAAAGCCACACGCTTCTTTCCTGTTAACATGCATGTGAAACCAGCATTTTTCTGAAACTTTCTAAGATCCTCCAAATTTGAACTATGTTTAAAATAAATGTCTTGGTAAGTGAGCACTTACTTTGTCTTGTCATTTTGCTGGTATGACTGCATCATTGCTGAAGGTCAGGAGCTGCACCCTGCACAGTCCCAGGAGCACAGCAGATGCCCTACAAATACTTAGGCATTATAAAGTGCCCAAGAAGCCCCTCCAGAAACTAAGAGTCTGTCATTTTGTCCACCAGGAGGAGATGACAGGGTGGCTTTTTACTTACCTTACTTAAAACTAAATTTCCCAAATTCATCTGAGATAAACATGCCTTTTGATATCATTCAGCTGTTTGACATTATTACGTATTTGAATGCACACAGATGCCTTTATCCCCCCAGGAGAGCTAAATTGTAATAACTCTGCTTGGGGAGTGTCAGTTTGCCAACAAGTATCTAAAAGTATGAATTTGAAGAAGGGTACGAATTTGAAGAAAAGTACAAATTTGAAGAGAGGTAAGATGACCACCCTAACAGCCAGGGCATGCTTAGAATTCCTTGGATTCAGTCATGAGCTTAAGGTGCCACTGCTGTGGAGCTTCTGTAACGACACCATCCCACAGAATCAGCCCTGTCATGTCCATGCTCCTCCTTCTCAAGCTCTCAGTTGGAACAGGACTGCTAGTCTGCTGAAGATTAAGCCCCATCAGAATTTCCAGAGAAATAGAAGCTTGGACTCCAGGTGAAGTTATAGTTAAATGCCTTGAATTTTCTCCCCTTGACAGCATCTCCTCTTTAGAATTTAGCATTTGTCATTACCTGGTAGCCACTGCTAATGCTCACGGAAATTCTCATTTCTCCTGTTTCCAGTCACATGGTCCACTGAAGTTAAGCATGGCCATGTGACTTGGTTTGGCCAAGGAAATGTGAGCAGAAGTGAATGCATCCCTCCCAACTAGAGCATTTAAGTGTCAGTGCTGCACTGTCCAGTTCTCTCTTTGCCCCCTGCCTCAACTATAGATGATGTAGATCATTAACCTGGGATTCCAGGGTGAGGACAATGTGGTTTGGAACCCTCCTGTGACATGCGGTGACCAGGCAGTGGAGGAAGAAGTATAATTTTGTTGTAAGCCATTTAGATTTCAGGGTTATTTATTACCGCAGCATAGCCTAACCCAATCTAACTGACATGCCTCCCCCTAACTGGGATTTGTACTCCAGATCATTTCTTCATTTATGTGAGCCCCAAGTCAGCACTTTTTCTCATTCTGTAAGAGTGGGCCCAGGCCTAAACCTGTTTCTTTGCTTCCTTGTCTAACTCTAGCCACTTCCTGTTTGTACAGGCTGGCTCCCTGCTTCTGAACTCTAGTCTGAGCTAACCCTATGGACGATCTTATGTGTAATTCTTGTCTACCTATTCCCTCCAGAGTACTCATTCTGGATTCCACCCAGCCAGCTCCTTCCATATGCTAGAGCAATGCTACCTTTATTTATGCTCCTGTTCCTTCCCATAGCCCTGGACGGTCACAGCTCCTGCTGTGCCCAGGGGATGCTGAATCTGATCATAGCTGTGCCTTTATGCTCAGTCATGCAGCTCGAACGGCTCCTGCAATGCACACCTAGTGTCCTTTAGTGGTTGCAGGTCTGGGCCTTGGCTTCCTCTGCTGTTTGCCCTATGCTACCAGGTGGCATCTCTTCCAGAGTAAACACCGTAAGTGTGGCAGTGGCCAGGCGGGAGGAGAAGACCAACACAGCAGGCTGTGGCAGACGGTAAGAATCACGGAGTTTGTTTAAGATGAAGAAACAGGACTATCTCCTCTATTTTGGTAAATTTCCAGTTTTGAAATAAGTCTATAAAAGTATTCTTTGTTATGATGAGAATCCCCTGTCCTACTCATTACAGTTCTGACTGGAATATCAATTCAGGGATGCTCACAAAGATTTAAGACAAGGGGCTGGG
Organism: Macaca mulatta; assembly: GCF_049350105.2. Taxonomy (NCBI): domain Eukaryota; kingdom Metazoa; phylum Chordata; class Mammalia; order Primates; family Cercopithecidae; genus Macaca; species Macaca mulatta. The sequence continues at coordinate 109,026,500 of NC_133420.1, read as the reverse complement.
TGCAGTGGCTCACACCTGTAATATCAACACTTTGGAAGACTGAGCCAAAAGGTTGACTTCAGCCCAGGTGTTTGAAGCCACCTGGGCAACATAGTGAACCCCCACCTCTACAAAAACTAAAAAAATCTAGCTAGGCATGGCGTATTCCTATAGTCCCAGCTACTCTGGAGGCTGAGGTGGGAGGATAGCCTGAGCCCAGGAGGCCAAGGCTACAGTGAACTGTAATTGAGCCACTGCACTCCAGCCTGTGTGAGGGAGCAAGACCCTGTCTCAAAAAAAAAAAGATTTTAGACAAAAGATATCCGTGATAGTGTGTGCTACTTATAATAGTGAGAAAAGGAAGGGCATGGCGACTCGCACCTGTAATCCCAGCACTTTGGGATGCTGAGGTGGGGGGACCACCTGAGGTCAGGAGTTTGAGACCAGCCTCAACAACACGATGAAACCCTGTCTCTAATAAAAATACAAAATTAGCCAGGCGTGGTGGTGAATGCCTGTAATCCCGGCTACTTGGGAGGCTGAGGCAGGAGAATCGCTTGAAACTGGGAGGCGGCGGTTGCAGTGAGCCAAGATCACGCCATTGCACTCCAGCCTGGGCAACAAGAGTGAAACTCCGTCTCAAAAAAAAAAAAAAAAAAAAAAAAAGTGAGAAGAATAAGTCAATGTGCACCAAAGGGAGAAAGGTGAATATAGATTATTAAATGCTCATATGATGAAATAACATCATGTTATAAAATATGGATAAGAAAAAAACATGTTAGATTACTAAGTAAAAAGAGCAGAAATTCAAAATATGTATTTAATTATATTTTTAAAAATTCATGTTTACTTTGTAAGCATATAACAAGAATAAGATAGACAAGTGATATATATAGCAAAATACTGACCATGGTGGTCTTCAGCGTATTTCATTTTCCTCCTTAATACTTTTTGTATTTCCCAAATTTTGTATAATTAGCATGTGCCATTTCTAATCAGAAAATCCTGTTATGCAATATGATAGGAAACATGGTATTTACTTTGGATATGGTCTCCACTATTATGCTGAGACTTACTCCCCATCTGCCCTTCCTTTACAATCAAGTATCATCAGATATTCTAACAGGTTCCTTTCCTTTTGTGTGTGTGTGTGTGTGTGTGTGTGTGTGTGTGTGTGTGTGTGTTGTTCCACTTTTCATAAGAAAATTTTAAAAAATTACTATATACTAACAATTACCATACAGAATAAAATATGGAGAGTTCCAGAAATGTTTTTCTGGGGTTGAATTTTATATCCTGGAAGCAATATTAATACTTTTGAAACTTCATGTTTTTTGTTTTTTTTTTTAAAACTCACCTATAAGTAAAGCTTTGGAACAATACATCCATTTGGGTTTGGTACCTTTTTAGCCCAGAAATGTCTTTATTTGGAGAAAAACCAAAAGGTGAGGACCAGGCGTGGTGGCTTATGACTGTAATCCCAGCACTTTGGGAGTCAGAGGCAGGTGGATCACTTGAGGTCGGGAGTTTGACACCAGCCTGGCCAACATGGTGAAGCCCTGTCTCTACTAAAAATACAAAAAGTAGCTGGGCATGGTGGCGCATGCCTGTAGTCTCAGCTACTCAGGAGGCTGAGGCAGGAGAACCCCGAATCCCTTGAACCCAGGAGGTGGAGATTGCAGTGAGCCGAGATTGCACCACTGCATACCAGCCTGGGCAACAGAGTGAGATTTCGTCTCAAAAAAAAAAAAAAAAAAAAAAAAAAAGAAGTATAAATGTTTAATATTGAAGAAATCTAAAGTCTTTGGAAACTTGTTTTAAGTCAATCCAGAACTAGTACTTACTAAGCTGACCGTGCTTGGAAAGGGAAGAAAAGAATTGTCAGGCACAGGTCCTTCTGCCAGCTTCCTCCAAACAGCACATGGGGCCATTTGGTGCCCAGTGCAGGTATGGCCCATCTCCAGCTCCCAGGACCAATTCAGGACTGTCTGACTCTAGTCCTGTTTTCTGGGGATCAGCATCAGATTCACTGTGATGAATCTCAACTCTGAGGTAGTGCACCAGATTTGGCCCCTACCTGTTAGTTCTATCTGCTAACCTGCCCTGCCTTGTGGCCAACTTTTTTTTTTTTTTTTTTTTTTTGAGACAGAGTCTCACTCTGTTGCCCAGGCTGAAGTGCAGTGGCGTGATCTCAGCTTAATGCAAGCTCCGCCTCCTCAGTTCACGCTATTCTCCTGCTTCAGCCTCCCAAGTAGCTGGGACAACAGGTGCCTGCCACCACGCCTGGCTAATTTTTTGTATTTTTAGTAGAGATGTGGTTTCACCATGTTAACCAGGATGGTCTCGATCTCCTGACCTCCTGATCCAACTGCCTCGGACTCTCAAAGTGCTGGGATTATAGGTGTTAGCCACCACGCCCAACCATGCTCAACTTTCTTGATACTAACTTGAGTCCTTCCGATCACAGACTTCTTCCTCTGAATAAAACGACTTCATACATGCATGAATAAAAAGAATGAATGGGGTTATTGGAGCTGTAAGCTCATATGGTTGTAATCCTTACACACTGTGTAACACTGAACTGCTGTGGGCAGAATCTAGAGCAGGATCTATCTTGTCAGGCCTCAGTGGGCAAAGTAGCATGATCCTCGACTGCTGTTGAACTCTCTCCCATTATCTTGATACTAAGTCTACTGGGTCCTAGTAATCCCATAGTTAGGTCAAGGAGTTTGAGGTTCCTTTGCAAAGAAATGTCTATTTTAGTCTAAGTTGACAGATGTGGCCTAAGAATAAATAACATTAAATCATTTGAATATGCTGCATTGGGGAGACACAAGTTATTTCCATTTTACCAATATTCAGCCTTCTATATAGTCAGGGCACCAACCTCCTGCAGATCGATCTGACATTGAGGTATTTCTCACGGAGAAGAGAAGAGAATGATCCTGGAATCCTCAGATAACCTTTCTTTTTCTACTCCTGCCTTGAAGAAGTTTAGAATCTGTAGTCCTGGAATTGCAGTTAGTGGAATTGGCAGCCTTGCACCTATCCCTGTAGAAAGATGTACACTGAAATAAATACCTTTGGCACAATGACATGGCTTAGATGGCATTTCAGAGCTAACAACAGGCATCTCAGCAATCTGCCATCTCATTGACATTCCACCACATGCCTCAAAATTCTTCAGGCAGGCCCTACTAAAAAATCTTGCAAGGCATGTACTTCAGGTAAATTCTAACCATAATTTAGGTGCATTTGAGTGATTCCAGATCTTCAGATATTCATCACTTGGCAGGACAAAGAGTCCAAAAGAAATAGTGTGTGATGACTTTTAAAAGACTTGAACAATGAATGGTCAGGAAGAGTTCTCAGGAAATTGCTTTACTCTTACTTAATCCAGCTCTTAGTTTTTAAAATTAATTCAAATGTACTATATTTGAAGATTTCCTCTACAAGTACAGTAGTAGCAAATGCACAGCATGTAACCTGTGACATAACAAGATAGATACTAAAAAGGACTCTATATCTTCCTGGGGAGCAATTTTTCCCCCAAGTAATTGGTAACATCCTTTTCTTGATCTCTGCAAAATGTCACCATTGAGATCTAATCTTCACGAAGCTGAGCACTTTTCTTGAATTCCCTGTGAATGAACGAAAGGGAAGGTTTAGCCAGTAGAATTTTTATTCGCTTTGGGCAAGCTACATTGCTAGATGCAAAGAGTTAAAAGGGTATGTGGGGCATCTGCAGAATAAAGTTTTGGAAATGCCTATAGAACAAGATCAAGGTTTTCTTAAACTATAGGGTCTGGTGGATTTGCATTAAAAGGAAGCCTGGAATATTTTGGATTGTACTGTCAAGCAGACTTTTCACTGAATTATGGGTTTTATTAGAACGCCCCAAAATAAAGAGCAGCTCGTTCTTTAGACTTCCAGCTTTTAAAAACTCAGCTTATGGTTTACAATTTAGTTATAATAAAATCCTGGTTACAATGATTTGTAGATAGACACATAGATTTATAAAAGTCTCCGAAATTATTAAAGCCTCAGAGTAGTTTATAATGATGGAAAAACCTCCCAAAATTAGTTAGAAAAAAATCACCAGCATTTTGACACAAACCCATTCATAATTTTACAATCAGTACTTGTGTTTTAGCAAAGATGGGGGAATGAGACTTTTTATATGTTGCTGGTGGGTATAAATTGCTACCAACTTTCTGGAGAAAAATTGGCACTATATATCAAAAGCTTTAAAAAAGTGCATGTTCTTTGGCCCAATAATTCTACTCTGTGGAATTTATTTTAGGGACATGAAGATACACACACAGATTGATATACAAGTATTGTTCATTGCAGCATCATTCATAATGAAAAAGAATTGAAACAACATAAATGTCTAAGAAGACAGTATTGTTTGAACAGATTATTATAAATTCAAGCAATGGAACACCAAGCAGGCACTAAAATAATCTTGAAAGCATATTTAATAAATAAAAAAATCAGGGGAAGAACAAAGGACTAAATGCATAAATATTTATTATAGAAGTAATACTCGAAACAAATATCTATCAATAATGGACTGGTTGGGTCCCGAAGTTTGAGGCTTGAGCCCAAGGGTTCAAGACTACAGTGAGTTACAGTTGTGCCACTGCACTCCAGCCTAGGAAAAAGAGCAAGACCTTGTCTTAATAATAATAATAATAATGGACTGCTTAAGAAATTGTGGGGAATCTGTAATAGAATGCTATGCAGTGTCAAAAAGAAAGAGTATATGATAGGGACCCATCTCTGATACATTGTGAGTAGAACAGTAAATTACAGAATAGGTTGCATAGTATGCAACCATTTGTGTAACAAAAATATACATTTATGTCTATCTATGCACAGGAATTTCTGGAAGTCTGCCAAAGAAACTAGTCACACTGGCTGCCTCTGGGGAAGTGAGAGGTGGGTTGGGGGTGGGAGGGAGACTTACTTCTTGTGTAAAATTGAAAAAAAAAATGGAAGAAAATGATGCAGGGGGAAAAGCACATAAAAAATGTCTCAAGGTCTAATGGGACAGCAGGTGAGGAAGGAGAGCTAGCTTGGTTCTAGTGAGCACTGAGCCTAGTACTGGCCTAGTCCTAAACGGGACTGCCTTTACTTCCCTGTCTGGATGTGTAATTATGGCTACATCATCCACTTACTGGCTGAGGCTTGCACATGTAATTAGTTTTATTGCTGTAACTCAGTTGTTCTCAATCTTGCTTGCATATTGGAATACCTGCAGGCATAAAAAAATATAAAAACATACCAAGCTCCACCCCAGACCAATTAAATCCAAGTATCTGGGGTAAGAATCTGGCATCCAGTATGGTTTAAAGGCTCCCCAGGTGATGCTAATGTGCAGCCAGGGGTCAGAATCATTCTTTTAATTTGGGGCCTTGATTTGATTGAAAATGCAAATGCTCCTACAAGGTCTCTGTAATTTACTATCAGTAAGTTATGGACTTCCTGAGAATAGGTAAAAGGTTAAATGAACACTGATCCTTTCAAAAAGATGAACACAAATGTTGAGGTCAGGAAAGGTGGAGACCAAGGAAGGGGAATCAGGAAAAGAAAATTCAGAGTGAGAGAACCCATGTCCTAGTCCGGCGTCTGGCACTTCTTTTTATTTTTAATTTTTTCGAGACAAGGTCTCACTCTGTCACCCAGGCTGGAGTGTAGTGGTGTGATCTCAGCTCCCTGCAGCCTTGACCTCTCAAGTTCAAGCAATCCTCTCACCTCAGCCTCCCGAGGAGTTGGGACTACAGGCACACGCCACCATGCCTGGCTGATCTAAAATTTTTTTTTTTTTTTTTTTTTTTGTAGAGAAGAGGTTTCACTATGTTTCCCAGGCTGATCTCAAACTCCTGGGCTTAAGGGATCCTCCCACCTCAGCCTTCCAAAGTGCTGAGATTACAGGTGTGAGCCACCACACCCAGCCTCTGCCACTTCTTGGCTGCACGGCCTAGATCAATTTATAGACCCTCTCAGTGTGATCCTCTGTGGCAACTGTATTAGTGCAGAGGTTTTGAAAATGGCCTCAGAGAAGAGGAAAGAGGAAAGACGTGGAGATTCCATGTCACCTTTACCCTTTTGTAGACTGGCTTTTCAGTACACTTTACTTTTAATAAATGATTGCCAGATTTAAAAAAATTCCTAAATCACATAGCATCTGACGTCTCTTTAGTCTAAGATCTTTGCTTCTAAATGTAAGCCAAATAGTGAGCCTAAATGTAATGCTTTCTGTATTTTTCTCATCATTTTGAGTGTTGGAGAGATTGTGGAAACTTCTACTGCTTTCATTTGGACAACCAATGGCTTTTCAACCAAGTTCTTTTGTTCTAGTTCCATAGGCAGCAATAATATATATTTTTAAGCGGTAAAGAATAAATAGCCCCCCACTGCTCATTCCTTCCCTAGAGTGAGAAGTTCTCCAGTTTGTAGGCCAACTCATGCATAACTTCTATACCAGAGCTGGGACCGGGTGAGGCATTTGCCTTGGGTGCAAAATATAAGTAGCATCAAAAATCTCAGTAATCAGGATAGGTAATATTTTAATGTAATACTTTAAAAATCTATATTAATGCAAAAACCCCATGATAAACAAATAATCAACATTTTATTTATTTGTCTTTTTGAGACAGGGTCTCTACCTGCCCAGGCTGGAGGCGGGATCTCGGCTGTCTGCAACCTCTGCCTCCTAGGCTCAAGCAATCCTACTGCCTCAGGCTCCAGAGTAGCTGGGACTACAGACATGTGCCACTACGCCTGACTAATTTTTAAATTTTCTGTAGAGACAGGGTTTCACTATGTTGCCCAGGCTGGTCTTGAACTCCTAGGCTCACATGATCCACCTACCTCAGCCTCCCAACATGCGGGGATTACAGGCGTGAACCACTGTGCCCAGCCCAACATTTTAAATAGAGACAAGATCACTAACAGTTCTGTGCCGTAACAGACAAAGCCTAAGCCAACCAACCAACCAAACAAACAAAAAATCTTCACTCATCTCATCTTCTTCCAGACCCGATTCCATATTGTCCAATGCACTCACCTCAAAGCTAACATTTAGGAATTTGTATAAGAATGTATAGCTGGAAAACATTAACAAGTTTGGAAGAAGTATTCGGAAATTTTGTGGCTCAAATAGATTTTGGTAGGCCGAAGAGACAGAAAAAGACAAGAGAAAAAATAAAGCAATAGAGAACACTTTGGTATCTAAATTTGTGGTTAGGAGAAGATATTTTATATTTATCTAAAATTTAAAAGCGATTACCTTTTTTAACATCTTGATAAAATTCAGAATGGGAGGTTGAAAAATTTAGAAGGATAACAAACTGAAAAATTCATATTAAGACCATTTCAATCATTGAGAAGGCGGAACAGGCACTTTAATTACTTATGTGTTTTCCATCAGCACGTGCTGTGTTTCATTAATTTATCACACACTGAGCAATTAACAACTCTGACTATGTATCTTGTCAAGATCTTCAATGTATAACCTGCATGTGGTCTGAAATGAATTGGTGATAGGAATATCAACTTTCCTACAAAGTTGATTTAGGTGGAATTAATATAGGCTTTCATCTGGGTTTTGAACAAAAATATTGCTTCCCAACTTTCTGAATACTCTAGTGATGGCTAATTTTCCTTGGTGAACTCATTGGAGGCAAGATTTTGAAGCACAGGGTGGAAAAACATTTCACAGAGGGAGACAAGCTTTGGTGCACACCATCTGGCTAAGAAAAAAAAAAAAGAGAGAGACAGACTGTCATGTGGCCAACATGTGGCTTCTTTTACTGGACGATCTAATTTTCACTCATTTAACAAACGTTTATTAAGCATCTATTATACTACTGGCATTGTTCTAGGTGCTGGATTCAGGAGTGAACAAAACAGACAAAAATCTTAGCCTTATTGAGCTTTATATGAGAAATCATCAAAAGGAGATGAACGTAATGGGATAAATGATTATTTGATTTAGAAACATACAACAAAAACTGAGAAATAAATCAATTCCCTTGATCAACCTGACATGAGTAATGCCCAAATCCAGTCCTCTTCCAGCTCACTGTTTTAGGTCAGAGGCCCACTTCCAATGTCCACAGGTATGGCATGTTACTAAAAGCAGAGTGTAAATTGATCTAAGTGGTGCTGAAATGGGAAGTAAATTAGGCTGGTGGGAAGCACTGTCATTGGAATACAAGCCTGGGCTTGCTAGATCATGACCAATAACTTCAGATTTTTATGTGAATCTCTTGACATTTTTGTGCTGGCAGCTAATTAAAAAACCTCAATAGTACCACTGAATCAAAAACAACACTTCTGCAGGCTAAAGACCACGAGTTTACACTCTTGGTCTTAGGTTTGAGTTCAGCAAAGCCGGAAAGTCTTCAAGGATAGGGGGGGTCCAATTTGTAGTAAGTGCAGGGCAGTTAAGAAAACTCCTAAACTAGCTAAATCATCCTTGATCTGCTGGGTCCCAAATAGATGTTTTTTAAAATTTTTAAATAAAAAGAGTCCCACTGTCATCCAGCCTGGAGTGCACTGGCACGATCTTGGCTCACTATAGGCTCTGCCTCCCGGGTTCAAGCTATTCTCCCGCCTCAGCCTCATGAGTAGCTGGGATTACAGGTATGCGCCACCACACCTGGCTAATTTTTGTATTTTTAGTAGAGACAGGGTTTCACCATGCTGGCCAGACTGGTCTCAAACTTCTGATCTCAAGTGATCAGCCTGCCTTGGCCTCCCAAAGTGTTGGGATTACAGGTGTGAGCCACCACACCTGGCCCCAAATAGATTTAGATCATGATTTTGGGTGACCTGACATCTTACTCTCTGATTTTAGTACATATTCATTCATTTGTTTATTCATTCATCAAACATTAGCTTCTCTGGCTGAAACACTATTCTACTCAACTTAAAATGAGCTCCCATCTGACAAGCCTCTTAGAGTCTTCCAGTCTCCTGGGACTTTGGTGGCCCTTCAAACTGTAAAGTACAGTGCTTCCCTTGATATTGCCAACCCTGGATAAGCACAAGATAGATATATTTGATTGGAATAAGAGTATTACCCGGGTGCATTTTCTGAGCTTGGTAAAGGAAAGATGTCACTGAGGTACTATGCTTCATTTAGATTCTAGAATATCTGCTACATGACTTGTAATGTGGATATTTTCTCTTTTAGAAGATGCTTCATCCTAGTTTTTCATCTTCAACATGTTGGCCCTGCTCTTCTTTCCACTGGACAGTTCCACTTAAGAATCTCAGTTTTTCTGCTGTTACAAGAATGTTCCTGTAGGTGGTGCCATTTGCAGCTCTCAGCGTCTCCCTGTGTCGGCTTCTCTTTCTTTCCCAGGAGCAAATCCACTTTATTACTTGGCCAGACAGCTCTTTCCCAGCTCTTGTAGGGTCTACAATGCTCTTCAGGCTGATTTCTAAATGGTCTTCTGGGTGACCAGCGTGTGTCTCCTCATACTTTGGGCTAATTTGAATGGCAGCTTAGGGAACTGCTTCTCTTGAACTCTGCTAGCAATCCATTTTCCGTACTGTATGTTAGCAATGAGTGCTTCTCATTTTGTATTGTTTATTCTTTGAAGCGCATGGCCCGTCTCACCAAATAGATTATAAAGCCTTTAAGGGCTTTGTATGCCTCAGGCATCTGGGATAATACACTGCCTGGGACAGGCAGTCTGCAAGTGTGTGTTTGTTGACGATGTAGGTGGTAGCATTCTTTTGTTTATTCATTATTTACTGAGTAGCTGTTCTAGGCTAGGCTCTCTTTCTGGTGCCTTGCAAACAGTTATGAAAAACAAGGTCCCTGCTCTCAAGAAGCTCCTAATTCAGAGGGGGAGAGGGCAGAGAGAAAGAGAACACTAGAGAATGACAGTGAGATGGTACATATGAAGCAGCCATGCTAAGTGACTGGGAACAAGAGAGGTACTGTATATTGCCTGTGTCTGATTACCTCTATGGGCCTTTCCTTCCCCAGGAGATCCTTTTAGAAGAGCACAGCCTTTTCATTCTTTGACTGCAGAACCACTCCTTAAGACTAAACTATGCCTTTTACTGTTTTTCTTTTCCAATCCCCAAAGGACAGGGTGATACGATCGTGGGGTTGGAGATCCATCTCAGGATACCATAGAAAAGGTGACAGTCTTCCTATTTTTCTCTGAAGTTCAATGTTCCTTGGGTATTGCAATTTGCTTTTCAGCTCATTAGTCCTTGAATTCTCAAAATGGTTTATCATCTTACTGTCTGTGTGAGGTGACATGGAATTGCTGATTTATTTTAAGGTGATGTAGGTACCTATTTATTGAAAACCTTTTCATTCTTTAACATGCATCTCAATGCCCCTTTTCCTGCCATATCTTTTCCAGTTCTCCCCTTCCTTTTTATACCTTTATATTGTTACTTCTATCCCAAATTTTATACAAATTTTTAGTCTTTCATTATAGCTGCTTAAAGCCTCATTCTAAGACTATAAGCCTATGGAGGGTAAGGACTGTATTTTATTCATTTTAGTATCACTCTTATCCTGCACCTTCACCTGTTATTTACACATAGTAGGCAATGAATAAATGCTTGTTGACTGAATGAACTGGGATTTGTAACGTGATCCCTGTTTAGTTGCATGTTTTAGAGTATGTGCTTGTAGAACATGGTCAACTGTCAGTTGTTTCTGCATGGGTTCTATTTGTTTGACTTAGTCTCTAGGAATATTTGCTTGGCAAATGCTCTCCAGATAATATGAAAAGGTTTTTGGATAGATCTGGGCTCAGACTTGGAATTTCTTTTCCTGTTTCCTTCTTGACACCCATATATGGCTTTATCACTGTAGCATGCTGGTTTTTCTTACTTCCTGATTTCTCCCCAGTATTTGAAACATTCACCTATTGATTCATTGTATCCATTCAAATATCTAAGTGCCAGGGAGTGTTTCTGATGTTGGGGGGAAACAGGGGGGACAAAACAGACTCTGACTGTATCTACAGCCTGCTGAAACAGGCAAATTCATCAAATAATAGGACAACTCAGTAAAAACAGATGACCTGATAGCCTGATGACTCATTTTAAAAGACATTTTTGAAAGTCTCAGAGGATCCTTGGGTAGGAAACCAGACACTTGAAGCTTTCTGTCACTTGGTTTTTCATTGTTTTGTGTCTCTCCAAAGCTCATATACAGACATATATTAGGAGGATGCAAACTTAAAATTTTTTCTCCTGAAGCTACTATTTTTGCACACTGAATTTCAATCTTTAATTTCTTTAGTCACTTGATTTTAAATTTTAATTTCATTGCAAGTCTAGCTGTTCTTTGTAGGCATTCACATACAAGGGTTGAGGTTTGCCCTCTCTGCTCTCCAGGCCAAGGTGAAATTTAATTATTTTCTAGGTTTTAAAGAGAGAACCTAAAATGTACATTTTGTATCTTGACTTGCTTGATTTAAATTCTGGTTTAGAGTGTGTGTATGTGTGTGAAAGGGTGGAGTAATGGCAAATGAAAGAAAGAAGGAAGTTACACACCTGTTGTCTAAGAACCCTATATGAATTCTTGATCTGTAGCAAAAGCAAAGTCATGACCATACCTTACACTCTGGATCAGCAGGTTGCACCAGGGACACTTCAGAGAACACATGAAACGTGAAAAAGCGGTTCTCGTCATAAAAGACAATTTTCTTTGAAGATCTCAGATTCCTTTAAGGCAGGAAGCAGTATGAGTTTCACCTCCTGGACCTGATTGAACGAGATTATTTTCGTGTGCTATTTATCAGCAGACGATCACAATGAAATATGCACACGACACTTAACTGCCTCAATCAAATATTGCAAACCAAAAAAACTAGAATGCCACTTTGCTGGGGCCACCTTAGTTTCTCTTCTATTTCATTGTTTCCTTTCCGTTTATTTCATATTATTTAACATTTTCCCATAAGTCATCCATAATTCAATCTCAGTCTAGAAGGGTAAATTCGATTACTCGGCGGTTAAACATTGTGTGCCTTGTCAGAAACAAGAGAACTTGTGAAACAAAAACAATAACAACTTAAAAAAAAACAGAAACAACCAACCACCACCAAAAAAACAAAGGCATGAAAAGTTGGAACCTATCGGGAGGCTGGGAAACTTGGGCAGCTTCCTTTCTCTGCTCAGGATTTAGATTTCTATCTCTCGTTACTTTGCGGACAGCTTCGCCTGTGAATCTCCCCCTGTGCCTCCGGGCACCGGTGCCAATTCCTTCCCTTCCCCAGTTGCCCCCCACAGTATAGAGGATCTTATTTTCTAAGACTGCACCGGGGTCAGAGGTGACACGAGAGTTTCTAACCGAATGGCGTTTTAGAAATAGGAACGGGAAACACAGAAGCGGCTGAGGAGCGTCCCCGCGGAGCACACAGGCACAGCGCGGGAGCCGCGGACGCCAGCGCCGGCGCCGCAGGGAGCGCGTGCGGGGCTCCGCGGGGCCGCCTCCCGCGACTTCAGCAGGGGCCGCGGCCGCGCTCCCGGGCCGGTGGGCTGAGGCAGGCAGAGACCGCCATTTTCCCGCCTCACCACGCCCGGCCGGACGGCAGCCGCAGGTCGGCGGCGGTCCTAGCACGCAGCGGCGACCGCCGGCTCGGGCTGCACGTCGGCGGCCGGGGGCGGCCGTGACCGCGGCGCCAGCGGGCTCTGCCGAGGGTACGGGAGCAGTGGGCGTCCGCAGAGCCCGAGAGAGCCGGCCCAGCCCGGGAGCCGCGCGGGCGAGGCGAGAGCCGCACTGGGAGGCGCGCCGCGGCGGCCGCGAGCCCAGGAAAGCCTTCCAGGAGGGGCCGGGCGGCACCGCCTCCCGGCTCCCCTCCTCCCGCGCCCGTCCCCTCCGCCTCCTCCCCTCCTCCTTTCGCCGCCGCCTCCTCCCTCCCGGATCTGTGCTCCAGTTCAGAGAAAGAAGAAAATGTGTGTGTGTGGCGAGGGGGAGGGCGCGCACTGAGCAGCCGCTCCGCGCCTGGCAATCGGGGCAGGGGGTGGGCGTCTGGCGGGGGCGGGGGCGGAGGCGGAGGCGGAGGAGCGCGCGGTTGCCGGGCGGGCCGGGAACCGGGTCTGCGCGCGAGCCGGGCGGTGGGCGCGGACAGGGCCGAAGGCGCCCGGGAGCCGTGTCAGGCGGCGGCGAGGAGCGGGCGCGCCGGGCGCGGGGAGCCGTCGGCGGCCGCTCGCTGCGGGGACACCCCGGTGGATGAGCTCTCGCCGCCAGGCGCACGGCGTAGGGGAGCCTCACAGGCGGCGGCGGCGGCGGCGGCTCGGGGGGCGAGGCGGGCCGCCCGTTCCTGGGGAAGGAGGCGCGGGCGTCTGAGCGAGGCCGGGCGCGGCGGCCTTCTCTCACGCGCCCCCCGAGCCAGCGCCCGCCTCCCGCGCCCGCCTCGCTTCTCCCGTCGGCCCAGGCCATCCGCTCCCACCGCGCCCCCGGCCCACCTGGTGGCTCCGGCTCCGGCCGCTGCCCCCGCGGCGGTTCCCGGAGCTCGTCCCGGCCGCGCGCCCGGGCGGCGGGGGCTCGGCGGCCACCGCTGCCTCGGGGGAGCGAGGGCGGGAGGGTGTGTGTGCGCGCTGTGAGCAGGGGGTGCCGGCGGGGCTACAGCGGAGGCACTTTGGAAGAATGACTCTGGAGTCCATCATGGCGTGCTGCCTGAGCGAGGAGGCCAAGGAAGCCCGGCGGATCAACGACGAGATCGAGCGGCAGCTCCGCAGGGACAAGCGGGACGCCCGCCGGGAGCTCAAGCTGCTGCTGCTCGGTGAGTACCGCCCGGGGCCCCGCCGGGCCTCTGCGCCCCCAGCCCACCATCCTTGGCCCTGCGGGACAGCTGCCCTCTCGGCGTCCCCCGCCCCCCGGCGCCCCCGGCTAGCCCCTACCCTCCCGGGCGCGCCCCCGGCCACTGCCTTCACCCGCGCGGGCGCGCGGGCGCGTTACACACACACACACACACCCAGATACACACACGCAGGCGCGTTACACACACACACACACACACACACACACCCCCACCCACCCACCCACCCAGATACACACACGCAGCAGAGGGGTCGCGGCTGCCCTGCCGGGTGTCTCGGCTTTTTTCTTTTTGGGTCCCTGAGGGCTGTGCCTTATCTGCTGTGCATCTGCTAAATGGCAGATCACTCCGGCCAGAGGCGCGGGGGTGGAAAGGTGGGCAGAGGGGTTGAACTTCCAGTGTCGTGGCCGCGGCATCCCATGGGGTGGTGGCGCGGGGAGCCGTGTGTGTGGCCCAGCGGGTGGCGAGCGGAGCTGGGGCACGTTGGGAGATGGCCTGCGGTGGGGTGGCCGGTGTGCATCCATTATCAGTGCCCTCTGGGGTCAGGAGGGAATGGGGGAACGGTGGGCAGACTCGCAACTGGATTCCCGGAGCACTGATGATGAGGAAGCCAAGTGGTTGGCCCTCCAAGGAAAGGGCCTGTGTATTGGGGGCGGGGCGGGAGGGCGAGCCCAAATGTGTCACAGAAGTGCTGTTCTCTAGCCACCAGACCATCGAAAGGAGGGAGCCTAGAAGAGTTTCTTGGCTAGTGGATGGTGACAGGCGTGATTCTCGTCTGCACCATTGCTTCTAGATAAAGATGAGGGTAGGGGAGTGTTGTGCTGTGTGGTTGTTGACAGCGACCGGTATCTTTTGTTTAATGAGGCAACCCAGATGTAGGCCTGAATTCACAATAGTTACTGCCGAAAACCAGTGCAGTCTCTCAGTTACTCTCTTGGCAACAAATAGAAACCTTTTGTTTAAAACACATAGCATTTTAATATCTTTGGAATCTGGGCTAGAAGGAAAACGGGAAGCATACAGGAAAAATTTTCCTCTAGTCTTGAAAAAAAATTCTGCTTTAGCTCTAAGTTAGCAAGAAAATGCCATTTCTCAAATAGAAATTTATTGATGATTATCTCAGAGAGGATGTTCAGAATCAAGCGATCAGGATTCACATACAAGCCACAGTGACAGAACCCTGAGCTATTGTGGTGGGAAGAGCAAACAGCTTTGCAGTAACAGGCCTGAAAAATGTCTTGTGTTCTGGATATTTGCATGTATAATAAATGTGTTTCTCAAACATTTCTGTAAGAAAAGAATATTGTACTGTCAGTTGGTGTTTGAGAAGCATGCATTTTCTTTCTTATCTTGAGCATTCCATTTGCTGGCTCAAGGAACCAATTGCCTTTGGGAATGAACTGCTTATGTACTGTATCATTTACAAGCAGGAGCAAAATATACTGATCACACACATAGTTACTAATAGTTAATTCACATGACATGCTTTATGTCTTCATTTTGAAACTCAGATAAATGGGCACATGTTTATAAAGAACTGAAGGCGAAACACTAGATGAAAGAGGTGGGCTTAGGGGAATGAAGCCAGGGAGGAGGCAAACTGCAGTTGGAAAGTAAAGATTTTTTTTTTTTAAATTCTCATTTTGAGCTACTTCTAATGGCTGAAAACAGGCAGTGGAATGTTTTCTGAGTTCTCAAGATTGAGAAGAAAATAAAGAACAAAAGAAATATGTAGAGTGTTTAAGTGCATGATTAAGGGGAAAAGCACGTATTTTAGAGAGACTTGTTTTAAGAATTGTTTGTTTCTTCTGTTGCCCTGTTGACAGTCTTTGTTTCTGTTTAACTGTGAACTGGGCAGTTGAGGTCTCTCCAGCCAACCCTGTTTGCCTGAAAAGTGACAGCTCTGAGTTTCCCAGCAGCTAAGAGTTGAAGCCCAGGGAACCGGTTTGTCAATGGGCCTAGGTTTGAATGTTTAAGGGAAATACACTTACATGGATGCTTAATTCCATACTGTGTGTTTAAATAACACTGTGCTTTTAAAAATGAACTTGGAGATAATTTTCTGAGAAAAAGTGTAAACCAGTTTTACTGCTAAAGTGGTGGTAGTGTGGAGAACTTTTTTTTCCTCTTATTCGCGGAACATCATGCAAGTATTGTTACTGCTTCATGTTCTTGGTATGTTGCCTTTGCAACATAAATACCACAATACACTATATAGTAATGTACGCTAAATGTGGATTTGTGCGTGCATGTGTGTGTATGAGTGTGATTTCAGGAGTTTTTGAATCCAGGATGGTTGATTTCAACAAGGAAGATATTAGGGAAGGATTTCATTTGAGGAATTCCTGATTTGCTGCTTTGATGAGTAGACTGAATGTTCTGGTTCCTTCTATCATTTAAACAAAACCTGTCCAGAGGAGATTATAGAATGTATCCATTCACAGTTTAAAGATCTACTAATATTTTTAACCAGTTTATGGAGGAATAACTGTATTTTGAAATGAAATTCAGTATAAAATTGTTTTCAAAGTAAATTTTAGTTCAAGACTTGATGCCATTTTAATGGAAAAGGATTTGTTTGACAGGGATAAAAGTGGGTACCCTTGCATTTGCTCA
The DNA here is from genome assembly GCF_049350105.2 of Macaca mulatta. Classification (NCBI taxonomy): domain Eukaryota; kingdom Metazoa; phylum Chordata; class Mammalia; order Primates; family Cercopithecidae; genus Macaca; species Macaca mulatta. The sequence continues at coordinate 109,010,088 of NC_133420.1, read as the reverse complement.
TACAATTATTTACTTTTGTATATTAATAATATGGAGACATTTAAAAAGGCAAGTAGTAGGTACCTGACTAGATGAAAGTATGGCAGTAAAATTTGGGCTATTTTGATTTATATTCGGCAACTGTGCTAATCTTCCAAATTTATTCCATATGCTTATATATTATATATTTTATTTTAACTTTAGAAACGTGAACCCTGAAATCTACCACTATAAGAATATTACATTAAATTTTGAATTATTTTCTTGTTGTCTTTTAACTTACTCATTCTTTGAATTCATTTATATTAGTGTTTATTTTGACACTCAAAACTTAGTCTCTGCATTCAATGTAGATACACAAGAGCATACTTCATTTTTACTTGGTTAATGTTTTTGTGTATTTTGTAGGTGTAAAGCACATATTTCCTTTAATTGATTAATTTTCATGAATATTCACTAAATATTTCTATTGGTGGTACGTAGATAACCTCATTTAATGTAATTTGTCTGTAAGTCTGTGTAATACAAATGGCCTTGAATGCCTGCTTCATGTTACATATAGTTATCCTGAAATTTTTTTCAGTTCCTAGAAGAAACATTTTTTTCCTATTAACCTGTTCTTATTTTACATGTTTTTGAAGTCTTTTACTCTTTAGATCTTAATTATCAAATAGGATTTAGCAAACCCCCTTTAATTGATTGAATTATCGCTATTGAAACAGGCAAAGTTTAGGCCAGTCTTCTTTTTTTTTTTTTTTTGAGATGGAGTTTTGCTCTTGTTGCCCAGGCAGGAGTGCAATGGCTTGACCTCAGCTCACTGCAACTTCTGCCTCCCAGGTACAAGCGATTCTCCTGTCTCAGCCTCCCAAGTAGCTTGGATTACAGGCATACGCCACCACGCCTAGCTATTTGTTTTTATATTTAGTAGAGCTGGGGTTTTACCATGTTAGGCTGGTCGCGATAGGCCAGTCTTAAATGGAAGACCTTAAATGCTCTTGGAATTCTGAACTGAATTTTGTATATGAGCATAGATTTTCTTCCTGTTGTACACTGCAGACATATGAGAGTATGAGTTGTGTCTGTTTTACTCACTATTAAATCCCAGCTTCAAGCACAATATCTAACTCGTAGAATGTTCTCAATAAATATTGGCTGAGTAAATGAATTTATTTATTACCATCCTGCTGGAAATTAGAACAGACAATAATGAATACATTTATAGAAACATAGGAATATATAGTGTTTTTATCTGTGGCAGATATAATCAGGATCTTAAAAAAATTGTGCGTAACTCTTTGAGCCAATTGATTATAAATGCATTCCAGGATAGGAAGTGTTAATGTAAGATGTTGCATCACACATTAAATCAGTGTATTACAGTTCTGTACTGGATGCATTTGAGAATGGTAACAGTCATGCTTAAAGCATGAAAGTTTAAAGAAAAGAAAAGCCGTTCTATATTTTTATTACTTTTTATCGTGTAGAGGCTAATTTAACCCTCTCATCTTTTTACCATACAGTTTTCTCCATGGTACAGGGCTCAGTGAAGTTTTAATATTCTGTAGACCACAGGTGATGCCTAACTGAGTGTGTGTGATTGACCTATACAATAACATGAGCAAACCCACCATAATTAAATACAGAATTTCAGGAATTGCAGTTAAAACATTTTTAATATGAAGGATATGCGTTTGTACTGAAAGCTGTACAGTTTTAGACCAAGAAAGGGCTTGGAAGGCTGGAAATGCTGTAGCGAATTTAAACTGTATGGGGAGTTAATTTCTAAACATCTGGAAAAGAGCACGCTTTCCACTACCCCTCAGTAAAGTTCACTGGAGTGGGTGTGTTGATTGCCTGGATTAACCTAGAGGTCAGTGCCATCTAGGATGATGACTTAGAATCGTTGAATGAAAGCCTTGGTCTAAGTAGCCTCAATAACAACAGCTCCCTAGAAATAGCAAAATAATGGTGTTTATGAGACTGCTTTAAGGACTAACAGGTTTTATTTTTTGCTACTCTTTTAGTTTCCAAGTGTTGAATATGTTTCTGAATGTCAGGATTTATTTGGATACAGTTCCCTTTTTTTGTTGTTGTTGAAACAAAGTACTTATAGTTTATATCAGAAGAGCAAAGTGGAAATATCCTCCATAAAAATCAAAACTGTGGCTCTGACTGTGTAACAAAGCCTTCAGAGTAAGATTTTTGCATTGAACTATGTAGATTCATTGTCTGGATCTCCATATAATGTCCCATCCTGTACCCCTATATGCTATTTCTTCATATGGCAAATCTGGCACAAATTAAAACCCTGCCGAACAGTGAAAATATTGCAGGTTTATCTATTCACATATTTTAAAGTAAGTTTAGAAAGGAGAACCAGAAGACTAATTCAGTAGCTATTTTGTTTAATACAAATAAATTTGATATAATCTTTTTCATTAAAAAAGAAAACCAACTCAGCTCTACTTTAGGAGAAATGGCTTATGTTCAATTTTCAGAAGTGCCTATTGAAAACAGTTACGATTTTTATTACAGATGAATTTTTTAGGACCTGAAACAGGCTTTGCAGTTGTGAGGCTGCGTGCTATGCTAAACTTAGCAGAAAAAAGGAACAGATTTTTCTTTATGATCCAGGCAAACTTAACTTGAAAAGAAATTAACAAGATTTTCTAAGAAAGGTTTTGATTCCAGCATTCATATTAATTTTTCCTTAAGGGGAGTTATTTGTTCCGTTAATATTAGTGGAAATGTTGATTGGATGTTGTAGAGGGAAAATAGGGAGCTCAAAGGGTACATCTTGGAAGAGAGAGAAGCCATTTTATAAGGAGGTTAGGATTGCTTTCTCCCTGAGAAGGTGGAGGGAATCTGTTTCCTCTGTATTGGGTTGAGGAAAATACAAGTATGTGAAGCAACAAATTTAAAAGTCGAATTTCCTGGTTGGAGCGGGAGGCAGTCACATTTTTCAAAGGAAAACTTTTGTAATGCCTTTTAAGTCATGTTAAGATCTCTGTAGACTTAATCCTAGGGAAGTGTGAAATAGCACTAGAAGGTAAAATGTGCGATTGTTGGTAATTAAATCTGTGGCAATAACTGACTACAGTAAACCGTGAACGTTTACTCTTGTTCTGCCAAATGGAGTAACATTAAAGAAAGAGCTCCCCTCAGACCCAAACACAATTTTGTGTGAATAGCTGTTACTAATAAAATTATAGGAAGTTGTTCAACAAGCACCTTTGATTTGTTACATTACCGATATGTAAAAATCTGTCTGATTTCTCATCTAACATGTAGTAAAAAGGACCTAGGCATACTGACGAAATTAGTTAACACATCCTAGGTGGTCATCAATGTAGGCTTTACAAACAAAAATAAATGTCCATATTGCGGTGCCGAGAATCCCAAATTGGATTCACTATGCAGCTGTGTTGTTAATGTTTATACATAGCCATAATCAGTGCAGAATATTTTGTTAAAAACCTTTATGGTTAATTTTAAAGAACAAAATTAGTATTATTTAAAAATCAAATTATGAAGATATTTCATATCCATTTTTTCAACATAACACTTGTCAGTTATTAAAAAATATTTCTTCTAATTTTTTTTTTTTACCAGGCATAACTTAAGAAGGAACAGTTTCATGACAGAATGCTAGTCAAAGGAACAAATATGAGCACCTAGTATGTGCCAAATAATGTGCTGTATGAAATGCTCCTTATGTCTTATTTGCCAACAGGAAAGACTAAGCACTTTGCACAGTTCTTGTTTTGTAGCTGATGTCCTCATACTGACATGCCCTTCTGACTTTTATCCTTCCTGGCTTTGGCTTTTCTATTGGGATACACAGAAAAAGAATAGTCTGAAGGCCATTGTAGGAGCTTCCTGGGGATCACAGGACTGGGGAATGCGGATGATCTTGAGAATCTGAACTCTGTCCTTTGGAATGTATCATTTTTTGCCTTTATGCATGAGAAACTGCTTATGACCACTTACCTTGTGTTTCTAAGTGGATTGGAAGCTCCATGAAGGCAAAGATCCTTGTTCCTGTATCTTTATCTCAGTTGCTGATGATTCTATTATCAGTAACTAGGGATGTGTGTGGAAAACTGGATTTAAAAACGAATGGAGGGTAATCGGAGGAAGTGAATTTAAATTCCCTGCTTTCTTCTAATAGGCATCATCCATATGTTCTCCATTTTCCACTCCTCTTTGCTGTTTTGTGGGCCACTGGGGGCACAGTAAAAGGAATTCTGTTTTAAAGATGGAATAGTTTTTGTCTTCTTGCCTGCCTCTCATTTGTTCTCTAGGGACAACGTTTCAGTTGAACATTCTCAGTGTTTCCAGTTAAAAGCCAAAAGCAATTGATCCAGCTGTTTCAATGGAAAGCTGTTACACACACAAGTGTTTTGAAATTTGACAATCCGTGCACCTAATTTTATTACAGGATTAATCATGGATTGTGAACTATATGTCTGCTTTAGAAATAAAGTAGTTGTTTTCAAGGAAATGTGTAATGGATTGTGGTGCAGTTGGAAAAGAAAATGTTACTAATGCCATTATATTGTGTGTGTGTGTGTGTGTGTGTGTGTACACATAATAATTGACCCACAAATTAAAGAAAAAGAGATCTAGCCAGACTTTCTGGTTCTGTTACCAAAAGCGAACAGTGATGTTTAGAAACATAGTTATATGTATTTCTAGGAGATAGCCTCATGTTTTTTCCCTTTGGAAAACTAAAATCATGAATTAATTGTGCTTTCCAAGAACCCGACTTTTTTTTTTTTTTTTTTGATCAGCATCACTTTCTAAAAAATAGAATTTTTGTTTCTTTTATGTTGAAAGTTTTTTTTTTTTTTCATTTTTATTGTTTCTTTTCTATATTTTCTTTTACTGTAGGGGCAACAAGGTGATTGGTGACATCTTCTACCGGCATGTAGTTACTGGTAACTGTAGGCATCTAGTTGCTTCTAAAGAGGACTGCTTCTGTGATTTACCCACTTACTTTTCAGTCTGCCAGTGATTTCTGTAGCCCCCCTACCCATCCCTTCCATGTGAATACCATCCACCCATTTAATTCCTCATCAGATCTTTCTTAAATAAATGCTAAAGAGATTCCTCAGATTCTCTGACTTGCACATTTCCTTATGATTTAGAGAACTTCCAAGTTAGTGCTTCTGTGAGACATCATGTGGCTGTGAGCTGGTGAGAGGGGAAGTTGGGTGCTTTAATACATTTCAAAGGAAGGAATTTGTGAATGTGTGTTTAGGAGATGATTAACTTTCTTTTGCAATACTTACTCTGGTCTGCAAAGCAAAAATAAATTGTTACTGAACACAATGTAAAATTCTCCTTCCTTTTCCAGAGGGCAGGGACTTGAGATTGGTTCATGATTATCAACACAGAGTTAGTGAGCCCGTGCTGGATAATCTATCACAGGCCAGTGGGTTTCAGAATTGGATGCAGTGCATATGCTGGAAGAGGGGAGAAGGTGCTGTAGGCATGTGTAGGCATCTTTCTCATTTAATGATTTGAAAATCCTTTTCTCATATTTTCCTGATTATATTTCCATACAGGTAGTTAAGGGTGATGGCAGTAGCAGTGGCCTTTACTTTCGTTATTCGCAATCAGCCTGAGCACATTTTTGGGATGGGTTTGTTTTGATATTTTCTTGCCATGTGAATTGATATTTAGGACCTGCGCTTTGCAGAGCTCCTTCATTATAGTATGCGTTCTTTCTGCAGATGGCAAATGCAATTTTCCCCTTGTCCTAGAGAGATGACCCATTTCCTGTGACTTGTTCTAATAATACAAGATGACTTTAATTCTTGTTCAGTTTGCCTTTAAAAGATTGCCAGGTTTAACTCTCTTGTCTCCGTAACTCTTGTGATACATTTTTGAGCATTGGTAAGTCATGCAATAATTTAAAAACGATGGCAGACTGGTTTTGTGAAAGTTTTTTATGTTTAATTTTTGGCTAAATAAGCACCTTCTATGGCTGTGCATTTTGGATTTGTTACATACATCTTTTCTAAAATCTGTGACTGAAAGTGGGGTGAAGTATTCCTACCCTGCTTATGGAATCTTTTTTTCCCACAGAACTAACCTCAGGGTATTTTGATCATTTGCTTTTTCTATAGAAACCTGTAGATGAAGAGATTTCACCAGATGATCTCTAAGGACCATTTGAACTTTGAAGCTTTTTCTCCTTCTCCTTTGCGGCTTTGGCGTCTCGGCCGCTTTCTGCCCAAACTCACCCCTGGAGGAGGGGTCTGAGCTTGCTGCCGGCTCCAGTGGTGATGGGCTCTACCAGGAGGCATTGCCAGGTCTGGTGGCTCCTTCAGACTGGCCTGGCTCTTCTCTTTGCCCTCTGTAATAACTCCGAGTGCCCTGCAGTGGGGATCACTTTGACGGGGGCCTGTGAACGAAGCCTTAGTGAGTCTGTGCAGAGCTCCCCTGGTGCCGCCTGGCATGCTGCTGATAGTTGCAATGTCTTCACAAGAACTGGTATCAGAAACCTCCTGTCATATCAGCATGGGTCTCTTGCTTCCTGCGGGAAGGGCGATATCCTGGGAGGCACAGAGGTGGAGCCCAAGAGACGCAGTGTTCCATCGCTGCTCGGCTCAGGACTGGGTCTTTTCTTCCGTATCCTCACGCAGCTTCCTTTGACTTACTACTGCTTTTTGTTTGTTTTTTTTCTTCATTGGTCATTAAGCATTGCTTCTCTTTAGTGTATGTGTGACAGAAGCCAAGCACAACATTGCTTTTCCTTTGCCTACAAATAATCTTGTTGCCCAAGCCCATCTCTGCCATTTTCAGTGATAGCTGGTTGGCCAGTGAACCTGAGCGCTGGGAATGCCCAATAGGGCACATCTAGAGGGCAGCTTTATAGTTGGAGCTAGCAGGTTTCTTTTCTAGGAATTTCTAGGAAAGATTTAGAATTAAACACTGGATGGATCTTGTGTGTTCATTTCTTTTTCCATCACTGTGCCCTTAACTTTCTTGGGGCTTTCATTAAAACCAGAAAAAAAATAATGTTAGAAACATCTATAGCATGCATTCAAAGAAGTAAAGGATTTTTATAATTTTTTGCTTTAAAATATATCTAATGCTATGGCCTCTGAGCCATCCTCTATTGGCATGACCATGATCAGAGAAACCTTAAGAAATCAGCTTTGCCAGGTGTGATGGTTCACGCGTGTAATCCCAGCACTTTGGGAAGCCAAGGCAGTGAGATCGCTTGAGCCCAAGAGTTCAAGACCAGCCTCGGCAACATGGTAAGACCTGGTCTTTGCCAAAAATACAAAAATTAGCAGGGCGTGGGTGCTTATGCCTGTGGTCCCAGTTACTTAGGAGTCCGGGTGGTCAAGGCTGCGGTGAGCTGTGATCGTGCCACCGCACTCCAGCTTAGGTAACAGAGTGAGACCTTGTCTTTAAAAAAAAAAAAAAAGAGGCAGCTTTCTGTGTCCCTCATTTGCATTCTGGAGAAAGACTCTGTGGCCAAAGAAAGAGCAGCTGGACTCTCATGCTAGTTCTGGAGAAACTGTAAGAAAAGCTTAATTCCGCTGGAGGTGCCAGGCAGGCAATTGGCATTCCTAGGCCCACTTTACTCCTGGCCGAGGGCCTTCTCCTCATCATCTTATCAGCGTTGGGCTTCCTTACCTTGATCTCACATTAGCAGTTGAATGGGTGCCAGGGAAAGGAACAGGCGTAGATAGGGTAGAGTAATAGGCAGTCCCATGGGGCTTGGAAGGGCAGAGGGTGTTGATGCCAATAGGGGTAGCGCTGTTGTGTCTTTGCTGGGCTCTGGAGAGGAGAGAAGAGCAAAGGAGAGGTGCCTCATGCCTTGGATTGATGTTCTCAGTCAGGAAGAGCCAGACCAATGCTGCCTCTTCTGGCCGCCTCCACCATCCTACCACGTGTTTTCATCCTCATTGTCAAATCCACTGTGCCCTTCCTCACCCAGATGGTGGGTTGGGAGAGGAGCAAGTAAGTGTAGAAGCCTTGGTGGGATGGGAGTAGTTTGTGTTGCATGTACTCATTCCTGTCCTTTTGTTCCCAGAGGTGGTTAAATAGGTAAGTGTAGAACTCTCAGTAAGCTGTGTCCTGAGAAAAACCGGTGACAGAGTATAAAGAAAATTTGCAACATGTTTCCTCCATTTTTTTTTTTTTCTGTCAGCTGTTTCAGGTGATAGAAATGCATCTATTACTGTTCTGAGAACTCTGCTAATCCTGTGATGGGTTATGAGATGTCTCTTGAGACATCTTGCACAGGAAATCTGCTTTTGCTTGACTTGCGTCTCCTATAGTAAAATAGCTTTCAGTTGCCCACGGCAATAAATAAATAAGCAATATCATGAGATATTCTTGCCAGGTAGAGTCATGCAAAGTGGAGGCATGTAATGTAGAAATAACACCTTTTAGCTGAGAAAAGGCACCTATCAACTGAATGTATGCTCTTGTGTCTTGTTCATATTCTGGGCCATTACATCCAAGCCTAAGAGTAGACTTTTTCCCTAGGATTTTTAAAGGTTCCTAAAGTCTCTTTCCTTTCCTTTCCTCTCCTCTCCTCCCCTCTCCTCTCCTCCCCTCCCCTCCCCTCCCCTCCCCTCCCCTCCCCTCCCCTCCCCTCCCCTCCCCTCCCCTCCCCTCCCCTCCCCTCCCCTTCCGAGTTGGAGTCTCACTCTGTCACCCAGGCTGGAGTGCAGTGGTGCGATCTTGGCTCACTGCACCCTCCGCCTCCCAGGTTCAAGTGATTCTCCTTCCTCAGCCTCCCAAGTAGTTGGGATTACAGGTGCCCGCCACCACACCTGGCTAATTTTTTGTATTTTTAGTAGAGATGGGATTTCACTATGTTAGTCAGGCTGGTCTTGAACTCCTGATCTCAGGTGATCCACCTGCCTTGGCCTCCCAAAGTGTTGGGATTACAGGCATGAGCACCGTGCCTCGCCTAACGGTTCCTAAAGTCTCTTTCTAATTATGACTGATATTCAAAATGAAGCTGCATATATTTTGGACAATTTGAATAATTTTTTATAATTTGAGAGAAAAACTCGGTAATGCAGAAACAAAAGGTACTTGAAATGAAACTTTATATTTTTATTTATCAATTACTTCCTAATGGTCCAAGAATTAATGAATTGCCAAGCATTATCTCCTTTTGGAGTCAAGTTTGGCTCTGACATGGAGTATGGAGATGGAAGGTTCTTGCTGTCTTCAAGGGCTAATGAATGGGTGTCCTCAGAACATTCTACTTTCTCCTATTTTGCCGTGGGTTACCATCTAAGATGTTATCCAAATCACATTAGAAACGATTACAAATTTTGTGCACATACCACTTCTTGTAGTGATGAGTCCCATGCATTTTCTCATCTTATATGGGAGAAAATACCTGTATGTTGCTTTATCATTTTCAGAGAAACAGTTTGTGTTTCCTTATCCAATACATCTTGGTAAAGAATGGCATTGTAATGGAGGAAATTATAGGACTTCATCAATATTTTGTTAGGGAAATCCTGATTCCAAGTATATTTTCATCAAAATCACTAGCTCTGTCCTTTGAGAAATGTATTTTCTGTAGGGCTTTCTACTCTAGGCCATGCTTCTTAGGGGAACAGATTCTTCTGTAGTAGGTGGGAAGATGTTTCTAAACCCCTGGAGTCTACCTGTGAATTGCTACTCAAATTACAGTGTATCCATCTCAGAATTAATTAATGTGTTGTTCATCCCTAGTCCTTAATTGTGGGTTGACACAATGATTTCTATTAAAAATATTCTTTATGTTTTATACTATAATGTATCTTTAAGCAGTATGCTATGGCCTGAATTTACGTTGTCTTTTATTCTCTTTTTGGAATGACGTAAGAGCACCTGAGATACTGTCCTTTGGTGGTTTGGTTGTTTGTTAAAATAGTAAGAAAAAAAAGTTTAGTAAGGAGAAAAACTATTGTGCTTAATAGACAGTCCAAGTTTGAGTCGAGAAGAAATGTTTATTTTCTTCCACTTAAGAATTTTCTGATGTTCTTAAGAAATACATTATGTTGTTTTCATGCTAGTCTTTGAAAGAATGACAACCCACATTCTGTTATTTAATTACATTTTTTATAGCCTGTTTTTCAGTGATTTTGAAATTTTACAAGTAATGCAAATTTTTTGCACAAAATTTAATAAAGCGTTTTAAAATGTATTCATAAATTTATCAAAAATATACCAGTCTAACCTAAGAACCGTGCTCTCTTTTTGCACATTCCTTTATAGTCTGTTTTATTTTTCTGTTTTTTTACATAGATGTGATCAATTTAACATTAGGTTGTAAGCATTTTTTATGTGGCTATGTAGACTTCATATTAGCATTTGAAAGGACTGTATAAGATTCTTTTGAGAGGATATGTATTGTTTACTCTTTTTTTTTTTTGTACATTTAGGTTTCTCCCAATGATTTCGTTTTAAAAATAATGCTGTGATGAAGTTCTTGGTGGAGATAGCTTTTTAAAACATGCACTCAGACAATTTTGTTAGAATAGATTCATAGAAATGTGATTTCTAGGTCTGAGGATGTGAAAAATTTTACAACCTTGGTTATACATACCCAAAACATGTTCTGAAATGATTTTATACAGTTTGCAGCATCATGAACAATATTATTAGAATACTAGTAAGTTAGTAGGCAAAAATGGTACATAGTTCTAAACTTTGCATTGATTTGATCATTTTCCTGTATGTTTGTTTCTAGTTGAATTGCTTCTTTTATGAATTGTTTCATTTCCTTTGCCTATTTTTGAGCTCCAGACCTAGAAATGAAATTAGCCTTTTGTCATTTTTATTGCCAAAAACGTAACGCCAGTCTGTTGTTTTTCCTTTTCTTTGTTTTGTATTATTTGATACAGAAGTTTTTAACTACTATAAGCCAAAACTGTTGATCTTTTGCTATTCTGTTTTAAAATAAAAATCATGATCTGCTTTAGATATTCCATGAAAGCTAGATTTACTGCTATTGTTATGGGCAAAACTAGGTTGAATGTAGTGTGTTATACGTCACTGATGTATGGTTCTTTTTCTTTCAAAATAAAGATGAAATGTACATATAAGTTTCAGTGTCACAGATGACACAGCGTAAGCTGTTCTATGTGTAATAGGATTTTTTTCATTCAGTAATACGTAGAATGTCTTGCCATGTTAATATAAATATTTTGGATCCTATTTATGGCTTTTTAGTGTTTCCATGCATTTTGAATCATACAGTGGTGTGATGCAGCTAGTTTGTACCTGCTCACAAAAGCCAGTTTTGAACATTTTTCTGTCTCAACTCTACATTTAGTGAATGAACTTTGGTAGCTTGAAATCAAGGTGCTAGGGTTTACAACACAGAAATTGGCAGATAGAGATTAGGGCTTACTCCCGTCTCTGGAAGACCTCATTGTTAAATACCAGCACACTGCCATTTATACCTGATACCTTTTAATGAATATTTACTTTGATTCTATTAAGAAAATGTTATAATCAGTGCTACAGTGAACATTGTTGGGTATTTTTGCATGCTTGTATGATTGTTTTCATGCACATTTTTTAGAGTTTGATTATCAGCTGTTTTGGTCCATAACATAACATAACGTAACATAACACAACGTAACATAACACAACACATAACAGTTTTAGCTGTCATTGGATTATGTCAATTTAATGGGTAAAAAAAAAGACATCTCGTGTTTATTTGCATTTTATTGAATCAATATTCATTTTACAGTTTTTATTTTCTAAACTGCATACAAAATATACTAACAAAATCACAAAATATGCCTACAAAAATAATTAACAGATGCCTCAACTTATCATTTGAATTAGATTTTTCTGTCACTTTTAGCTTTCACTTTATTTCTATATTTCCTTTTTTTTTTTTGAGTCGGAGTCTTGCTCTGTCGCCCAGCCTGGAGTGCGGTGGCGCAATCTTACCTCACTGCAACCTCTGTCTCCCAGGTTCAAGTGATTCTTCTGCCTCAGCCCTCCCGAGTAGCTGGGACGACAGGCACCTGCCACCACGCCTAGCTAATTTTTTGTATTTTTAGTAGAGAGGGGGTTTTGCTGTGTTAGCCAAGATGGTCTCAATCTCCTGGCCTCATGATCCGCCCACCTCAGCCTCCCAGAAGTGCTGGGATTACAGGTGTGAGCCACTGTGCCCGGCCTAATTTATGTATTTCTAAAAATTTGATGGTTTTCTTTATGGAAGGATGGAGTGCCCTAGGACAAATGTCTCCAAGGGGGAAAAAAACAGAACTGATAAGATTAGATGATAGATTTGGCTATATGCAGAATTGTTCTGAAGCACAACAGTTTTAAATGGTGATGAAGTCCAGTTTATCTACTTTGTAAGACTTGCTTCTGTTTTTTGGTCTCATGTGGAAGAAACCATTGGAAAAATCCAAGGTCACAAAAATTTACCTCTCTTTTCTAAGAGTTTGTAGTTTTAGGTCTTACACTTTGAGTTGATTTTTGTATATGGTGTGATGTGAAGTTTCAACATAATCCTTTGCGTGTGAATATCCAGTTGTCCTATGTTGAAACAAACGTATTCTTTTCTCATTGAGTTGTCTTGGTATTCTTGTTGTTAATTAATTTTTCTTATCTTTATTACTTTTTTCTTGCAGTTTTTCTGGATTTATTTTTTACTTTTTCTTGAATTAAAGTTCTTAGATTTTTTTTTTTTCGAGACGGAGACTCACTCTGTCACCCAGGCTGGAGCGCAGTAGCGGCGCGATCTCAGCTCACTGCAAGCTCTGCCTTCCGGTTCACACCATTCTCCTGCCTCAGCCTCCCGAGTAGCTGGGACTACAAGAGCCTGCCACCATGCCCGGCTAATTTTTTATATTTTTAATAGAGACGGGGTTTCACCATGTTAGCCAGGATGGTCTCCATCTCCTGACCTCATGATCCACCTGCCTTGGCCTCCCAAAGTGCTGGGATTATAGGTGTGAGCCACCGCACCTGGCCAATTCTTAGATTATTTTAAAAAATACTTTCTCAATTTGAATTAGTAATGTTTAAGGCTTTGTGTTTTTTTACATGTCTCTGTGTAGCATTCTTATCCTTTTACAGATATTCTAAAATTACAATTTCTATTTTTATTTTTGAACCAGGATTGTTTAATATATTTTAAATTTTTCAAGTGGTTGTGATTTTTTTTCAACCTTTGTTATTTATTCTGAGGTCATTTTGATAGAATATGGTCTGTACTGTTTTTAATTTTTGAAATTTATTGTAGTCTAATATATATAGTCAAGTTTTATTTCATGGGTACATAAAATGCATACGTGTGTATGTCTTAAAACCATAAATATATGTGTATTATATAATTTTATTACTTAGATTTGCTGCTAATCTCCTTTATATTGTGTGTGAATCTGCCGAGTACTGAGAATTCTGCAGAAGTCTTTCATGACTCTCGTGTTTGTGGCATTTTCTCCTATTTCCAGAAATTTTGCTCTATGTAAGTACAGTTACGTGTTGCTTAACAATGGGGATACCTTCTGAGAAATTTGTGGCCAGGTGATGTTGTTATTGTGTGAGCCTTCTAGAGTGTACTTACACAAATCTAAATTGTATAGCCTACAACACACATATAGGCTGTGTGGTAAAGCCTATTGCTCCTAGACTGCAAACCTGTAAAGCATGTTATTGTACTGAACACTGCAGGCTTTTGTAGCACAGTGGTAAGTATTTGTGTGTCCAAACATATCTTAACATAGAAGAGGTTCGGTAATAAAAGATAAAATATGGTATACATAGATTGCACTTACCATGAATGGAGCTTGCAGGCTGGAAATTACTCTGGGTGTCAGTGAGTGGTGAGTGAATGTGAGGGTCTAGGACATGACTGTACACTTTTGTGCAACTGGCAGCTCGGTAGGTTTGTTGCACAAGCATTACCACAAACATGTGAGTAATGTGTTGTATGATAGCTACGATGTCACTAGGCGATAGGAATTTTTCAGCTCCATTATAATCTTGTGGGACCACAGTTATTTATGTGGTCTGTTATTGACTGAAACATTGTTATGTGGTGTATGACTGTATTCTTATGAGGAACATAAAAAAATCGATGAGAATTAAAAGTTTGTCATGACCACATTACCTTTTATGTAAGTTAATGCTATTATATCTTGAACTCAGCATTGTTGAGTATTATTATTGTTCTTTTGTTTGCATTTACTTGATGTATGTCTCTCATTTATTTTCAACTATTCTTTGTTTTTGCTACCCTCAAAAGTTTGGGGTTTTTTTTTTTTTTTTTTTTTTTGAGACTGAATTTGGTTCTGTTGCCCAGGCTGGAGTGCAGTGGCGTGATCTCGGCTCACTGCAATCTCTGCTTCCCGGGTTCAAGCAATTCTCCTGCCTCAGCCTCCTGAGTAGCTGGGATTATAGGCGTGTGCCACCACACCTAGCTAATTTTTGTATTTTTAGTAAAAGCAGGGTTTCACCATGTTGGCCAGATTGGTCTTGTGATCCGCCTGCCTCGGCCTCCCAAAGTGTTGGGATTACAAGAGTGAGCCACCACGCCCGGCCTAAAGTTTTTGTTTTTTTAAACCTCAGCTTGAGTGAGTCTTTTCCTAAAATAGTTGAGTTTATTCTTCTTACACTTGATGTATGATGAATATGGTTAGGGTTTATTGGCATCTGATTTCTGTTTTCTGATTCTTTTTTGATTTCTTGCAGCTACCCCTATTCCTCTTTCTCCATTGTTTCCTTTTGTCTTTCTCCTTTGGGATTTGTATTGGGTTTGTTGTGCTTTCCACGCTGATAATTTGAAAGGTATGTACTCTGCTTTTAATTTTACTATTGGTAGCCTATATAACTTTCAGTAGTCATATTCAATCTACGTTTCTCAGTTTATCATCTTCAGAGACCAGATGGTATTATATGTCTCTCCCCTGCATGGGAGGGAAATTTTTTTTACCCGTACCGGGGATCATCAGCAAACTTCAAGGGTTAGATAGTAAATATTTTTGGCTTTTGGGCTATATGGCCTCTATTAGAACTACTCAACTCTGCCACAAACAGTTTGTTAATAAATGAGTATGATTATGTTCAAATGCAATTTTTTTTACAAAAACAAACAGAAGCTGGATTTGGCATTCTGGCAGGTATTTGCCAACCTCTGATTACTCCATTTTCCGTTTTTTCTGGTATTTTATTTTCATGTATTAACTTTTTTGTTCCTGTCTGTTATAGACAAATTCGCAATACCAGCCTTAGAATGGTTCTCTAAATCTTCGTGGTAATAACATCAACACATTTTATTTTATATATTTCTTTAACTGTCTTCTCAGAGGCAACATTGGATATATCAGATGATAAAAGTCTTGTAAGAAAAACAAAATTGTCAGTGGCTAAGGGCGTCTTTCTGAAGTCTAGGATTTATTGATGGTTATTAAAAGGCTAAACATAAAATTGAAATTACCTTAATTTGAATATAATATGGGTATTTGTGTCAGATGGAAGGAGAGGTGTTTATGGTGTTCAGATCACTTCCACATTCATTGCTCTAATTTACATTTCCTTTATTCTGTTCTTCCTCCTGATTATAGATTCCTAACTATTCACCTACATCTGCCCTCTTAATCCTGCAGTAATTTGCTCTTCTTTCCACTTACGCCCCCTTTCTTCACTCTTTGTTCATCTTTGCTGGCATCAAGTTAACATTTGGTCTTGCAGCCAATGTGATCTTTAATGTTTTGAAAGTGATTCTGTAGTAGTCTCAAATTTCATACCTAGAGTTTATTTATTTTCACACTTTCTAAAACTCTTAATCCTCTGATTTCATACTGAATATGTGGGATGATCACAGGGAATCATAATTAAACCTAAGGAACCTCATTTAAGTATATTGTTATTTATCGCTTTTTTATTCTGTTTTCTTTCAGAAATTGTGTACATATATGTGTGTATATATATATTTGTGTCTGCAATTAAGATGCATATTTAGCATTAGTTCTGTGTTTAAATGCTTATCATCAAATATTTCTTCTCTCAGTTTAATTATATGCTTTTATTTATTTTTATTCATCTATGAGTTGGCTAGATTATACCTTCAGATAGGTTTTTAAATGATGGGTCCATGGGTGATATATTTCCTGAATTCTTGGGTATTTGAAAATTCCTTTCTGAGGCCAGGTGAGGTGGCTTACACCTGTAATCCTAGCACTTTGGGAGGCCGAAGCAGGTTGGATTACGAGGTCAGGAGTACCAATCTGGCCAACGTGGTGAAACTCCGTCTCTACTAAAGATACAGAAAAATTAGCCAGTTTGATGGTGTGCATCTGTAATCCCAGCTACTTGGGAGGCTGAGGCAGGAGAATCACTTGAACCTGGGAGGCGGAGGTTACAGTGAGCTGAGATCGTGCCATTGCACTCCAGCCTGGGTGACAGGGTGAGACTCTGTCTCAAAAAAACAGAAAATGCCTTTCTGTGGCATGCATATATTAATAACAACTTGCATGGGAATAGAATTCTTGGATTAGATCTCTTCTTTACCTACTGTGCTTGCCCTGTAGTAGATTTTTCTCTGTTGTTTCTCAGCAGATAGATTTGATAAGTCTCTGGCCAGCCTGAATATTTTTTCTTCGTGATTTGCTTTTTTAAAAATTTGGTTATTTGTTTCTTTGTTTCCATAACATGAAAGCTTAACAACTACTCCAGGTCATGCTTCAGTGTTTTATAGTTTTTGTTATTTATCTTGAAGCACTGAACCCACTCCATCTCTATGATATTCTTTCATTTCAAGGATCTTCCCCGTTTTATCATTGAATTTTTTTTTTATATTCCACAGGAATTGTTTTTCTTCTTTTTTTTTTTTTTTTTTTTTCTTGTGAGACGGAGTCTGGCTCTGTCGCCCGAGCTGGAGTGCAGTGGCCAGATCTCAGCTCACTGCAAGCTCCGCCTCCCGGGTTTACGCCATTCTCCTGCCTCAGCCTCCCGAGTAGCTGGGACTACAGGCGCCGCCACCTCACCCGGCTAGTTTTTTGTATTTTTAGTAGAGACAGGGTTTCACCGTGTTAGCCAGGATGGTCTCAATCTCCTGACCTCGTGATCCGCCCGTCTCGGCCTCCCAAAGTGCTGGGATTACAGGCTTGAGCCACCGCACCCGGCCGTTTTTCTTCTTTAGGTACACCAATCATTCATAATTGAATTTTTGTTGTTTCTCTGCCAAAGCTGTCAGCTTCCCTCTAATTGCTGTATCTCTCCATTATTTGTATGGTTTGCCCAAATCTTGTGTCTGCAATGCTGATTTGGCACTGTTTGGAATATAAATGTCAAGTGCCAGTAAGTAGGTATCAAATGAATGAAGTGCCTGCTGTATCTTTGATGCTTCAGATTCATTTTTAAGTTCTGCAGTATTGTTTTTTCTCATTTCCTTTCTTAGCTCTGATAATTTTTGTTTCACCTTATTTTCTAGAATGTCCTATTTCAACAATGCACATTTTGTTACATTTTCTTGATATAGTGCAAAGCAATTATCGTCCATTTTTTTCTTCTGTTTTCTAGAGTAAACCTTTCAGAGCGTTCTCTTCATTTTTCTTTTGCATGTCCTTCGCCTTGTCTTCATTTGTGCTTAGGAATGCTCCAAATTTTGTCTGGCCCTCGTATTTGTCCAAAAATAGGGTGGGTGGAATCTCATTGACTTCCTTCCCTATTTGTCTTGGGTCTGTTTGTATCTTTCCCTTAGCACTTGAGCTGGAGGACTGGAAGATGATGGTATATATTCTATTTTTAGCTGTTCAGTTGTCTGAGTAGAGTGGTAGGGAGGGCTCTCTGGCAGTGGCTACTATGAACTTTGCTTCATCTCACAACTGATTCTGTTTGTTCCTTCTCTTTTGAGTGAGCCAGCCACTTTGATGAGAAGTCATTCAGAATGGAGCCTTGCTGTTTTGGGGATTTTTTTTGCTATGCATCTATAGGGTCTTTTTCTCTGCATTTCTAGACCACTTTACAAAGTAGTCTTGCTTTTGGCCCTCACCTTTTCCAGTAAATAAGTCAGGTCAGAGGGGAAAACAGATCTGTTGGCTATGTTGTTCCTCTTTAGCCCCTTCATGGCTAGAATAGGTTGGAATGTGAGTTCTAATGAGACACTACTTGTTCCTTGAAGTTGGGGGACATAGGGAGTCTTTGAGAACCTTTGCCACTTATTTCCCTCAACACTGTTTTTACAAGCAGAAGAGCTCTGTGTAGACTCCCAGCCGCTTCTGTTTGGTCCATTTGTATTACTTCTGGTTGATAGGTCCATTGCTATTGTTAATGTAGATGAGGTTTTTCCTTATACTTTTTTTTTTTTTCTTTTTGTTCATCTTGAGGGGTAGAAAGGAAGTTTCTGTTTTTAGAGGGCTGCCATCTTTCCAGGAAGTGTGCTTTATGAGTCTTGATGACTGTAATTAACACATGTGAAGTCTTTCATAGAGAGTTATAATTATAGAATCTCAGGTAAGAATGTGCTTTAAAGTCCAAGCATGCACCCCATACTTGAGTGGCTTCTGTAACATCCCCAATTTGTCATTAAGTCTGTTCCCCTCTACATTCAATGATGAGAACATTACCCCCCAATTAATTCCATCTTCAGTTATCTGTGTTTATTAGAAATCTTTCATTGAGCTGAAATCTGTGGGTTCTGTTCCTGGGGAACACGGAGAGACTGGAACCCACTGGAACACATCTTTTTCTCCCAGTAATTGAAGTTGGCCTCATGACACCCTTGGGGATAGCTTTTTTCCTTTTATGAACCATCATGAGTTCTTGCCATCATTTCTCATAAAGCAGGAATAAAATCTTGTTCCTTAATATCCTGATTGTTCTCATCTTTTAAAAATTACCTATAATGAAACCCAACACTTGATGTGTGCCTTGATGAAGTCAGAGTAGATATTTCTGTCTTTCCTCCCTGAGATTCGTGTGACTCTTGAAATCTTTGTCTTTTTGTCTAAATAAATAATCCCAAGAATTACAGCAATTTTTGTGCAAAGGGCACTCAATAACTTTCTCTACCAGTACCAGTTCATGTTTGTTTCATTTTTCTTGATACAACATTGCACTGCTAGTCCTGTTTTTGATCTGTGGTCATCTGTGATGTGTACATAGTCTTCTGCATTTTTCCTTTTCCCTTTATCATGTATTTGCATGGAATTGTTTTCAATTCTGAGAGTTCTTATTCCTATTGAATTTCGTACTAATTCTGTGGGGACATCCTTCCAAGATCAGATTCATTTAAACTTTCTTCTCAATTTCTAGCATTTGTAATTCTACCCAGTTCATTCTCTAAAGGAAAGTAGAGGGAGCTATTACAATAAGATTCGTAGTTCCATCGGGGAAAAACAAGTATTTTTGTTAATACTGTCAGTAAAGATATGGAAGTTTTTAGATTTCAAGACGGATTGCCATAGTCTGTCATTCCGTATCAATCTCCAGTTGATTCCAAGGCTTTGTTTGTTACTTTGTTGTTCACTTAATAGGCATGAAGCCAACAATAGGTTACCCACATTTGACTTTGCCACTTAACTTGTCTTGGTATAAAAGAGAATAGAGAAATCAAGAGAGAGGGACATCTGCTCTTGGCTGTGGCACAGTCTCCTGTTGTAGGAGGAAATCAGATTGGCCTTCTGGAGTGGGCTTGTTCCATGTCACAGCTGTGGTGGTAGTGGTGGTGGTGGCAGGTGAAGGGGTGGCACCCTTGGCAGTGCACATTGTTGGTGAACTGTTTTAGTCTCTCCTGATAACCTGAAGTTTAGTTTGCCAGCCAGTTGATAATAGCCATTATTGTTAAGGAAGGAAGAAGTATTTTCTTTTTCCTTGTTTTCTGTGAATATTAATTTCCATGTAGAAGAAAAAGAATATTTAGGAAAAGCGAACTTCGTTTGGTGCCTATTTACTTTACAGCTAAATAGATTTAATCTCCCTTTATCCTCCTCCTAAGGCAAGTGATTCTTAAAGAGAGAAAGCCAGCTTAGAAATCTGTATACTTTATTTGACAGTATGCCCACATTTTTAGCAATAACATTAGCTAGTGTCAATGTTTAAATTTCTCCTTTAAGAAATTCGATAGTTGGCTGGGCGCAGTGGCTCACACCTGTAATCCCAAAACTTTGGGAAGCCGAGGCCGGCGAGTCATGAGGTCAGGAAATCTGGACCATCCTGGCTAACACTGAAACACTGTCTCTACTAAAAATACAAAAAATTAGCCGGGTGTTGTGGCACACACCTGTAGTCCCAGCTTCTTGGGAGGCTGAGGTAGGAGAATCGCTTCAACCTGGGTAGCGGAGGTTGCGGTGAGCTGAAATCGTGCCACTGCATTCCAGCCTGGGCAACAGAGCAAGACTCCGTCTCAAAAAAAAAAAAAAAAAAAAAATTCAATAGCTAAGTGAAAGTTGTATTATTCAGTGTATACGTATGATTATTTAACAAAATTGAGAAAGGATCTTGCCCTCCCTCCTTTTACCCCATTCCCTTGACCCCATCTCTTAATTGAGTCTGACCTGAGCCCATGTGGCTGGCCACCACAGGTGGAAGGACCTTCTTCACAGCAGATGTATGATGATTCCTGGACAGTGGTCAGGATATTGCTTTTTTGTGGAACTTTTAACAGAAAAGGTGCCTGGGTGAAGGTTTGAGCATGTCCCCTTTACAGGGGCCATCTTTCCTCCACCTGTGTAGATGTACGTGGGTCTTCCGAAGGCTCAAACAACACACCTGAGTGTCGTTGAGTCTCACCTTGTTGTGAGTGTTGCTTGTAAGCAGTGTTGTCACTAAATTTATTTCTTCTTTAATTTGGTAATTTACCAGAATATCTTCTTTTCTAGCCTCAATGATTATTATAGCTCATTGAAATGCCTGAAGTCATTTTTGTTTTCTTCTCTCTCGCTCACGAGAATTATTCCAAAAAAAATTTTGGCCTTCACACCAGTGTTTAAAAATTGTTCTGTACCTTGGTTTATAGTGGGGGTACACCGTCTTAAATCTAGTTATGGTTAACAAGATTTATATTCTTTTCTGGAGAGTTCAGTCTTGGAAGCCAAACCTGTTTTTAAAATGTGCTGACTGCATGTGGATAAATTATTGCCCCGTTCCCAGATGTCTGGGATCTCACAAGATGGGGATTGGATGGAGAAGTATCCCTGATTTGTCAAAGTGCTAGTCTAAGAGAGCTGCCTTTATTGTAAGTGTGCTGCTTGTGTAATTTCAATGATCAAGATTCCCTTTGAGAAAAAATGTGGTTGTACTGACATTTACTTTGAGCAAATGAAGCATAATTCATATCTGTTGAAATTGAAATTAATAATGCATGGCTATGGCTATGTGAGTACTTTTTTCAACCTTCTTTGTATGTTCTTGCATATAAATTTTTAGAACCCGTGGTAAATCAGATGGTGTAGAGGCTGTTTGATTTTTTTTTTCCTTCCTTGTTTTCTAGGGGGTGACTTGCTTGAGCAAGGGAATGCAGTGAATAAGTTTATCAGCATTAGAATCTGTGTTTATGAAGTTATATCACCTATTAAAAATTAAATATTTTAGTCAAGGTTTTTTTTTTTTTTTTTTTTTTTTTTTGAGACGGAGTCAAGGTTTTTAAGTGTCCTTTGCAAAAAAAAAAAAAAAAAGCTTTTAGATTGCTCTTTACTTGTTCTTTCCCAGCTGAAAAGGAAAGGTAAGGGACAAATATTAGTATCAATTCTTTTATTTGCATGCGTTTTCTCTAATGGTTGTTCCTTGCCTTTTAGTCCTTGTGTGATGAATACGTTAGAGGCAAATCTCACCTATCTTGAAACCATAAAGACTTAGTTTCTGTACTACTGCTTTTTAGGTACAAGTGCAGTCTGACTTCTGAATGTAGAACCAGTCATCAGAATAGCCCTGGATTGCACAGCGGGAAGAATCTGCATTGGCTAAGTACTCTGGTGAAGCTGAACAATTCCAGGTTGCAAAGAGTACTTGGCTTGTCTCTCATTTTCATGAGGACTAACATCACACACAATGCTAAACTTCACTAGAAAAGAAGTGAAATGTACTCCTGACAGGCCAAGAAATGCATCCAGTAACCTCAAGTGATCTTTTACCCCATCAAGCCAAGGCCATATCTCTGAGGTTAAGAAAATTGTGCATTACATTGCAAAATCTTGTATTTGTGAGTTAGAAGTCTCAAACCCGACTTTGTTACATTTAGACAGTTCTAAGTTAGCACACATATGTAAATGACTCAATTTTCATCATAACTTTGCAGTAAATTTCCAAAAGGCATATTTCAGGAGACCTTAAGATAAGCATTGTTTCTGAAAGCATGATCAAATAAAGGAAAAGAAGGAACAAACACTATCCTAGTTTGAATGATGCTTGGAAATGTTTTAGTCCTGGGATTTCAGATGATTTAGTAGTACCAATTAGGCATATGCTGAGAATGGGGGAAAGCAACAGTAGGTTTACTTCTTATTGCCTTGTCGAGTATTTTTCTGTAGGATTTTTTTGGTGTGTGTTTACAAAACAATGTTTTTGGTTGGTTCTGTGTCTCAGTTGAAGACAGTCCTACTGAACTGAGATCTTATGGGTCAGGGGGCAGTATATTTCCTTTTTATTGACATAATTGCAGCCAGATAGAAATAGGTAATTATATTTCTTATCACACACATAATGGATTTGTTTCATATTGTGTTATTCTCTGAAATTAACTGACAGATTAGAACAGATTGTATGTATATTTCACATACCCAACCTGTACTAACTCCCTCAGATTCCTATTTATGACAGTTTACCTCTGGGAATTAGCTATAGCATTGAAATCAATAGCATGATTAAAACTCAAGGTCCAGGAATCCGTTTATGACCCTGTACAGGAAAGAGTTAACATAGTAAACCTGCATGCAATAACTTCCCTGGAAGACATTTCATGTTTATTGTCACAACTGGTTGTTGGCAGCATTAAGTGTGACCCTACTTGGAGAGGACTCATGGAAGCTTGTGTCTGGTTTCTTCCAGACTTCACCCCATATCCTTTTCAGTTTGCTGATTTTGCTTTCTTGTAATACATTGTAGCCATGATAAGACTATATACTGAGACTGGTGAGTCTTCCAAGTGAATCATTGAGCCTGGGGGAGTGGTCTTGGGGACGCCTAACACATGCCCATCATCAACTGCTGAAGGCCTCCACTTGGTTAAGGTGGAGTGCTCTGGGCTAGAGTATTGGCACTGCAGCCTTGACCCATGCACTGCTGCACCAAGTTTGTTGGGAGGAGCACATGGGATGGTGTTGGTAAAAGCTCCTTGAAAACACCACATCACTATCCAGATGCACAGTGATGTGATTATTATTTTGCTTCTTCCATGATATGTTTTGGTAACGGCTGTGAGTAAGACATTATTATGCACACATAGAACACTCAGTTGTTTACCCTTCGGTTAGTATTGGGCCTCCTCCTCCACATGAGGCCGGGCAAACTCCCACTTCCCCAGACAATGGGGAGCACTCTAGACACTAATTCCCCACCCTTCCTACATTTTTCATGTTGCTCTCTGGTTACTTTTCTTAACCTACGTTAATTACAGTTGGCTGGGTACAGTGGCACATGCCTGTAATCCCAGCATTTTGGGAGGCCGAGGCGGGCAGATTGCTTGAGCCCAGGAGTTCAAGACCAGCCTGGGCAACATGAAGAACCCCATCTCTACAAAAAATACAAAAATTAGCTGGGTGTGGTGGTGCACACCTGTTGTCCCAGCTACGTGGGATGTGGGAGGATCGCTTGAGCCTATGAGGTGAAGGCTGCAGTGAGTCGTGATCACTCCACTGCACTCCAGCCTGGGTGATAGAGCAAGAGCCTGTCTCAGAAAAAGAGAAAAATTGTGGTTTTGTCATCTGTCTAAACCGTTAATTACTTTGCGTTCATTGTGAAATAAAGGCCAGATATCTTTATCTGTCAGTCAAGTTTGTCTGATCCTACCCCGCCGTCTAGCCTTATTTCTTACTGCTTGCCTTCAGGTATTTGACACTTTGGCTGAACTAGGGCACTAACCCTTTTCCTTCCCCTCCTCACATATTTGTTGCTTTCCTCTCTTCTTTCCCGCCCCTAGGATGCTTTTTCCTCCATCGCTCCCTGTGCAAATCCTACCATGTTTCAAAACCCATGTTAAATGGTGCCTCTTTCTCATTGTCTTTTCTGATCCCTCTAGTGGTCAAAGTTTCTGTTGACTCCTATGACGTTTTATGTTTGGTTATGTCTGAGTTTTTTTTATATGTGCAGGAGGTGTTGGTGTGCAAGTGGAGAAGTGAGATAACTAAGGGAAGGCAGCCAATAAAGGTGCATTATTAAACCACTAATGGCCTTGGACTGTTGGAGGTCAAGCCTGGGGAGAAGCTCTGGGAGATGATGTCATGCAGGACTTCTCAAACTTCCATGTTCATAAGAATCTAATGCAGGTTCAGACTCAGGTCTGGGGTGAAACCTGAGAGTCTGAATTTCTCGTGAGCACCTGGTGATAATGTTGCTGTTGGCATGGGTCCAGAGACCCCGCTTTGGGGAACGGTGATGCTATAAAGTTGTCCCACCTGAAGGGTAAGGTAGCTGGAGCATTTAACTTAATTTAATTATTATTATTATTATTATTTTTTGAGACAGAATCTTACTCTATCACCCAGGCTGGAGTGCAGTGGCTCAGTCATAGCCAACCGGAGTATTTGTATACCAACCTTGGATGGTCATTAGTTGGGGACTCTTTGGGGGCTATCAATTCCTGCCACCTTTGGCTTCTCAGGTGGCCATCTCTACCTTGGAGAAAAGTCCTCAGGCAGAGAGGTGCAGATATCTGTAGTTGGAGGTCAGCTTTGGGTGGTTTGGGCAAATTCAGCCCCATCTTGTAATTGTGATGATTTATAGACATTTGTTCCTCCATAGCAATCTATCAGATCCCTGAAGGCAGGATATGTAATTTGTCTTGTGTTGTAATAGCATTTAGCACATATTATGCTTTTTTTGTGTTTGCTCAGTGAGTGAGTTGATTGTTGGTGCTTTCGACTTTGGCAAAGTGTTACAAGTGCAGCTTATGGTACAGTTCAGACTCCAGCTTTTTTTTTTTTTTTTTTTTTGGAGGCAGTCTTGCTCTACAGCCCAGACTGGGGTGCAATGATGCTATCTAGGCTCACTGCAACCTCTGCGTCCCCGGTTCAAGTGATTCTCATGCCTCAGCCTCCCCAGTAGCTGGGATTACAGGCGTGCATTACCACACCCGGTTGATTTTTTGTATTTTTAGTAAAGAAGGGGTTTCGCCATGTTGCCCAGGCTGGTCTTGAACTCCAGGTCTCAAGTGATCTGCCCGCCTCGGCCTCTCAAAATGCTGGGATTACAGGTGTGAGCCACTGTGTCCGGCCGTAGCTTGTCATTTTTAGTCTCAGTGTCCAAGATAAAGATTCTACAACACAAAAGCCTTCTTCCTGGTTCGTCATCTCTAAAGGTATCAGTGGCCTTGTCCTCACTGGTCAGTGCTAACAGGTACAAGAGAGAAGAATACCATGGAAGAAAGCAAAAATTCACCCTTCAAGGACTTCTGGGTTCTGTTTATTTTTAAGGTGAAGATAGAGAATGTGACTCAAGAGAAAGAATTCTGGTGAGAAACTTTGGGGATAGCTAGTGCTCTCTCTCCGAATTTTCCCTCTTGAAGGCACTTTTCATTCCTTGAGGGATTTCTGTTCTTTCTTTTTTATTTTTGGATGTGTTCCTTTATATTTGGATGGATTTCCCATACTATAGACACAAATTTGATTTTCTAATTATAAGGCTAAAACAAATCTTTTAACTTGGTTGCTGAATTTCCTCTACCTTATCAAAGCTCTTTTTATTTTGAATACCCTTTTCCAAATTTCATTTTTTCTTTGACTCATAAAATCTAGTGTTTTAAAAATTTCTTACATGGAGCTTTCCTTTGATGTTTTATATGAAATAACTACTATGTATTTATTTGAGACCTCCTGTGTATCTAGTTCTGTACTAGGTGCTGTGATAGACTGAAAGGAAATGTGACGTTTTCTACCGGCCCTCAAAGAATTAGTCATTTAGGTGGGGAGAAAAGGTAGTTGATATGATGATAGAAAACCAATTGTAAGTGTTAAGGGATATCCAATGACAGTTGGATGTCTTTGAATTTTTTTCCATTCAGTCCTAATTTCATGTATTCCTTCATGCTGTCATACTGTATAAGTTGTGGGTTCAGATCCTAGTTGAAAAGATGCAGTCCCTGTCAGATGTAGAAACTTACCTGCGGGTAAGATTGTGGGTCAGTGTGGTTAGGGAGTATCACAGAGAATGTACAGTTTTCTAGGTCATCCTTTGAAAAGTCAGCTGACTTAGAAAAGGCCACGCGGAGATCAAGGACCTTGTAGCCATTGTTCGGCTCTGTACCCAAGGGCTGGTTTGGTGTCCGGAGGGGCCCTGAAGTTAGTGGGAGAGGCCACTGTCTGCTAGGAAAACCAGCAACCAGATGAGAATTCTTGATTCTTTTTCAGCGTATCTTTCTAGTGGTTGTGTGTCTCAGTGTGTGGGTGCGTTCTTCTCTTTGTGTCTGTAAATATTTTAAATATTAATTTCACAATCCTGTTGACTTTGACTCCTTTCAATCTTTGACAACTGGTATAATCTCTGTGCATAGATTCTTTCTGTGAGGTGGCTTAGGGGAGTAAATGATAAGGGGGTTATTTCTCAATTAGTTCACTTGGGGAGGAAATGTGCCTTCCTCTGATTAATTCACATCACTTAACTGAATAATGTGTGGAATGGTTGACTGCTAACGTCAAAGGAATGTAAAGAAAAAAGTGCACATCACAGAAAAATGGTATCAAGTTTCTTCATTCATGGCCTTATATTGGCAAATCTTTATCTTCTGGATGAATTTACAACCCTTTTACTTTATGACGCTCTTTCACAAGTGTGACTTCATTTGAAATAAAAAATTGTGATGAAATAAGCATACAGTCCTCATCTAAAGTGACCTGGAGAGGTTGTATGAGCTTGTGTAGTAGAATCTTCCTAGTTGAAATCTTAGTGCTATTACTGATCAATCTTGGAATGTTGGTTAAATTTAAGGCCTTGAAACATAGCTTCTTTATTTGTAAACTAAGGAAAAATAATACCTTCTTTTATGGGTTGTAAAAAATAAGACAGTGAGGCTGAACTCATGAGAGGGTCTCAGTAAACATTCCTTCTCCTCTGGTCTAAGATTCCAAGTACTAGAATCTGAGGCCAGAGGAAATCGGTGTTTAACTCAGTCCGTGACTTCTTAAAAAAAAAAAAAAGTACCAAGAGGTATGAAAATTCAAAGTAACATTTACTTTTATAATTCTGCTGACTGAGAGTATCTTGTGATCATTGGTAGAATCTCTACTTCTTAAATGCATTCTAATGATCCACCATTTGGGGATATATCTTGGTGCTTTAGCCAAACTTAGAGGCACTACTTCCTATTTCTTTTTTTTTTTTTTTTGAAACGGAGTCTCGCTCTGTCACCCAGGCTGGAGTATGCAGTGGTGTGATCTCAGCTTGCTACAGCCTCTACCTCCCAGGTTCAAGCAATCCTCCCACCTCAGCCTCCTGAGTAGCTAGGATTACAGGCATGCACTACCACACCTGGCAATTTTTTTTTTTTTTGTATTTTTGGTAGAGATGGGGTTTCACATGTTGGCCAGGATGGTCTCTAACTCCTGACCTCAAGTGATCTGCCTGCCTCGACCTCCCAAAGTGCTAGGATTTACAGGCGTGTGCCACGGTACCCAGCCTTTCTATTTCTTACCAAAACCCAAGGCCCTTAGTTCCTTGTTTTATAGAAATTGTTGTCAAGACAGAAATGCCTTTGTTTAATTTCTTTATTTGCTGTTTTCTGTGAGATTTGCGTGCTGTTCTGATACCTAGCTAGTCACAAGGTTACTGCAAAGTTATGTTTTTGATTTTTAATCTTGTGTTTATTATGATTGGTTAGTGCATTTGTTCTGATTGGAAGATGTGTACTGTTTGTTTATTAAATATTTTGAATCTCACTGGGTATTACATATTTTTAAACATTTTTTTTTCTTTGAGGGTTTTTGGATGTGCCTTTTAAGAGAGAAGGTTATTTTAGTAAGTTCTACCAAATTAAAAGATGAATGTAAGAATTTGCTAGTATCCTGTTTATGGCTGAATCTGAGCAAGCGTTTACAGTTATTATCTAAAATAATCTTGAGTTAATGTTAATGGAACTATGTATTATCAGTCCCACACTGGAAAGCTAATTATCGGTATGTAATCTTAGCAGAATTATTATGCTTGTTGGTGTAATCCATGTCAGCAAGGTGACACATTATAATTATGTATTCATTTTCCGCTTACTTTTCTCATCTTCTGCATGTATCATCAGACAAGCTTTCTTTATTACAGATGTGGTTATTTTAGGGGCAACCATTTTCACTTGAATTGACATAAAAACCATCCCTCATCTCTGGGCCACATGGTCTTTCCTGAGACATAAATGTGATGTAGTATCTGCCACATAATCTTTCTTAATGATATGTGTGTAGACACCCGAATTCGCTCCTTTTGTTTCTGTGTCTGAACTGTTAGGTCATCAGCCTGCTTACCAGAGGACTGACATGTTTCTTCAGGTTCTGCTGGCATTAACATTTGGGGCCTATTTTTCACCGCTCTACATTTGATTTCCCTATAGTTTTCAATTCAGGAAAAAAAATTTGAATTTTTGATGCTAATTACCCTCTTTTTAATTCTATCATTTGTAATTTAAGCTGATATATTAGATTTTGGACATTTATAGTTTATGTTCTCTAATATTTGAAACTATTAGATGGTTTTCGGTAACAAGTGTCTCATGCAAGTACATTTCTCTTTTAATGTGTGGTTTTAGTACTTTCTGTGCATATTAACTTCGTATTTTCTTCAGTTATGATCTAAAACTGATGAGAAATTAACCTGTTTTGGCTCAGAGAAGCCTAGATACTCACTAAATGTTACCCTAAATTAGAGCTTTAATAACATTTTTTCCTGCTAGGGTACTAGCACTGTTACAGGAGGTTATTATTTCCTCATTTTTATTGGCCTCCAGGTTTCCATATTTGGTGATTTTTGGCAGGGTAATATATGAAATTTGGTTTTAGTGTTGGCTTAGAGCTTCAGTAAGAACAAATCATTTCTTTGTTAATCCTGTTCATCCATATATCGTCAGCTCCTAGCACAGTCCTAGGCCCAGCATAGATGGTCAGTAAATGTTTGTTGAAATAAGTAGCTTCCCAGAAGCTTGCTTGAATCTTTCCCTTGTTCAGTCACCTGGGAAGAGAATGAGATCTTTATACTGATTTTATCTTAGGAGGCCTAATTCCTTAGTTCTTGTGCAGATCGGCATTATGTAATTTTTCCACTATTAGATAACATTTTCTGTGACAGCTGACTCCTTTGGGTGAATGAATTTCTCTATCAGATGTTGAAGTACTGAGTTTGGGTTTAGAAAAATGCAGAAACATTTGTCCATCAAGCCTAAAGAGATTGTTTAGCACAAGAGAGGGGAAGTATTTAAAGCATAAAAATTTGCTTTCTATTTCAGATTCTTCTTAGCCCTCCAGGCTGGCCGTAACTTGCTGGATGGAGTAAATTCTTTTGTTAGATGACTAGAATTGAATCGTATAAGCCAAAATTATTTTGCATGCTGATTCTGTTTGCATTTTATAAGAGAGGATAATTCTAAACATTTATGGGTAATCTATAGTTGTGCCAGATTGACTCTCTATTACAAATTCAACTTTTTCTTTAAGTCTTTTGTTTGTTTGTTTGTTTTTGAGACAGAGTTTTGCTCTTGTCGCCCAGGCTGGAGTGCAGTGGCATGATCTCAGCTCACTGCAGCCTCCGCCTCCTGGGTTCAAGTGATTCTCCTGCCTCAGCCTCCCGAAGTAGCTGGGATCGTAGGTGCCCGCCACCACACCTGGCTAATTTTTTTGTAGTTTTAGTAGAGATGGGGTTTCACCACGTTGGTCAGGCTGGTCTTGAACTCCTGACCTCAGGTGATCCACCCGCCTTGGCCTTCCAAAGTGCTGGGATTATAGGCATGAGCCACCGTTCCTGGCCCTTTAAGTCTTATTGCAGTGGTTATTAAATACAGTTGGTAAATGTTTGTCTTTGGTTTCACATAGTATAAAAAAAATACTAATAGTTTTATTCATCAGTAGTTCTGTGAACCTCATTAATATTTTGGTTTATTTTATCTTATGTAGTGTGTACTTTCTGTTCATAGATACTGAAGCAATGGGAAATAATTTCTAAGTAACTGCATTCATTAGGTAATTTGAAGACTTATTGATAATGGAAGTGGTATATGTGTACCTTTTATAAAATCAGATTCAGCTGTTTGCAGTGACAGTCCAGATGTGAAGTAAAATGGAACATGGAGAACAGGGATGTTGTTACCTTTTTCTTGCATAAGAACTGGAGCATAGATTTAGGAAGAATCGAGGAGTGCTGTTCAGCATTAGGCAATGGTTTATGCAGTTCATGATTTGGGTATTTCATAGAAACCAAATTCTCACTTCAAATCTGTTTGAAAAAGTAGGTATCATGTAAATTATATTTTTAAAAATGCTGCAGACAAAAAAGGCAGTATGAGAGATGCTGTTGCCCTATCTCTCATTTGTTGTCTGCTCTCGCCAGTGAACTGTGAGTGTATCCTGCTCAGTTAGTGGGAACGCCTGAGGCGAATTTCAACAGGAAGCTGAGCAGCTTGACCCTGCCCTTCCTGCACATGGGCATTGGAGGGCTTGGTGCTCTGGTCCTGGACCCTCGCCAGCGTGTGTGTGTGTGTGTGTGTGTGTGTGTGTGTATGTGTGTGTGAGAGAAGTGGGGAAGAAAGGAGGAGGAGAGAGAGCAGTTGATGGATTGATTCTGCTGGCTGTTGTCAGTGCCTTCAGTTAAGGAAATACAGCAGTTCTTTCTTTCCGCCAGCTCCTTGGCCCAAGGCACCTGATGTGGCTCATCCTCTTTCTGATGAAGTCACTAACCATATTTATTAGTAGTGTAATGATCATTTACATGAAACTCTGCAAACTCTCTTGAGATGCCCTTTGGGACGAGACACAGTGGTGCCTAGGGACTGCCCTTGCCCGCTGGGTGCCCGTGATTAATGGCTTGGAATGATAACACTGCGAATCTGGGTCTCCAGGGAGGATCTAGGCCAGTTCCAGCCTTGAGCTGCAGACTGCTCCTTCAGGTCCTACATTTATTGATGTGGCAGAGCAGCCTCCTGCTTGGGGCCCTTGTACAGAGAATCAGGCTGGCGTGGCTCTTGACCACAGGAAGGGGATCCTTTTCTGAGCACCTCACCTGACTTACCTGCACCTGTACCTGACTTTACTTGCACCTGTACCTTACCTGCTAAGGTGTAGATGCCAAGCCCTGATGGGGAAAAAGCACAGCAGCATCAGGTAGAGAGCAAGAGGCAATTGGAGACAGAAAATTCGATGGCAGAGGAAGTTGGAGCTGGAGGTCACAGAGCAGCAGTTAAGCCCTGAAGAATCTCTGGAGATATGAGAGTGGGTGGGAGGGCAGGCATGCTGATTGAATGTAGGAGGGGGCCGAAGGCCTTCTAATTGACATTTTATAGAAAAGGGTGACTGTACAATATGGAGGCCTTGAGGATGCTCATATAAGTTACCTCCGTGTTACTGTTAACATGCTTGCTGGGGCAGCTCATAAATTATGTTTTAGGATGAAAGAAGCATGATGGCTAAAGCTATGGGCGCATGCATCACCTAACCTGGGTTTGAATCTTGACTTCAACATTGTCGTCTCTGTAATAAAAGATAAAAGTCACTTTCCAAGCTCAGCTGCCTTATCTGTAACATGGGAGGTAAATCACAGTGATTGTTACAAAGAATAAATGAGGTAATACATATTGAATATTTTGCACAGGGCCTAGGAGTAGTAAATACTCAGTAAAAGCTAGCGGTTGTTGATCTTTAATGCTATGTATGTCTGACTAATGTCCATAGAAGGGAAGAACCAGTAACAATTGTGGCAGACACTGCTTATTTGTTAGTTTAATGAGATCAGAACAGTGTGGACTTCAGCCTGGATCCTGTGGAATATAAGGGTTGCAAAATTAAATTTTGTGTGTGTAAGCAAAGAAAAAGACATCTTAAAATCTTAATTTATCTGACCCTTGCATTGTTTTTTTTCTTTTTTCTTTTTTTTTTTTTGAGACGGAGTCTCGCTCTGTTGCTCTGGCTGGATGATCTCGGCTCACTGCAAGCTCCACCTCCCGGGTGCAAATGATTCTTCTGCCTCAGCCTCCTGAGTAGCTGGGATTACAGGCATGTGCCACTATGCCCGGCTAATTTCTGTATTTTTAGTAGAGATAGGGTTTCACCATGTTGATCAGGCTGGTCTCGAACTCCTGACCTCGTGATCCACCCGCCTCGGCCTCCCAAAGTGCTGGGATTACAGGCGTAAGCTACCGCACCTGGCCAATTGCATATTTTTGATAGCTGACAATACCTGTGCTTGTCATCAAGTTTGTTGTGAAAACCAGTGCATTTTTGCTTATAGTACACTCCCATCAAGTTGTAAACTTATCAAAAGATGAAGTTAAATAAAATAAAGCTCTAAGCCACCTCTAGCCCCAGTTAATTCAAGATAAGTAGGTAGAAAGTGGTTCTGGGAAGAGCAAAGCATTTTTAGGTGCATGTTGAGGAGCTCTCATGTCCTACCTCCCAAGTTCTGCAGCCTCCCAAGCCCTGTGTACTCTGCTCCTCTGAATGGTGCCATTTTATATGGGTTCCTGATTCTGTGGTGATAGAGGAATTGCTAGATGTGCATAAGGGGACACCCCTCCTTTATAAGTAAGTTCTTTCTATACACAGTCTTTCTATATGCAAACAGTATGTATGGCAAAGACTTGGCTTCATATATTCCTTAGTTTTTTACTTCCAGGGAATTTAATTTATCAAATTGTATCTTCTAAATGAAAACAAATTTTCATTCTGTGAAACTGAAGTGTCTAATGAATTCTAAAAATGAAAATTCTCTGTAGCCTGACAAGTTTAGGCCTTTATATAAGAATGTTACGTTGGACCAGGCGTGGTCATGCTTGTAATCGCAGCACCTTGGGAGGCTGAGATGGGAAGATGCTTGAGCCAGGAGTTTGAGACCAGCTTGGGCAACATAGTGAGACCCCATCTCTACAAAAAGTTTAAAAAAATTAGCTGAGTAGGTAGCTCCCAGTTACTTGGGAGGTTAAGGTGGAAGGATCACTTGAGTCCAGGAGTTTGAGGCTGCGGTGAGTTGTGATCCCACCACTGCACTCAAGCCTGGGCAAAAGGACACCTGTCTGGAAGAAAAAAAAAATATGTTAATGCTTCTGCCCTCACCGTCTCACCTTAATATCCTACCCTGAATTGCTGAAGATTTTTTTTGATGCCTTTCCTTAGCCTCTTCCCTCACCTCTATCCCCAGTTGTACCAGTCGTAATTCTTGGTCATTAATACTGTTTGTATTGTAAAAATTAAGAGAAGTACTGTAAGACAGTGGTTAAGAGTGTGGACCCTAGAGTCATAGAACCAGAGTTTGAATGTGAGTTTGCCGTTTAATAGCTGTAGCATCTTTGAGGCTTCAAGGCTTCTCTTTGCCCCAATTTCTTCATCTGTAAATGGGGGTATTATTATTAATAGTGCTATCTCATACAGTCATATATGTA
Source organism: Macaca mulatta (assembly GCF_049350105.2). Classification (NCBI taxonomy): domain Eukaryota; kingdom Metazoa; phylum Chordata; class Mammalia; order Primates; family Cercopithecidae; genus Macaca; species Macaca mulatta. The sequence continues at coordinate 108,976,391 of NC_133420.1, read as the reverse complement.
GAGTACGTAGAGTACTTAGAATTTGTTTGGCACATGGTAAGGATTATGTAAATGTTCTATTTTAGAGCATTGTAATAGGGTAATATGAGCTGCTATAACACACATACCCCATATGACTTAATTCACTAGATTATTTCTCACTTTATAAAGTGTAAAAGTGATGTTCTCGACAGGTGGGTACTTACCAACCCAAGTGACACTTTTTACTATTAAGATGTTACAATATCTACCTAGAAAGTGGAGAAATTTAAGATAATTTGAGCTAATCCTAGCATTAGTCATATGTGGCCCATATTTAGGCCAAGAACAAAAAAGCTGCTCATAAAGATTTATAATATAGGAATGTTTTGAATTTTCAAGTAGAGGTTTAGGCTTTATAGGAGGTAACTAATTATTTTTAAGGGGGCAAATGAAGTAAAAGTAAGCTCAGATGCAGCAGAAACATAGAAGTAACTCAGGCTAGATAGGAAGGGAAAATTGGTTCATGTTAAGCACAGGAAGAAAGAAGACCTTTGAGTGTGGAGCATTGTTAGTGATTGAGGTGGATCATAAGTGAATACAGCAGTAGGAGTTGATGAAAGTTAATATGGCCGCCAGAAACCAGTAACACATCATGAAATGGATGAATCTGAGATACTAGTAACCCAGTAGGAAGGATGGATGAAGTGTTCCACAAAGTTCTGAAGGAATAGTAACAGATTCCTAAAGCAGATAGAATGATAGGGCTAATTAAAGAACATTCACATATTCCTGGTGTTAAGAAATAACTATAGATATATCTTGTTTGTTTAGAACACATGTGGCTAGATGAGGTGACTCATGCTTGTTATCCCAGCACTTTGGGAGGCCAAGGTGGGAGAATCACTTGAGCCCAGGAGTTAGAGACCAGCCTGGGCAACATAGTGACACCCATCTCCACAAAACATTTTAAAAGAATTAGCTTGGCAAAAAAAATTAGCCAGGCATGGTGATGTGCGCCTGTAGTCCCAGCTACTCTGGAGGCTGAGATGGGAGGATCACTTGAGCCCAGGAGATCACAGCTGCAGTGAGCTGTGATCATGCCACTACACTCCAGTCTGGGCAACAGAGTAAGACCTTGTCTCAAAAACAGACAAACAAAAAACCAAAAACCCCTCAATATATTTGGGTTTACAGAAAATTATGAAATGGTTTTTCATTTCTTAAGGATTTTACTGTAGATTTTTTTATACCTCACTAGTTAAAACATGATTTTATTACCTATTTTAGCTCTATATAAATCATTTCAAAATGATATTTTACAGTTATATGTTCATGTATCTAAAGTAGTCTTGAAATGTCATTTTTTAATTTTTCCTTTTGGAAGGTTTCAAGCACTATTGTGAGTACCTTTATAATAAATTATAATTTATCTGCACCTTTTTTTTTCTTTCTTCCCCCGAGATGGAGTCTTGCTCTGTTGCCCAGGCTGGAGTGCAGTGGCCCGATCTTGGCTCGTTGCAACCTCCGCCTCCTGGGTTTCAGCAGTTCTCCTGCCTCAGCCTCCGGAGTAACTGGGGTTACAGGCGCGTGTCACCACACCTGGCTAATTTGTTTTGTATTTTTGGTAGAGATAGGATTTCACCTTTGTTGGCCAGGCTGGTCTCGAACTTCTGACCTCGTGATCTGCCCGCCTTGGCCTCCCAAAGTGTTGGGATTATAGGCGTGAGCCACCACGTCTGGCCTATCTGCACTTTTATATTCTTTTTTCTTTTTAGATTAATGCACATAAATCAACAGTGTGTTTATATTCCATTTGTTTGCTTTTTTTACTTATACTGAAGACAAATGCTAAAATATCTGATAGAGTCTCTATGTATTATGTATCAACTGTTAATATTTTCTGACAGCTAATTAAAAAATTGAATACCAAAGCATATTTCTCCATTAAAGAGAAGGCATACCATAAATTTTGTGGTTTAGACCTTTAGAGCCTATTTAGAGCTGAATGAAGTGGACTTGCACTGAATTTAATTAGTTTCAAATCCAGAACAAAGGCCCTGTGTTTTATGTATAAGGTTGCCATTAAGATAGCCAGGTATTTTAGCTAACATTATTGGAATGTGTTTTGTAGAGGATAGGGAATGTTTTGATATTAGAATAGAAAAATAATAAAAATGAATTCCTCCTAATATCTATATTTTTCCTTTTTTTTTGTTTTTTGTTTTTTGAGCTGGAGTCTCGCTCCTGTTGCACAGGCTGGAGAATAGTGGCTTGATCTCGGCTGACTGCAACCTCCACCTCCCGGATTCAAACGACTCTCCTTCCTCAGCGTCCCGAGTAGCTGGGATTACAGGCATGTGCCACCACGCCTGGCTAACTTTTGTATTTTTAGTAGAGAAGGGTTTTCGCCATGTTGGCCAGGCTGGTCTCAAACTCTTGACTTCAGGTGATCCACCTGCCCTCAGCCTCCCAAAGTGCAAGGATTACAGGCGTGAGCCACCGTGCCCGGACATCTTTCCTCTTTTGTTTCAAATCTGCTAGCTTTTCAGAAATTATGTAGAAAAAATAAGTTATTTCATACCCTTTGTAGAGGTTACTTGGATCAAGAATTTTCTGTCTTTATTTTTGAGGAATTTTTTTTTTTTTTTTTACATTTTTGGTCCTTTAGAGAGATCCCTGTCCTTCTGTCTCTTAAAAGTCCAAGAAGCTTTAAAAAATTAAAAAAAAATTTCCGTATTTTGTGTTCCTTCTTTTCAGAATAAAAATCCTGCATATAAGGCATTATAACACTTGGTGACCTTAATCTTTCCAGTCCACGGTTAACTTGCAAGTGATGTAAATGCCAAAAGTTGAATCAAAACTTTTCTGTTACGGAAATTAAGGTAATTGGCTAGCCAATTTTAAATGTTTCTTGCATGGTTCCACTTACAGGGAAATTATAGAAAAATGTGAAGAGAGAGGTAAAACAAGAGGGAACACTCTGAAACACTGCCAGTGGGAAGGTAAACTAGTACAACCACTGTGGAAAACAGTATGGAGATTTCTTAGAGAACTAAAAGTAGAACTACCATTCGATCCAGCAATCCCACTACTGGGTGTCTACCCAAAGGAAGAGAAGTCACTGTATGAAAAAGATGCATGCACATGCATGTTTATAGCCACACAATTTGCAATTGCAAAAATATGGAACCAGCCTTAATGCCCATTAGCTAGCAAGTAGATAAAGAAAATGTGGCATATATACCCCATGGGATACTACTCAGCCATAAAATGGAACAAAGTAACAGCCTTTGCAGCAACTTGGATGGAGCTGGAGGCCATTATTCTAAGTGAAGTAACTCAGGAATGGAAAACTAAGTATCATATGTTCTCACTTTTAAGTGAGAACTAAGCTGTGAGGATGCAGAGGTATAAAAATTATGTAATGAACTTAGGGGGCTTGGAGGGAAGCATAGGAGGGGGGTGAGGGATAAAAGACTGGGTACAGTGTATACTACTTGGGTGATGGGTGCACCAAAATCTCAGAAATCACCTCTGAAGAACTTAACTACATCACCAAAAACCACCTGTAGCCCCAAAACTATTGAAATTAAAAAAAGATTGTTAAGAAGGAGGGAGGGGAATACTGAAAGGAGTTGAAAAGGGAATGAGCAGGGCTGTGGAGATGTGGAGGTAGAATATTAGAAAAGACAATCTCGTAGTCTTCCTGTTTCCTGGTGTGGGTTAGCATACTGGTTCTAATTAAGGACTGTGGTATTGTTGAAATGTGACTAACGTTAGGGCTTTTCTGGTATTTGTGGCCATTCCACGGTGGTTTCTATCTCTTAAGTACATTCTGTGTGCTAAGGTGAAGAACATCACCGAAAGGACACTAATAAAGCAGAAATAGGTCAACTGATAGTGCTGGATCAGTTTAGTTTGAAGTTACCACACGAGCCTCTGAACATCTAAATTCCTTTTAAACCCACCTGCTTTGCTTTGAAGGGTTCTCTGAGTGAACAAATGATATGTCAGTTGTCAATGGCAAATACGCTCAAACTGGTGTAGAAGCAGTTTTGTCACTAAGGTTTATTGTTTCACTTTGTGCACCTTGTGTCATGGATACTTGAAACTTGAAAGCAATTGCTGTAGTTGGAATATATAAGTTGCCTTGAAATCCGAAATTAATGTGACACTATTAAATACATTTCGAAGAAATTTTATTTGGCATTGAGATAAGTGACTCCAGTAGAGAGTCAACACAGAGTTACCCAAGGAATGCATTCTTAGGTCATGTGCATCTGAGAGAGCAGGCAAATAAACATCTCCTTGTGTGCTGAGAGGGAGAAACTGCTCTTTATTGGCTTACCATAACTACACTCAACTTTTATGAAACCATTTTATAGGAAAGCAGTCTAATGAAATGGTTAGGCCAAATTTTCGATTCCAACACTCTTTTTTTATACTTAAGCTATTGTCTCTGATAACGTTAGATTCACATACATGTGTGCTTGTATATATACACACATACACATACATATATTCAAATTTGCACACATATCCACCCCAAAGGGTTCTTGAGATACTAATGGAGGGTAAAGTGTGAAAAGCCTGGAGCCTTTGACAAGAACTCTGGAAAAGGCCTAAAAGAGGTTAGATGTAGTGGCTCAGGCCTATCATCCCAGCACTTGGAGAGGTTGAGGCGTGAGGATCACTTGAGCCGAGGAGTTCAAGACTTATTCCAGCCAACATAGTGAGACCTGTCTCTACAAAAAAAAAAAAAAAATTAAAAATTAATGGGCCGTGATGGCATGCTCATTTCGTGGCCCAGCTACTTAGGAGGCTAAGGCAGGAAGATTGAACCCAGGAGTTCAAGGCTGCTATTATTGTGCCACTGCACTCCAGCCTGGGTGACAGAGTGAGAGCATGTCTCTAAAAAATTAAAGAAAGAAATAAAATAAAGATCAATTTTTAACAAGAATCCTCCAATTCCATGAAGCACTGAATACTTACAGAATGAAAGCACAGCTCAGAGGTTGCAATAAATCTTTCCAGCCTTCTTATTATCGGAATACTATGGGCTTATGTAGTCATGGAGTTTTCTTTAGCTTTTGTAAATAACTACAAAACCAGAGTAGATGTAAGTTTAATAAAAATGAAGATATTAGTTTTTAAAAATCTCAGACTTTACTCAGTTCATTTATGAAATTTAAAAGTGATTTTTCAGAAGGGAATATGTATTACACTTATCAAAAGAAGTAAATAAGAGGGGAAAGGTCATCTGTTTATTCATTTGTGCAAATGTGATGTCATTTATCAAGATAAATTTTCAACTGTAATACTGGATTAAAAGAAATTAATAATCATCTATGAAACAGTGTTTCAACAGGCTGCTGGTAGCAGAAACACCGGATTCTAATTGGTTTCAGCAAGAAGGAAATGCATTCCTTCATGTAAGGAGCAGTCCAGTGGTAGGGAAGGCTCCAGATGTCAGCTCAGGGCCCTGTCCCTCTTTGGGATTCTGTTGCCTTAGGCCCTTAGCAAGCCCGCCACAGGGCTTCCAGCTTCATAGCCATATGCAGTCAGACTAGAGACAAAAAGGTCTCTCACTTGCAGTGTTTCCTTCTTGGAAGCAAGGAAAACTTCCCCAAAGCCCTTCTAACAGGCTGCCAATATCACATGGCCACCTCCAGTATCAGTTCTTCCCTGAGTCTCACAGTCAGAACTGCTGTAGGCTCAGCTCAGTCACTAGGGGATTTGGACTTGCAGTGATGGTTCAATTCAGGATTCAACATTCAAGTCTGAACTGAGGGCAGGGACGCCATCCTTTGATACACGTGAGGGGATGGGTGCCTAACTGATTTGGGCCTTTGCTGGCAAGTGTTTAATGAAGACGGGATGTTGGGTAGGCAGCCAGAGGTATTTGCTTTTATAAACAGAAAATGATGGATGAGAATGGATTTTTGAAAAGAATATGAAACATGTCTATCAAATAAAATATTTGGTTTTCAAGATTTTTAAAAAACATTTGATTTCTGTAAAGACAATGTTGCTAATAAGAACTAAAGAGAATTTTACTAAAAAAATGTTTTAACAGAGAATTTATTTAGAAAAATAAAGTAGTTATCCAGGAATTCTTGTGTAATCTCTGGCATAGGGCTTGAATTGAACAGCGTTTTATCTTTATCACTAGGAGTATTGGAGTTCTAAGTCCATAGCTGACACTGATCTCTGATCTTCTTAGGAGTTACTGCCATCCTTACTAAATCTTATGAAGTAATAGTCTGATGAAATATGAGTATTTAGACTTGCATTAGCTTTCAATAAAGTCCCCAGTATTTGAAGAGGGTATTTCCTGTGGTTGGTTTGGCAGTTGAGATTAGTAAATGAGGAAGATGCTACTGTCTTCATTGACCTTTTATAACATGTGTTTGACAAAAGCCTTGAGTCTTCTATAATAACAACAATGGTAATAGCCATTCTTTGTCACTTGCATACTCTGCCAGGCCCTATGCTTAATGGGTAGTATGTTAATCATATTTATTTATTTTAAAGGGAAGACATAATGTGTACCATGCTTCCCATCCCATAAGTGGTGCAAGATGAGATTTGGAACCAGATCTGTCTGCCCCTGAATCCTGTTTTCGATATACTTCTTCAAAAGAAGAAAGATGAGAAAGCAGCAATTATGTGCTTCATTGATGGAAGATAACAGATCAAATGCTTTGGCAGATTAATCAACCTAATCCCATATCCCTTTAGGTTGCAGTGTAGGACCCAACCTATACTATTTCCAGTGTAGCAAGTACTAGAGGAAGTTCTGGTGTGCAGCCATTTTCCTGGTATTCTTTCTGCAGCAGTCAGTTATCCTGCTAAAGCATAAAGCAACTATGTTGTTATTCTGTGGAGAACCTTGGATCTCTCTCTGAGTTGAAGCTAAAATTGTAGAGGGCCTGCTGGCCCTGTACTTTCTCTTGCTGTTTCCTTCCATTCTCTGACATCATCTCCTTCTACTCTTCTCTTTATTGACTCCACTCTCTGCTCTGTCCTTGCTGTTCCTTGAATCTACTAACCTCTTTTTTTGTCTCAGGGACTTTGACCTTGAGGTGCGACTGTCTGGTTTGCTTTCCCCACCAGGAATCAGCATGGCTCATTCCCGCCTCTCTTTTCAGCCTTGATTTAAGTTGTCTCAGTGAGGACTTCCTGACCACAACAGCATCCCCCACTCATGGGATGCTCTAACTTCTTTCTTCTTCTTTTCTTCCTAGATGTTTTTAGTATTTTCTTTCTTTTTTAGAGATGGGGGTGTCACTGTGCTGCCCACGCTGGACTTGAATGCCTGGGCTTAAGTGATCCTCCTGCCTCAGCCACCCAAATAGCTGGGACTGCAGGTTGATGCCACTGTGCCCAACTGGTTTCCATATTTTATATACTGTACATTTATTTTCCTAATACTAGAAGCTCCCTGAGAGATTTTGTCTATATTGTGTATTGCCAGATCCTAAGTACCTAGAACGGGACCTGGTACGATGTTGCTTAGTAAATATTGCTGACCGGATGAATGAGTGAATGACTCATGCATAGATTAGAACTCTGGCTGTGATCAAGCAGGTGGACTGCCGAGAGATATTCACAAGGACATAGTGTTACTTAATTGCAAAACTGCTTAGATGCTTCAATTAGATTAGTGGTGTCCAGTCCTTTTCTGTCATCAAAAGAGTGAATCAGAGTGTCTGGTTTTATTCAGCCTGTGTTACTCTGATATGCCTCAAAACATGGGAATTATATATAATTCTCAACTGCAAGGATTTTTTTTTTTTTTGGTCTAACTGACTCCTACCATTTCAGAAGTCCTTGAAAGCAAGCACCCAGAGGCTTTCATGTGCCAACGACTCTGCAGACCCAAAGAGATACTCGAGATAATATTGACACTTTAATAGTCTGCATGGTGCTGCTTGCAGATGATAAGCCTACATGCCATAAAGCAGAACTTCATATGGAATTAGTATTGTTTTTGCTTTCCCAACAGCATGATGACAGGCAAAGAAAAGAAAACGAAGGAAGAACAAGTGGTCCTCACATGCCAGACCAGACTGAAGGTGCATGTAGTGATGGTAGTAACCAGTTTGCACCTTTAAGATCTTGGATTAATTCCATCCCTTAGGAACCATGTCCTTCGTATGTATGATGTGCAGGTGCTGTGCTAGGCCTTATCAATAGAATGATAAATGAAAGAATAAAATCTTTATCGTCATGGAGTTTCCAAACAAGTAGAGAACAGTTACTAATACACTCATATGTAAATATTTTAAAAACCCTTATCAAAACTCTGAAGAAACGGTTTAAAAAGAAAAGAAAAGAAAAAAAAAAAAAGGGCCAGGTGCCATGGCTCACTCTTGTAATCCCAGCACTTTGGGAGGCCAAAGTGAGAAGATTGAGCCCCGAAGTTCGAGACCAGCCTGGGCAACATAGTGAGACCCTCATCTCTACAGAAATAAAAAAAGTTAGCTGGACGTGTTGATGCATACCTGTAGTCCAGCTACTTGGGAGGCTAAGGAGGAAGGATCATTTGAGCCCAGTATGTCGAGGCTACAGTGAGCTGTGATCGCGCCACTGTACTCTAGCCTAGGTGACAGAATGGGACCTTGTCTCAGAACAAAGAAACAAACAAAAACTCAACAGGCACTGTGAGAAAGAATGATGATAGGAAGAGCCAGGGTAGACATCTCTTAGAAACTGACACTTAAGATTTGAGCTTTGATTACGTTTGAGGGTTGCTGCTTTTATAGAGATTATTTTGTTGTTACATTAGCAGCAGTCACAGTTAACCTCAAATGTCAAATCCAAATCTCTGGACCAGGGTGCACAATAATGTGAAACTCAGTAAGATTCAAAGGTTACTTAGAAAGAGAATGGCTGTTTCTGTTAGGCTAATAGTATTGCTTAGAGCAACATGATTCTGTTGGATGGGAAATCTGTATGTAAACAGCAGGTATGAGTCGGATATCTTGCAGCAGCTATGTGGCAAGGCAAAGGTGGTGGTGGCTATAATCTGCATGGCTGAAGAAGAAGCAAATATTGATGTGGGACTTTAAACTATGGCAATGCTAGGAAATTCTAGGAAGAAGCAGCAACAGTAGAGGTGGATTGTACTTTCTAGTTTGGGTATCTTTCTGACTGCTTCAAATATTAAGGCTGTATACAGTCAAACTGTCCAGAAAAAGGAAAAGAAAAGTCTTTGTGTCAAGAAGATCAAAGTTCATTTAAATTTGAATGACAGCTAGTTTTAAAAAATCATACTTAGGCCAGTTGCGGTGGCTCGTGCCTGTAATCCCAGCACTTTGGGAGCCGAAGTGGTGGATCACCTAAGGTCAGGAGTTGGAGATCAGCCTCACCAACACGGTGAAACCCTGTCTCTACTAAAAATCCAAAAAATTAGCCGGGCATGGTGGTGCATGCCTGTAATCCCAGCTACTCAGGAGGCTGAGGCAGGAGAATCACTTGAACCCGGGAGGCGGAGGTTGCAGTGAGCCGAGATCACGACACTGCACTCCAGCCTGAGCCACAGAGCGAGACTCTGTCTCAAAAAAAAAAAAAAAAAAGTTGTACTAATCTAAAAACACACAATCAGTTACTATATTTTAAGCTGGGAAGCTTAACACCTTGTACTTTGTTAGGGTATGTAATATTTAAATGACATACAACTTTATCCTCTACTTGGGGAACAGGAATTTCTGCAACAGTGACTGCTCACAATTAATGTCTTCAGTCTCTTCCTTTATGATGTGATGTGGATCCCCGTAAGAGGAAAAACAAAACAAAACAAAACTCCACAAACTCTTTTGTTTGTTTGTTTTTCTGAGATGGAGTCTTTCTCTGTCACCCAGGCTGGAGTGCAGTGGTGCGATCTCCGCTCACTGCAAGCTCTGCCTCCTGAGTTCACGCCATTCTTTTGCCTCAGCCTCCCATCCTGTAGCTGGGACTACAGGCAGCCACCACCATGCCTGGCTAATTTTTTGTATTTTTAGTAGAGATGGGGTTTCACCGTGTTAGCCAGGATGGTCTCGATCTCCTGACCTCGTGATCTGCCCGCCTCGGCCTCCCAAAGTACTGGGATTACAGGCATGAGCCACCACCACCCCAGCCCACAAACTCTTTTGAAAACCACGTAGGAGGAACTAGTGTGTGTCCATGCCATAGAATTGCCGTTTCCTTGCCATAGTATTGGAATCCTCAAATAGTAGTCCATTTTGATTTTGTAATTCTCTGCTTTTCTCCTCTCAGCTCTTAAATACCTGAATAGATGTTGGAGGATTGCTCCATTCTTCACTTGGGAGCCTGGTCCCTTTGTCAATGATAATAAGCGAATCAGGGAGTTTCTCTCTCTGGCTGTGCTCTGTGCATTGTAAAGCAGAGTTTCTCAAAATGTGGAATGAACCCCTGCATTAGAGCACCTGCACTGAATTGCTGGGGACACTTCTCTTAAAACTGCAGGTTTCTGGTTGTATAATGTTTTATGAAGGGAATTTTTACAAAGATAATGTTTAAAAAAGATCCTTCAAGACAATAAGGAGCTATTTGTTTGTACAAGAGTTCTACAGAAACCAAAAATTACGTGAATTCATACTTTTGGGAATTTTATCTTTTCCAAGGACTTTGTTAATTATTTCATCAACTCTAAGGCAGTTAAGAATAAACACAGTTAAACAGGTACTTCAGGCTGAACGTGGTGGCTCACGCCTGTAATCCCAGCACTTTGGGAGGCTGAATTGCTTGAGTCCAGGAGTTCAAGACCAGCCTGGGCAACATGGCAAGACCCCATCTCTACAAAGAATACCAAAAATTAGCCACGTGGTAGTACATGCCAGTAGTCCCAACTACTCAGGAGGCTGAGGTGGGAGGATCACTTGAGCCCAGGAGGTCGAGGCTGCAGTGAGTCGAGATCATGCTATCGCACTCTAGCCTGGGTGACAGTGAGACCCTGTCTCAAAAAGAAAAAATAGCAAAAAAAATCTCAAAAAGCTACATACTTCAACTAAAATTCAAAAACTTTCTGCTTGTGCCCTACCTGCCTAGATGACCAACTTCATCTTAGGTGAAAATTTTTTTTTTTTTGTCTCCAAAATTCTACTTGCATATGCAGCAAAAATCCAGAATGACTTTCGAGGAGAGAGAGAGAGTCTTTGAATAAAAGCACAGAGTGTTAGAACTTTTATTTCTGTATCCCTCAGTTCTGAGCAAAATGACCACACGGTGGGATCTCAGTAAATCTTCCTGTCTGTTGGAGTGGACTTCCTTTAGGATACAGCAAGTTCTGACTGTGACTTCCTAGGAAAGAGTCCTCCCCCACTAAAAGAGTGGAATAGAGTCAGTGGTCATTTCAGTCACTAAATTCTCTGGCTGGTGATGCCAAAGCCAAGGCTAGATCTGCTAGTGATGCTGATTTTAAGGGCACGGGTCACTGTTACTTTGCTGTGTTTCCATAAATGCCAGAAAATGAGCTGCTCAGCCAAACCCTGTGCCACACAGTAAGGGGAACCTTGAAAGAAAGAAGCAAAAGGCACATACACCAACTATGAGGAATAAGGCAAATGGCTCTTTGAAGAGGCTTAAGGCCATACTAGTCCTCTCGGTCCCAGAGGAGTCATCTCCCAGCAGGGTGAGAACCAAAAGGTTGGTGAGATACTAAGGCTACCCATGGAGGAATTTGGGAGGGAATAAACAGCTACATCCAAACAAGTCCTTTAGAAGATTTTTAGCAGCAAGAGCTGGCTACTAGTAGGCCAGCCCTCTCTTAGCTAACATGATGCAGTTGCTTTCTGTGAAAGTATGATTTTGATGTTCAGCACTCCACAGATACGTACTGTGTAAATGTTATCGCCATGCACGAGTTCATACTGTTGCATAGAACGAGCTGGCAAGTGAGAAAGTGCCAGTTTCTGTGTAGGCAGTCTTTCCACAGTCACTCCAGCCCTGTCTACCCCAGGACAGCAGAATTCTGGGTAGTGTAAATAATTGACGAATTCAAGTGTTGGTACATTATATAGGGGCCAGTTAGAGACCCATGTAGGTATTTTCTCTGTTACGCTTCTAAAAAGATTTTTATCTTGTTAATACTTACTGGTTTTGACTTAAAAAAAAAAAACCATGGAATCAAAAGTTGGACACAGGTAGAGGATTCATTAATGAGAATGCATCTTTCACTACTGTGCAATGAATATTTGATAGCATTTTTATTCCCCCAGAATGTTCAGGTGCTGTAAATACTTCTGAAAAAGCTTTTCAGTGAGTTCACATTACGTCTCAGAATAGGCTAGTGTTGGTTTGTATCATAATTCTAAGATAGGACTGTGGTCTCCCCGTCCCCCATGTTGTCTGTCTCTCTCACATAATCTGACAACCCCGGGGGAAAGCTGTAGAGAGATTCTCCATGTGGAAGATTCCTATGAGGTTTCAGAAGCCCATAACACTATTCCCATAATTGATTGGTCTTTAACTTGCCATTCTTAGGTGAGAGGATTCAATTAAAAAAAATTTTTTTTTTTTAAATTTTGCCAACATCAGTGATCAAGTGTTTCTCTCATTTGTTTTGAACTGTGTGTCAGGAGTGGAATTTGAGCCCACACCTCCCTACAAAGACCAGAATCATTTCTTTTTTATAAAACTGAGAATAGTGATACTGCTTTGCCAAAAATGAAAAGACTTTCTGTAAGCACATAGACAAACATGATGACTGGGTATGAAATGCTTACCAGTAATGTTGATCACAAGTTGTGTAATCTTTCTGTGCTAAGAGTTAGCAGTAGGTTGGCTAGTCATTGGCCTGGGATGGCTTGATGTGACCCAGCTTTCAGGTAAGAACCTGAATCAGATATCAAGAGACTTTTCTACCTCAGGAACCTAAACACAGAACAGAGCGCCCTCCTCAAATCTGTCAAGTCAGTTAATTGTTAAATTCATAATTCCACAGTTCGTAATCACTCTTATGGATGGTTAGGCAGTTAACTAGCCATATGGAAATGATAAGGAATTCCAATCAAGGTAAAATTGAGCAGCAGAGTGAAAATGCAGCAGCTTTCTGGTTTTTATTCTATATGAGAAAATGAGTTCTGGAGCTGCGAAGAACACCTGGTTATTCAGTTCTTGAGACATGCCTAATAGCTTTTCCCTGAGGCTAGGGACAGGAGAAATAATCATGGAATTTGAGAGAAAGGAGATTTAAGATAAGGTTGTCAAAAGGGATGAGTATTTTAAAGCCACCTCAGCCCACTGGACTTTTGGTTGCATACAAAACAGAATATACACCCTGAGAGTTGACAGCCAGCTATGAACTTCCTGATTCACAGTGAATGTTATTTTTTGCCTCTGCATGCACCTCCCTCGCTCTGACTTGCCCTGCCATGCTGTGGCCATCCACACCTTCTGCATGACTGGACTTTACCTTCAGTGTCTTCAGATGGCCTGTAGGGCACAGCCTCTTGCAAAGGAAGTGCTCAGAAGGTATACTTAGAAATGAATTTCCTAAACAGTTGAAAGTATCCTTCATAAGCAAAAGGACTGATTATATTTTTTCCTCTCTTTTTTTTTTGATGATTAAAAGCATTTTAAATACTATTTTTTTTTGTCCCAATTGATTAAAGGAAATACTATCTATGGCAGAATATTGGCAGTGAGTAGAAATACAAAGCAGGCTTAATATTGACCTTATGGAGAGACGGGGAAAGGCCAATGAAATAATGAAAGTAAAGGCTTACATAATATTGTATACTAATGTAATTAAATGTGGAAAAATTCATGTATTTAAATGGGGGGTCTAAATCTAACACCTCACCACTCACTTTCTAATAGAAGCTATTTTTGTAAGTGTGTAGGAGTCTGGCAATATCCTTTTGGATAGAAATCGTTGTAGGTTTAAATCACTGATACAGCATGGATTAAGCAGATGAAAGCAATGAAGGAAGAGACTGTTTAGATTCCAGAGAATAAAATTCATAGAACTGTGAGAGGTGGAGCTTGAAATACTGCCACAGTTTTGAAGTTGTTTTAGTGACATCATGTTTCTATGCATGATTCTTACATATGTATCAAAGTGTGGGAGTATTCATCTTCCAGAAGTCTAGAATTCATGATTTTGCAATCTAGGCTATCAAGTGATTCATATACAAAGCCTTTCTTTTTTCCTGAGCTGTTGAATTTGGATAAATTGTGAATTGTGGGTTTTTTTAAACTAGTAAAGTGCTATCTTTTGGAATTGCTTCTTGATTGTCTATGGTAAGGCATGAGGCTTGTTGCATGTTGCTTGTCAAAATAGCTTGATATGATAAGGTACAGTTCAGAATTGTAATAAAAGAAGGGGCTATTTTTAATATCCCAGAGCGTTTAATTATAAAATAATTTTGTAGTAACATGATCTTTGACCAAATTTCTATCATTGTAGATCTTCATTTTGTGTATTTTCTTTAGTTTTATGACAAGAATAATAATACTCGTCCCCCTCCCTGTATTTTCTTAGGACCTGAATAAGTATTACAGCTTGATGCTCAGTCCTCCCTTATTATGGCTAATTTGAGAGACACTTGATACTGAAATGCAAAATCTGGTGTTATTCAGCACTGGTTTATGAGCATCAGGGACTATGCTTTCTGCTGTATACACATCATGGTTTGCCTTCATAGTATCCCTACAGGGGAGCTGGTATTGTGCCTGTTGTACAGGTTAAGAAACAAAGGTTCAACTTCAGTAACTCTTTGAAGGCTTGAAGTCACATCACAAAGAGAGTAGTTTATCCAGGATTTGAATTCAGCATTCTCTTACCCCACAGCCATTGCTCTTTCTGTTGAGAAGCATTTTTTCTTTTGTAACTTTGTGTATTTTCATAAATTATCTCTAGGAACAAGCAGCTTTCTCTCTTCTAGATGTTATGACCTATTTTCTGTCTAATAACATGGCCAAGTACATAATTTGAGACTGTGTTTTTTATTGTTTGTCTTACATTGTTTTTCAGCAAATAAACATTAACCAAAATCAGGTAGCCAAGATGCCAAATCATGTAGCAAACCTACACATAGGGGGAACAAAGAAAAACTGAACATGCTAAGTGAGCATCTTTTCACCTAGCATCTTAATTGTAAGGCATATGTTGCACGTTGCTTGTGAAAATATCTTAGTATCATAAGATGCAGTTCAGAATTGTAATCAAAGAAGGGGCTACTTTTTAATCTTCGAGAGAGTTCAGTTTCCGCGCTTGGGCATGCACCTTGGGGCTTTGGGATCTCAGAGGTTCTTTTTATTAGCTTAATTGTTTAGCTCAATAACTGTTCCCTTGTGCTTTCCTAGTAATGGGCACTTCCCTACTCCGGATAGTATTCAGGTCATATGAGTGTAGTTTTGATTGAAAAAAACCAAGAACAACATGTTCATAAATATTGGCCATGACAGGTAGATATCAAATAGTGGTTTCATATATTTATTTTAATTTTAATTTTTTAAAATTTTTTTTTTTTTTTTTTTTTGAGACAGAGTCTTGCTCTTGTTGCCCAGGCTGGAGTGCAATGGCGTGATCTCGGCTCACTGCAACCTCTACCTCCTGTGTTCAAGCGATTCTCCTGTAATCAAACGATTACTCCCAGCCTCAGCCTCCTGAGTAGCCGGGATTACAGCCCCCCGCCACCATACCTGGTTAATTTTTGGATTTTTGGTAGAGACAGGGTTTCACCATGATGGCCAGGCTGGTCTCGAACTTCTGACCTCAGGTGATCTGCCCACCTCGGCCTCCCAAAGCTCTGGGTTTACAGGCGTGAGCCACTACTCCCCGCCAAGTTTTTATTTTTGAGATAGAGTCTCACTCTGTCACTCAGGCTGGAGTGCAGTGGCACAATCTAGGCTCACTGCAACCTCTGCCTCCCAGGTTCAAGTGATTCTCATGACTCAGTCTCCTGAGTAGCTGAGATTACAGGCCTGTGCCAGGATGCCCAGCTGATTTTTGTGTTTTTAGTAGAGATGTGGTTTTACCATGTTGTCCAGCTGGTCTTGAACTCCTGACCTCAATTGATCCGCTCACCTCGCCTCCCAAAGTGCTGGGATTATAGGCATGAGCCACTGCACCTGGCCCATTTTTTTTAAAAGTAAAAAAGCAAACTAAAGTGTGGTATAGTTTTGAACATTTAGTGGAGTGTAAGAAAAGAGAACCCATTTGACTTTTTGAGGTTCACTGATAGAGGGTTCTGTTTCCTTTTCTAGGAGCTGAGCATTGCTCTTGGTTTTGTGGGAGGTAATATTTACAGTTATACCGTTGTGGATGTAGCTAAATAGTGTATTGGTTAATCCCCACACAAGACAGGAAAGATGTAATTATAACTACAGAGAGAAAACAATCACCAAGGTTTTAAAATCTAGCAATGTGAAGGGAGTGGAAGAGCAGACAGAAGCCTGAGACTAGAAGGCAGGAAAAGTGGCAGGAGAGAGAGGGATCTCGGTACTCATATTCTTCTCTTACATGGTGGGATGTAGAGAAATACCGTGTAATGCTGCTGAAACAGGAAACAGAGCTAACCAATTGAAGAACTAAAAATAGTATAATCAAGAAAAGTAGAGACAAAATAGAAGTGAAGTAAGTGTGAATGAGTTAGATATGGGGAACGCAGTAAGTCCGGTAGATACTGTCGAGGTTGACAAATCAGGGATAGAGGCCTATCATTTGGTTAAGCTGATCACCATAGAAGGACTGTAAAAGCAATAATGGAAGGGAGTGGAAATGGGGAATATGGGCTCAGAGACACTTACTTTCCACTTTTTACCGTGGTTCTGTTTAGGACAACTTATCTGCACGTATATTACTTTTCATATAATTTAAGAAAAAGGAAGAATTTCAGCAAATTGTAGATGTACAGTGTCAGGAATAATTTTCCATGCATACTTGTGACATTACTGTTATTACTAGGGTACTAGGGACTGCTATTGCCACTGGTGGAGGGTTCTGGTTTCCAAAGAATCAGGACAAGGGTTAAGTTGGGGCAAGGTGACAGTAACTACACCCATGATCCCATTCAAGTATTCAACTGGTTTCATGGTTGGATCCTGATGAAAATATGGCAGAAGTCTTTAGATACAAGAAACATAAAGGAAAGAACCCCACTAGCCTTCTTCAAACGTGCACAGTGAACAGGTTCCTCCTATCAGGGGCTGCTGGGGAAGCCCAGCACCCTGGCTAATGCTCCAGGGCTGCAGGACCCTGCTTCCTGTTCTGGGATGCCGTGGCCATTCTGGAGAGTGCATGTCTGCGTTGCCTTTGTTTTCTCTGGTCTGAGGAGTGGCTGAGCTTCAGGGCACTGACTTCCTCCCAGGAACTTCCTGAAAGAGGAAATTTCGACTTTGCTGTATGAACACTGAATGCCTGTGGGTTGAAACAATGGCAGCTGCCGTTTTTTTCAAGAGGGAGCTCAGTTTTGTTTTGACCTTGGAAAGTGTGGATAGTTGTGTTCATGGCGCCTCCAGGTGGGCGGTCAAGGAAGAGAATCTTGGGGTAGGAGCCTTTGGAGAATGAAGACTTGAGTGTTCGATTTTTGCTTTTGGCCTTAATCTGTTGTGGTGGAGACAGCAGTACTGAGATGGGGTTAGGGTGGGGAATGGAGTGTGAGAAGGGCCAGGGAAGGAGCTAACTAGAGAGTGAGTGCCAATAGCTGAAGGAAGCACTCTGCCTTAGGAGGCTTTATAAATAGATGCCTTTATCCAGTGTGTCTCATTTTGCCTCTCTCAGGCCTAATTTCTAAATAATCCCATTTTTCAAGATAAAGGAGATAAAAAGGGGTACTCTGAGATTCTCCCAGCAGGTGTGAAATCCTGCCTAATAATTGTAGCTGCAGATTTCTCTATCAGGAATTGATTTGCTGTTAATGTAGTCTAGTGTTTGCAAAGTCATATTTGGGATTCAGGCAGGTGGTTTTAAATGAGTGACACTGGGTGGGACCTCTGGCCAACTAAAACCTTACGGCTCATTGAAGCTGTTGTTCAGCTTTGAATGTTGCCATGTATGGAGAGCAGGTTTTTAGGGTGGCCAGAGCTTCCAGTTTTTCCAGATAAATAAAGTATCTGCTTTTTATGTGAAATCTCTTGGATTTTAAATGTTGCTAACTAATTGAAAAGCTTAAAAACTATTGTCTAGAGTTAAAAAACAAGCCTGGGCCGGCCGCGGTGGCTCACACCTGTAATCCCAGCACTTTGGGAGGCCGAGGTGGGTGGATCACGAGGTCAGGAGTTCGAGACCAGTCTGGCCAATATGATGACACCCCGTCTCTACTAAAAAGACAAAAATTAGCCAGTGTGGCGGTGTGTGCCTGTAATCGCAGCTACTTGGGAGGCTGAGGCAGGAGAATCACTTGAACCTGGAAGGCGGAGGTTGCAGTGAGCTGAGATCGTGCCACTGCACTCCAGCCTGGGCGATAGAGCGAGACTCTGTCTCAAAACAAAACAAAACAAAAAAGAAAACCCCAAGCCTTTTGGGTGGATAGTTTCTGGCTGCCAATTTTTACCACTGGTTAGGACTCTTTAACACCTGACCCCAATTGTTCTTCAGCCTTGATTGTTGAAAATGAGCTGAACATTTACTGGGCACTTTGTTTGTGTTCTACCTTTTTCTAAAAGGATTTAAAGATGCTTTGTTAAATATAAACTAATACATTAAAATTAGAAGCAGGTGGAAGACAAAAAGTTAAAACAACTGCAGGATAGTAAATGGAATCAGAATGAAATGATATATACACATAATGTCAGCGGACCTCAAACTGGGCATGGAGCTTGCTGGCAATTGGCATAACACAGAAGCCTCATCAGTTATACCACTTGTAGTATCTTTAAAACAAACTGTTTAACAGTGACACAGCTCTTCCTGATGCCAGGATCAGAAGGACACCTCTCAGAAGGGTCTTCAAAAGAACACACTGAATCCTATGACTCTCACTACAGTGAGAGCTTTATAGGATCGTTCTTCCTGTTGCTCTCCATTAAAAGGCTGATAGTGGGGCTGGGGGCGGTGGCTCACGCCTGTAATCCCAGCACTTTGGGAGGCTGAGGCGGGCGGATCACGAGGTCAAGAGATCGACTATCCTGGCCAACATGGTGAAACCCCGTCTCTACTAAAAATACAGAAGTTAGTTGGGCGTGGTGGCGGGTGCTTGTAATCCCAACTACTCGGGAAGCTGAGGCAGGAGAATTGCTTGAACCTGGGAGGCGGAGGTTGCAGTGAGCTGAGATCGCGCCACTGCCCTCCAGCCTGCTGACGGAGCGAGACCTCGTCTCAAAAAAAAAAAAAAAAAGGCTGATAACAGTAAAAGTGCAGTCTGGGAAATGAGATACTAGCAGTGGGACCTTTGGTAAGTTGCCCTATTTTTCTAAACCTGTTTCCTTATCTGTGTAATGAAGATAATTATATTAATATAAAGCAACCACTCTCAAAGGACCGTTGTGAGGCTTAACTGGTACAGTTTGAATAAAGCACTTACTGCAGTTCTTGGTATCCAGTAAGCATTCTATAAAAGTTGGCTGTGGTGAGTTAGAGAATTGCTAGCAGTGAGAGCTTATTTGTCAGAATGATTTAAATGTGACTGTCCAAGATTTATTTACGGCACTTTAATGTTTTCGTTTGCCACAATGCAGTTTTTTATTCCACTTAATCTCTGGTCACCAAGAAAGTGTTGAGTTACTTATGTACAGAAGATTTTGCAAGGCTCTAGGGGATGGGCCCTGCAGGAAACTAGGTAAAGACACAACACAAGACAGGGAGCACCAAGGGCCATCTGAGCAAGGCTGAGTCGATCCATTGAGGGGTTGTCACAGTGGGCTGATACCAAACTAAGACTTCACAGTGATCCACTTTATTATTTGGCAGGTAGAATTTTATAGTTTGAATCATTCCAAACACTGTACAAGAATATTTCAAGCTATGCAACAAAGTAAAATGAGGATTTACCTGAGTATTTTTTATGAATCATTATAGGAGCGAGGTGAATAGCAACAATTAGTCATGCTTTGCAATTTGTATTAATTAAACCTTAGAACGTGGGGTAGTTAGGTTGAGCCATCCTTTGCATATTTTTTCATTACAGAGAGTCTTCTCAGCTGGCCTTGGGGCATACAGAGAGATGGAGATCTGCGTAAGCAGGTACAGCACTAGGCAGCCTTGCATCCTGGGTGTTGAAAGTGCAGGCCATTATCCTCCACTCTGACCTCCAGGATGTTAGGTGGCCTTTCTGTGCCTCAATTTTATCATCTGTAAATTGGGTGTGATTATACTAGTGCTTAGTACATAAGGAGTGCTGCAAAGATTACATGAGTGTCTTTAAAGTCCTTACAACAGTATCTCACACATAGTAAGCATGGCATATGTTAGTTACTATCATTAGTCCCTCTTGGAGCAATGTATATTAAAAATTTAAAGACAGCTCTCTGGTCAGGATTGGACATGCAGTCTGTAGTTTCAGAACAGAATGCAGCTGACTGTGTACATGGGGATAACTTGATGATGCTCTGGACCTCATTAGCTCATGGCTGTGGAATGGATGGGGGCATCTGGAGGGTCCCTGTTTCAGACCCAGAAATTGAAAGCTCAGCCCCAGCCTCAGCTCCAGCTCACTTGCTCTGTTGATATATGGCGAGTTCTTCAGTGTCTTAAAGTTTCTTTGTGCTTATAAAACAGGCTTAACCCTTCCATTCTTGGTGTACGCTAAATTTTCATAAGAAATTCAGGAATATAATGGTTGGATGAATGAGTTATATTTTAAAGATTCTGTTAAAAATTAAAGGAGATGCAAATGTAACAACTAAATATTATTGCTTTGACTTCTAGGTTTTTGTAGGAATCTAAATATATGGTACTCACCATATGAGAAAATTAAGTTTTGCCTAATTATATAATAACACAATAAGGTCTTTAATTGTTCAATTAAAAAAAAAATTTCCTGGAAATCTTTAAGATTGAGCATGAAGACCCAGAAAATGACTTCATTGCCCCCTATGTTGAATCTTACTCTGTTGCCCAGGCTGGAGTACAGTGGCACAGTCTCAGCTCACTGCAGCCTCTGCCTCCTATATCCAAGTGATTCTCCTGCCTCAGCCTCCCAGGTGGCTGGGATCATAGGCACACACTACCATGCCTGGCTAATTTTTGTATTTTTAGTAGAGGCAGGGTTTCATCATGTTGGCCAGGCTGGTCTTGAACTCCTGACTGCAAGTGATCTGCCTGCCTTGGCCTCCCAAAGTGCTGGGATTACAGGTATGAGCCACCGCACCTGGCCATTGCTCCCTATTTCTATGTTTTCCTCAAAGAATTGACTTGAATCTCAGTGTGGTTGTGAACTCTTCCTAATCAATTTCTGCTCCTTGTGCTGACAGCATTTTCCATACACGTTAGACCTGCTTTTTTGGGAGAGTTGCTCTGAAGTGAGTGGTTCACAGAGGTGAGGGCATACACCGGCTGCGTGTCAAAATATGCCCCTGCCCTTACTGCTGCACATGCAGGGACAGGGATTGGGGAGCCTTGCAGTAGAGCCAGGTGCTCAGCCTACTTGTGTCTAAAGATGTGGGGCTCATGTCGTGAGTTCTGTTTAGGAGTAGTTCATTTCATGTTCTCCTTAAAGGATAATTCTTGGCCATTTTCACACATTTATTTTTCACATAATATTAAGAATCATTTGTTAACCTCTAAAAAACCCCATTGGTTTTGAATGTGATTGCAATAAACATATAGATTAATTTTGGGGAAATTTATACTTAAAGTCCAGTAATGTGGTACGTCTTGCTTTTTTTTTTTTTTTTCTTTTTAAATGTCTTCTCTCTTTTACCTCAGTAAAGGAATTATTATTATTTTTTTTTTGAAATGGAGTCTCGCTGTTGTCTCCTGAGCTGGAGTGCAATAGTGCGATCTCTGCTCACTGCAGACTCCACCACCCAGATTCCAGCAATTGTCCTGCCTCAACCTCTTGAGTAGCTGAGATTACAGGTGCCCACCACCATGCCCGGCTAATTTTTGTATTTTTAGTAGAGATGGGGTTTCACTATGTTGGCCAGGCTGGTCTCGAACTCTTGACCTCAGGTGATCCACCTGCCTCGGCCTCCCAAAGTGCTGTGATTACAGGCGTGAGCCACCGTGCCTGGCCAGTAAATGAAATATTGTCCTTTTGTTTATATGGGTCCTACATTTCCTGTTAAATTTATTCCTAGATATTTTATATTTTGTTTTTGATTGCTGTAGTGAATAGACTGTTCTCAAATTGTATCTTGTAACTAGTATTTACTTATTATAGAAAAGCTGTTGGTTTTCTTACATTTATTAGTGGGCTTATGAAGCCCATTTACTGAATTGCCTCAAAATGGAACTGATGTTACCTGCATTTGTTTTGTGAACAAGGGAAAAAAAAACAGTATGAGAAACGTATATTGTAATTTTATTCTCTGTTAGACTCTAAAGTACATCCTGGGTCCCTCTTTTTTTTCATTTTTGTGTCCCTAGTACCTGCTTCAGGATTTGCCATGGTGCATGCACAATTAATATTTGTAGAATGTTTCTTAACTTTCTTAATTCCATAATAGCTTTTTCTCTTGGCTTTTTTAGAGAAAAGCAATTATATCATTCCCCAATACTAATGATTTTGTTTTCTTTCTAGTATTTTTTTCATTTTAATTGTTACTAGTTTGGCTAGAACTTTCTGTGTAATATTCAATGATAGTCACCGTAGTAGACATCCTTATTCAGTCCTGATTTTAATGGGAATAACTTTAATGTTTTACTCTTTAATGTTTAATGTTTATAACTTGTTTCTCCATATCTTCTAGTATTTTCTTCAATTGCTAGAAAAATCCCTGTTATTCTGGTAATCTGTTACTGAATTTAATTTCTGTTTTTCTTATGATTTTGTTTGTACTCACATTTTCTTTATTATTTTTTGTTTATGCTAGCCTGATAAAGTGAATTTAAAATTTTTCCATTTTTTTTCAAAGAGTATAAATCATGTAGGAATTATCTGGATGGTCCTTGAAGGTTTGGCAGAACTTACCTATAAAACTGGCATGACTGGCAGCCTTTTATTTATTCTTCCTTCTTTCTTACTATTTAATGCTGTACAAGTATTATAGGAAGAAAATTTAGAATGTGGCAGATGACTAGTAAGTAGACAGATTACCTGAATTTCGACTCCCCTATGAAAAACACTTATGAACATTTTGGTTTACGTCCTTCTAAGCATTTTCCCCATTCATGAATACACATAAATAAATATATAAATTATATTTTTTATAATTTTTAAAATATTATATTTTTATAATATAAAAATTATATTTTATATATATAAAAATATATATAAATTATATTTTTTATAATTTATATATTAAATTACATAGGTTGTCTTAAAGAATGTTATTCTATGTTATGCGTTATTTTGTAACATTTTGAACATCTTTCTACATCAGTTAAAATAAGTCTACATCATTTTTATGGGCTGCATAGTATTTCATTACATAAATATGTAATGTATTTAGCTAGTTTTCTCTTAATGAGTATTTTGTTTCCAGTTTGCTTTACTACATAAAAACTTGAGTGATTGTTTTTATTTAGACATTTTTTGCTTAATTTATCTGATTTTCTTATGGCATAGTGCTACAAATATAATTACTGGACCAAAAGGTAACGAATATTTTAAAGTACATTTGGCAAATTGCTTTCTAGAAATGTTACATTTACAGGTATCAATTACAGGGTATCAAGGTATCATTTACCTTTAACTGTCACTGAAAGATTTCTAAAAGAAAATTATCTTTATTTTTAGAAATAAAGATTTCTAAAAAGAAAATGATAATTTGACATGTGATTGCAGCGGGGCTCATTTTCCTGACTGGGATGGGTGAGGAAAACCTGGAGTATTGCAGGCACTGATATTCACCGTGTTAGTCTAATTAAGTACATTGCACTTAGGCAGGTTTCAGAGGCTTATGGACTGGTTGCCAGTCCCACACTCTTTTCCCTTTTGTCTGAACAAGGGCTAAGAACCCACATTTATTGTATCTCTCTTGCCACCCTCCCTGCCCTGAGAATGCCAGAAGGAAAAGCCAAAACTTTGGAGTAACACTTTAAAAATTCTAGGTTGAGTATCCCTTATCTGAAATGCTTGGGAACAGAAGTGGTTAGGATTTTGAATTTTAGATTTTGCAAAATTTCTTTACATACTTACCAATTGAACATGTCTAACCCGAAAATCTGAAATCCAAAAGGCTCCACTGAAGATTTCCTTTGAGCATCATGTGGGTGCCCAAAAAGTTTTGGATTTCTGAGCATTTTGGATTTTATGTTCAAACTATTTTTTTTAATATCAAAATAAAAGGTATTACATGTGAAAAAAAAGTTCAAGGAGTACAAAGGCAAAACAGAGATGGAAAATTTCAACTCCAGTTTCTAGAAACAAACTACCATTTGCAATTTGTTTTCTACCATTCCAGGCCTAGGTGGCTGGTTGCTTTTGTTGGCTGGCTGCTTTCTCCTCAGGAGCATCAATTGGGGAAGTGTCATTTTATCTTTGTATCTATGTTGCCATTGACAGCAGGGGAACTAACAGGGACTGAAAAAAAAGGCTTTGTTTACCTTGTTGTATTTAATTTCATAACATTTCTCCTACTAACATGCTATTTTACATTTGGAGAAATGGGAAAGAGTTTAAATAGCTTATGTAAGGTGGATAGATAATAAGTGGCACAGTTGGGATTTGAACCTAGTTTGTTTTCATGATACTTGTTCCACTATCAGGAGCCTCGTTTGCCCAAACTTGTGCTAATATGGTAACCACTAGGCACATGTAGTAGTTTAAATTTAAAGCAACTAAAATTAAATAAAAATTAAAAATTCAGTTCCTCAATTGCACTGCATATCAAATGCCCAGTAGATACATGTGACTAGTTACTATTAAATAACATAGATAAAGACCAGATAGATAAAGAATATTTGCATTATTTGGAAAGTTCTATTTGACAAAGATGGATTCACTAAAATCTGAAAAACACGGATATGATAAAAATCATGGCTCTTTTTAAAAATTTAAGCTCTATGCTAGCACATTTAGGAGATCTGTATGTTCTATATTTAGAAAGATAGTTCTGAAAAACCTAGTTGTTCTAGAAATGGGCAAACCTGCTAGGTCCAAAATTTGTTTAATTTTTAAATTTTTCCACACATTTTCTTTTATTCAATATTCTTTATATTTGAAGTGGATTTCTTGTAGAGAGCATATAGTTGGCTCTTGTTTTTTGATCCATCTGATAATTTGTCTTTTAATTGGTTTATTCAGTCCATTGATGTTCAAAGTGATTTTTTATATAATTGGATTACTAGCTTCATATTTGTTACTAGTTTCTATTTGTTGTGCTTGTTTGCTTCGTATTTTTTTGTCTTCCACTGTTTTTCTGGCTATTGTGATTTTAATTGAGCAGCTTATCTGCTGTTTTCTCTATTAGCATATTATATTTCTTTTATTACTTTTTTTTTAATTATACTTTAAGTTCTGGGTTACATGCGCAGAATGTACAATTTTGTGACATAGGTATACACGTGCCATGGTGGTTTGATGCACCCATCAACCCATCACCTATATTAGATATTTCTCCTAATGTTATCTCTCCCCTAGCCCCCCACACCCCAGAGACCCCAGTGTGTGATGTTCCCCACCCTGTGTCCATGTGTTCTAATTGTTCAACTCCCACTTAGGAGTGAGAACATGCGGTGTTTGGTTTTCTGATCTAGTGATAGTTTGCTGAGAATGATGGTTTCCAGCTTCATCCATGTCCCTGCAAAGGGCGTGAACTCATCCTTTTTCATGGCTGCATAGTATTCCATGGTGTGTATGTGCCACATTTTCTTAATCCAGTCTATCATTGATGGACATTTGTGTTGGTTCTAAGTCTTTGCTATTGTGAATAGTGCCACAGTAAACATATGTGTGCATGTGTCTTTATCGTAGAATGATTTATAATCCTTTGGGAATATGCCCAGTGATGGGATTGCTGGGTCAAATGGTATTTCTACTTTAGATCCTTGGAGGAATCACCACACTATCTTCCACAATGGTTGAACTAATTTACACTCCCCCCAGCCGCGTAAAAGCGTTCCTATTTTTCCACAGCCTCTCCAGCATCTGTTGTTTCCTGACTTTTTAATGATCATCATTCTAACTGGCATGAGATGGTATCTCATTGTGGTATTGATTTACATTTCTCTAATGACCAGTGATGAGCATTTATTCATATGTCTCATTGGCTGCATAAATGTCTTCTTTTGAGAAGTGTCTGTTCATATACTTTGCCCACTTTCTTTTGGGGTTGTTTGCTTTTTTCTTGTAAGTTTGTTTAAGTTCTTTGTAGATTCTGGATATTCGGCCTTTGTCAGATGGATAGATAGCAAAATTTTTCTCACATTCTTTAGGTTGCCTGTTCACTCTGATGATAGTTTCTTTTGCTGTGCAGGAGCTCTTTAGTTTAATTAGATCCCATTTGTCAATTTTGGCTTTTGATGCCATTGCTTTTGGTGTTTTAGACATGAAGTCTTTGCCCATGCCTATGTCCTAAATGGTATTTCCTAGGTTTTCTTCTAGGATTTTTATGGTCCTAGGTCTTACGTTTAAGTCTTTAATCCATCTTGAGTTGATTTTTGTATGAGGTGTAAGGAAGGGGTCCAGTTTCAGTTTTCTGCATATGGCTAGCCAGTTTTCCCAACACCATTTATGAAATAGGGAATCTTTCCCCCATTGCTTCTGTGTGTAAGGTTTGTCAAAGATCAGATGGTGGTAGATGTGTGGTGTTATTTCTGAGGCCTCTGTTCTGTTCCATTGGTCTATATATCTGATTTGATACCAGTACCATGCTGTTTTGGTCGCTGTAACCTTGTAGTGTAGTTTGAAGTCAGGGAGCATGATGCCTCCAACTTTGTTCTTCTGGCCCAGGATTGTCTTGGCTATGCGAGCTCTTTTTTGGTTCCATATGAAGTTTAAAGTACTTTTTTCCTGTTCTGTGAAGAAAGTCATTGGTAGCTTGATGGAAATAACATTGAGTCTATAAATTACTTTAGGCAGTATGGCCATTTTCATGATATTGATTCTTCCTATCCATGAGCATGGAATGTTTTTCCATTTGTTTAAGTCCTCTCCTATTTCCTTGAGCAGTGGTTTGTAGTTCTCCTTGAAGAGGTCTTTCACATCCTTTGTAAGTTGTATTACTAAGTATTTTATTCACTTAGTAGCAGTTGTGAATGGGAGTTCACTCATGATTTGACTGTCATTGTTGTATAGGAATGCTTGTGATTTTTGCACATTGATTTTGTATCCTGAGACTTTGCTGAAGTTGCTTATCAGCTTAAGGAGATTTGGGGCTGAGATGATGGGGTTTTCTAAATGTACGATCGTGTCATCTGCAAACAGAGACAATTTGACTTCCTCTTTTCCCTATTTGGATACCCTTTATTTCTTTCTCTTGCCTGATTGCCCTGGTCGGAACTTCCAATACTGTGTTGAATAGGAGTGGTGAGAGAGGGCGTTCTTGTGTTGTGCCGGTTTTCAAAGGGAATGCTTCCAGTTTTTGCCCATTCAGTATGATATTGGCGGTGGGTCTGTCATAAATAGCTCTTATTATTTTGAGATACGTTCCATCGATACCTAGTTTATTGACAGTTTTTAGCATGAAACGCTGTTGAATTTTGTTGAAGGCCTTTTCTGCATCTATTGAGATACTCATGTGGTTTTTGTTGTTGATTTTGTTTATGTGATGGATTACGTTTATTGATTTTTGTGTATGTTGAATCAGCCTTGCATCCCAGGGATGAAGCTGGTTTAATTGTGGTGGATAAGCTTTTTGATGCGCTGTTGGATTCGGTTTGCCAGTATTTTATTGAGGATTTTTGTGTCGATGTTCATCAGGGATATTGGCCTAAAATTCTCTTTTTGTTGTGTTTCTCCCAGGCTTTGGTATCAGGATGATGCCGGCCTCATAAAATGAGTTCAGGAGGATTCCCTCTTTTTCTATTGATTGAAACAGTTTCAGAAGGAATGGTACCAATTCCTCTTTGTACCTCTGGTAGAATTTGGCTGTGAAACCATCTAGTCCTGGACTTTTTGATTGGTATGCTATTAATTATTGCCTCAATTTCAGAACCTGTTACTGGTCTATTCAGAGATTCACCTTCTTCCTGGTTTAGTCTTGGGAGGGTGTATGTGTCCAGGAATTTATCCATTTCTTTTCGACTTTCTAGTTTATTTGTGTAGAGGGGATTATAGTATTCTCTGATGGTAGTTTGTATTTCTGTGGGATTGGTGGCGATATCCCCTTTACCATTTTTTATTGCATCTATTTGATTCTTCTGTCTTTTCTTCATTAGTCTTGCTAACGGTCTATCAATTTTGTTGAAAAATCAGCTCCTGGATTCACTGATTTTTTTTTTTTGAAGGGTTTTTTGTGTCTCTTATCTCCTTCAGTTCTGCTCTGATCTTAATTATTTCTTGTCTTCTGCTAGCTTTTGAATTTATTTGCTCTTGATTCTGTAGTTCTTTTAATTGTGATGTTACGGTGTCGATTTTAGATCTTTCCTGCTTTCTCTTGTGGGCATTTAGTGCTATAAATTTCCCTCTATACACTGCATTAAATGTGTCCCAGAGATTCTGGTACATTGGGGCTTTGTTCTCATTGGTTTCAAAGAACATCTTTATTTCTGCCTTTATTTTGTTGTTTACCCAGTAGTCATTCAGGATCAGGTTGTTCAGTTTCCATGTAGTTGTGTGGTTTTGAGTGAGTTTCTTCATCCTGAGTTCTAATTTGATTGTACTGTGGTCTGAGAGACAGTTTGTTGTGATTTCTGTTCTTTTACATTTGTTGAGGAGTGTTTTAATTATGTTGTCATTTTAGAATAAGTGCGATGTGGTGCTGAGAAGAATGTATATTCTGTTGATTTGGGGTGGAGAGTTCTGTAGATGTCTATTAGGTCCACTTGGGCCAAAGCTGAGTTCGAGTCCTGGATATCCTTGTTAATTTTCTGTCTCGTTGATCTGTTTATTACTGACAGTGGGGTGTTAAAGTCTCTATTATTGTGTGGGAATCTAAGTCTCTTTGTATGTCTCTAAGAACTTGCTTTATGAATCTGGGTGCTCCTGTATTGGGTGCATATATATTTAGGATAGTTAGCTCTTCTTGTTGAATTGATTCCTTTATCATTATGTGATGGCTTTCTTTTTCTCTTTGATCTTTGTTGGCTGTTTTATCAGAGACCAGGATTGCAACCCCTGCTTTTTTTTTTTTTTGCTTTCCATTTGCTTGGTAGATCTTCCCCCATCCCTTTATTTTGAGCCTATATGTGTCTTTGCATGTGAGGCAGGTCTCCTGAATACAGCAATCCGATGTGTCTTGACTCTTTATCCATTTTGCCAGTCTGTGTCTTTTAATTGGGGCATTTAGCTGATTTACATTTAAGGTTAATATTGTTTTGTGTGAATTTGATTCTGTCATTATGATGCTTGCTGGTTATTTCGCCCATTAATTGATGCAGTTTCTTCATAGCGTCAATGGTCTTTACAATTTGGCATGTTTTTGCAGTGCCTGGTACTGGTTGTTCCTTTCCATGTTTAGTGCTTCCTTCAGGAGCTCCTGTAAGGCAGTCCTGGTGGTGACAGAATCTCTCAGCATTTGCTTGTCTATAAAGGATTTTATTTCTCCTTCACTTATGAAGCTTAGTTTGGCTGGATATGAGATTCTGGGTTGAAAATTCTTTCCTTTAAGAATGTTGAATATTGGCCCCCACTCTCTTGTGGCTTGTAGGGTTTCTGCTGAGAGATCTGCTGTTAGTCTGATGGGCTTCCCTTTGTGGGTAACCCAACCTTTCTCTCTCACTGCTCTTAACATTTTTTCCTTCATTTCAACCTTGGTGAATCTGACAATTATGTGTCTTGGGGTTGCTCTTCTCGAGGAGTATCTTTGTGGTGTTCTCTGTATTTCTTGAATTTGAATGTTGACCTACCTTGTTAGGTTGAGGAAGTTCTCCTGGATAATATCCTGAAGAGTGTTTTCTAACTTGGTTCCATTCTCCCTGTCACTTTCAGGTACACCAATCAAACGTAGATTTGGTCTTCTCACATAGTCTCATATTTCTTGAAGGCTTTGTCTGTTTCTTTTTACTCTGTTTTCTCGACTCTTGTCTGCTCACTTTATGTCATTAATTTATCTTCAATCACTGATAACCCTTTCTTCCACTTGATCGAATCAGTTGTTGAAGCTTGTGTATGCTTCATAAAGTTTTCATACTATGGTTTTCAGCTCCATTAGGTCATTTAAGGTCTTCTCTACACTGATTATTCTAGTTAGCCATTTGTCTAACCTTTTTTCAAGGTTTTTAGATTCCTTGAGATGGGTTTGAACACACTCCTTTAGCTCGGAGAAGTTTGTTATTACCGACCTTCTGAATCCTGCTTCTGTCAACACGTCAAACTCATTCTCCGTCCAATTTTGTTCCCTCGCTGGCGAGGAGTTGTGTTCCTTTGGAGAAGAAGAGGCGTTCTGGTTTTTGGAATTTTCAACCTTTCTGCTCTGGTTTCTCCCTGTCTTTGTGGTTTTGTCTTCCTTTGGTCTTTGATGTTGGTGACCTTTGGATGAGTTTTTGGTGTGGATGTGCTTTTTGTTGATGTTGATGCTGTTCCTGTTTGTTAGTTTTCCTTATAACAGACCAGCCCCTCAGCTCTAGGTCTGTTGGAGTTTGCTGGAGGTCCACTCCAGACCCTGTTTGCCTGGGTATCACCAGCAGAGGCTGCAGAACAGCAAATATTGCTGCCTGATCCTTCCTCTGGAAGCTTCGTCCCAGAGGGGCACCTGCCTGTATGAGGTGTCAGTCGGCCCCTACTGGGCGGTGTCTCCCAGTCAGGATACCCGGGTGTCAGGGACCCACTTGAGGAGGCAGTCTGTTTATTCTTGGAGCTTGAACGCCGTGCTGGGAGAACCACTACTCTCTTAAGAGCTGTCAGGCAGAGAGATGTAAGTCTAGAGAAACTGTCTGCTGCCTTTTGTTCACATGTCCTGCCCCCAGAGGTGGAGTCTAGAGAGGCAGTAGGTTTTGCTGAGCTGCGGTGGGCTCCATCCAGTTTGAGCTTCTCTGCTGTTTTGTTTACATTGTGAGCGTAGAACCGCCTACTCAAACCTCAGCAATGGCGGACGCCCCTCCCCCCACCAAACTTCAGAGTCTCAGGTGGATCTCAAGGCTCTGTGGGCCTGGGACCTGCAGAGCCAGGCATGGGAGGGAATCTCCTGGTCTGCCAGCTGCAAAGACTATGGGAAAAGCTCAGTTTTTGAACAGGAGTGTATCGCTCCTCCAGGTACAGTCACTCATGGCTTCCCTGGGTTAGGAAAGAGAAATCCCCTGACCCCTTTGCTTCCTGGGTGAGGCGATGCCCCGCCCTGCTTTGGCTTGCCCTCTGTATGCTGCACCCACTGTCCAACTAGTCTCAGTGAGATGAACCAGGTAACTCAGTTGGAAATGCAGAAATCACCCATCTTCTGCGTCGATCTCACTGGGAGCTGTCGACTGGAGCTGTTCCTATTGGCCACCTTGGAAGTGACCCCTTGGTCCAAAATTTAAAGTGAATTAATTATTGATCACCTGTTTTTATCCCAGTGGGATTGGGATACACATGTTTTAAGGAACATGTTCACTGGAAAGTTTGGACAAATCTGTAAGTGGGACATCCAGAGCAAGAATGTCCCCTTTTATCTTTATTTTCCCTGAAAAAAGTAAAGGTGATATATATTAATATTTTCCCTACTGTATGTATATAGCCTCTTAACCAAGTGTTAATCTGTGTTTTTAAAGGTAATGTTTTAAGGGTGAATTGGCACAATGGGGAGACTGCCTCTGACTTCAACCCCAGGTTTTGATTATAGCCCACACTGCTACCTTTGAAAAGCCCTAAGTGCCTCTCTTCCTGATGTGTGTGTGCAGTTGGACTGTTGGGTAACTTTTGATAACACTGAATCAAGTTGGGGAAGAAAACTTGTGTCCAGGGCTGATGTGATGCAGGTTTGCATCGTGGAACTGAGCATGAGCATGGGGCAGAGTAGAGAGGAGGAGTTTGTGACTCAGTCAGCTTTCTTTTTTTTCTTTTTTTCTTTTTTTTTTTTTTTGTGGAAACAAAGTCTCACTCTGTCATCCAGGCTGGAGTGCAGTGGCATAAATCTGGGCTCACTGCAACCTCCGTCTCCTGGATTCAAGTGATTCTCCTGTCTCAGCCTCCCGAGTAGCTGGAATTACAGGCATGTGCCACCACACCTGGCTAATTTTTGTATTTTTGGTAGAGACAGGGTTTTACCATGTTGGCCAGGTTGGTCTCAAACTCCTAACCTCAGGTGATCTGCCTGCCTCGGCCTCCCAAAGTGCTGGGATTACAGGTGTGAGCCATCACCTTCATAGCAAGGTTCAGATCTTTGGCTTATGAAGTTGCTCATGAAGAATTTGGTGGTGAGTTAGAGAAACGGGTACTGGTCTCTGTGTCTACAGAATGCATGCCTGAGACTAAGAAAACACTTGGCTCCTTTTGCCTTACATTTAGTAGTCATGTATTACATGCCTGATGAATATATGAATCTGATGCCTTTACATATTTAAAGAAGGAACTGCCCCCAATTTCCTGGAAAATCCATAGTGTTGAACTGTTGATGCGGCTAGAAAGTAACCTGGGTTGTTTTCCAGTGCTCTTCAAACTACTGAAAATTTTGCTGTGCAATATTTAAAACTGTTAGTGCTATTAGTAAAATTCATAGTATGTACTAATATATATATAACATACATTAGTATAATCTATATTATATATAGATTAGTGTAATCCCTCTTCCATCATCTGCATTTTATGACTTTTTGTTTCTAAGTTGGCCTTAATTGTATTCTTCCATGTCAGGAAATGTTAAATTGGCTGTCACATCAGGCTAATTGTATAGGGAGGCAAGATGTTGGGCAGTAAACAAGATAATTCCTGAGTTTAAATTGGAAACGTTGATGATTGCATTAACTTTCAGTCCAGCAAAAATTCTTAAATTGATGCTTTAGGGTGCTGGATGGTAATTCGGGTGTGTTAGAAAATTACAGGGAATCACAGGAATGTGAAATCATTAAGAAAACCACAGTTGTATTTACCACCTGCCAGGTGGCAAGGCCAGAGGGAGAACTGAGGTGTTGAATAAGACTGAATGGGCCACTTGGCTGTGTTATGAAGGAGTTACTGTATCTCCCTGGGTTAGAAATAACAGACCCAGGGGTGCATGCAGACCAAGGGCAAACCTCAAAGAGTAAATATACTTTAATTTCTTCAGGGAGAAAGTGAAGTCCTACCATGATTGGTTGAAAATATTTTTATCTGGACTAAGCTCTTGGCTCTGCCATCACACATCACTAGGGAGAGGAGCACTGTCCATTAAGGTGCCCTCACCTGGGTGCATTTGCTGGTGGCATCACTTCCCCCAGACTCTCTGGGAGCAGAATCAGCTTGCCACAGGAGGTGATTTCCCATAAAATCCCCATACTTAGGGATTACTTTGCCAGTGAATGCTGGCTTTGGTGTTCTCTCTGAGCTCCTCTTTAAGAGCCCTGGCATAATTGTGTCTCTGTTTTGGCAAATGACACTATCTTGCCTTTGGTTTGGTACACTTACGAAAATTAATTTGGAATGAAATGTAATTGAAGGCCATTTACATCTGATGGCCAGATCTATTAGAACAGAGCAGTGTTGTGGATTGGGAAATGGAAAGCATTTGAGATAGTGTCTGGGAAATACATTCAATGCATAGAATGTCCCTGCCTTGTCTAATAGCCTAATTTAAATTACTTTTTTGCTTTGCTGTTGCATTAGGTTGTTCCAGGTAAACTGTAGTTCAAGAGGAAGAAAACTGATGGTAAATAGTTAGGTATCCTGATACATCTATTATCATTTGTATAAGAATTGGAAAACACTTTAATGAAATTTGTAGTTTTTGATTCCTCTGATGAAAAAAGAGGACTATAATTCACCTTTTGAATTTATTGGTTCATTTAGCCTGTAGGGATTTAATTTCATCTAAAGTGGTCTTAAAATATTTTATTCTAAGCAGACAACATCCTTGGTGTTTTTATTTCTGCCTTTCTACAGTTTCAGTTCTTTATCTTTAAAAACAAATTTGAGATATAATTTACATAACATAAAATTCACCATTTTAAGTATACTCAGTGATTTAAGTATACTAATCACTGAATTATAAAGTGATTGTAATATATACAATTCAGTGGATAGTATACTCGCAGTGTTGTGCAACCATTACCACCATCTAATTGCAGAATATTCCTGTCATCCCAAAGGGAAACCTAAACAGTTTATTTTCTTTGTTTATTATTATTGTTTTTTTAGATGGAGTTTCATTCTTGTTGCCCAGGCTGGAGTGCAATGGTGCGATCTTGGTTCACTGCAACCTCCACCTCCCAAGTTCAAGTGATTCTCCTGCCTCAGCCTCCCAAGTAGCTGGGATTACAGGCATGTGCCACCATGCCCAGCTAAGTTTGTATTTTTAGTAGAGATGGGGTTTCACCATGTTGGCCAGGCTGGTTTCAAACTCCTGACCTCAGGTGATCCACCCGCCTCAGCCTCCCAAAATGCTGGGATTACAGGTGAGAGCCACTGCGCCCAGCAGACCTGAACATTTTGACAGTCACTCCCCATTCTTCCTTCCCCCACCCCTGATAACAACTAATCTACCTAATATGCCTATAGATTTGCGAGTTTTGGACTTCTCAAATAAATGAAATCATACAATATGTGGCATTTTGTGGCTGACTTCCTTGAGTTACCATGATATTTTTAAGGGTTATCCATGTTGTAGCATGTGTCAATACTTGAATTCCTTTCATTGGTCTTCCAGTGGCTAAGGAGGGAAAACTGAGCACAAGAAGAGGGCGCTTTGAGCACAGAGAAAGCTGGACCCAAAATCTACCAACAAGAGCAGAACCTAAATCTTGATGGAGAGTGGCTGATTCTAGGCACAGCAGGTGGCAGAAGCCTAATAGTTGTGCAGGTGATTTTATAATGTTAAAAGCATGGAGTGACCACGGTTGGATCTGACCTTGGGAACTGAATCTTTTCCTCCATGTGAGAGCTGTTGTCAGCTCACCAGGGGTATAAATGTACCTGGCACAGGGCAGCTTTCCATTCTGCAATAGTGCATGATATCCTTTTCCTGAGATGCGTTCAGGGTTAAAGAAGATAGTTCACCTACACGTTAGATTTCTCATGGAGATGAAAAGTCCAAGTTTTGAAAAGCAGAAGGAGTTCTAAAAAGAAGTGAAAAACAGCCATGGGGAGAATGATGAAATGAGTTTCTGAGAAAGACTGTGAAGAGTGGGTCAAAGCGGCAGCTGATGGACTGCCCGAACCTAGGCCAACAAAAGACCTGGGGCAAGAATTGATGTTGACGGTGGCAGAGGCGGTGGACCTGGTGGGCAGCACAGAGGAAAAGGAAAAGGCCTTTGGCTTGCTGAGAA
Organism: Macaca mulatta; assembly: GCF_049350105.2. Taxonomy (NCBI): domain Eukaryota; kingdom Metazoa; phylum Chordata; class Mammalia; order Primates; family Cercopithecidae; genus Macaca; species Macaca mulatta. Next base: position 108,940,900 of record NC_133420.1, on the reverse strand, counting down.
AGCTCTTCCAGAGACTGAACAAGAGCATGGTTTGTTGGAGAATGGAGAGGTCCACAGTCCATGTCCTGTGCCAAGGATTAGTATTTCATTTCAAGAAGCAATTTGGTAGTCATAGACTGAATATTATTATTTTACACAAATTCATTACCTCTTTCCCCTCATGGGTATCTTAGCATTGAATTTCCTGACTTTATGATGAATAAACTTTGTTTTAGTGTTTATTAATGGCCTGTTTACTTTCCCCTGGGTGAAGTTTGGCTAGTAATAAGATTCTGTGTCTCTGCCGTAGTGAGGCATTGCTGTAGTAAGCCAGATCTAAGAAAAATGAATTTTGTTCCTTTGGGGAAGCATAATTACCTTTAAAAAGTTTAAAGTGTGGTTTTCAACTTAGTAAAATCCTATTATAAAGAAAAACGTATATAGCAAAAATTTTGCTTGTAGGTAATACGATCCTAGTAAAATAGAATTTAGATTGTCCCTTATAGTTTGTTGTAATAACATTTTGTAATAGCAGTTTTTTTGCAATGTAATTGATGCCCAGTAAGTGGCACATATTTAATATGTAGAATTTGATGTTTTGTCACTTATATGCGTCTGTGAAATCATCACCACCATGAAGGTAAAGAATATATTCATCAAACCTGAAGGTTGCCTGTGCTTCTTTGTTATCCTCCCTCCCACCTATCTCCCCCTCCGAACACTGATCTGATTCCTGTCACTGCAGACTAATTTGTATTTAAGTTTTACACCTAAGGGACCATACAGTATGTCCACTTTGGCCTGCCTTTTTCCACTCAGTCAAGTTATTTTTAGATTCATTTATGTTATTGCATGTCAATAGTTTGCTCCTTTTTGCTGAGACATATTTTGTTGTATGAATGTACTACATTTTCTTTATCCATTCATCTACTGATGCAGACTTGGATTGTTTCCAGCTTTAGGCTACAACAAATAAAGCTGCTGTAAACATTCATGCATAGGTCATTGATAGATATGTGCCTTTTTTTCCTCGGAGTAAATCCAAGGACTGGAATGGCTGGAACACATGGTAGGGGTATGTTTTACTTTTTAAGAAACTGCCAAGCTGTTTTCCAAAGTGATTTTTAATATTGTACACTGTATGAGAGTTCCATATCCTTGCTAGCACTTGGTATAGTCTTTTAAAAAAAAAATTTTGCCATTTTAAATGGGTGTGAAGTATCTAATTGTGGTTTTAATTTGCCTAATGACTGATGTTGAGTAATTTCTCATGTGCTTTGCCATCTGTATAACTTTTTTGATTAAGTGTGAAACCTTTTACTGATTTTTTTCCTTTGGATTACTTGATTTCTTATTTTTTTCCATATTAATATTTTCTGGGTACCTGTCTATATGTATGCTTTGCAAGTATTTTCTCCTTGTCTGTGGTTTGTCTTTTTATTCTTCTTTCAGTGTCTTTTGACAAGCTGCTTTTAATTTTGATGAAATCCAATTTTGGTGTTAATTTGATGGATAGCAGAGTATGATGGGCTGGTGGTTGTAGCTGATTTTAATAGTATGGGAAGTTGAATGATTTTTGAGGGTGAGGAGACAGGGTTGATTCATGAGGATTCTGTGGGTGGGGGTGCTTTATATAATTATGGGTGTTGATTGGTGGTAGTTGCTGGTTGAGCATTGTTTATTGGTGTTTATGTTGTGATTGAAATTACTCAGGGTAACAGGTTAGATAATTAAGAGTAAAGTAAAAAAAGGGTGGAATAAAAAAAGAGGACATAAAATTTAATTAGGCCTTTTTGAGTAGTTACATTAGTGGAGGCTGTGATCTGGGTTTGTGAAATTGTTTTTGGTATAGACTTTTCTAGTCATATTAGGTCTAATAGAAGTGATACCAGGTTTTAGCTTGTGGATAGACTTGAGTGAGGGGTTGTACAGTGTATTGTAATTGCGTAAAAGCCCAGTCTATTAGAGAAGTTGAACACTTGTAATGGGTATTTTATCTTAAGATTATTAGTTATAAAAATGAGTTCTGTATTTTTAAATACAGGTGTCTGGTACCTGTTTCCCTCTAAGTACAATGTCAGTGGTATTTCACACTTAATATGTTGTTTTCATTGTTACTTAGTTTCTAATACTTTCTAATTTCTCTTTTGATTTTTTTCTTACGTGTTACTTAGAAGTGGTTTTTCTTGTTGTTTTTGTTTGTGTTATTTTTAGTTTGCAGATATTTGGAGATTTTTCTAGATATCTTTCTGTTACTTATTTCTAATTCCATTGTAGTCTGAGACCATATTTTATATGACTCTTCTAAAATTTATTGAGACTGGTTTTATAGCCCAGAATATAGTTTATCTTGATAAATGCTTCATGTGCACTTGAAAATAACGTTTTTCATTCTTGTTGGGAAAGCAGCCTATGTCAGTTTGGTGAAGTGGTTAACAGGGTTGTTAAAGTGCTCTATATCTTTGATGCATTTCTCTCTACTTGGTCTATTGTTTTTCTTTCTACTTGACCTATTAAGTATTGAGAAAGGGGTATTAAAATCTGAGTATGATTGTAAACTTGTCTGTTTCTCTCTGCAGTTCTATCGTTGTTTGCTTGTCATATTTTGAAGCTTTGTTATTGGATACATAAACATTTAGGATTGTTACGTCCTTTTGATAAGTTAACCAGTTTATCATTATGAAATGATTGTTTTTATTTCTGGTAATATTATTTGCCTTAAAATCTACTGTGTTATTAATATGAGATGACTTCAGAAATTTTGTGGAAATATTGGTTAAAAGATAAAAAGTATTAACTTTATTTCCCAACATAAGCCCCATCAAGTTTGAAACACTTTTGTAAGCAATGATACTAGCCACGTAGTCCATCTCTAAAGAACTGAGGGTCCTGGTGATTTAACCATGTCAAGGCAGTCTTTTTTACATTATTAACTGTAGAAAAATGGGTGCCTTTTAAATATTTTTTTAAGATTAGAAAACAGAAATAAGTCAGAAGAAGCCAAATCAGGACCATAAGGTGGATGCCTAATAATTTTCTGTAAAAATTCTCACAGAATTATCCTTTTTTTGATGAGAGGGAACAAGTAGGAACATTGTTGTGGTGAAGCTTTCCCAGGCATTTTGCTGTTAAACTTTTGACTAACTTTCTCAAACCACTCTCATAATAAGCAGGCGTTGGTGTTCTTTGGCCCTTCAGAAAGTCAGTGAGCAAAATGCCTTCAGTGTCCCCAAAACCTTTTGTCATGACCTTTGCTCTTGACCCCTTCTGCTGCATTTGCTTTGACTTCCACCTGTTGGTAGCCATTGCTTTGATTGTGCTTTTTTTTCAGGATTGTACTGGTAAAGCCATGTTTCATTTCTTGTTATTCAAATAAATGCTTCAGGCTCTTGATCCTACTTGTTTAAAATTTCCACGGAAAGCTCCACTCTTGACTGTAGCTGACCTGGGCACCCACTGAGTGAAAAGTTTGCTAAACTTTAATTTTTCAGTCAGAATTATGTAAGTTGAACCAATCGAGATTTCTGTGGTGGTGACTGTTTCTACTGTTAATTGTCAGTGCTTTTCAATTAGGGCAAGATTAATTTTTTCCCACAGATTGATGTGGATGGTCTGCTGTCATGGGCCTTATCTTCAGCATCATTTCATCCCTTCTTAAAATGAGATATATCCACTTATAAACTGCTGATTTCTTTGGGGCATTGTCCTCATAAACTTTTCATAAAGCATCAGTGATTTCACCATTCTTCCATGCAAGTTTCACTATAAACTTGGCCTTTGTTCTTGCTTCAATTTTAGCAGAATTCATGTTGCTCTGATAGTGGAATTTTTCAAACCAGTATCTTATTCTTCTTAGTGCCTCAAACTAGATCCTGTTCAGATATGTTATAACAAGTCTGTATGAGTTTATTTTTGGTACAAACATTTTTGAAATCCATGCATAGTTTTTTCATAATACACATTTTCCATGCACTCCATGCACCCAGGCTGGAGTGCAATGGCGTGATCTTGGCTCACCGCAATCTCTGCCTCCCAGGTTCAAGTGATTCTCTTGCCTCAGCCTCCCAAGTAGCTGGGATTACAGGTACCCGCCACCACACCTGGCTAACTTTTTGTATTTTTTTAGTAGAGATGGGGTTTCACAATATTGACCGGGCTGGCCTCACACTCCTGACCTCAAGTGATCCGCCTGCCTCGGCCTCCCAAAGTTCTGGGATTACAGGTGTGAGTTTCCGTGCCTGGCCTTCCATGCACTTTTTGAAGACCTCTTGTATATATCCACTATAATTTTCTTCTGATTAGTGTTAGCATGGTGTATCTTTTCCCATGCTTTTATTTTTAAGCCATTTTAATTTTCATATTGAAAGTGTGTTTTGTAAGCAGTAAATAGTTGTGTCTTTCCATGTAAAGTGTCTTTTTCTCTCTGGCTGCTTTTAGGATTTTCTCTCTGTTACTGGTTTTCAGCAGGATGATTATGAACTGCCTCTTGTGATTTTCTTTGTTTCTTCTGCTTGATGTTTGTTGAGGGTCTTAGATTGGTAGTGTTATAACTTTCATTTGATTTGGAAGATTTTCAGATATTGTTTCTTCAAATATTTTTCATTTTACATTCCTGCCTTTCTCTCTTCTCCTTCTAGTACTCAAATTCCAAGTATATTAGATAACTTGATTTTGTTCCACACTGAGACTGCTCTTTTTTTTTAATCTTTTTTTCCCGTTATGCTTAATTTTTGATAATTTCTATTTCTGTGTCATCAGGTTCACATATGTTTTCTTTTCAGTCTCATCTGCTCTTATTTCCATCTGTTGTATCTTTCATTTTAGATACTGTATTTTTAATTGCCAGAAGTTCATTTGGGACTTTAAAAATATGTTCCTTTCTCTTTTCATCATGTTTATGTTTTCCTCTACATTCTTGAAGTGGTGGAACTTAATTAGTACTGCTTTTTAAAAAAACATCCTTGTCTTCTGAGTCTAAATTTATTGAGTTTTCTTGGAGTTATGGGTCACCTTTTCCTGTTTCTTTATTTGCCTGATAGTTTTAGATAAGATGCCAGACATTGTGAATCTTACATTGTTGATTGCTGGATATTTTGGATTCCTTTGAAAAGTGGTGGACTTTTTTCTGTCGTGCAGCTCATTTACTTGGGATCACCTCAGTAATTTTTAGTCTTGCTTTTAGGCTTTGTTAGGGTAAGTTTAGAGCAGCCTCTCTTCTATAGTTACTTAAACTTCACTATTACGTTGATACCCCTATGAAAACTCACTGCTTCCTTCTTTGTGGTGCACATGAACCTGTGTGAACCTTTGGAATTGTTCAGACTGCGTTTTCCTGTGTTTCTTTCTCAAGTCCCCTGGAGATTCACCCCACTCACGTGTAGATCGTTATTATTGAGCTTCACGTTCGAGGGCACCCTTCTGCACATCTCAAGAGCTTTCTCTCTGTTCAGCTCTCTCCTTTCCAGCATTCTGTCATGCACATTTTAGGCTTCTAAGCCTTTCTCAATTCTGATCTCTGTTTTTTCAACCCAGTTTAGAGCACTGGGTTCTTTTTGGGGTCCTCCTTGCCGTGTTGTTGTGTGGAAACTGAAGCCGCGTGGTTACGTGGAGACAGTCCTAGGATTTACCTTGTGTATGCCTGTGCTCCCTGTTGTCCAATGTGTTAAAACAATTGTATATTTTATTTGATTTCCTGGGCTTTTTCCCTCATTTTATAAGTGAATGAGTATAAATTCAAAGTCTGGTAATATCCATTAGGTTCTTTCCCCCCATTTTATAAGTGAATGAGTATAAATTCAAGTCTGGTAATATCCATTAGGTTCTAAAAGCATCTACTTTTGTTATTTTAATTTTAAATATAAAAGTGTTGCCAGACATTACTTTTAAAGGGAAGAGTAAATGGTTAGAATTTGAACTGTTCTGTTTGTTGGAATCCAAACTATGTGTTTCAAATAATGAAATGTATTAAGGATATGTCATACAGGGAGTGATCTCATATATCATTTATGAAATGGTTGCTTGTGCAGAGTGATTTCCAGGCCCCCTGTGCTCGTTAGTATTTTGTTTAAAAGATAGCCATGAAAAATACAGGAAAGGATGTAAACTCTTAAGTGTCTGATTTTTCTGTTTATTCTAGTGCTAGTGAATAGATCATTTTTTTACAGTTAAAATGATATTTTAGATTATTTGTGGTCTTAATTTAGCTAGTTTTTTGCATCTTTTATAAATGATATTTTGTATTGACTATATTTTCTTATTTTCTGTATTCTCGATGATCCGGCATTTGGAGCTTTGCTAATCCTGAAGACTCTGCCCTCTCTGGGCTAGCTAATTCCTAGAGTTAACAAGTGACTCCCTGCAGTGCGCCTTTCCTATGCAAACCAATCAGTCCAGAGCACACACCCACCAACCACTCCTTTAACTCTCAGAGATTGACCTGGGATCTCTCTTCTGTAATATCACTCCAGGGCCGGGGTAACAGGGCAACTAAGGACAATCCCTACATACCATAGTGCACTGAAAATATTCAAATTAACTAGTTCTAATACTGCGGACCTCGCTTTGCCTGTTTCTTTCTGAAAAAACTACAATAAAGGCCCTGATCCATGCCTTCCCCTCTCTCCCTCTGCCTCCTGACCCGTTCTGGTGTCATGACCAGCCAATATCAGTCCTTTTGTCAATTTCTTACTTTCTGAGGTGGCTGGAAGAGAAGGAAATAAAGATAGTAGAAAAAATACAATACAAAAATAAAATACAATAAAAGAAAGATGAGCAGGGTGATTCCAGTGAGCATAGAATTAAAGCTTCCTTACCCCTAGTAACAAAACTAAAGCTGTACCCGTTCTCTTGGTTAAAGAAAATTATATGAATAAAAAAGAAAATAAATGGTATTGAGTGAAAAGGCAAGGAATCCATTTATCATCTACTGTCATCCTGTTTTCAGAGGATAGAGGTGACATAGCAGGTCCAACTTAGCCTCCACGATTTGGATTTTACAATCCAAGGGGCTGAGGCATGGGTGGAACATGCAGGATTCCTAGAATTGTGGTGCCACCTTTTTGGGGGGCCTGAATCTTGACATCCTAAGTTTCAAAAATTTTGCTGTAGAAAAACTGATTAGCATATAGATTTGCAGCAGTTGTTTGGCAAGGAGACTCTTCTGATTTTTTTTTATACTTTACTTTGAATAATGGTAAAATATCAAATATTGTGCAAGGTAGGAAGAGAAAAACTCAATGATTTTTAGCAATTAAAGAGATAAAAATAATTGAAGGAATAAAACAGTGAGTGAACGAAATATACTGTGCTACAATGTTTTGATAAAAATATTCAAAACTGACTTATGTTATTTCCTCAAAAACATACTTTCATGCAGATTGAAATTTGCAAATGATAGTTTAGAAAATTTATCTACAGAACTATTTCTATAAAATCCTGACTTGCAATGGCAGTCTGTTTTTATTTAAAGATTTATTTTTGTTTTATGGAGATTTAGAATATCACACATTTACTACTTATAAATTTCACATTATTTCTGAGTATGAAGGATGAACTAAAACATATAAAAATAAAAGTTATATGTGGAAAATAAGATAAAACAGTTGATTGCAAACTAATGATTCTTTGGATTAGAATACACCAGAAGAAAAGAAAATATTTTATCATAGACTGAAAGTTGGGATATGTAAATGAAGCAAGAGACTTTGGAATGACAGGACAATGTGAGTAGAACAGAAAAACTTTACAAGGTAAATTAATTATTTTAGGGAGAAATGCGTTCTCTTTAATGCGTGAAGAATCACCTGGAAGCTTACTAAATATTGAACTCTGGGGCCCTCTCCCTGCGTGATTCTGATGGAGATGTTTATACACCACACCTTTCAAATGGGCCACACCTTTGAAGAACAGTGATATTGAAGCTTATATGCACAATAAAATGCTCGTTTCTTTCTTTATCTCCTTTTCAATGAATTGTCTTAGTACTAAGTATTATACTAGTATCAGTTTGGAGTACCTCTGAGTTGGGAAAAGGGAAAAATCATGAAAGAATTGAGGAGTTTGTCAAGGGTTGCAAACTGCTAGTTTTGGGGTTGAAATCAGTCTGCAAATGTATTTTGTTTTGCATAGCTGGTGGTCCCCCCTCCTCCATTGCATTTGCTTGGCCACAGTCCATACTACTCCCTGCTACCCTACACTGCACCCATGGCTTCATGGATTTCCTTCACCTGCCTGGTTGTTAATGGTATTAAATTGTGGCTGACCATAGAGGACCTCAGTGACAGACATCTTGGCAAGGAAATGATGGCCCAGTTAAAATAATGTGTCCCTAACCTTAGCAAATAATTTAACCTAAACTGGTTTCTTGAAAAATATTTGTCAGTTTTATGTATAACCATTCTTACATTCTGTCAATTTTCTAACTTTCAAAGGAAATCCTAAATTTTCCCATTAGTGAATAGGACAGAGCAATTCACAATATTGAAGAATATGAAAAGTCATTTATTGTTATTTTAGCAGTGCATTTCATGGCTGGCAGCTATAGATGTACTTTTCTAGTTACTTTTTTTTTCCCTTTTCTGGTCAATTGTTAAAACTAATCTTTATTCTGTTCATATTACCTGTCGGATACAGTGGAGACACAGCCCATAACTGATCATGGAAAAAGTACAGCTATATGTAGAGTTTTAAGTTCCAGTCCTTGAAGGGATTTTGAGAAATAATGAAAAATAGAAAGCAAAGCCAGCATTTACTGATAATTTACATCATTCCAGACACCAAACTGAACACAGTATTTGTGTTTTAACCCTCCCAACAGATTTATCAGTTAATAGCTATTCTACTATTCCTGTAGATGAGGAAACTAATGCTCAGAAATGTTAAGTAATTTGTCCACATTGCCTTTGTAAAGGCAAAATTTGTCTTTTAAGAAACATTTGTAAAGGTGACCATAGACGAATAATACAGTATTTGATCTTGTAAGAAAAATGCCTGCCTGCCATTTAAAATGTGGCTTATCTTTAAGTTGCCACACTATGTAAGTTGCCAGGAGATGGACATATCACATAGGCCAGCAGAAATTGTAGCAGGACGAGCTGCAGACAAAACTCCTCAGACACTGAGTTAAAGATTATTCGGCCGGGGGCATTGGCGATTAGTAGCGAGAAGCACGTGCCTAAACATGTCCTGCCCTCTCGCTTTCTGACTGGACTTTGCCCCTGCACTTCCACAGTTCCCTCCCTCCAGCAGGTGCAGAATGGCCTGTTCCTCCTTCATCCTATGATGCTAGTGACCTTCATCCTATGATGCTAAATAAGATGGGCTCCCTTTTGCCTATAGCTTCCTCTTTCCTTACTTCTTCAGCTTGCAGATATATCTGACCTTTCTTTCACTCAAATTACTCATGAAATCCCATTGCCTCTGTGAATCTGACCTAGTTGTAAAAAAAAAAGCAAATTCCCCTTGCTTTTCTCCTGCTGTCAGTGTTCACTTCTCATCAGTTGCTTGTCATGCAAAGGTGATTCTGTGCCTTCCTTTGTGTAGTGCAAAGTTACGTGATGAATGCCTCTAGGGACTGGGCAAGCAAGGGCTGTAACTGATGTGGATATTATTATTAAGGTTTTTTTTTTTGTTTTTGTTTTTTTTTGAGACTGAGTCTTGCACTGTTGCCTGGGCTGGAGTGCAATGGCGCAATCTCGGCTCACTGCAACCTTCACCTCTCGGGTTCATGCAATTCTCCTGTCTCAGCCTCCTGAGTAGCTGGGATTACAGGCACACACCACCACACCTGGCTAATTTTTTGTGTTTTTAGTAGAACTTCTGACCTTGTGACCGCCTGCCTTGGCCTCCCCAAGTGCTGGGATTACAGCCGTGAGCCACCACACCCAGCCTACTATTAAGTTTTTACATTGCCAGCATTTATTTCTATCATTCTGTTCCCAGCTGTACTCTTAAATGAGACTACTTTATTAGTTATCCTAAGTACTGCTTCAGAGTATTCTTACATGGTCCCTTTGCTTGTCCATCTGGGTCACCTAGACACATTACTATTTCAAACCCCAAATAAATGATGCTTCCTTGAATTTGGCTTTTTGTATCATTCAGGTGTTACAGAACTGTCTCACCTGCTGTCTTTAAGGAAAGAGACAGTGTGTCCCTGGAGCCCCGCAGTGCACAGGAAGGGCTCTCACTCAATGTTGAGTACATATTGCATATGCAGAGGAAATGGTCCCCTCCACCTCCACGCCCCTGCAGTTAGTTTACTCAAGTTCTCTTCCTTTAGCTGAGTTGGGAGCAGGTGTTTTCCCTCCTCCCGCTTCCTGGGGCTCTGAACTCACCATTGAGGAGAGGCTATATATTAGAATTTGGAATACTAAGAAGAGACTCCATGACTGAGGCAGTGCTAATCCAAGAGGGTTGCATTGTCTGCCCCGGGATTCATGTTCCTTCCCTTAGGATATATGGCTTTGAAAGTGAGGGATTCTATACTAAAAGGGTAATACTAGTGTTCTGGATTTGGAAGCCATTTTCCCAGCTCTTCCTGCATTCCAAGGACATGAAAAAGGAAGCTGGGCATTTGTAGTGAGTAACAGGATCGTGACAGGGTCATAACAAGATAGCTAGGAATCTTAAATTTGTACAAATAATCAAGAATTGTTTTTCTAGTGGTTCCCTTCATATTCCCCCTCTTTAGGGCCTATACATTTTGGCTTCAATTTTGGGGTCTAATTAGTGTTAAGATGAAATGATACTGGATTTCTATGTAAAATAGTAGTATTACCTAACTTGATAAGGTTCTAGGGGGGGTTATATTAATTAACATATATAAAACACTTTGGAATAAGTCCTGGTAAATAGAAAGTGCTCAGTATACATATTATTGCTATTACTATTTAATAACAGAAAAGATAATATTTCTTTAAAAAACTTAATAAATCAAAAATGTTTCAGATGTAGGTTTTGATTTATTATGTATGTGCCCTATTCATAGACCCACTAAGATAACCAAGAAATTGCCGTGGCAGGAATTGCCATCGGAAGAGAAACATCACCTCTTGGTCTTGAATGGAAATAAGTGATTCCTGTCATCAGTGTGTCAGACAGCTTTATGTGATAATGATTTTGGACAGACCTAATGCAAGAAGTCTGCTGAATATTTAGTCAGTTACTACTAGAGAGCACTTTAAGTCCTGTAAATCTAAAGGTTTAGACTTAATGTTCCTGTAAAGCTAAAGGTTTATAATAGCTATAAAAAGAGTTTAGATTAATTCATAAAATTAATCTACTAAGTGATTTGAAGTAGGCAAATTAAATACTTATTTTGATCTTTTCATATTTATACTAGTCAAAATTTAATGAATTGATTTGAGCTTTTTGAGAATTACTGAACAAAATTCTTGGTTTACCAAATTTTGCATTATTAGAACTCTTAATGTTACTATTACTGAAATTTGTTTTGCGTAGGAGTAGAAACCAAGTATAGCATTATGTTTAAAAAGTGCTTAAATGCAGTTATATAACTTTCTTATTTTCTTTCATGATTTCAGTCAGGAGTAAAGATTCTTGGCCAGGCACAGTGGCTCACACCTGTAATCCCAGCACTTCGGGAGGCCAAGGCAAGTGGATCACAGGGTCAGGAGTTCAAAACCAGCCTGGCCAAGATAGTGAAACCCCTTCTCTACTAAAAATAAAAAAATTAGCCGGGCATGGTGGCGTGAGCCTGTAATTCCAGCTACTAGGGAGGCTGAGGCAGGAGAATTGCTTGAACCTGGGTGGTAGAGGTTGCAGTGAGCCAAGATAGTGCCACTGTACTCCGGCCTGGGCGACAGAGTGAGTCTCTATCTCAAAAAATATATAAATAAATAAAAATAAAAGAAAGAAAATAAAAGATTCTTGAAAGCCTCCCCACTCCCACTTATCTTGGAGCAACTGCTGTGGAGTTCAAACATTCTTAGCTTTGCCAATGTAAGCATGTCATACCTGCATCTTTAAACTACTTCAGGCTTATGATCTGGCCAGCTATTATTTGATGGTTATGCAGGAGAGGCCTGGTTTAACAGAAATCATGCAGTGGTCAGGAACAAATTTAATGAAAATTGAACATGTTACCCAGAGTGCTAATATGGCATTTTCTCTGGTCACCAGTATTGCCTTCCTCAGAAGGTTTCTGTTATTGTATTGGTGGTTAACACAGCAATGACTGGTGACGTTTTGTCAGCTTAATAGCACCTTTGCAAGATTCAAGAGACCCTTTTGCCAGGCCATTAGCCAGCTCGAGGATGTAGTCTGATCTCTTAATAGCTCTGTGCCTTAGCTTATGTCTTTAATAAATGAGGAATTCAGGTAGAGGAACTTGAAGGCCTTTTGCAGCTCTGGAATCTCAATTTTGTGTCATTAAACTCTAACATTCTTTGAAATATAGCATGCTTTGTTGAGTGCTGATCTGAATTAATTAGGATTTGATGTTAAACTGGCCAGGAAATTCTGAGGCATGGAGGAGGTGACACAGAGGGTGTGCCCAACAGCATGATTCTTTGTATCATTCTCCTGTTTTGTCAAGCATCAAGATGCTTCTGAAACACAAATCTAAAAATTGTAGTGCTCTCAGTTCTTCTCTTCCTTAAGCCCTACTATGGTGGCGCTGTGCCTAGGTTGACAATGTACTAGCACACCTTCCTTTGCTTTGACACTTACTATGTGAAAGGAAGATGACTCTCCCTTAACAGGAATTCTCTGACACCATTTGGCACATGGTTGAGCTGAACAAATTGGGAAGGAAAAATAGTCCAAAATATTCCAGAGAGCATAGTAATCTTGTTACAGTGCCTCTTGCAGTGAAACGCAGCTGAATGCTGTGTACGTGATGCCATTACTTACTTCCCGGTATCAAATGTGAGCAAAGGGTGAAATTGGACTTTTCAGGATCACATGATAAATGGAGATGATAAGGAAGTGAAACAGTTTTCATGGTGGAGTTTCATCTTAAACCTTTTTCTGGAAGAAAATACAATGTTTTTATGCCACTTGGTAAAGTGGGATACAAAATATTTGTGACTTGATTTTTTAATTTGATAGGAATAGATAATTAAATATTTGATCAATGAAGGAAGATAACAGTGTTGGGGATGACAAATTCTAGGGGCCAAATTGTCTGTGCTGCAGCATGTCGGCAGAAGGCTGGGTCACCTGTGCAGAGTTCTTTGTAATTGTTACTTGGTTCTCTTTGCCAACCAGCTGTATTTGATTTACTTCCTTAGTTTTGATAGCCACAACATTTATGATCTGTTCAAATGCTGGCAGATTAAATACCACAAGAGGATTACTTAACAAAGCAGTCACAGATGAAGTATCTGTTCATATTTTGTTTTTGTGTTAAGAAAGGCGGCCTGCCACTAGGTTTGGGTGTGCAGGGATTCATTGCCTGGTGTGCATGTTGGGAGACCTTCGCCGGGCCCTTGAAGCCATTTCTAATTCCGGCTCATCCCTTTCACATATGTATACAGCAGGGCTTGCCTTCATTAGATTTTGTTCTGGGAAAGGTCCAAGAGGAAAACACACCTCTCCTCCACGCAATTTTGTAATCCAATTTACACCAATGTTTGGATATTGACTTAAAGACACTGAATGATTTTCAAAGCATACAAATCATTTTCTTTATTTCATAAACATGAAAATAACATAAACACCCAGAGATGATTTTGTTGAGAGACATGAACTAATTAGGGGTTCTTGCACTTAAATGCACTTTCATATCATCTCAAGAACTTGTGTAAATAGACCTGTTCCTACATCTCCTGGGATGGGCTGTGCTGAGGTCACCTTTCAGATAGGCTGGGTGTAACTCCCAGACCAGCAGCTTAGGAGCACTTGGCCTTACCTAACCTCTTGGGACCTCTGTTTCTCCACGTCCAAATGGTTAGCAACGATTTCCAGCTGGTAGGCTTCACAGAGATGCTGTACTTGGAACTGAACAAAACATGATACTTTATTGGATTGTATTATTTTATCCATAATGTAGCTTGAAAACAAGTTTTCTGTGTTTATTAAAACCTCTGTATAGTGAATTAACAACAACAATTGCTGATGTTTATAGGATTCTCAAAAACATACCTAATATTTGTCTGCTTTCTTTTTTGGAAGTGTTTTTCATGTTTTCCCAGTTTCATTCTTGTCTTTTGATATGAGTCACTAGCATGAAACCTGATATTTTGTTTTATTGTTTATTAATGGGCTTCTTAGACACTTACCAATGAATAATTAAACAATACAAGGAGTGAAAGAGATTTTGGGTTTAGTAGTCAACTGACACTTTCTGATTTATCATGGTAAACTGAATTTGGAAGATGGTGGATAAACACCTAATGACTATTTTGCATTGAAATTTAATAACGAGTAACTTTATGAAAGCTAAAACTTTTTTCTGCAATTCTTATTTTTTCTTCATTTCTTAACTGTTCTAAGGCAATAATTTGAAAACAAAATGTAATAAACTTAAGAATAAAGTTTGGAATAACAGCACAGTTGGATACTGCTAACATATTTAATTACTTTTTTATTATTTGTGTGTCAAATATTTTTGTTATAGAATGACTAAAAGTTGGAAGATAGAAGTGACAACTTCTTGTAAAACAAGTATTCTTTGTACTGTTTTTATATTAATTTTGAATTTGACATATGCAGGGAAAAGTTTTGAAAGTACAATGAAAAAGATTTCTTCCATTTCTTCTCTTTTGTAGAACTGTTGGGTCATACTCCACTCCTGTGTGACTTTAGAACAACAACAACAAAAATGTTATTTTAAATATAAAAACTGAGTATATTTCCTGCTTTGAGTCAACCCACCTTTGAGCGTATTTTCTCACTTTGTTAAGTGGGTTAGAGAAATAGAAAATACAGATACTACCTAAACCTCAATTTCAGGCTTCTCAGGAAATGTTTTTTAACAACAGGGAATTGAATGTGAGTTTTGTCTATTTGCCCACTCATGATTATCCTGCTGGTCATCAGAATGCCTTTCGGCTGAAGCTAGACGGAATGAGTGTAAGGAGCAGACATTCCCTATAGTTGAAGGCCTGAGATTCGTGGGAATGAATGCTGTGTGCCTTGTCCTAGGTCTGTAGACCTGCTTTGCGTCACATGCACTAATCCTAGGGACAGAGTGAACGTTGAAGAAGCTTATTTAGGAAAATTTGAAATGTGAATTTTGAGATCATTCACATCTCTTGGATCTGATAACTCATTGAGATGACCCCCTTCACCACCTTCCCACAAATGGAACAGAGAGAATCATAAGGTTAGGTGGTAGAGAGGCCTTGGAGCTCATCTATGCAGCCTCTCCTCCTTAAAGTAACCCCTTCTCTGGTGTTCAGATTGAGGGACCTATTCCAACCATGGACTGAGAACAAATCAGACTTTACAAAAAGAAGTTGACGATATACATGATTACATTTTTAGGTACACAGCTAAGTAAATAAACTATAAAGTTGACTAATTTGTCTTGTAAAAACAAACCAGATAAGTAAATAAACTATAAAGCTTGACTGATTTTCACAAATACCCGTGAAGGTGTTTGTGAAAGATGAGTCCAAACATGTCTTTAGCAATGGCCAATTTATTAAAATAAGTGAATGGGCTGGATGAAGTGGCTCATGCCTGTAATCTCAGCACTTTGGGAGGCCAAGGTGGGCAGATCCCTTGAGGCCAGGAGTTCAAGACCACCCTGGCCAATATGGAGAAACCCCGTCTCTACTGAAAATACAAAAATTAGCTGGGCATGGTGGCGTGAGCCTGTAATTCCAGCCAGCTACTAGGGAGGTTGAGGCAGGAGAATCACTTGAACCCAGGAGGCAGAGGTTGCAGTGAGCCGAGATCAAGCCACTGCATTCCAGCCTGGGTGACAGAGTAAGACTCTGTCTCAAAAACAAACAAAAAAAAACACTTGACTGTGTTCAGTATTCATATTTTATAAATGTGCCCTAAACAAAGTATACTGGGGTGAAGATACAGGATGTACATCTTGGCCTCATAGTGTTTTTAATCTTAAGAATGTAGCTTTTTTTAAATTAAAACGTTATTTTATAACCTTTTAAAATATATTATAGATGTTTGCAATGACAATATAGTATTTTTAGCAGGTCCCCAGTATTATGTTTTATAGATGTATTCTTATTTATTATATCAAGGCGCTGTGTATTGATTGATTTAGGTGTTTCCGGTTTCTACCTATAATTTTTTACCCTGTTTTTCCTCCAGTCATGAGAACATTGTAGTGATTATCCTTGTACCTATGTTTTTTACACTAATTAACTGGTTTCTTTCGTAAAAAGTGTTTAGTGAAAAACAAATGCTGTACATGCTCATTAAAATTTCAGATGGCACAGAACTGTATGAAATGAGAAGTGAAACTTCCTTCCCTTTCCGCATTTCCTCCCTAGAGATAACTACCTGTAAACATTTTCTTGTTTATCAGTACAGATGTTTTTTTTATCATACATGAGAAAGCAGATATTGGAACTTCAGTAGATGGGCAATAAGGTGCAGAAACGGGTGTGGGAAAGTAGCTGTATGCTGAATGGGAAAGGCTTGTGGGAGCAAACGGCTGCTGGTGTGTGTGGAGTTGAAGGATGGGACAAAAATGTGTTATAACGTGTTTTCCTGCATCAGGTAGTGACAGCCATGTAGTGTGGAGGCACAGAAGCACTGAGAAGTGAGCAAGCTTAATAACGTACTGCAGCTAGAAAATGAGTTACTTCCCCCAAATGGGAAATTCTCTTTGTAAGGAATTGAGAATTTGGTGATGAGTTTAGAGCTGACCAGCCCATGGATATGAGCTTAATGGAATCATTTCCAGTTGCCTCCAGAGAAGCAGAGTTTCAGGAAGGGAACCTGGTAAGAACATTATAGTAAGTAGTTTAACCCAGATATGGTAAGTTTTTTGATAAGAGAAGAGTCAGGGTAAATAGGAAGGTTCATCTGTAAGACATAAAGTACAGGAAGAGAGAATGGAGCTGGGGGAGCGGGGGCATTATGTGAGGGTTGTTTTACACCAGATGGGGCAAGACGTGGCCATGTGAATCTGGAATCTTTTTTGAGGATAGCTTCCTCCAAGAATTCAAGACAAAAACCAGATTGCAGGAAATTCGAGGGGGAATTGGAGAGTAGGATTCTGAACCAAAGTGGAGCTTTCATTGAGTTGGAATATGAGTAAAGATACGGAAAATATGGAAAAGTTTCCTGCCCACGAGGAGAAAGCGCGTGTGAATCTCTCATGTTTCCTTTTAAAAATAAAATGAAGCTCCCAGCTCTGGTAGACCTGGTGTTAGCCCCACGTCTTTTCCTGCAGACAGAGCAATAGGTCTTTCCCTTCCCCTAGCTCACCTATGCCAATTTTCCAGAGCTGTTGGGGCTAGGGCTGAGATACTGGTTGTGGCTCTGCTCCAGCTGCTGCTGTTCCCTCGTGGCTGCAACCAAGGGCTTTAGGACTTGCGTGGCCAGTACTGCTGCTCACTCGTGGTGGGGACCATGCTAACCAAGTTCATCTCTGCTGGGAGCCCTCTCTTAAGCCCCAGGAGCATTCCTAAGCCCCTCTCTCTCCCAAGAGATTCAGAATTTGAATTCTGCTTTGGTTCCCATTGTGGGATACTGCTGTAACAGTCTGTCTCACCCCTCAGTGGCCTCTGAACCTTGTGTTCCCACCACACTCATTTCTGCCCCTAAGGACTGAAGTTCCATCCTTTAACTTGCCTCTGCACCAGGGCTGAGCTGTCTTTGCTTCTGGCCTCATGGTGTGTGGCTGTTGCTCTGTGGCCTGGTGGTTTCCTGGGTTCACATACCAGTTTTGCCAGTTAGTATTTCTTTGGGTTCAGGCCAGGTATTTAACCTCTTAGTGTCAGTTTCCTCATTTTCTATTTTAATAATATGAATTTTCTGTCATAAGAAGAAGCTGCTTCAGTAAATGCAAGGGAATTGATTGAACACAGGCCTCGAGGCATGTGTGAGATCCTCTTGGGGAAATCCTGGGGTCCCTGAAAGGAGTTACAGTCCTGTGAGAGAAGTGGGCTGTGTGTATCAAGACATTGTAGGCAGAGGAATCAACACCAAGTTCCAATGTGACTCCCAAATGGAAAGTATCTAGGGGCAGCTGCTTCACACGGAGCTGTTGGTTCTTGGTCAGGTGTTTGCCTGTTCATGTCCTGAGGGTCCAGGTTCAGTGGCTGTAGGAATATTCATTTTAAAAGGGTAATAAATCTCCTAAACAATGCTAGGGAGTCTTCCCAGGCTGCAGAATCAGGAAAATAAAGTTTACCTCACAGGGTTATTTATAGGACGAATGGCATGATTTGGGCCTGACGAATAATGGATGTTCGGTCAACAGTAGTGGTCGTTCTTTCTGCTGTGCTCTGCCCGCTTCTTAGGACCCTGTGTTAATTCTTGCATGCACAGGCCTAGGCTGCCCTCCTGGCTGAACCCCACAGTCATCGGCCCCCACTCTGTGTCCTCCTTCATCCATGTCCTCCTCCATCCCTACCTCTAGGTCCCCCACCTTCTGAGTAGTCCTGTGTCAGGCCTCAGTCTCCCTTTCTTTGCTGGAAAAGGGTAAAAGGCCATCTCTGGCTGATGAGTGCCCACAGTTTGTGTCCTGTGTTGGGATAGTGAACCCGCAGTCCAGTGAGGTTTCTGCGAGGAGCAAGATTTGGATGCAATTCTTCATCGGTTTAAAATGACTATAGTTTTAAATATTATCTGTCTTTTACTACAGTTAGGTCCTCTGAGGATTTAAAATAGGTACTATTTTGTTAATTGTTCATACTATCTTATAAACATGTTAATTTATTCACAAATAACATTTTATTCAAAAGCTTTAATTTATGCTGTTTTGAATTGTTCCTTTGTATGATAGGTTCAGGAGATATTCAGAAATAAATATTAATAACAGTAGTTAACACCTGTCTAGCACTTTCTTGTGCCACATATTCTTCTAGCTAACTTCACACATGTTCATTCATTTAATCCTCAAGAACCACCCTATGAAGTAGGTGCTCCTATTTTCTCCTTTTTATGGGTGGTGGGAAAAGAGGCCCAGAGATTTTAAGGAAGTTACTCTAAGTCACACAGCTCTTAAGTAGCTGGGCTGTGAACAGAGGCCTTATGGCTCTGACACCTGTGCTCTGAGACCCGGCTACTTCCATGGCGCCAAAGTGTTGGCATCACCTGGCCCCTGGTTAGACATGCAGAATCTCACGCTCCATCCCAGAACTGCGGAATCAGAATGTGTGTTTTAATAATGTTCCCAGGAGATTCGAATGCACAGTCAAGCTTCAGAAGCACTGCTCTAAACCACTCTGCCTACTTACTGTCTCTCCGCCATGAGAATTTCATTGTCGTGGGGGAAATAAGGAGACATGTGTGGGTAATAGCTGCCCTTCTGACATTTTGGTGAAACAGATTGAACACCATTTGAGTGCTTTAGACATTTCAGATTCCTTCCCAGATAGCCTCGTGTCACACACTTTTGTTTCTTGTACCCACACATGCATACACAGCCAGTCACACATGGCTTTTGTGAAGTTTAGTGAATTTAGAGACAACATGGGATGGCACTGCATAGGGCAGAGTCATGCTTGTGGTGTTTTGAAAACTTGTCCTCTCTTCCTTTTAGGTTGGGGCCCTTCCCACAGCCTGTGCCCCTGGGAAGTACAGCCCAGCCCAGGGCTCACTGCTTGCCTCTTCGTGGAAATAGCTTGGATAGGCTGGTCCTCGCCCTTCCCCCTCATTCCAGTAAATAAATGTCTTTCTCATTACATAAGTAATTATAATCCAAATGTAATCACATAATAGACATAGAAGGAGCAGCCAGCCTGCCTCTGGGGAGTTGGCCAACTTAAAGGACAAGAATGAGGGAGGTTTTGCCCGGCAGAGAAGGATATTTGGGGAAAGGGAAGTAAAAACCCTGAAGGTCTGAAAGAACATAGCTTGTTACTTGGGAGAGTTGGTCGTAGCCTGGAGAGGACAGATGAGGCTTTATTGTGAATGGCTTTATTTGTCATAATAAGTTACAGCATTTATTTTGCGGCAGTCACTGCTAAGGGCTCTACCTGTATTTTTTGCAAACAAGCCCTGTGAGCTAGGCATCATTATCCTCATTTTGCAGATGAAGAAAAGAAAGTGACAGGTTCCTTAACTTGCGCAAAGCTACCTAGCTAGTAGTAGTACCTGAATCTGAAACCCTGGGCTTTAACTCATGTGTTACTGTTGATCAGTATAGCAACTGCTGTAAGGCATCATAAATACAGGTACTGTGTAAAACAAAGACTGCCATTAACAACGATGCAGAGAAGGTTTTATTTTATTTTATTTTTGTTTTATTCTGCATTGCCTATTTGAAGAGACTGGTTTTTCCAGCTGTCAGTGGTGGAGCATATGACTGCTGGGTCATCCGCCCAGGCTTTGCACATTGGTTTGCAGGCTGCAGGCACTGACTGACTAGTTCTAAGATGTATGTGCTTTTGATGGAGTTTCCTTTGCCTAGGTGTTTTTGGGGTTTTTGGAAATGTGGAATCTTAAGAGGATGAAAACACATTATTTGTAGAGCTGGAAAATGTTCTGTTTATTCTCAATCCTTTATTGACATAGTGGTTACTCTGCTGTTTTGGTTGGCGGTGTGATTCTATCTTAGTTTCAGCAAAAATTTCTTTTGTCAACAGGTAGATTACTAATAAGGATATTTTACTCACCATGAAATTCCTAGGAACCTTTTTTCTGGACACATCAGACTTCACAAAATGTTTCTGTTTTCTTTAGTTCCTGTTGCTTCTCTCTTCTTGCAGTATCAGCTAGCAGCATGGTGGTTGTTCTGTAGGTAGTGATGTTACCATCTCACCATTTGGTCCTCTCTCCTCTGCATCAGTTAACTTCCCATCTAATATTTGGTTCTGTGAACTGTTCCAGGAATGATTATCAAGCCCTCGTTCTCCACTTAAAGTAGCAAGGCATGCTAGCATTTTCTGTTTAGGACTGAAGAAATGCCTGCAATTCAGGAAGTGTGGCAACCTTATAAGTAGTGGGAAAGTTAGAGGATGTAAACGTGGGTGATTCGCATAACTTCAGTAGACCTCAGTTTCCTCATTTATAAACAAGAAGGCGGTCAAGAGCCTTTAGATGAGGCCTTTAAGTGTCCCTTGGATGAGGTGTAAAGTTCATGTTCTCAGGGATCTTCACCACTAGTACTTGGCTGCGTTTAATAGGTCTTAACACTTCTGTAAATTTAACTATATTATCCCTTTGCCCATTTACAATTTATTAATAGCTTTAATGAATTGTGAATGACAGTTTAATTAGATCATCCATGTATAATTAGGGCAACCAGGTTTTTTTCCCCTAAGAGGTGTATTTTTCATCCGTGAGTATGTAGCTTACCTCTAACCTAGGTAATTAAGCGTTTTAAGGCGTTTTCCAAAATAAGAAGGCTTTTTATGTTTTCCTGATAAACACTTTATTGAAAAGACACATGCATAAAATATGGAGGGCAGTTTTGGTCTAGGTTTTGCGTGTAATCATAACCCAGACAGACACAACCTGAGGCAATACATTTAGTTTAGTGGTAACAAAG
Organism: Macaca mulatta; assembly: GCF_049350105.2. Classification (NCBI taxonomy): domain Eukaryota; kingdom Metazoa; phylum Chordata; class Mammalia; order Primates; family Cercopithecidae; genus Macaca; species Macaca mulatta. The sequence continues at coordinate 108,919,317 of NC_133420.1, read as the reverse complement.
CAGTGTGGAGTTTAAGAAATCTCTCTCTCTCTCTCTCTCTCTCTCTCTCTCTCGCTCGCTCGCTCCTCGCTCTTTTTTTTTTTTCTTAAACTACTTGTTTTCTTGCTTTTTGAGTAAAGCAACTTTACAGATACTTCATATCTGTTTCAAGTGCTAAATTTTCAAAGCTGGCAAATAGATTTTTAAAGTGTTATCTCTTTTGTGAAGGTGCCACATTAAACACATAAAGAACATCAGCCTTATCTGATGGATGATCCCCAATTAATAGCCCAAGAACCAATTTGTGTTTGGCTTTGTGATGTGTTTTTCTACTTACATTTGAGTATGGGTGTGCCTGATATTCTCGGAATTTACAGTACTTCAAACAAATAAGGAAGTTGCCCTGTGAAGACAGACTCAAAAGGAACTGGAAAGCTGACAGATAGACCTTTGTGCTTCCCCAGCCGCCTTGCTAAGTTCTCTGGGGTGGGCTGAGGCCCCTGGTGTTCTGGGATGGGACAGCCCACATTAGCAGAGTGGCTCTCCCTTGTTTCCTTTGCTCTCTGGATTTATACCCTTCCAGAACTAGATGTTTAATAAAGTATTTAGACTCTGAATACCTGAATTATTCAGATCTTCTTGTCACTCCAATCACAAACAGGTAATTATGGAATCACAGCTGCTTTAAAGAGGCAGTGTGTCATCTTGTGTTCCTTGAGTATTTGTACTTCACACAGTTAATTTCACACTGGGCAAGCTAAGTTAGTGTCAAAGTGGCAGACCAGATTTGTCTTGCGTTACAATGAGTGACAAGAGGTTGGAGCAATGCCTCAGTGGAAGAGATGGTGGTTCAGAGTTATGCGAAGGGCGCCATGAACTTCCACCTGCTCCCAAACATATTTTCTACTGGGCCTGACCAGAGGGGCCTCTGAGGTTGTTGAATGCTAAGTTTGGTGGAGGAGGGAATAGGAATGGTTTGGTTTCTGGTCTAAAGAGGATATATGGGGTGAGGTGGCTTGATGGCGCATGGATGATTGAGTGTTTTAAACGAATGGTTTAAGTGACAACCTGCATCTTGTATACACAGCTTCATGAAACAGGCTCTTACTGGTTGGTTGATAGAGCCAGATGGTCTGTTATGGCTGAAGATTTGTGAGCCCCGTTGGAATAATTCTAAAATGCTTTTATTATAGTTTTTGATTATGAAAGTAATTTATTTTCAAAATGTACCAAGTTTTTAAAATACAGAAAAGATTAAGAAAAAAAGTACTAGTATTGCCATTAGCTAGATATCCTATTGTTAATATTATATGTGTATTCTGAATGAATCAGTAGATTTTGAACAGGTATCATTCGTTCATACTGCCTACCTGTTTTCTCCTCTAATATATGAGGAACATATTTTCTCACTATTAAATGTTCTTCTAAAGCAGTATTCAGGTAGTTGCCTAACACCACATGGGACAATTTTAAAGAAGTTAGTCACTGGCCATGCACTGTGGCTCAAGCCTGTAATCCCAGCACCTTGGGAGGCTGAGGTGGGTGGATCACTTGAGGTAGGGAGTTGGAGACCAGCCTGGCCATCATGGCAAAACCACATCTCTACTAAAAATACAAAAATTATCCAGGTATGGTGGTGTGTCCCTGTAATCCCAGCTACTCTTGGGAGGCTGAGGCAGGAGAATTGCTTGAACCCGGGAGGCAAAGGTTGCAGTGAGCCAAGATCACGCCACTGCACTTCCAGCCTGGGCAACAGAGCAAGACTTCGTCTCAAAAAAAAAAAAAAAAAGTTACTTCCAGGATAAAGGTACTTTATTTTTTTTTCCAATTTGCATAGTAGAGGAAATCAAACTTTAATTAAGGGTGGTCTCACATGAATGTGCATACCAGAGATTTATATCATTATAGAAAGAGAAGACACTTTTGAGTTTATCCAGTCTGACTCTCTTGTAAATATGGGAGAATTGTGACCCATATTTTTCCTGGACTACTGAAAGTCAAAACATTTTAATTGCAGAAAAGGGACTAACATTCCCAATGTTCTTACCCGTGTCATGTTATATTTGAGAAATCTGATATAACATATTTTTCCATTTCTCAAGACACGTTGAACATGTGTCAGTATATACTGTAGTTAATATCTCTTAAGTTTCTTTTGTGGTTTGTAGCTTGGCTTTAAATTGATCTTGAGGCTCAAATTTGGCTCATGAACCAAAACCCCTGAGGGGAGCCCTTCCCTTGGTTCCCTGGGTTAGAATAATCTTCAAATCTATGTTGACCTGAGAGCTTTTGAGGTTAGAAATGGGTTCTGCAATGCCCAGTATCTGCCATGTGAGGTTATTAGTCTTATGTGCTAACTGGGACTAGTGGAACTTCTAAAAATAGTATTTTTTTTTTCACGGATTTTGTTTCTATCCATTAAGAAGTCATCACTCCCAACCTATTTGATGATAAATGAAACCCAGAAAGGTAAATTCACTCATTTACAGTCACATAACCAGTTGGTTAGTTATTGGATCCAAGTGCAGCAGATTTGCAAGGATTGCAAAGATTGCTTAAAATTTAATTTAATAAATGCTTGTTAGAAATTTGTAAAATACAGACAAAAAGATCATATAACTTGTATTTTTACAAGCCAGACACAGCTATTGATCACATTTTGGTAGATTTCAAGTGTCTTTATTTTTCAAAGTTTTCTATGCACGGATATTTGAAGGGGTGCAATTGAGATAATTATGTATTACCCTTTTTTCTTTGAGCCTCTACTGTGTTTAGGGTCCTGAGGTCAAGGACTATGAGGAATATATGTAGTGGGGGTTGATTGATTTTCTACTTTTTGGTGAGTTTCCCAGTAAATCCATTGGGAGTGCCCTATTTTTTGTTTCCATTGATTAGGACAAGGGTTACTAACGTAAAGACTGTGGTTTTCATCTAGCACGCCAGTTCTGTTTCTGCTCTGTCCAGCCAGCCATTTTGCAAATATATCATAGTACTTACAAAGCAGAGTGATGGATGGATCACTGCAGAATTAAGAAAAACAACTCAACCCAAAACATGTTCTGTTAATGGCTCACTAGTAAAATCATTCCATTATATAATATTCAAATTCCTTTATATAATACTTGACCACTCTCTGACATTTTCTTATATATTTTATCTCAGCTTTATCGTCACAAGGTTGGTCTTAGAGGAATTCCAAGTACAGCCCCAAACCACCTCACCTTAGACATCTTCTGACTTAAAGAACATGATCTTTTAGCTCTATTACCAGTTTTGTTACATCTTTGACATAAAGTTCTTGTAAGGGGATTTAATTTTTTTTTTTCCAGTTTCTTAGCAACTGTTTTATTTTTACAAAATATACCATTTTAATTTGTTAAATTGGGAAAATATAAGTTAGCAATAGGAAAAAGAGAAGTTATTCATCCTACCATCCAGAAATAATCACTTTCAACACATATAAATTTTTCTACCCTACCTCTTTCTATATATTTTGTGTGTGTGTGTGTATGTGTATAAGTATGTGTGTATGTAAGTGCACATTTTCGAGAACTAATATAAGGTTTACATATGAATCTGCAGTCCACTCTTTCCATCTGGCAATATATTATCCACAGTTTTATTTAGTTAAATGTAATAAAACACTTTTTATTTAGTTAAATGTAATAAAACGTTATTTCTCATAGTTGCATAGTCTCCCATCATATGAATGGACTATCATTTATGTTCCCCATTCCTTATTGTTGAATGTTTAGGTTTTGATTTTTTGATGTTTTTAATCAACTATGAATACACGTCCTATAGCTAATATTTGCAACATACATGAGCATTTCCTTGGGGAGAGTTGCTAAGAGTGGAATCACTGGAGCAGAAATGTATACAATATTTTAAGATATGGTAGCTATTGGCCGGGCGCAGTGGCTCACGCCTGTAATCCCAGCACTTTGGGAGGCCGAGGAGGGTGGACGAGGTCAGGAGATGGAGACCATCCTGGCTAACACGGTGAAACCCCATCTCTACTAAAAATACAGAAAATTAGCCGGGCGTGGTGTTGGGCACCTGTAGTCCCAGCTACTCAGGAGGCTGAGGCAGGAGAGTGGCATGAACCTGGGAGGTAGAACTTGCAGTGAGCCAAGATCGTGCCACTGCACTCCAGCCTGGGCGACAGAGCGAGACTCCATCTCAAAAAAAAAAAAAAAAAAAAAAAAAAGAAAAGATATGGTAACTATTGTTGAGTTTTTGCAGAAAGCTTTGTGGCTGTTTGTATTTCCCACATTGGTGTATAGAATTCCAGTTTTGCCTTAGATTTCCACATCCTGAATATGAGCATTTAAAAGCATCTTTGCCAGTTTACTACTTGAAAAATATTATGTCATTGCCATTTGAATTTGTTAATTCTTTTAATACTTGTGAGGCTAAATTATTTTTCAGTTGTTACTTTTTTTCCAGTTGCCCTTTTCTTTATTGGGAGATTAAAAAAAATATGACTTGCAAATTTTTAAATACATTTCACTATTAACTCTTCGTACTATTTTACAGATATTTTCTCCCAGTGCGTTAGATCCTTTTTAAAATTTAATTTAATTTTTCTGTTTTAAGAGATGGGGTCTCTGTCACTCAGGCTGGAATGCAGTAGTGTGATCTCTGCTCACTGCATCCTTGACCTCCCAGGCTCAAGTGATCCTCTCCCCTCAGCCGTCCAAGAAGCTAGGATGCCCACCATGCCCAGCTAATTTTTTAATTTTTTTGTAGAGATGGGGCTTTGCCGTGTTGCCCAAGCTGGTCTCAAACTCCAGAGCTTAGGCAATCCACTCACTTTGGCCTCCCAAAAGTGCTGGGACTACAGGTGTGAGCCACTGTGCCCAACCTAGGTCCTATTTTTAAAGGATTGTTTGTTATGGGAGTTCATACACTTTTTATAATCTGTAATATGTACTGTAAGGGGTATTAGGACTATGTACTCCTGCTAATATTCAGATTTTTTTCCATGCCCTATATTCTTCACCTTTATAACTTCTCTTCAGCTTTTTAAATGCTCTTTTACAACCTTCTTCTATTCTAGAATACTTTTAATAGGATCATATGTATGTCCCAGTTTGCCTAGGACTATTGTGGTTTACACATATTGTCCTAGTATAATTTTTAATAGTACCCCTTTTACTCTTAGAAATTATCCTTTTAGGATGATAAATTATATGGTCACCCTAATCATTAAGTGTCAGGACATCAGCGAGTACATAACTGTGAGGTAATTCAATCAGAATCACTTTCTTGGATTTGGTTAAAAAGCGGAGGCTGCAGAAATCAGGTTTGGCACACAGTCTTGTATTCTTAATATGCAAAAGAGTTCAATGGCCATGTTTCAAAACACGCAACATTTTATGATTATAAATTATTCTCTATATGGCATTGTCTGTTTGATTCTTACTAATTCTTGGACAGAATAATTACTTACTCTAAAATTAGGTTGAAATCAAAGTTCCAGAATGAGTTTTTTCACCCAATTGATTATCTGTTATGGCTATTGACTTGTGGTTTGTATTTTTTCTATTTTTTTCTTCGCTTTCTGTGTTACTCATTTCTGGAGATGAGTTGGGAGAGAAAAGGGGGGAACTTATTTAGTATTTTAGAATTATTCATGCTTTATACTATCTCAAGGTGGTGAAATTTATGAGTTTATAGTCAGCAATAGGTTGGAACATCAGCTGTACTCTTCAATTTTTAATAAATTAATTTTCAGTAAGGTGACTAAAATATTCCTAGTGAGTTTTGAGTAAACATATTTAGTTCTTCATGATGCAGTATCAGAATTTTCGTATCAAACTGAAGGCACATGACTCATGCCTAGCCGTTGCATGTATTAACAGAATTTGGAAATTTACTTCTGGCCCAGTGGAGGCTCTGAGGTAGAGTTTCATGGCCATTGCCATAAAAGACTTGTAAATGTGTGTATTTATTCAACATTTCTAGAACCTTCCTTGCCCCTTATTCCATATCCTTAGGAAGGTCATGGGGACACACCTGATATAAAAGAACAGTGAGAAAAAGGTGACACTGGAAGGTGGGATAAACTTGATTTTGTACCCGTGTCTCTCCCAGGTCAGCCTGGGCAGACCCTCACCCACAGAGAACCCTCAAAGCTGCCCTCTCCTCCTTCATGCAGCCATTTGCTACATTGCAGAGGAGCAGGGGGCCCTCTCAGTCCCGTCTGTCAAGTTCCACTGGTCCTCCCACCAGATCTGAAACCTTGCATCAACCAGTATCCAGATTATTTTGTTTCCTGCTTTGAATATTCAGCTGTGCATGCTTAGCAGCGTTTCCCTTCCAATGCCACAGGAAGAAACTTTCCAGAATTGAGATTCTAGCCTCTACGACCTGGAAATGCATTAGACAACGTAACACAGCTAAAAGTGGCCTATCAACTTCACCCTTCACCAGTTTTCCTTCTGGACCCCCCGGTGGTGCTAAAGGCGCTCCCATTTTCTTGGACTCCCAGGTTCAAGCCGTGCTTCTTTCTTGGTCTCGTCTTTCTCTCACTGCGGCACAGACTACAGCCACAACCTGCCTGTTCTATCTTTTCAATATTAAGTCCTTCCTTCTTGCCCATTTTCACCACACAATTTCAGGCTCTTACCTCCTACGTGGGCCTTGCGGTAACTTTCTTTGGTCCCATTTCTTTGTTGTGTTTCTTCCCTGTAAAATTGAACTCTGTTTGTGCCATGCCACTGTCTTCTTCATGAGTCCTATGATGAAGTTCCTACCTGCTCAGAACTTTTCAATAGCATCTCGTAGGCTATTGGATCAGATCCAGACTCTGTCATGTGTTACACAGAAAAAGAACAAAGCAGTTAGATCAGAGCCCCCATATAAATATATATAGTTGGCCTTCTGAATCCATGGGCTGTGTGGATTCAACCAACCTCGGATGCAAAATACTTAAAAATAAGTAACAATAAAAAATAACATAAGTAACTACAGTATAACAACTATTCACATAGCATTTACATTGCATTAGGTATTGTAAGTAATGTAGAGATCATTTAATGTATACAGGAGGATGTGTGTAGTTTGTATGCAGATGCTGTACCATTTTATGTATTAAGCATCTGCAGAGTTTGGTATCCATGGCAGGTGTGAGGTTTGTCCTGGAACCAATCCCCTTGATACCAAGGGACAACTGTACTTGAAAGCCAGAACAAGAAGGAATGCATTTAGCAGCAAGCTTTTCTATCTCTTTTTAAATTTTATGTATGTATTTATTTTTGAGACAGAGTTTCACTCTTGTTGCCCAGGCTGGAGTGCAGTGGCGTGATCTCAGCTCACCGCAACCTCCACCCCCCAGGTTCAAAGGATTCTCCTGCCTTAGCCTCCCTAGTAGCTAGGATTACAGGCACACGCCACCACGCCTGGCTAATTTTGTAATTTTAGTAGAGATAGGGTTTCACCATGTTGGTCAGACTGATCTCAAACTCCCGACCTCTGGTGATCCACCTGCCTCGGCCTCCCAAAGTGCTGGAATTACAGGCGTGAGCCACTGCGCCCAGCCAAATTTTTCTATCTAAGTAGTGTGATGTTTTGAGTACTTAGGTATTTGACAACTCCTTAAAAGTCTCATTACCCAAATGAAAATGTTCTAAAATGGCTTGTGGTGATGCTTGCACATATCTGTATATATACTAAAAATCATTGAACTCTACATTTTATTTTATTTTATGTTATGTTATGTTATTTTATTTTATTTTATTTTATTTTATTTTATTTTATTTTATTTTTGAGATGTAGTATCTCTCTGTCTCCCAGGCTGGGATGCAGTGGCGCAATCTTGGCTCCCAGCAACCTCCTCATCCTGGGTTCAAGCGATTCTCCTGCCTCAGCCTCCCAAGTAGCTGGGATTACAGGCATGCACCATCACGCCCAGCTAATTTTTGTATTTTTGGTAGAGACGGGATTTCACCACATTGGCCAGGCTGGTCTGGAACTCCTGACCTCAAGTGATCTGCCCGCTTCAGCCTCCCAAAGTGCTAGGATTATAGGTGTGAGCCACCACGTCCAGCCAGAACTCTACATTTTAAATGGCTGAGTTGTAGGGTATATATGTGATATCAATAAAGCTGTTATTTAGAAAAAAGTTAATTACCTGTACTTTATAAAATTCCTGTGGCATCTGTTATAGTACAAAACAAGCAATAAGTAATGACTTAATTGTCTCAGCAGTAATATTTATTAAGAAGAATATGTGGAAAAGAAAGAAGAATACTTCATCATTGGAAATTTTCCCACCTCTATATTCTCAACTCTAGTTTGTGGAAGATCTAGAATATTGTAGCAGTCATTTCATTTAGTATGTAGTGTATTGACAGGCTCTAAAAAAAGAGTTGATGGTTAGTATACTTGGGAAAGCCTAAGTACACAGCAGGATAAGAAAGGAATCATTCTAGGGTCAGCATTAGGCTGCAGCTTTTGGTTTTTGAAGCCCTGCCCCAACTCGTGTGTGGGTGTGAGTACGGGGGTATGGGTGTGATTTCACAAACTCCTGGAAATATCACCCAACTTAGTGATGCCTAGTGATTCAATATTTTCTTTTTTTGATTTGTTAAAGTGTTTTGCATTTAGTTGATTTAATTTCTGTTAACTTCCTTATTGGTTCAAGTAAGCAGGTATAGTCTATGTGAGCCACTGTTTTCATTAGATGCCTTAGTGACTTTTTTATCTTTTCTATGATGAAACATTTCAGGGGAAAGGTTGCATAAAAGACAACTGGTTTCTGATTGTTTTTGAAAAAACAGAAACCATGTTTATTATGCTTCCTCCAATGTTATTTTTATGTAGTATTGGGTCAGTGTATTAAAAATAATGTCTGAGTATATACTGCTATAATTCAGATAGCATTTGTTGGGTCATGAGGCCTAAAACAAGAACTATTCCAAGAGCCATACATTATATCTTGGATTATGATGTCTCTTCCCCTTTAACTCTAGTTTTTGTTTCTTGGATCACTTCCATGGGTTGTGGAGCAAGAGGAGAGGCTCAGTTTAAATTAAGAGGCTAATTGGTTTCACTTCCTCATTTTTCAGGCAAATGGTAGGAAGTCATCATATGTGCAGGCTTTACTAAACATTAATAAAATGCACCATTGTATTTTCTTTAATTTTACTTTCTCAAGGAGTAATTCTGGTTGTAAGAGTGTCCTTTCTTCTTTCCTGCCTGCTTGTTATACATTTCAAGGTGTGATACTTCCGAGCAAAGAGATCCTTCCCTTTGCAGGAAGAAGGCATATTTCCATGTACAATTTATTTAACAGTAAGGAAACCCGCATTTATTTATTTTAGGCTCAGGTTGACTATTGCTATTTCTGAAGAAATTGAAGGGGAAAGATGGGAAGAGAGACTCTTGCTCTGTTACCATTTTGTTGCATATCTGTTCCTGTCACTGGATTGAATACTGGAGGAACATATGGCCTTCAGGTGAAATAAATTAGAGGACAAAATTTAAATTAATGAAACAGACCATAGTGGACCTTTTTTAACTGACTGGTGAAATTGTCTTGACATCAAAATTGATGGTGCCAGACGTTTCACCTCTCTTTTGGACAGCACATGTGAACACACAAGAAGCATCATTGGACTGCTTTGGAGTAATTACAACCTAAAAGAACAGGGACATTTCATGTACCTATCTTCAAAGTCCTCTGAGCATTCACTACCAAGGGGCAACTTCTTATCTCCAATGGCAGATGTTTCGGCTTTTTACAAAAGCTGAATCTTAAAAATTTTTTTGTTTTAGGAGAAGTGAGAATGCATCTCTTTATGACGTAGTTGGATTCTGCCAAGTAGCCATTTGGAAATGATTACTTTCAAGAGTCCTTGCTGAGTGGTTTAATGCCAATAATGAGACCCCCAGCAGGTACTGTGGTTTTTGATCAACATCAACATTTCCCCCCAAGAGAGAATTTTAAACTTTAAAATGTGAACAATGCACAGATTTGGCTTGCTTGTACGTGTGTGTTTTAATCATGTTCTTTTTCTTCCTTTAAGAAAAGGGAAATATTTCTTTGAGTATAATTTTCCTTTTCTTTCTTTTTTTTTTTTTTTTTTTTTTTGGAGACAGTGTCTCACTCTGTCGTCCAGGTTGGAGTGCAGTGGTACGATCTTGGCTCACTGCAACCTCTGCCTCCCGGGTTCAAGTGATTCTCCTGCCTCAGCCTCCCGAGTAGCTGGCACGACAGGCCCATGCCACCATGCCTGGCTAATTTTTGTATTTTTAGTAGAGACGCGGTTTCACCATGTTGGTCAGGCTGGTCTTGAACTCCTGCCCTCATGATCCACCTGCCTTGGCCTCCCAAAGTGCTGGGATTACAGGTGTGAGCCACCGCGCCCAGCCCTCATTTTCTTTTTAACTGACTGTTAGATGCCACATGAACAGTGGACTTCTAAAAGTCCTTAAAGGTCAGTAACTGCTCTGCATGTGCAGATTCAGTAGCTTTTGTTTTCCATGATACTTTCTGTCTTCCAGATCCTTTTGTGGTTTTATGCGTATTAGGCACACTTGGAACATATGTAAGTCTTTCTTAGTATTCTCAATGTCATTATTCGAAATTACTGGGATAATATTAGCCCAGAAAGCATGCCATGTTCTGCACTCTGAAAATCTGTGTATTTTTTGAGACTTCACAGATCATTGCTTCTCTTAACTGGGGCAGTACTTGGCTGGCTCCCTCTAGCACCTTAATTCCCCTACCTCGAAAGATAATTATTTTTAGAGGCTCAGAGTGAAGAGCCACGTGAGTAAAAGAAAAAAAAAATCTTGACATATTAACCTTGAAAGAAGACTACTGTAGTTTTTAGTCAACTTATTTGGATTATTATTTGAACATATACTAAATATGAGGTGATATTCTTGTGAGAAATTTAACAGTTTTTAATGCTGTATAACAATATACAGAGAGGGAAAATGATCATAAAATCCAACGCTGGAGAGAACCCTTGAGGTTATCCAGGCCAATTTGCTCATCCTCAGCTCTCATTGGCCAAGTGGCTATGTGCGGATCCTTGTCTCTTGAGGGCAGGGCTGGGGGGGCCCTGACTTCAGCTGGTGTTCTTTCTGTGCCACACCTCTGCCTGTAGTGATATCTTGATGAATATGCAATAAGGTGGAAAATGGCATTTCAAATCCATCTTAGGCCTTTTCCTCTGTTATAAATGAAATTCGTTGTTCTCTTTTGAGGAGGGCCACATGAGCCGTTCTATCCTAGGAAGTATTTGCAGGGTTAATAAGGACTTCAGAGTGCTTTTCAAAAGTGAGTCTCATAATTTCCGAGCCACTGCATTTTTAAAGTGTGCAGTTTATCTTTATGTGTGACCTAACAATCTGGATTGCGTGTGTCATATTTTTTATTATCTGCAAAAAAAAATGTTAAATTCTGTGGGTGGTGTATTAAGTTTGAAGGGTTCTTGCTGCTTAAAATCTGTTATTAGTATGACTTTATATTTTTATATCTTCCTGCTTCCCAAATAATGTACAGTGAAGTCCCAGTTTTCTCTAAAAGAAGCGTGCATGTAGCAATGGTGCCACTTTTTTTTTTGAGACAGGGTCATCCTCTGTCACGCAGGAGTGCAGTGGTGCAATCTCACGTCACTGCAACCTCTGCCTCCAGGGCTCAGGTGATCCACCTCAGCCTCCGGAGTATCTGGGACCACAGGCGTGCACCACCCCGTCTGGCTAATTTTTGTATTTTTAGTAGAGATGGGGTTTCACCATGGGCTGATCTCTAACAATTCACCCACCTTGGCCTCTCAAAGTGCTGGGATTATAGGCATGAGCCACCGCTCCCGGCCAGATGACTTTTTAAATGTGTGTGTGTGTGTGTGTGTGTGTGTGTGTGTGTGTGTGTTAAGTGTAACTTTAGAGACCAACAAGTTTCTTACCTTTTCTTTAGCTATGGAGATTTATCTCGTAGGAAGTGAAATTGCAACCCAGGTTTTGCAGCCTGCTCTGACTCACACATTAGCAGATGTTCAGTCATGTCTGTGTCCTTGCCTTTGAGGCCCAGAGAATGTAGGACACAAATCGCATCCTCTGTTTCATCCTACGTGGGTAGCCTCCACGTCGATGCAGTGAATCTTCTAGGTGTACAAGAGTGCTTTTTATTGGGATGAACACACATTTCAAACTTAACGTCCTCTTGTTGCAAACCCTTTCCTCCTCAGGCTTCTCTAAGAAGCTAGTGCCTCCATCCATCAAGCCAGACATCAACGAGTTCTCCCTATGCTGTCTCCTCCCTTTTTCACTTCATCCATCTCCAAACTATCCCTCCCCTTGTCAGCCCCACACACACTTTTTAAAGGATTATTTTTGTTTGTTTGGATTGTTGGAATACCTTATTAACTTGTTCTTAACAGTCATCCATTCTTTACTTAGCATAAATCAAGGCCTATTACTTCCCTGGTTCATACTTTCCAAAGCTGTCCAGTGCACTTAGAATAAAATCCAACTTGTTTCGTGAAATATAATGCTCCAGGTGACTTGGCTGTTGCTTCTGTAGCCTGTGCTCCCGCCTTGCCCCCTACCTCTTTGCCATCCACAACCACACTGACCCTCTTGTTGTACCTGCAACATGCCAGCTAAATATGTTCCCACCTCAGCCTCCAGATCAGCTGGTTAACTGCTTGAAATGCTGTTTCCTTCTAATTTTCTTGTTGCTGGTTGTTGATTATTAGCTTTAATGTACCTTCTTAAGAGGGTCTCTCAAAGCGGCAGTCAGGTCAGTCTGTATTTCATTGTCGTTTAATTCTTTAATGCATAGCAGCCATCTCCATTAGATACTTTATTATTCATCTATCAGTGAATCATCTGCTCACACTTGCGTGTTACCTTTGTGACAGTAATGACTGTGTCTGTCCTGTATCCTTGATACTGGAAGAATGTCTGATATGCAGTCTATATCCAACAAAATTAAGAATAAACAAGCTAAAAAATCTCCAAACACTGTGAATGTAAGTACTGAAATGCTGGTGATGGTTATCTCAGTTATTTTGAGAATGGAGAATTTGAGTCAGGGCTGAGACTAGATAAGGTGAATAAAAGCACTTGCCACTGGATCAAAACCAAAGGCAGCTTCTCAGTTGCCAATATGGTGCAGCATAGTACTGTTAATGATCCTGTCTTTATTTTGTTCTTTGTGGATTTGGGGTATTAATTTTGACTTTTAAAAAATTACATTAAAATATTATTTCTCTTGACTACTGAGGTTTTGTTGTCCCCCCACCCAACCCTGCCCTATAGCCTTTTATCAGACTATTCTCTCATTTTTGCACTTGACCTTGCATTGTAAATTATAGCTAACATTTATTATCTATTTCCTACCAGGCACTGCTTTACTTGGATTAACTAATTGAAAACTCAGAGCAGAGCTGTGAACTAGGTGATGGTATTTGCAGACAAGGAAACAGGCTTAGAGAGGACAGGTAATTTACCCAAGTCCGCAGGGCTATTAAGAGGAGGAACTGGAGTAGGTAGCGTATGCGTAACATGTAAGTAGGAATAGATGTATAAAGTGGAAGAGAGTATTTAACATCCTGGAATATTTTCACTACTGTTCTTGAGAGTTCTTTTTTTGTGTGTGTGTGTTGGAGTCTCGCTCTGTCACCCATGCTGGAGTGCAGTGGCGCGATCTCAGCTCACTGCACACTCCGCCTCCTGGGCTCATGCCGTTCTCCTGCCTCAGCCTCCCGAGTAGCTGGGCCCACAGGTGCCTGCCACCATGCCTGGCTAACTTTTTGTATTTTTAGTAGAAACGACGGGGTTTCACTGTGTTAGCCAGGATGGTCTCGATCTCCTGACCTCATGATCTGCCCGCCCCAGTCTCCCCAAGTGCTGGGATTACAGGCGTGAGCCACCGCGCCCGGCCAGAGTTCTTTAAATAAATTGGCAGTGAGCAAAAATCTAATGCTTAGGGATGGAAATGAGGACCTGCTGGTTGTGTAAGGAAGAGAAGGAGGGAACAGAATGAATGTCATTGAGATGCTTGTAGGACAGTGGTCCCCTATCATTTTGGTACCAGAGACCAGTTTTGTGGGCAATTTTTCTAGGGATGGGGGTCGGGCTCGGGGGTTGGTTTCGGAATGAAACTGTTCTACCTCAAATCATCAGGCATTAAATTCTCATAAGGAACGTGTAACCTAGATCCTTCGCATGCACAGTTCACAGTAGGGTTCGTGCTCCTATGAGAATCTAATGCACAGGAGGCATAGTTCAGGCGGTAGTGCTCACTTTCCTGCCGCTCACTTGCTGTGCAGCCCGGTTCCTAACAGGCTGGTGACTGGTGCTGGTCTGTGGCCCTGGGGGTTGGGACTGCTGCTTTGGGATACTCAATATGCTTCATATATTTTTTTGATCACCATTTAGGGGCACATTAGAGGATATGAAAAAAATTCCTGTTGAGGCCAGACACTCCTGAGACCATGTGACCTTAAAGTATGTAATGACTTTGAGAAAAAGTTTTTTAGTAAAAAAAAAATCACTGCATACCACACATCAAAATATGTGTTTTTATTTTGTTAGTTAATTGTAAAAGGTAAAACCTTGAAAGCTAGAATAAAATATATATGTTTGAGCCCTTTTTAAGACATAAATGAAAGAAATCACTAAAGGAAAGCTTAGATGAATGACTGTAATCATTTCTTTCATAGTGCAAATTTATGCATCAGTTTTGTCAACAGTGAAAATAAAATGACAAATTGGGGAAATATTTGTAAATGAGCATTAATTTTGTGTTTAAAAACTACATTGTTTTAAAAAACGAATAGGAAAAACAGCAAGTCCTGAAATGAAAAGGGCAAGTTCATAGAAGAAATAAAAATGAACAAGAAAAGTATGAAGCATGTTTCTTCTCAAAAGTAAAGATGTAAATTAAATTTAGTTCTGTCTCTCAGATTTGTAGGAGTTAAAAAATACAGTATTTTCAAAAGTGGGATGGGGGATGGGTCTGTGCTTGAGTCAGCTGGTACAGTTACAGGACTGCCAGATCCTTCACAAAGATTACATCCTTGGGCTAATACATTTCTATGATACTCTCCTAAGGAAGTAGAGATTGAGGCAGAGATTTTTGTTTAGGGATGTTTACCAGAGCATTATTCACAAAAGCAAAAAATTAGAAACGCTCAAAATGTGTTATGACGGGGTAATTTTTAAATTATCACACATCTTTATGATTTTTTTTTCAGATAATTATTAACCATTTCTGAAGAATAATTAGTATCAGAGAATAATTGTCACAGTATATTAAGTGAAAAATAACAAAGTACTGTTGCAGGTTTAAAAAAAAATGTTTTTTTGTAACAGGGTCTTGCTTTGTCACCCAGGTTGGAGTGCAGTGACTCGATCTCTGCTCACTGCAGCTTTCGCTGCTTGGGTTCAAGCGATTCTCCCACCTCAGCCTCACAAAGAGACTACAGGCGCACATCACACCGGGCTAATTTTTTTTTTGTATTTTTAGTAAAGACAGGGTTTCACTATGTTGCCCAGGCTGGTCTCGACCTGACCTCAAATGTCCCACCTGCCTCGGTGTCTCTCAGTGCTGGGATTATTGGCATGAGCCACCACGCCCAGCCTGTTGCAGTTTTATTTTAGAACTAGAACAGGAATAAGTACATTTACCTAGAAAAAAAAAAAAGACTGGAAAGAAATACATCAAAATGTTCAAATTTTAAAATAATATTCTATAACAAATACTTGTAAGTTTTATTAATAGGAAAAATGTTTAGTGTATGAGGACACAAGATCAGGAGCTCTGGACAGATGAGAGACCTTGGTAGGTTCCAGTCTTATCTTCTCCCTCATTAGCTGTCAACCAGCAGAATCTGTGAATGAGTCAGTTCCCTCCTTTATAAAATCAGTGGGTTCAGGGCTTCTCAAACCTTTTGTCCAAAATACATCCAGAGGCAGAGCAGGTGAACATGTACTCTTAGGGGGAAAGAATGGGAATAAGTTGAGCAGATTGGCTCAAAGTAACTTGCTGAACAAGTTTTAGCATGAAAACTCATGTAATCTTCCTGTTCTCCAAATTATACTGATGCTAGTTTTAAAAAATTTAAAACTTGAGATATGTATATACCGTAATTTACCATTTTATTTTTATTTATTAGAGACAGAGTCTCACTCTTGCCCAGGATGAAGTGCAGTGGTGCGATCTCAGCTCACTGCAACGTCCACCTCCCTGATTCAAGTGATTCTCCTGCCTCAACCTCCCGAGTAGCTGAGATTATAGGCGCCTCACCACGTCTGGCTAATTTTTATATTTTTAGTAGAGACGGGGTTTCACCATGTGGGCCAGGCTGGTCTTGAACTCCTGACCTCAAGTGATCCGCCCACCTCAGCCTCCCAAAGTACTGGGATTACAGGCGTGAGCTACTGCGCCGGGCCTAAAACTTACCATTTTAAATGTACAAATTTATGTTTTTTAGCATATTCAGGAAGTTCTGCAATCAACTGATGTTAGTTTTTAATACACAAATGTTTACTACCGGCACTGCAAGAAAATGCTCTCATACCTTTGAGTAACCTTGGATGATCAGGTGACTCTTCTGGGAGGATTGTACCACACTGAGAAGTCCAGGACTACATGACCTTCTGATACATTCAGTAAATGAATTTTCAGTGCGTTTTGCCTATCTTTTCCTTTAAAACAACTTAACTGGATTAATTATTATTAATAGTCCTGGTTACTACTAAATTAATGTCCAGTTTCCACTTGTAGTTGGTTATACTAAATTCAGTTCTGTTCTGTGTTACATTTTAGAAATTGTCTCGGATCTTCTGCAAGACCATGGTGGGGACAAATGGTTAACTGTACTCAACTCTTGCCCTCAACAGACAGTCATTAAAAGATGGGAAGTTATGGCGACTTTAGTCTTAGAGCTGCTGTGTTTCAAATGCAGGTTTTTAATCTAAGTGGAGGAAAATGTGCAGAAAACAGAATACAGATATTTTAAAGGAGATATAGCCTGGAATGTGGACAACACATGGATTGAGTTTTGACTCAGTGCTATTGAATACTTTTATCTTTGCAGATGTGGATTGATGATGTGCTTATTGGTAGAAAATTTCTCCTTGAAATTTCTAGTTCTGCTTTTTCCGAGTGTATGTGAAAGTAGCCCAAGTTCAGATGAGGTGGTGCTGAGATTTCATGTTTCAAACTGTTAGCTTAAACCAGTGGACCTGAAGTACAGTTACTCTATAATTCAGCTCTGTGAGTCTTGGGTTTTGTTCTTGGCTGTTGTTTATCTGGGTACTGGCCAGTTAAGAGAGTGGGGCGGGGACATTTGTCCTGAGCTTCCCATTCATTAAGGTCTTCAGATTAAACTTCTGATAGTTTGACAATATATTCAGATACAGTCATGAAAGGCCCTGGCAGTGTGAAATAAATACATTCATTGTATAGCTTTAAATGCCACCGTTTTGGTAACTGTTTTGGCATAACAGAGACCCTTGGAAAAAAAAAGTAGAAGTGATACAGGCTTCCCTCAGTCTGTGAGAGGCCCTGGTAAGGTGTGTTTTCTGCCCCCACCCCCTTTTTTTATTCTTCAGAATAAAGATGATGAACCATGTAGACCCTTGAAGTTCCTGGTAGTATTCAGTGATTGTTTTCAGGGCCCTTGTATGGAAATGGGCACCAACATCCTTCAGAGCAGTGGCAGTAATAACTGACATTTTTTAAGCATTGAGCAATGCTTCTGCATATGTGGTTTGGCCTTGGCAGCTCTTTTGATAACATAATAGCCCAAGCTTGAAGCCAGTTCAAGTGAGAGAAAGAACCAATAAGTCTGTGCTTTCAACAATAAATGCTAATTTATTACCGTTAAGAAGGTAACATGTAATTGGATTTAAAATCGTCATTTTTGACAACTATTTGCAGACTACATCATGCAAATAGGCAAAATTATCAGTGTTAACATATATATGGTTTATGTGAATCAGACACATAGAGTAAATACAGATTTGTGGCAGAACTTGTATGTGGGAATCCTGTTGTGTTGAAAAGATCTTGGGGGGATTAAAAAAGGCCTAAAATGGAAGCATCAGATTGTGTGAGAGGGTGTGTGCCTAATGTGATGTATTCTTTTTTTTTTTTTTGAGAAGGAGTCTTGCTCTGTCGCCCAGGCTGGAGTGCAGTGGCACAATCTCCACTCACTGCAAGCTCCGCCTCCCGGGTTCACGCCATTCTCCTGCCTCAGCCTCCCGTGTAGCTGGGAATACAGGCGCCTGCCACCGCGCCCGGCTAATTTTTGTATTTTTAGTAGAGACGGAGTTTCACCGTGTTAGCCAGGATAGTCTCGATCTCCTGACCTCGTGATCCACCCATCTCGGCCTCCCAAAGTGCTGGGATTACGGGCATGAGCCACCACGCCTGGCCCTAATGTGATGTATTCTAACAGTTTACAAAGTGATACACTGTATCACAGTATATTGAGTTTGTGTTTGATGTTTGTTCTGATGGAAGGAGATATGAAATGAACTGGGGATTGCTGTCTGTGCTTTATCCTGATCTGGCGAGTAGGGAAGAAAAATTAGTATTCCTTACAGCCAATTATGCACACTGGATGAAGTGGCCTTTTTCATAGCATGGTTCTTAAATAGTCTTATTTCTGGGTAATCTCATTTCTGGGTATTTAGATGAGCTGGGATAAGGAAAGGCAGAGTACTTGCCTGAAGGTACAAATAACGTTTATGGGGATATTTTCAAGTCATATTTATATAGACCATTGAAAGAAAGAGCAGGGTTTTTCCTGGGACTCACACCCTTGTGTGTGTTCATTTGCTTGTTAAAGTTATTAAATAACTTGATTGGGGATATATTTAAACTAGCAAAAATGGGATCCTTATCCCTCCGCCAGACTTTTTATGTAAGGGCTTGTCGCTAGATTTTGTAGTACCAGTGGTCTTGGAAACAGAATCATATTTGTTTAGATTGGTCAGAGTTATTTGTGCTTTTCATTGCCCTATGCTGTGAAAAGACGTTAGTCATCACTGCATTCTTGAAATAATCTACTAGTAGAAAAGTCTGCTTTTTTTCATTCAGAGATAGAGAATTGTGAAGTCTCTTATACTTTTCCTTTTCATGTGGCCTTAGGAAACAACATAATTTTATGTAATTTGGGAACAGCTGTTTTTTTATTATACCAAAATTTTTCATACTAATCAGGACTAGATTGTTAAAATGTCCATTTCAAACTCAGAGTATTGTATAATTCTATAAAAATAGGAGAATGACACATGAAATTTGGCTTATACATTTGTTAAGAATAATTCATTTATCTGTCATAGAACTGTATGGAACAAAGAAGCTGAGATTTTTTCTTTGTTGATGTTTTAGTCCATATGCATTTGGCCTTCCCTATTTGCGGGTTCCATATCCATGGATTCAACCAATGTTGGATAGAAAATATTGTATAAAAACCATAAAAACAATACAACAGTAAAAATAATACAAATGACAATACAGTATGACAGCTATTTACATAGCATTTACATTGTATTAGGTATTACAATTTAGAGATATTTTAAAGTATATGGGGGATGTGTATAGGTTATATGCAAATATTATACCATTTTATATCAGGGACTTGAGCACCCTTGGGTTTTGGTGTCCAAAGAGGGGAATTCTGAAACCAATCCCTTGTGGATACCAATGTATGACTGTGCTTTTTGGCTGAATTCTGTTCTAGTGCCAAATAATACCTTAATTTCCTACTTGTATTACTCTACCTACAATATGTGCATCATGCAGATTTTTCTTACGCGAAGGTTTGCCTTCACTTTGAATTCACAACATTTGTATAATAAAATCAAAGTGTAAACATTAAGTTCTTGAGTGAAATTTACCTGGAACTTAGGGCTGGTCAATTGGAAGATGGCACCAAGATTCAAAATGGGTTCCTTTAATTGAAATAGTATTCAGAAATTCGAAATTAGCTTAAAGGGAGAAAAAAATGGGTTTAGTCAAAGCCCGGATGAGATATTTTTAAATTGTGGGCAATAGAAGTGAATTATCCTGGATTTAGGATAGTTGTGAAAATCATGCCCAGCCCTGTTTCTTTATCATGATTGGCTTCCAGAAGTGTGTCATGAGAATGAGTTACTGAATAGAAAACACTTTGTAAATAAAAGATTTATAGAGAACAGGACAGAGGAGAAAGAGAGGATGCCCTCCATTCCCTTGTATTCCTTGTCCTTCATCTGATTGGTATTTGTACTAGTCAGAGTTCCAGAAGGAAGCGGATGGCACACTCCAGTGTGGGGATTGAGGAGTGGAGTAGGTGTAAGTAACTTGTATGAGCTGGTGCAGTTACCTGGGGCCAAGCAATAGCTGGACAAGGCAGCAGTTGTTGGAACCCAGAGAGAGCAGCGGTATGGAGAGGGCCACCCAGCAGGAGCTGGAACCTCTTGAAGTCAACATAGCACACCTGTGCTTACTGCAGAGCGGAAGCTAGGAGAATAAACGCCCTTTGCTTTTTCTCCTGCTCTCTGGTTTCCTGTTGGCTAAACCCAAGCAGAAGGCAGAGTATAACAAAGCTGTTGAAATCCCTATTGGTCAGCCTCCTGGGGGTACCCAGCAAGATGAGATGGTGGAGAAAGGATCCCTGGGCGTGTTTCTGGCAACAGGAAAATATCTTAGGGTTGATTGTTTGATTGTTTTTTCTTTTCTTTTAATTTCTCCTAATTCACTTATCAGTCACATGTTTGGCCCCTACTTGGAGTCTACATTAGTGTGATATCCAGTGTGTGGACAGTGCCCAGGGACTTGGTGACTAGATCCAAAGAAGTGCCAAATGTTGACTGCTCTTGCCCAAAGTGATTTCAATTAACCACATACCAGTGTGCTTATACTTCATGTGATACTTTCTCTTTTTTTGTGGGGGTAGGGTAGTTACAAGTATATGCAGGTGACCAGGAGAAAAAAGGTCCTGTTGCCTGATATTAACCTCACAAATCAGGATTTCTTCTGTTTTTATTGTGAATTAATGGTTGTTTACACTTAGGCCCTCAGAGCAAGCCTTTGGCTGTGGGATCGTGATAATAAAGAAGCAATCTATGGGAGAGTAAATATACTAGTTTCTGCAAATCATTGGTTGATAATGAGAAACAATTTTAGTAGCTTCATTTCTATTAGAGAAATGGTAGGTTTCAGCCACTTTATGCTTTTGTCCACTATTCATGGTTGGAATTATAAAATACTCATTTTAAACTTTCTGAATTAATCCTGTTAAATTGGGGTGATAGCATTCACATTACAGCTGTTAATTTATATTTCTATGAGTTCCAGATCACTTTACTAAAAGTAATAGGGAAATTATTATAAAGGAATCAGCCACTGCAGGACTCTATGGCTAGAAATACCTTTCATTGTAACTGTGTGAGGGCTATGTATTTACCAAGACATCTGCAGTCATTTAAGAGGCTTCTATGAAAACTGTAATACTTAATTGAAATTTTGTGATTGTTTATAAAGATAGTAATGAAATCCAACCATCAGAAAAACAAAATGAATTTAGGACAGATGGCGTATTACTAGCTTTTATTTTTTTTCTCCCTCCTTCCTTCCTTCTCACTCTTCCTCCTTTCCTTCCTTTCTCTCTCTCTTCCTTTCCTTCCCTTTCTTTCTTTGTTTTTCTCAGCTTTGTAGTGAGGAAATGGCATTAAGGACCCTGGTGATAATGGCCATTGTGTGTTTCATTCTGTATTCCGTCTTTAATATCCAAATTGGCACTTTTATTTTCTTCATATTTTTGGGGTAAGATAAAGACAGTTACTGTTTTGGAGATCTCAAGGAAATTTGAGAGGGAGTGAGAAACAGGCCCTGAGAAAGGACACATGAAAATGACCACTTACATTTAGAAAAATGAAGTTTTTCGATTTGGATTCATTGTAGAAGAAATATGCTGTCATTTTGTGAAGTGATCCCATTTTTCTGTCTTGTCTTCTTCCCAGCGACATGCATAGCTCTGTTAGGGATTACCTTCAGGCTTATGGTAACAGAAAAGTAATATTGAAGATGTGAAAAAGGAGATAGCACAGAAGGAAAAAAAGCTAATCACAATAAAAAGAAGGAGAAAAAGCTAATCACAATACATTTCTATATAATGTTACTAGTCAAGAATGGGGAGAGAGAAGAAGAACCACCGTTGCTTTCCTGAATTAGGTGATTCCTTGGAATAACTCAGTCAACCAGCCCCCTACCAGAAATAAATTCAGGGGATATGTGGTATCTAGAAAAATGATTCTTCTTCTTGCCTTACCGGGATACTGTGTTCTTATGCCTCATTTTAATATTGGAGAAAATGGGCTGGGTGTTGGGAGGCAAGGCTGGTGCACCCCTTGAGGCTAGGAGTTCACAGCCAGCCCAGTCAACCTAGTAAGAACCTGTCTCTACAGAAATTAAAAAAAAAAAAAAAAAAAAATTAGCTGGGCATGGTAGTGCATGCTTGTAGTTCCAGCTACTTGGGAGGCTGAGGTGGGAGGATCAAGAGACTGAGATGCGATTTCTTTATCTTAGGAGTTCAAGGCTGCAGTAAGCTATGATCACACCACTGCGTTCCAGCCTGCGTTACAGAGCAAGACCCTGTGTCTAAAAAAAATAAAATAGAGAACGTGTCTAGAAATTTTTAGGCCTTTTTTCTCTTATCTCTGTCTGAATACCTTTTGTGTAAGTGCACTGTCATTTCCAGATTCAAATCCTGGCTAATCAACCCAGTGTCCTGGAAGCATTTCAGATATTCTCCAGGGAACAGAGCTTTATCAGGTTTTACCATGTTCAAAAGATGCTGTTGTCATTGTTTCTTGCAAGATACATGGTTACAAATGACTATCAAAATTCAGTGCTGAGTGGTTTCCAAAGAGGTGACAGGTTTGGGTTTTTTGTTGTTGTTGTTGGAGGTCATCTGCCTTTGAAATATACTCTCTCCTTCTAATTTTGCTGAATGTTCACCATAGGTAGCGTTTCCAATTCTAGAATTGCTCCTCTCAGCAGGCCATCTGGGGATGCTAAACCAAGGCATGGTATTTGGTTTAGTTATCTGAGAGACTGAGATGGCGCTGTGGTCTGATGAGCTGCTATTGTTCCTCTTTCAGGGACAGGAGAGAGTGGCAAGAGTACGTTTATCAAGCAGATGAGAATCATCCATGGGTCAGGATACTCTGATGAAGATAAAAGGGGCTTCACCAAGCTGGTGTATCAGAACATCTTCACGGCCATGCAGGCCATGATCAGAGCCATGGACACACTCAAGATCCCATACAAGTATGAGCACAATAAGGTAGGTGCGACTCTTCATCGGAGCAGTCGGCTGAATGGTCCAGGTGTTCACAATAGTGTGACAACACGAGTAGTGTCTTCACATGTCTGGAGTGCATAGGGGGATTTGGAAATATACATTTTCCATCCCATCATAAATGAGACTTTTAATAGATAATAAGTTTTTGATAAATGTCTTTTTCCTAAACCTCTAGAGTTACACCTATAAAAAACAGATTTTTATTTTTAGTGATGTCAATGAAAGGCATATTTGGATGTTCAGCAATAAATATTTTCAGGTTTAAAATTTGGGGAAGCACATTATGTTAAGGAGACAGTTTGTTAAGTATCATAAATTGGCCAAAGTCAGGGATTTCAAAGAGGTGGTGGTGGCCTTGCTTTTTAACAAATTGAAAAAAGAATGAAAACAACTTAAAACCATTCAGTCTGGTTTAACTTTGAATTTTGTGATTTTCTTTCAGTAGTACCACAGGCTTCATTTGATTTCAAAATAGGCCCATCGATCACTTCCAATAACCTTTCCAACACATTTCCCTGCCATTGTGTTAAAGTAACAGAAACTTCTAAAACCACTTGAAAAAGGATTGGGGGAAAAACCCCTCAAAGTTTAGCTTTTTAGAAAATAAGCACACTTCCAGTATCCTCTAGCATTATTTCTTGGTTGAAGTAAAATACCATCCCCCTTCTCCCCAACATGAAAATAAATGCTATAATTGCTCATCCTCTAAATATTAAAGAGATGTAATACCAAACAAGATTGGTACATCTGAGGGTTGCCCATGTTTGAATTTATGCTGCAGTTGTCCTGCATAAAGCTCGTAGGCAGGACCTGGACCTGCACCCAGGGTGTGACTGTCTGTGCTGAGGCCCCCAGCCCAAGGGAAGGGATATCCATTTGGAATTTGTTAGAAATGTCTTTGTTGTCTTCAGAAGTCTTCATTGCCTTCCTGTTAATCAATACATCCCCCATAGGTGCAGTCTTTGCTCCTCAGGGATTTTAGGTATGCTGATCCTGTAAGTAAGCCTTGCCTTTTGTTGATAAAACCCTGCATTTATACCTGTAATTATTTTAGAGTCTTCAATAAGAAATTTTCATTCTCTCAGTACTTTTGATAAATCTACTGTGAAGGATGTTTCCATGTACCAAGATCAGTAGGCAATAGCAAGAAGTTGGGATGTCCAGTGGGACTCATAGATTTAACTCACAAAATGAACCCACAGCTAAAATAAGGCAATTCTGTATACCTTTGCCTCTGTTACCATCCAAAGGCTTCTATAATAAAGTACCAAATCATCTGAAAATCAGGCATTTGTTTTTCGTAGATGGTTCCTTGAAATTAACACTGGTTTCTTACCTAACTGATACTTTCATACCTGGTTTTCCAGTGGCAACAGGAATCTTTCCACAAATAGCAAAGAGACCTACCACAAATAATTCCTCCTGCTTTTATTTTCAAGAGTGAAAAAGAACTGGGCAAGTTTTTGAGCCCAGGAACATGGTAATTGAGCCAGAGTAAGCTGCATGGATACATCTAAGTAGTCTGAATTTGAGAGAATCAGGGTTCTCCCTGCCCCAAGAAATCTCAGTGGTTTTTGAAATCGTTAGCATGCTTGTTTCCTTGTAGTTGTAATTGTGTTTATTTTGTTTGTTGTTTATTTTTTTAATACCAGCGAGTTTTCCAGTTTACAGTCAGTTGGTAATACGATGATCTTAGGAATTCTGCCTGACTTACCGTATGTGTGCTATTGTTTTTTATATATACACACCATAGTGCCAGTTTACACACTAAAATATAATCTCCCTGAATTTTATCCCCCAAAATCTTATTTCTTAGATGTTCCAGAAGAATCCTTCAGGACCTTGCCCTGTTGGTAGATTTTCATATGAAGATCATTTATTATACAGTCATGTAGATGTTAAAGATGGGGTGGAATTTATGCCTTATTCACGTAACACATTGAAGAATATTTAACACTGTGTGTTATTTGAACTTTTCATGTCAATTTTTTTTTTTTTTTTGAGACGGAGTCTCACTCTGTAGCCCAGGCTGGAGTGCAGTGGCCGGATCTCAGCTCACTGCAAGCTCCGCCTCCCGGGTTCACGCCATTCTCCGGCCTCAGCCTCCCAAGTAGCTGGGACTACAGGCGCCCGCCACCTCGCCCGGCTAGTTTTTTGTATTTCTTAGTAGAGACGGGGTTTCACCATGTTAGCCAGGATGGTCTCGATCTCCTGACCTCGTGATCCACCCGTCTCGGCCTCCCAAAGTGCTGGGATTACAGGCTTGAGCCGCCGTGCCTGGCCTTTTTTTTTTTTTTTTTGAGACGGAGTCTTGCTTTGTCATCAGGCTGGAGTGCAGTGGCACGATCTCAGCTCACTGCAACTTCCGCCTCTCAGGTTCAAGTGATTCTCCTGCCTCAGCCTCCCAAGTAGCTGGGACTACAGGTGCGCACCACCACACCCAGCTAATTTTTGTATTTTTAGTAGAAACGGGGTTTCACCATGTTGACCAGCATGGTCTTGATCTCTTGACCTTGTGATCTGCCCGCCTCGGCCTCCCAAAGTGTTGGGATTGCAGGCATGAGCCACCGCGCCCGGCCTCATGTCAGTTCTAATTGAGTAGACATTACTGTGTTGAATAGTATTTCAGTTATAAATTGACATCATAAAAAGTTACAATATATGAGTTTTCCTCGGATACCATAATTATCCTCATAAATCCTCCTACATATCATGACTTTAGTGTTTGATGACCTCCCAATTTCCCATGTTTAACCCCCTTTCATTCATGATACAAATGACTTTCACCTTTGTTTCTTTTTCTTTGTATCATATACATGTTCTAAAGTGTCACTCTCCCCTTGCTTCATCCATTAACTTTCTGAACTCTGCCCACTCCTTGCCTTTGTTTATGCTTGTTAAGGACATCATGTCTACTCCTTCCTGTTCAGCATAGCGACCTCTTCTTCCTAGAGTTCTGTAATCACCTGCCAACCCCTCATAGTGTTAAGTAATCCTACACTTCTTTAGCATATCCATAGTGAAGTGTTGGTAATTGCCTAGCTTGTATTGATTATGGTGACTTGGGTGTTGATCTTATTTTCATCACTAGATTCTGAGCTCCTTGAAAGTCAGTCTTCATCAGTTCCATCTTTGCATTCTTCATTGTCCCTGGCATTATATCTTGTACATAGTAGGTGCTCAAAAAATACTTCTTTTTGAATAGGTAAATTATTTGTGGCCAGGTATGGTGACTCACGCCTGTAATCCTAGCACTTTTGGAGGCTAAGGCGGGCGGATCACCTGAGGTCAGGTGTTTGAGACCAGCCTGGCTAACATGGTAACCCCGTCTCTACTAAAAGTACAAAAATTAGCCAGGCGTTTTGGCACATGCCTGTAATCCCAGCTGCTTGGGAGGCTGAGGCAGGAGAATTGCTTGAACCCTGGAGGCGGAGGTTGCAGTGAGCTGAGATCATGCCACTACACTGCAGCCTGGGCAACAGAGCAAGACTCCATCTCAAAAAAAAAAAAATTATTTGTGAGCTTAACAATTGAGAGTCTCTTCGTCTGCCCCAAAGTTGTCAAAATGATTATTCAAATCAACAAATAACTCTTGACATCTCTATGCATAAGGGAATAAAGGCTATATACTGTCAGGGATGCAGAAAAGTTCCATCAGGGCTGGACAGAAATTTACAATCCAGAAAGGGAGAAGGGCAGATCTGAGGGAGGGACACATTGGGGAGAAGGAATGGCTATAGTAAATGATCAGAAGGGATTTGCATGTGATGTAGATATCTGCCAATTTAGCTTGAGTGGAATTCTTATAGAGGAGGACTAGAAAATGGTTTAGGATGTTTCATGAACGATTTTGCATCTGGGCTAAATTTGGCTTTTATTTTCTGTGTTTATTATCTTAATAATAATATTTTATGTTTTGGTTAGAATTTTCTGTAGAAATTTCTGTTTACAAAGGTATATTATAATTTATAAATAGTCTAAGGAATTTGGTGTATATTTGATTAACAGTTACATGGAGGTATCACATTCTGATTTATATTATTGTGACACTAAAGATATAAAATAAATAACTATTTTGGAAATTTGGCTTTAAAACAACCATTTGATTTTTTTAGTAAAGCTTCTCTGCACCCACCATCACGTTGGCCATAATCTATAGTAGCATAAATGAAGATACTTTCTAACATTGTCCAGCATAACTTTGTACTTGGCTTTTGAGCTCCTGTATTTTATAAAGCAAAGCATGGCCTATACATTATATGAGCTCTTCTGAACTGGGGAAGTGTTCAGTTTTGTTTGCTGTGACATTGGTTCTGACTTTAGAAATGCCACCCCAGAGTAACTGAGGTTTCATTTGCTCCTGCTTCCTTGTTATTGCTTGAACTGATAGTCCTGCCTGGTTAGCTGGCCGGAGGATGCTGTGGTCAGGGGGAGTCCAATCCACAGTCTCTGGACAAAATGGTGTGACATTGCATGCCCTTTGTCAACAGATTGCAGAATTAGTAAGGAGCTTGTAATTGCACACTTTACCAAAAGAAATATGAATTCTTCCCCGAGTGTGTATCGGTTGTCCTGTTCTTGTACTTTTTTTTTTTTTTTTTGTCAAACAAGCACTGTTTATAGGTGAGCTGCTTGGACTCAGCCCAGGTGAGAGAAGACATACGTCTTAGGACTTCTGAATAGTCTGTGAACTAGGGCTTTTTTATTCCTAAATATTATTTTGCATTTTCCCTGAACACAAATATTGACAACTAGTGATAAAAAGGGATTAAGTATTTGTCACTCAGTCAAATCAAAAGCCATATTTAAGGCTCCATTAGGTGCAGGGCATTTGACTGTGAGATAACTCTGTCATTTCTTAGTTTCCAAAAGAAATAATTTTTATCCCTGTTATTTTATGGCTTCCTTTTTTTTTTTTTTTTAAGTTTATTATTTGAGAACTTTTTACTTTAGGTTCAGGGGCACATGTGCAGGTTTGTTAAATAGGTAAACTTGTGTCACGGGGGTTTGTTGTACAGAATATTTTGTTACCCAGGTACTAAGTCTAGTACCCAATAGTTATTTTTCTTCTTCCCCGCAACCGCCTTCTACCCTCTTTATATACCGATGTGCTTTTCTGATGAATGTTTGCTTTGGTATTGAAATCAGCTCTTAATTAAAAAGGGAAGGACATAAAGTGCCTGTGTTTATATGGCTAAGGAACTGTCTTGAGTTACAGCTGAGGGAGTGGATCTCAGGGTTTGGAATCCCTGATTTTTTACTGTCTGCACCTGGCAGTTGGGGTGCTTCCTGTGTTGCCTGTTATTAGTTATTTCACATTTGTTTACCTTATTTTCTCAATCAGATTGAAAATTATCTTACACTAAGCAAGCTTCTTCCTTTATAATTCTTTATCTCCTCCATAACATGCCAGATATGTTGTAGAAGCTTTTGTTTATTGAGTGAATTACTCCAGATAGCGGATCATAGTATCCGTTGATAGTTGGCTTATAATCTCTGTGAACTGTGAAATAAGGGTGGTATTGTGGCAATTTGAAAGTATTGATAGGCCATTGCTCCCTTTGCCAGTCCTGGGAAGAGAAAAGAATCTGATACAATGCTTCTTCATGTAGTGAATTTTAAGACAGTTGTCCAGGAGAACTCAGCCTCACCTTTGTTGAATGTTGAGTGGACAGTTGCACCTTTTTTTTCATAAACCAGTTTTTCCTTTTAGACTTGAAAGTCCTGATAACCAGGGCTCATTTAGCACTTCAGCTGCAGCTGTCTCTGACTAAATAGCCAGGCGTTTTGAGGCCTGACACCTGTGTTTCCCTTTCGCCTAGCATGGAGGGGATATGAGACGATGTATTGCTACAGTGCCTTTTGTCCTTTCTGAGCAATTCTGAGAAAGAACTTGTCACAGGAAAGTACCTCGTTAAACACATTTGGCACTTTCTGAATTTTCTGTACTTCTTGAATAATCCAATGTCCCAGAAGCCATTTTTCATTTTTCTGAAGAAAAATGTAGCCAAGATTCTGGAGAATTTGCCAACTTATTGTTGCCCTTGATCCAGGAATAAAACATTAGTACTTTGTTCAACATGAGTGAATTTTCTTAGCTTACAAAATGCCAATAGGCTGATTTCATTTTAATATTTCCCGCCTATGTAATAGATACATAATAGAGGCAGAATTAATAAATACATATTCTTATCTACCCCTCTGAAGAGCTGTATCAGTTCAGGTTCTCTGCTTGCAAGCAACAGAAACCAACACTGGCTAACTTAAGTAGAAAATGAATTTATCTGAAAATGGACTCACTGGGAGAAAGGAGTAGAAGCTGAAGGATGGGCTCTTAGAAACTAGGGCAGGCTCAGGGAACTCATCTGTGAAATGGATGAATTCTGACCATTTCCAATCTTCTGTCGCCCACCCAAGATTCAGATTTCTGGGAAAAAGTGCCGATTTGGAGCAGCCTGGATTCTTTGCTAACTCTTTAAACAGGGGAAGGCTCAACAATATGATTGACAGCCCCTGAGGGAAATACCGGTACAGTTGGTGGAAGAAGGGGAATGATGGTGGCACAAATTACAAATCTTCACTGTGAAAATACACAGCTTGAAAAATCAAATGGCACATGAATTCTTCATAGAAGCAAGCCCTCTGATTTTACTTAGCATTTGCTAAGTCTTTGCTAAAATAAATACTCTGGATGGAAAGAAGTAAAGGGGTTAGTGACTTAGTTATATACAAAGTAGCTAGCTGAATTTGACCCTAAGGATTGAATATAATAACCTTGGGATTATTCCATTCCCCCTCAGCCTCAGTTGTTTTAACTCTCTAAGCCTTGAATTTTTCCATCTGTAGAATGGGACAAATAATAATAGGATTATTTCAAGGGTTAAATAGATAATGTATGTGAAAATGTCTCATAAATGATTTTTGAAAGTTTGGAAGTTATAAAAGGAATTGTCATTGCGTAGAGAATGAATACTACTAACCTTCCATCTTTTTAAAGAATAAAACAAAAAAAACAATGTGACCAGATTTAGGAGGTATTTAAGGAAAACCTCAGAGTCACTTCAGAGTGACAGTCATTGAAATGGGATACCAAAAGAGGTACAGAAATCTCCTTTTCTGACTGTGTTCAAAATAGAATGTATTTTTAACATGTGAATTTCTTTAAAGCACTTTTGCTAAAATAAAGCTAGGAATGTAGTAGACAACCTCTAAAATTCTTCTCAACACTGTTTTTCTTCATGTTGATTTTCTAATTCTAAATCTCTAAAAAAGAGATGAAGCTGTTATTAAAATTATTTTCTTATATTTTGAAGCTTCTGCCTTTCTTGAACTTTGTCACTTCTATAGCACCTATGAAAAATTTTTAAAAAGACAATAAACAACAGATTTGCTTTGACAATGGTCTCCAGCCCAATAGAGATTTTTTTCTTTGTATCTAAATCCCATATGTGATTGCGTGATTGCAGTGATTACATCTACGTTGATTTTTTTTTAAGTGTTCAAAAGTTCAATATCAGATTTTTTTTTTTTCAGTGTTTAGACATTCAATATCAGATGAAGGTTTTTGTGGGTGACAGTGATTTTAATTGGATTGTTGGCCACAGGGTACCAAAACAGCCCGTGCCTTTTCATAGGGAAACTTTCTACTCCTGCTTCTGTGAATCTTTGAGAGTTTTCTCATCTTTTTTTGTTTTTGGAGACGGAATTTCGCTCTTGTTGCACAGGCTGGAGTGCAATGGCGTGATCCCGGCTCACCACAACCTCCACCTCCTGGGTTCAAGTGATTCTCCTGCCTCAGCCTCCCAAGTAGCTGGGATTACAGGCATATGCCACCACACCTGTCTAATTTTTTTGTATTTTTGGTAGAGACGGGGTTTCTCCATGTTGGTCAGGCTGATCTCGAGCTCCCGACCTCAGGTGATCCGCCCGCCTCAGCCTCCCAAAGTGCTGGGATTACAGGGGTGAGCCACTGCGCCCGGCTTCTTGGCTTTTTAATAGTCTAAAGGAATCTATGGACTTTTCATGGCCAATTTGAAGAGTCAGCCACCTCTTTTTCTAAGATTGGTTTACTGCTTTCTCCCTTCTCTCCAGGACTCTTGGGAGTTGAATCACCATGGAGTCTCTGGTAACTATATCAACTTTCAAAATCCCTTTCAATAATTTCTTTTCTCTTTTAATATCTTGCAGATACTTCCTAGCCACATTTTCTTCTCCTTTATCTTTGCAGTTCTTTATTCATTTTATACCCATGATGGCCATGTAAAAATAGCAGATGAATATGAGATTTTTAAAATTATTTGTTTTCTTGGCTAAAGTTAATCCGTAATCCCAAAGCATGCCATATTGCCTATCTAGGATGTACATCTAAGTTTATTTTCATCAGAGGAGGACTCTGAAACAAAAGAAGACTTCAGCAGTAGACTGAGACTGATTTTTTAAAAATTTTTGATAATAAAAAGATTTCAGAAAGATACAGAAGAGTTGCACACATCATCAGTATTGAGTCTCGTGTGTTTTTCCGTTGTCAATACATGTGTATCTAGATTTTTTGATCTGGATCAATATGACCATAACCTCAGAAGACTCTTCACGCTCCCTTCCAGTCAATACTCCCAAGTTCCGAAGGATGACCACTATCCTGACTTCTAGTAACATAGATTAGTTTTGTTAGTGTTTGATCTTGGTATGAATAGAGGCATACAAAATATATATTCCTTTGTCTCTGGTTTATTTTACTCAACATTGTGTTTGTGGAATTCACCCACTTTGTTAACTTGTAATTCCTTTATTCTCGTTGCTATGTAATAGCAATGCCTGACAGAACTTTCTATGGTGATTAAAATGCTTTCTATCTCTTCTGTCCAATACAGTAGCCACTAGCTACATGTGACTCTTGAGTTGTGAAATGTGCCTAGTATAACTGAGGAACTGAATTTTTACTTTTATTTAATCTTATTAATTTACATTTAAATTTACATGTGACCAGCAGCTACTGTACTGGACAGTACAGTTGTATGACATTTCATTTTATAAATATACTATAATTTGTTTTATATATATATATATATATATATAAAATTATATCCTATTATAAATTTGGGCATTTCTGGCTGATAAAAATAATGCAAATATAAACATTCCTGTAGCTGTCTTTGGTGAACATAAGTATGCATTTCTTTGGAGTATGTATCTAGCATTTGGAATTCCTGAGTCAGAAAGTATGCATATAATCAGTTTTAGTACGTAGATACTGCCAAAGAGTTTTCCAGGGTGATTGTACTACTTTACATTCCCACAAACTGTGAGAGTTCTAGTTGCTCCACATCCTTGACAACAACATTTGATATTATTCTTTTTGTTTTAGTTATTCTCATGGCTGGTATTACTAGTTTTGGTTTGTTTTTGAGACTGGGTGTCAGCTATGTTGCCCAGGCTGGTCGAGAACTCCTGGGCTCAAGCAGTCCTCCCACCACAGCTGGGATTACAGGGGTGTACCACCTCACCCAGTAGTCTTTTTAATTTAGCTATTCTGATGACTGGATAGTGGTATCACATTGTTGTTTGAATTTGCATTTCTTTGATAACTAAGTGTCCTGAGCACTTTTTTAAAATATGTTTACTATTTGGTTATCTCTTATAAAATTAATTTTTTACCCTTTTTCCATTGGCTTGTCTGATTTCTCATCATTGTTTTGTAGGAGTTTCTTTTATATTAAGGACATACATCTTTGTTGAGTAAATGGATTACAAATGTCTATTTTGTAGCTTTTTATTTTCTTAATGGTTCTTTAAGTGAAAGTTCTCAATGGTAAGATTGCCCAGTTTATAATTTTTTCCTCTTCTAATAATTACTTTTTTGTGTCCTTTTAAAGTAATCTTTGCCTACTTAAGGTCATGTAGATAATTTGCTGGATTTTCTTCTAAGTTCTTTATTGTTTTACATTTTACATTCAGACCTAAAATCCATTTCAGGTGGATTATAGAGTATGGTATGAGGTAAAGGTCAAGTTTTTGTGTTTTTTATCTGGATATCTAACCCAATTCATTTATTGAAATGACCAACCTTTACCCACGGCAATACGGTGTCACCTTTGTCACAAATCAAGTGAATGTATATGTATGAGTTTGTTTCTGGACTCTCCATTCTGTTCCATTGGTCTCTTTTGTATATCTTTGTGCCACTACTCTATTAATGTGCTCTATTAATGCCTAAGCCTTGCAATGTTTTAATATTGGGCAGCAGTAGAAGTCATTCAGCATTGTTTTCCTTCTTTGGGATTGCACAAGAGCTGAATTTATTCCTGTGTACTTTTAAGGAAGAGCATTTTTTTAAACTGGCAGGTAGATTTCCTAGGGTTAATCCAAATGTATTAATTGTTCTCTCTAATGCAAACATCTTCCTTTTTCTTGAGGCCTCAGTTTATTTCCTTATCCAGACTGTGTTAGCTGCATAGCTCAGTAAAAGGACTTTTATTTCTCCCAGTTTGATAATATGGTTTTCTTTCTTAGATCAGTGTCCTTATTTATGAAGGGTGATGGTGGCTTCATTATTATTCAGTGATGTTCTTTCTCACTTTAAACATTTCCTCTAACAAGAGTTGGAACTGGACACTGAGTGCAATGGAGTTCTACAAATTCCCCTTCCACTAATCACTTTTTGGGCCAGCATGGCTCTACAGCACCAGATTTTGCATCAGAATCCCTTCAAGTTTCCTATCTTCACCATCTGTAGCATTTAGATTGAAAAGGCTTACCTGGGTTTTCTTTTTTTGTATTTTGTGATCTCAAGCTATTGGAAGTAGACCAATTCGTGTGGCTCAATATGAGTGCTAAAGTTACATTAGAAGGTAATGAAAACTGATTTTGCCGTTTTATTTGCGATAGTATTTTAATCCTGGTATGTAAAATTGTTACTCATTTGTGCCTAATGCTGATAATGGGAAGCAGCTCACTGTGGTAAGAGTAGGGGCATTAAGCACAGGTGCAACTGTAAACATATGTATCCACATACACACATGTGTACACAAACTCATGAATGCCAGCAATGACCTTTGGACACTACATTGTATATATATCTAGGAATAAAACTGATGGAAGTCCAGTATTATCTGTAAATTGTACACATGCAGTGACTGTCTTTGCATAATGTTCCCCCAGCTTATGCTTGGTGGCTTATCTGCATTGTTATTCATCTCATCTCAAAGTAACCTAGCTCAGCTTGTCTTCAGTTCATTCACAGCTTCCACATCCACAGCTCAGTTCATCTTCAGCTAATCCACATCGTTTAAAATTGGATGAAAGGAAGAGAATTAATACTTGAGGGCAGAGATTGGGCCTTAATTACTTAAACCTAGTTCAGTATTTGACATGTGGTTCTACTCTGTTGGATGAATTAATGAGTGAACATTTGTTGACTGTGATGGGTTTTGTGTACTTTGTGGTATACACACAAGAACACAACTACTGGAGTCACACACGACTTGGTTTGAAACATACTCTACAACAAAACCATTGTGTGGTATTAAGCAAATTAATGTCTCTGAATTCCAGTTTTCTTATTTGTAAAATAGTGGTGATTCTAATGCCTGTTTCACAATGTGTTTTGAGAATTACGTAGTCTGGAAAAGTTGAAAGTGTTGTCCATTGTTAAATGGAGATGATGTTCTTTAGTCATTCAACAAATGTTTGCTAAGTACCTCCTATGTTGTAGTTAACAGAAACTGATATGGCTGATCTAAAAAAAAAAAAAAAAAAAAAAGCACTCCAAGGAACATTACTGATCAGTCCAAACACATGAGCGAACTCTGCGTTAGCAGTCTGGCTCTAAACTGCTCTCAGCTGCTTAGGCTAACCTGCGCAGAATGACCAGGAATTGACAGCCACCAGATAAAACACATGTGGCATAGTTTAATGCATTTTAGTAGGAAGTTGTGAAGCTGGTCATTTGGCTGTTCTTGGTTAACTCCTGGCAAAGCATCAGATGGATACTTTTCTTGTTCTTTTAAACCAAATAATGTATTGTTTTCCCTTGTTAATTTTAAAACAATGCATCTATTTTCAACTAGAGGCAGAATATATTTGTTGGAGCCAAGGAAAGTGAATGCCTGAATAGAGGTCGAGGGAGGGTGTGAGAAATGCTGGGGCATTTCCTTCTCATTTTTACGCCACTGGAGAAGTCATCTCAGTGATGCACTTAGTTTTTGCTATTGTAGAAAATTAGGGTAGTGCTTACTTAATATTTAGTGAAACAGTAGTTTCCTTCATTTTAATAACATGTATCAAAACTTAAAACTCTTGTTGCTTCTCAAATTGTAGTCTTATTCTTTATTATATTGTTTTACCCTAAATTACTTAAACCTGCTATGCAATTATGTTTTTAAATAGTATGTTGTTTACCTATTCATGATTTTCATTAGTACAAGCGTGTATATCCAAACATGAATATCAGCAATAAATGCACTTTAAAAAGTGACTTTTTATGTCATTTCATGTTATATTATGCTTTTCCTTTCAAGAGAGAAAAAGCTCTTCATTAATAGCTACAGTTACTCATTTTGGCTATTCCCATATAAATTTATGCTTTTACTACCTTTATTTTCCTGATTTTATGTTTCTTAAAGTGAATTTAAGAAGATACCTTTAAGTTATTGCTACCACTTTGTAAGATGTATATGCAGTTTTGTTTGTTTGTTTGTTTGTTTTTTTAACTGTCTTGTGTTACTTGTTAAAACTGAAATGTAACAGAGAGGACTGGCATATATCAAGAAATGTGATATCCCTGCTGAGATGAGCAGTAGTATTAGATTGGCTGGTAGGTTATCTGCTTCTGTCAATGTGCACACTTCCTTTGTGGTTAAAAAAAAAAGTATAACGGTTTTGAACTAAAAAGAAGACTGTACCGAGTGTTGTCGACATTGGCCTGTCTGTGAGGTGGTGAAAATTCCTTAAATACAGTGCTTCTGTGGAAAGAGTTCATCTAATTAGGTGATTGTGTATGCATTCTCAAAAGCACTAGCCTAGTCTTTGGTCTCTTGACCGTCTTTAAGCCATTTTACTACCAGGCAGCTGGTGGATTGCAACAGGATGAGATTGTATAGCTGTTTGATCGTATTAATGGAACACTGCAGTCAACGTACCTCACTAAAGTTGGGGATTAAAATACTTCCAGATTCACTTGTCTTTTAGTTGACCTTGATCCTTGGCATAAAATAATCAATACCATATGCTTTGTGGGTGGCCTGCATCAGTGTTGTGCAGTTTTTTGCCAGCCATGGAGGAGAATGGTGGCCCAGAGGAAGGGGTGCCTTTTTCTCTCGACAGCACTCTCTTTTTGCCAGACTGTATACACAGAAAGTGGAGAGGTGGGTACATTATTCTAATATGCATAGAAGTGCCACATACTCCAGTGACAGCTTTGGGTCTTCCTAACTGAATGTGAGGTTGAGAACAGTGATTTTGTGTTCTAGAGTAGTTCTTATCGAACTTGAATATGTGTAAAAGTCATGTGAGGCTCTCATTAAAATGTCTCTTTGTATTTCAGTGGATCTGGGGTGGGCCTGAGAGTCTGCTCTCCTCACAAGCGGCCCGAAGTAGTGGCCTCTTGGAAATAACTGACTCTCTGCCACCAGAGGCAATATGAAATCAGTAGGCTACCTTTTATAGAGAAGATCCCAGAAATTATACTTCAATAGGATTTTGGCCATGAGACATTCAGCAATTTATTTAAACTCTCTATGCTATGCCTTCCTTGTAGGAAATGTGAGGAGATAATAGTGTTCACTTTGTATGGTTAGTGGGAGCGTTAATGGCAATATATAGTTGCAAACCTTTTGGGACAGTAACATCAACATAGTCAGTATCTACTAAATGGTTGTTGAATTCTTCCCGGAAAGTGCTAGGTCAGGAGAGATATGTATCTGTTTGAAGAAAGTGCACAATATTTGAGAAGAAATTGCTTATTGTTTAAAGACATAGAAGAAGCTATGATCCAAGAATGAGACTTGGGTTCCCATGATCAGGTGCAGCAGTGGTTTCTTGGGAGCAGCGGCTGGCCTCTGGTCGGATTTAAGGCATCAGAATGTAGATGAAACTAGGGGCCCTTCTGAAGGGGTTCATGGATTTCTGTCACTGCTGAGATAAAGGAGTCTTCACTTTTCTCTAACAGTCGAAGTGTCTTGTTCTCTTGACTTCAGGGTGTTTGTAGGGTAAGGAAGGAGGCAGACAGTTGAATAACGAAAAAGGCAAAGGGACAGAAGAAAAAGGGGGAGAAATAACTTTAGCCAACCACTTCTGGGCCTTTTTTATTTAATGTGTTTCAAAATGTGAGGTAGGTAGTAGTGTTCTAATTCTACAGATGAAAAATGTTTAAAATACATGCCCCAAATAACTCAATTTGTAAGTGTATGGGACTGGATTAAGCCCAGCCCAGAATTAGGCTTCATTCCCTAAAGGCAACTCATACACTTGACTCCTTAAACACCTTTGGCACCTATGACACATGTATTTAATTTTCTTGTGCAAAAGAGTAAATGGAGTTACCTGTGGCTACTCCGGCTCTCTTTCCACCACTTCAGCCAGCTAAAGTTACTGCTGTTTCCCCAGGACCTAGCAAAGGGCCTGACCCACAGTTGGGCTCAGTAAATACTATGGAATTAATGAGTCCGTATTTAATCAGAGAGCTGTTCACGTGATACCACTACTATTATGGATCTTTTAAACTTTTAACTCTGATAACCACCTATTTGATTTCCACTTCTTGACTGTACACCCTTTTTACTTGTTCTTTATGTTTTTTATTAATCCACACACTTCATATCTACTTAAATAATTTTTAAAATCCCACCAAGTATTTTTTCATTTCTCTTCGAGCCAGAGGAAGTGTAAGATGTGTACTTTGCTTATGGGGACTTGCAGTCTCATTGGAGAGGCAAGATACTTAACAAAATTATTTAGTTCTTTAATGTACAGTCAAGGCAGAGTTTCTATAGGAAAGCTCATATATTCTTTCTTTCTTTCCTTATTTCCCTTTCTTTGCCCCCCTTTCTGCTATTCTGGATTTGGTGCATGTAGTGATGCATCTGGCAGCGCTGGGGGTTTGTCCATTTTCTGACCATTTCCCACAACGGTATCTTTGTTAGGAGCCAGGGAAGGCATCTTAATTACTGCTGCAATCTTGGGATCATGAAATGCGCAACTCTATGAAAAACTTGGTCACAAATCAAGAAAGTGATTGGAAAGCTTATGCAGCAGAAAAATAACTTGCCCATGAATTATTAAACACCTCTGGTATGAGAACATAGCTGTAATACTTGAAATTAAGAAGCTTGTTTCCATAAATACTAGACCCATTTTCCTTTTTCTCAAATAGAAAAACATTTTTATAAATATAAAGATAAATGTGTTCATTGTGAAAATTCAGATAACATAGAAAAGCAAAAGAAGAAGGTAAAAATCACTTGTAATCTCACTGTGTGAGAAGGTGACTGGATTTTATGGTATATTCACATACTGAGATTTAACTGCACGTATAAATGTAGGTTCACTATCCCGCATCTAAAACTTCTTGGGACAGTTTTCTTAGATTGTAGAAAGATAATGTGAGAAAACCCCCACTGAGGTTTGGAGTTGTACTGTGTAATCAAATACATTAACATTTCAGCAGCAAAGTATGTTAATATTTGCAATTAGTGGAATAAATGAAGATTGTAAATAGCTTTGCAGCAAGTCACGTTTCCCATAAAGTAATTACAAAAAAAAAGTCTTTTCAGTTCTTGGAAATTTGGGGATTTCAGCTAATAAGTAAGGGAGTATGGACTTATATACAAAATATTGACTTTTTTGTATCAAGTATGCATCACGAGTACTTTTTTCTGACTTGTTTTCTCACTTATGCCATAATGAACATCATTGCAGGATAAACTGCTGGTAATGGAATTGCTGGGTCAGAACAAACACACATTTTTGAGGCTTTTGATAAAGATTATGACATTGCCATCCAGAAAGATCATACCAAATTACAGTGTGGGATCTGAACTTGCCTGTTTTTACCACGTCTTTACCAACTCAGTTTTATTAGTGTTTTAGGTGTTTCCAATCTAATTGGTGAAAGTGATACTTTAATCTACATTTTTGAATATTGATGATGTACTCCATTTCATAAATGTTTGGCTGTAAAATTTCCTCTAGATTCATTCCAGAGATTAAGATATTTTCAAATCATTAAACTGGGGCTATTATCTTAGGTTGTTTTGGAGATGCTAATTACATGTCAGGTAATAGCAATTGCATTGGTTATTTTATCTAGAAATTCATGTATTTTAACTTTAAGTTCCAGGATACATGTGCAGAAAGTGCAGGTTTGTTACACAGGTATACATGTGCCATGGCGGTTTGCTGCACCAGTCAGCCTATCATCTAGGTTTTAAGCCCTGCATGCATTAGGTATTTGTCCTAATGCTCTTCCTCCCCCTAATAGCTCCCAGTATGTGATGTTCCCCTTCCTGTGTCCGTGTGTTCTCATTGTTCAACTCCCACTTACGAGTGAGAACATGCGGTATTTGGTTTTCTGTTCCTGTGCTAGTTTGCTGAGAATGATGGCTTCCAGCTTAGAAAGTAAGTTTTGATGAAGAGCAAATGTTTCCGTAAGTGCCGGCAATCCTGAAGGACTCTTCCAAGAATCATTTGGACAGAATTTTTCTGAATATGAAAGCAGTATTTAATGGCATTGACAGCTAAAGGCTTCAGCTTGAATTATCTCCAAGTGTATGATCAACTTTTAGGTGAGAATAAGCAAGTTTATACCTCATGTTCCTGTGCAGTTATCTCATGCAGTTTTCTGACAATGTAAAAATATTACAACCCCCACTGCATGATTTAAAAGAGAAATTTTGAAGTTTTATTCTTTCATTTTGTAGAGTCTGAAAAGTTTTCCCCTAAGCCTGAATCTGTGGTAAGCTTTGGAATCACCTGGGGGGCTTAATTATCATGCAGACACCTGAGCCGAGCCACCAGAGACTCTAATCCAGTAAACCTTAGACAGTCTTTTGAGAAAGGTAGCTCAGCTCTGATTTTAATCAGATTATTAGAACAATAGTAATACTCATAGGAGTGGTTTTATAGTTGTAAAAACAGGAATTGTGGCCGGGCGCGGTGGCTCACGCCTGTAATCCCAGCGCTTTGGGAGGCCGAGGCGGGCGGATCACAAGGTCAGGAGATCGAGACCACGGTGAAACCCCGTCTCTACTAAAAATACAAAAAATTAGCTGGGCGCGGTTGTGGGCGCCTGTAGTCCCAGCTACTCGGGAGGCTGAGGCAGGAGAATGGCGTGAACCCGGGAGGCGGAGCTTGCAGTGAGCCGAGATCGCGCCACTGCACTCCAGCCTGGGCGACAGAGCGAGACTCCGTCTCAAAAAAAAAAAAAAAAAAAAAAAAAAAAAAAAAAAAAGAAAAAGAAAAACCAGGAATTGTTACTATAATAGCAGTACTAATAATTGTAAAAATTTCTATTAGTGGTAATATTATGAATCTTTTAAGTATATCTGATAACTCAGTGATGTTCATATTACTATCCACATTCAATGAATGAGCAACTTTCGGATTCATCTTTCTTAACATCTAACTTAATTTCATTTCTTGGTAATAGAGAATGAGTACTTGAAATAAGGGCCATTCTTAACTTTTGAACACAGAGAAAACTTTTTTTTATCACAAAAAGGCATTTTGGGAGGGAGAAATTAATTTTCTTTAGCTGAACAATAGGCTATTACAGACAAACCAGAAATTTTCTTATTGCCATTATGTCACTTTTGTATAATTTATTATATTTTGTATTTCCTTCCTCTGTGTGTGTGTGTGTGTGTGTGTGTGTGTGTTTCTTCATGTGTCTTCTTTTAAAATGATCCTGTATAGAATCTAGCTGTTTTAAGCATTGTTCTGACCAATTTATACAAAAAATAACAGCTGCATCATTTTCTTTTTTTTTTTTTTTTTTTTTTTAAATTTATTTATTATTATTATACTTTAAGTTGTAGGGTACATGTGCATAACGTGCAGGTTAGTTACATATGTATACTTGTGCCATGTTGCTGTGCTGCACCCATCAACTCGTCATTTACATCAGGTATAACTCCCAATGCAATCCCTCCCCCCTCCCCCCTCCCCATGATAGGCCCCGGTGTGTGATGTTCCCCTTCCTGAGTCCGAGTGATCTCATTGTTCAGTTCCCACCTATGAATGAGAACATGCGGTGTTTGGTTTTCTGTTCTTGTGATAGTTTGCTAAGAATGATGGATTCCAGCTGCATCCAAGTCCCTACAAAGGACTCAAACTCATCCTTTTTTATGGCTGCATAGTATTCCATGGTGTATATGTGCCACATTTTCTTAATCCAATCTGTCACTGATGGACATTTGGGTTGATTCCAAGTCTTTGCTATTGTGAATAGTGCTGCAATAAACATACGTGTGCATGTGTCTTTATAGCAGCATAATTTATAATCCTTTGGGTATATACCCAGTAATGGGATGGCTGGGTCATATGGTACATCTAGTTCTAGATCCTTGAGGAATCGCCATACTGTTTTCCATAATGGTTGAACTAGTTTACAATCCCACCAACAGTGTAAAAGTGTTCCTATTTCTCCACATCCTCTCCAGCACCTGTTGTTTCCTGACTTTTTAATGATTGCCATTCTAACTGGTGTGAGATGGTATCTCATTGTGGTTTTGATTTGCATTTCTCTGATGGCCAGTGATGATGAGCATTTTTTCATGTGTCTGTTGGCTGTATGAATGTCTACTTTTGAGAAATGTCTGTTCATATCCTTTGCCCACTTTTTGATGGGGTTGTTTGTTTTTTTCTTGTAAATTTGTTTGAGTTCTTTGTAGGTTCTGGATATTAGCCCTTTGTCAGATGAGTAGATTGCAAAAATTTTCTCCCATTCTGTAGGTTGCCTGTTCACTCTGATGGTAGTTTCTTTTGCTGTGCAGAAGCTCTTTAATTTAATGAGATCCCATTTGTCAATTTTGGCTTTTGCTGCCGTTGCTTTTGGTGTTTTAGACATGAAGTCTTTGCCCATGCCTATGTCCTGAATGGTACTACCTAGGTTTTCCTCTAGGATTTTTATGGTATTAGGTCTAACATTTAAGTCTCTAATCCATCTTGAATTAATTTTCGTATAAGGAGTAAGGAAAGGATCCAGTTTCAGCTTTCTACTTATGGCTAGCCAATTTTCCCAGCACCATTTATTAAATAGGGAATCCTTTCCCCATTTCTTGTTTCTCTCAGGTTTGTCAAAGATCAAATGGCTGTAGATGTGTGGTATTATTTCTGAGGACTCTGTTCTGTTCCATTGGTCTATATCTCTGTTTTGGTACCAGTACCATGCTGTTTTGGTTACTGTAGCCTTGTAGTATAGTTTGAAGTCAGGTAGCGTGATGCCTCCAGCTTTGTTCTTTTGACTTAGGATTGTCTTGGAGATGCGGGCTCTTTTTTGGTTCCATATGAACTTTAAAGCAGTTTTTTCCAATTCTGTGAAGAAACTCATTGGTAGCTTGATGGGGATGGCATTGAATCTATAAATTACCTTGGGCAGTATGGCCATTTTCACAATATTGATTCTTCCTATCCATGAGCATGGTATGTTCTTCCATTTGTTTGTGTCCTCTTTTATTTCACTGAGCAGTGGTTTGTAGTTCTCCTTGAAGAGGTCCTTTACATCCCTTGTAAGTTGGATTCCTAGGTATTTTATTCTCTTTGAAGCAATTGTGAATGGAAGTTCATTCCTGATTTGGCTCTCTGTTTGTCTGTTACTGGTGTATAAGAATGCTTGTGATTTTTGCACATTAATTTTGTATCCTGAGACTTTGCTGAAGTTGCTTATCAGCTTAAGGAGATTTTGGGCTGAGACAATGGGGTTTTCTAAATATACAATCATGTCATCTGCAAACAGGGACAATTTGACTTCTTCTTTTCCTGACTGAATACCCTTGATTTCTTTCTCTTGCCTGATTGCCCTAGCCAGAACTTCCAACACTATGTTGAATAGGAGTGGTGAGAGAGGGCATCCCTGTCTTGTGCCAGTTTTCAAAGGGAATTTTTCCAGTTTTTGCCCATTCAGTATGATATTGGCTGTGGGTTTGTCATAAATAGCTCTTATTATTTTGAGGTACGTTCCATCAATACCGAATTTATTGAGCGTTTTTAGCATGAAGGGCTGTTGAATTTTGTCAAAAGCCTTTTCTGCATCAATTGAGATAATCATGTGGTTCTTGTCTTTGGTTCTGAGCTGCATCATTTTCAAACATGTTGATGTGGTTTAGCATTCTGGAGTCAAAGAAACTGAAAAGAATGTTAGGCTACACCAGCTTTAATTTCGATCAACCCAGAAGACCTGCTAATGATTTTATCTAAGCACTGATTATTTTGTGAACCTTATTCTTAAAACATAAGCAGGTGTGAACTTCTGTTAACTCCACTGCCCATATCTCTTTTGTTCTAGAAATTGATTATTTACAGTCTCCACATCAGCTTTTTGCTAAAGTAAAAGTGTAAGTATCGCAAAATGTTGTACAAGAGAGCAGGCTTATCATCCAAGTAGAAGCAGGATAGATCATTAATCTTCCACGCACTTGCTCCAGCACGTGTTCAACCTACCAGGCAAAAGGGCTGGGCTGTATCTAAGATCAGCAAGTCTGATCCAGCTTGCCAGAAAGCCAGATTATCCAAGGTGATATGGAAATTCCAAAAGGCATCCCATCATGTCCTTATAAGGGCATTTACATTTTGCTTAATTTGAGAGTAATTTCATAAGATTTTTTTGTGTGTTCTGTTTTAGGGTTTCCCTAAAATATGGAAGGTAGCCTGGCTGTCAGGCATGAGGAAACAGAGG
The DNA here is from genome assembly GCF_049350105.2 of Macaca mulatta. Lineage (NCBI taxonomy): Eukaryota > Metazoa > Chordata > Mammalia > Primates > Cercopithecidae > Macaca > Macaca mulatta. The sequence continues at coordinate 108,875,124 of NC_133420.1, read as the reverse complement.
CGTGGATTTTAGGTGACCTCCCAGAAGTCACACACAACCCTGGAGTGGCAGTTAGAAAACTGGGAGTTCACTTCTGAGCATTTTCTTTCTTTCCATTAAAAATAAGGTGTGTATATATGTGTGTGTGTGTGTGTGTGTATATATAATATATATATGTATAAAATTAATTATGATATATATTATGATACATACACACACACACACACTTGTGCTTTAACGAAAGCTTTGGGCTAGAAATGCTAGTGTCAGAAATTATTTTGCTTTTCACCCTTTTTAATCCCAACTTCCCACAAGAGTGTCACTTGCCTGCCTATCAACCAGATAGAGCCTGCCTGGAAGAGTCACCTTTAGCCCCTGGGGAAAGGAAGGGAATTATCATTTAGTGAGAACTTCACCCTTGCTGGGCTGTCCGTTCCCCTTGAGATGTTCTAGGATCTTCCTTTAAACACTTAAACATTTTCCATTTTCCTCCTTACAGTCCCTGCTACTATTCTCTCCCTTCCATAAGTGAGGAAACTGAGGCTTTGTGAGGTGAAATACAATTCAGGTTGCAGAGTGAGGATGAGGCATCTCTAACGTCCAACACCCAGGCTGCCTTCCCTAGGGAATAGCTTCCATCGGGCAGCTGGGCATTCAGGTCCATCCTTGCGGCATGAGTCTGTGACCAAGTCCACTTATGGAGTAGGACCTGGGGCTCCTCAAACTTTAATCTTGTATATCTAGTCTACTTCTCCTCCACAAGTTCTGATCCTGCCATTCTGGGCTGACCTCTCTTCTAATGACCTGTGTTGCTCATGAGATCTTCCCGCCCCTGCCCTGATTAGCTGAGATACCAGGCACTCCTTCCAGGCTTTGCTCACCTCTTCATCTAACAGACCATTGACACCTGCTTGGAGATTGGTGACAGCTACAAATTTTACTTACTCCTAAGGTTATAAGTTGCCTGTGATACTAAGACCTGGCCCAAATTGCAAAATTATTAAAGCAGAAACTCTAACTTGCATGTTGAAGGGATAAGTGAAGTGAAAAAAAGCTGTGAAATAGGCTAACTCAGTTACCCTGGCTTATGGTTAAGGAAGCTGCACCAGCTGATTGGGAAGCAGTTGCACACTCTCTAGGACCATTAATGTCATACTTGGGTGAAGTTTTGCAGTCTCCATTCAAATTTATCCTGTTTTGTCCAAAAACAAATTGGCGTTCATTTTTCTAACTTGGGTTAGGTTTTGTAAACCCTGTTCTGAAGACTAAGATCAGAACTCATTATCCATAACAGTTTGTGGATTCCTGATTTTATGAAAACCATCTTGATCTTTCTTCCTTTATTATTTTTAGCATTCTTGTTTTCCTTTTTAGTATTTTAAAACTAAACATTTTAGCTGATATTCCATGTCAAACCAAGTATCTCATCTTGTGATGTTGTAATCTGTTAAGACATTCCTCTCAACTTTATAAGCAAGGCTTTTATTATGTAAGTCAGCAACAAAGGTGGGATTTTAGATTAAGGAGGATGCTAGTGCTAATTGCCAAAGTAATCATATTGAAAAGCATTCTTGTTGAAACTTAGACATATACCACAAGTATGAGAAAATGGTATTCTTCATCAGATGAAATATTTGGAAATTAATTATGATGATAACAAATGAAAAGCAAATGAAGTACTCCTTACTAATATATTTTTACAAATTTATATCTTGTTTAAGGTGTAAGAACATTCTGAAAGTGTCATTTTGCATCATCCAGTGAGTTTTAATGTAATGCTAGGACATGGAGGTACTGGTAACCCTATTTATGATAAATATAAATTCAGAAGAGTTAGGTAACTTGTTATGGTCTGAATGTGTGTCCCATCAAAATTGGTATGTTGAGATCCTAACCCCTAAGGTGATGGTATTGGAAGGGAGGGCCTTTGGGAGGTGATTCAGTCATGAAGGTGGAGCCCTCAGGAATGGGATTAGTCGTCCTACAAAACAGGCCCAAGGAAGCTTGTTCCCTCCTACCCAGTGAGGGCACAGCAAGAAGCTGCCATCAGTTGATTAGGAAACTGGCTCTCAGCAGACGCTGAGTGTGTCTGTGCCTTGATCATGAACTTCCCAGCCTCCAGGACTGAGAGAAATAAATGTTTGTTGTTTATAAGCCACACAGTTTATGGAGTTTTAAAATAGCAACCCAGAAGGACTGAGACTGTAACTAGACTGAAACTGTAGAAGTATAGGATGGTAGTGTTCACACCACGATTTCTGGGGTAGCTGTGTGAGGAGTGCAGAGGTGAGTGAGGTTCTCTGCCCCCAAGGTATGTGCCATTTTGTGAGGGACACAGACACTTACAAGACATTGAGGGAGCCTAAAAGGAAGAGTAGCTCCAGCTCTGCCTAAGGAGGAAGAGGCAGGATGGCTCTGCCAGGTGATGATATCTGTACTGCTCTTGAAGGTGGAAGGGTTTGGACAGATGAATGGGAGCGGAGTGAAGGCAGACAGTAAGAAAGTACAGGAACAGTCCCAGGAAAGTTGAGTAATTTAGGGACTAAATACACCAGATGGGCCAGGTTTTGTGGTGAGAGATAAGGCTGTAAAGGTGTAGTAGGGGAATTGGATTGTAAAGAGCCTCCAGTTCCACATCCTGGAGGTTGATTCTTACCACTGTGGGGGCTGCCCAAGAGCCATTGTGCAGGAAAAGGAGGCGATGGGAGTTTGTGTTTTTGGAATACAGGTGGCATGAGAGTGTGACAGTGTGGTACTACTATCTGGTACTACCCAGGTGGTACGAGGGTGTGGTACTGTCTGGAAACAAGATCCTGACCAGGACTGAGGAGCTGGAGTGAAAGGATGGACATGGAGGAGAAATGGCAGCTTGAGGATTCAAATAAGTGCTTTTATTTTGGTTTGCTTGTTTGGTTCTTTAACTTCAGTAGAGAATCGAGTGTGTTTGTTGGTCAGTGGAAATTTGCTGGTAAAGAGGGAAACTGTTTGACAGTATACAAACAATATAAAATATAAAGATCTGGAGAAGCAGGACATTCATTGCTTTGAAACTGTTGGGAGCAAGCAGAGAATTGGTGAAGTTTAAAGTTTTGAGAAGAAGGCAGCTTTTAACAGTGCTAGTCAATTGTGTCTGAACTGGTAGGGTCTTCTGCCAAGAAAGAGGGGTAAGTGGAGTATGGGAGTAAGGATTGTGGGAAAACATGAAGGAAAAAACTGCATGGAGAAGCCAGGTGTTGTAGCACACACCTGTAATCCCAATACTTTGTGAAGCTGAGGCAGGAGGATAGTTTGATCCTAGAAATTGGAGTCCAGCCTGGGCAACATAGCAAGGCCCCATCTCCACTGCATGGAATGTAGATAATTGGGAATTAGTGAAAGGGAGTGAACCTGAGATGATTAAAAGAATTGACTGTGTATCCAGTATCTAACCACAGGTAGATATTATCAGCCTGCCCTACTGGCTAGTGAGATTCTGTATAGTTATCCCACAGTTTTCCATGATAGTGGAGAACATGTATAACATGAATAATTAAAATCTCTAGATGAGCTCTAAATCTCATATTAGCAATAAGCTTCTATTGCAATAAAGTGTCTTAGTGTCTCCTGATGGAGTGCCAGAAGGATCTTTTTTGACTGTGTTATTCGTACATGTGGTTCTGTTAGAATGTGGAATACCTCTGGCCTCCACATTCTGAATTTCCTACTTATTGAAACTTAGACATATACCACAAGTATGAGACATACACCACAAGTGTGAGAACAGCTCAGCAGTCTTAGATATCTCAAAGACCCAAGGATTACTGATTGACTTACTAAATAACTGTATCGGGCCAAGGAAGCCTGATTGAGTCAAGAAATAGCTTTGAGTACTCTGTTAACTTGGTGAACAGGTGGACTCTGGAAGGGCTGAGTACATTCCAGAGTGGACAGGTTGGCACCAGGTAACAAAATGTAAAGGGCATATTCTCTTTCAGGTAGCAGTTCCACCCTGAAGAATTTGCTCTGCTAGAATGCAAGCTTTGAGGCTGCAGGGATCATGTCTTTGTTCTTGCTCAATCAGCAGCACCTAGCACAGTGCTGTACATTTGATATGTGCTTAATACATATTTGTTAAATATGTGATTGAAACACTCACAAAAGTGCAGAGATGCCATTCTCTACCCGGGTTCTCTGAGGTGCAGCCAGATGGTCTTTTGCCTCTGACCTCTGCTGTCTTTCCTCCTGCACTGCCTTTGCCCAGGCCACCGACCTCTTCATTCTTCCAGGTTCTTTTATGAGATACTTTCATATGATTATATTCCTTTTTTTTCCTAGTCGTGTTGACCATTTTTTGATTATATTTTTGTTAATGTGATTCTTTAAATAATGCCTGTCTCTCTCATTAAGTGTGGGATAGTATCCACTCACTCTTATATCCCTAGAACAGGGCCTGGTAAAAAGCAGAGTATACACACACACATACACACATGCACGCACACATTAGTGAATGAGACCGGGCTCGGTAGCTCACACCTGTAGTCCCAGCACTTTGGGAGGCTGAGGCAGGTGGATCGCTTGAGGCCAGGAGTTTGAGACCAACCTTGCCAAGATGGTGAAACCCCATCTCTACTAAAAATAAAAAAAATTGGCCGGGTGTGGTGGTGCATGCCTATAATCCTAGCTACTTGGGAAGCTGAGGCAGGAGAATAGCTTGAACCTGGGAGGTGGAGGCTGCAGTGAGCCCAGATTGCACTACAACACTCCAGCCTGGGTGACAGAGCAAGATCTTGTCTCAAAATCAAAAAACAAAACAATTAAACAGGTAAGTGAGATGTGGTACAGCATTGTTTATAATAGTGAAAATTTGGAAATAAGCCAAATGTCTATCAATAAGGAAGTAAATTATAGTACAGCTACTCTTTGGAATTCTTTTCAGCTGAAATAAACAATGAAGTAGAACTATATGTCCTGATCTAGAAAGTAATGCATGATATATTAGGTCTTTTATAAAGCACGTTGCAAACTATCAGGTATAGTGTAATCCTGTTTTAATAACAATATATGCAAGAAAGAAACAACCTCAAAATGTATATGTTGTAAAAAATACTAGATGGATATAATAAACTCTTAATAGCAGTTTATTTCTGGGTTGTAGAATCAAGGATCAGTTTTTATTTTGTTTCCCATTTGTTTGAAAAAAACTCACTTTTTCCTGCTATAAATTGTATTCTCTACTCTTTTCACTTGTTCTTCCATCTATCCGTCCGTCCATCCATCCGTCCGTCCATCCATCCATCCATCCATCCATCCATCCATCCATCCATCCATTTTTTCATTCATTCGTCATCCATTCATTCCAGATATTTAAGGAGCACCCATGTGCCATGCATTGTGCTAAGCAGTACATCTATAACTAACAGATAGGTTACTCTTGAATTGCCAACCTGCTAGCTGGGGTACAAGCAAGTCCATAGGCAATTTATAATACAGTGCAGTAAGTGTTACGGTAGGAGAAACTATAGCATACTCTGAACAGGCGATAGCCTAGAGGGGAGGGACAGAGAGGCTCCTTAGGACTTACTATTTTTATTATTTTAGCTAAAAATGATATTTATTGAGTGTCTACTCTGTCAAAGCTTTGGGTTGATTTAAGCCCAGTCACTTTCGCCTAAGAGCCCAAAAGCTGTTGGAGAGGGATGATGGCAAGCTGGTAATGTATTATGCCTTTTATTAGCATTAAGTAACAGCAGTGCACAGCATGTGGGATAATGACTTCAGATTGTAGAGAAAGAGGGAGAAAAGCCTGGATTATCCAGTGACAGAACAGTTGCCCTCTTGGTAATTAAGAATGGTTCTATTGTTTCTACAGATATTACTTGTCCATAGACTAAGGGTATGTGATAATTCTGAATAAATTTTATCATCCCACTTTCTTGGCCCTTCTTACAATTCACTTTATTTTAAATGAAGTATTTCTTGCATTGCTTTTTTTTTTTTTTTTTTTCTTCAGGAAAAGGCTTTTAAAAGTTAGTAAACAAAAGTTCACTAACTTTTGTTGTTGTTGATAATAGTAATTTCTGAACTAAAATAATGGGTTTGAATGACTGACGTGGGGGAACAGGGAGTGGGGCAGGGGAAGCCCCAGCACCTTCCAGCCTCACATTGTGGCCCCTGGCCATCTTGGCACTTGCAGCAGCTGCTCAGATCCTGAGTGGCCTCTCTTCTCTCAAACGTACGTTTTTTTGGTGTTTCAGTTTGTAGACTATAAACCAGGAGCATAAGAAGGAGACCGTCTTAATGAGAATCTTAGGGGACACCCCCACCCGAAGTTTTGCCCGGGTCCTACTGTGGAGGCTCATCAGCCTGTGGCAGGAACCCAGTGCTGAAGGGCAAGCCGGGCGAGGGCAGGCCAGGGAGAAGCTGCATCCTATGAAAGCAGAGGCCGTTCCAGCATTGTGCTGCCCCTGGTGGCTTCACTGTGAGATTAAATTGAATTTGCCATTCGAAGTTGGCCAACTCTCACTTTTTTTTCTATAGCCCTGACAGTCCTTGCTGGTTACAAAAAGCCCTGGCTCCCTCACCGTGCTCTCAGCAAAGATTTAATAGCTGTGCTGTGCTGCAGCGAGGTTTCATGTTACTAAGACTTCATTATTATTACAAAACATTCAATAGAGCTTCATCATAAATAATTTTAAAACCCCTGACAAAGAAGATGAGCTGAGCACATTCTGTGATCCAGGAAACTGATTTTCCCCTGCATCATAGTCGTCTGTTAGCCTACTAATTCCCCAAACTCCATAATTAACAGTGGGCAGCTCTGTTCTGCAGAGAATTACCCTGGTTTGGCACGGGTGCCTCCTTTGTAATGGGGCAAAGGGGTGGGTTGGCAGGGTTCCTACCAGTCTCTCAAATAGGACTTAAGTGTGTTTCCCATTATAATTAAGTATCATTGTAATAACAGACATGGTTAGTCCTTAGTAGTGTAGGTAACTTCTGGAGGACAAAACACAGCTGCCCATGCAATGTGTCATATGTTGTGATTTTCCTCTTTTATGACGAATAGTAAGGGAACAGAAATAAGTATTTGAAGCTAGAAGGTGTCAGCTTGATCCACTATGTTCTGATGTGCATAGTAAATAATTAGGGGCATGAAATGAATAAAAATGTTTGCAAAATTGAGCTAGTACCTTCGTGGAGCTAATGGCTTGATAAAAAGGGGAAGTTGAGGAGGAGCTGTTCTTTGTTAAAATCTAGAAGAGACAAAATGTTGTTAGTGCATGTCCTTTGTTTGTATCCTGATTTGAACAAAGAAACAAGAAAAAAGAAAAGAAAGATAATTTTTAGGTAATCGGTGAAATTTGAATATGGACCAGGCTTGATACCAATAAATTATTCTTTCTTTTGTTAGGCATGACAGTGGCATTGTGGTGGTTTAAGAAAATGTCTTTCTATTTTATTGTTCATATTGAAGCAGGTAGGGATGAGGGACAGCTTTACGACAAATAGGACTTCCTCTGAAATACTTCAGCAAAACAGTTTTAAAACGTAGAATAAGTGAAGCAAATAGTGTAGTATGGTAAAATCTTAGTGATTTTTGAAAGGTTTATGGGAGTTTATTTTACAATTCTCCAAACTTTGATATATGTTTGAAATTATTCCTGCTGAGTGTTTTAAAGTGACTGAGTTCTAGAAGGAAATAGCGACTGAAGTTTGTTAAGTAATTCACAAGTGTTCCAGTTTTGCTGCTTTTGTTTTAAGTTTCTACTTTTAAAAATGGAAATCGTGTATTAACTAGATAAGTGCTAGTAAACTGCCCTCCTCCCCACAAGATTTGAAAGAAAATCTGTGAGTAGGTTTATATCCAGCATGTCTTCTACCACTTTGTAACTAAACGCAAAATTTTAGGTATTTTCTAATTTAGGAATTGTATTAGTCCATTTTCATGCTGCTGATAAAGACATACCCGAGACTGGGCAATTTACAAAAGAAAGAGCTTTTGTTGGACTCAGTTCCACATGGCTGGGGAGGCCTCACAATTATGGTGGAAGGCAAGGAGTAGCAAGTCCTATCTTTCGTGGATGGCGGCAGGCAAAAGAGAACTTGTGCAGAGCAACTCCCGTTTTTTAAAACGGTCGGATCTCATGAGACCCATTCACTATAATGAGAACAGCACTGGAAAGATCCACCCTCATACTTCAGTCATCTCCCACCAGGTCCCTCCTGCAACACATGGGAATTATGGGAGCTACAAGATGAGATTTGGTTGGGACACCAAGCCAAACCGTATCAGGAGTGTTCTGTTTGCATTTTCCAGTCTGTTTCTTGTCATCTCTCACAAGGAGGAAGAGAGGGTATCAAGAGCTGTACTCCAACTTACAGGCCATGTTGGACTCTTCTGAGGGCCTCAAACCCTGCAGACCAAGAGGAGGTTCTCTGTAGGGTGTCTCCACCTCCCTCCTCAGCTCTAAGGCTTCCTCTAACCATCTGTGTAATTAGAGTCAGTTCCCTCAATTAGCAGCAGGATAGTACAGAGCCTAACACTGCAGTCAGAGTCCCTTCACCAAGACTGGACCTCAGCACCACCACTGACTAGCTGTGATCTTGGGCAGATCACTTCCATTCTGTGTGCTTCGTATTCTCCGCTATTAAAGGGGAATGATGAAAATAAATAGGTAAGTCACAGGGTGGGTATTAAATGAACTAATACCTGTGAAGCAATGACCAGAGTGCCTTGCACAGAGTTGATGTTTGCTGCCATTCTTTTTTTTTTTGAGATGGAGTCTCGCCCTGTCACCCAGGATGGAGTGCAGTGGTGTGGTCTTGGTTCACTGCAAACTCTGCCTCCCGGGTTCATACCATTCTCCTGCCTCAGCCTCCCAAGTAGCTGGAACTACAGGTGCCCGCCACCACGCCTGGCTAATTTCTTTTTTATTTTTATTTATTTATTTATTTATTTTTAGTAGAGACGGGGTTTCACTATGTTAGCCAGGATGGTCTCAATCTCCTGACCTCGTGATCTGCCTGCCTTGGCCTCCCAAAGTGCTGAGATTACAGACGTGAGCGCCTGGCCGCTGCCATTCTTTTTTTAGTTGATTGTTATTTTACTTAAGAAAAAATATTTTATTGAGGTATAATTAACATTCTTCTTAAGTTTATTATATAAATAAACACTTCTGGAAAATAATGCTCTTGATCAATGAAAACAATAATAGTTATTTATTCTCACCATCTTATCACAAGCAAATCCATTAAAAAATATTCTATTAAAGGCTGGGGGCAGTGGGTCACGCTTGTAATCCCAGCACTTTGGGAGGCTGAGGTGAACGGATCACAAGGTCAAGGGATCGAGACCATCCTGGCCAACATGGTGAAACCCTGTCTCTACTAAAAATACAAAAATTAGCTGGGCATGGTGACGCGCACCTGTAGTTCCAGCTTCTCAGGAGACTGAGGCAGGAGAATTGGTTGAACCTAGGAGGCAGATGTTGCAGTGAGCCTAGATCGCGCCACTGCACTCCAGCCTGGCGACAGAGCAAGACCTTGTCTCCAAAAATATATGTATATATTTTTTCTATTAAATATATATATATAATATATTCTATTAAAACTGTATTATTAGCAATACTGCTTCTTTTATGACTTAAATGAAACCTTTTAAAATTTAATTATATTTTAGGAATACTGTAGTACCCTTATCTGTGTAGTACAGATAACAGAGAAATAGCATGAAAGACATGGCATTCTGGAAAGAAGAGTTTACAAACCAGACATCTTGATTGGAATGCTAGCTTTGTTACTTATTTGCCATGTGAGATAATTTCTCTAGGCCACATTTTCCTCACCTCTAAAATGGGGGACACTGGAAGAGCCCTGAAGTCCTCAAGCAGTGCCTGGTATGCCGGAGCCGTTCTGAAAACATATCAGAGAAAATGTATTTCAAGAGTTCAGCATGGTGTCCGCAGGTGAGAGTGGGGAGGAAAAAGGTGTCAGACAAGACTGGGGCTCCTGCGGGGAGAGCAGACTTCACCTCTGATGGATGCTGAGGCTGTGCCCTCTAATGGCTTAGTTGCAAGGACCTGATTTCCTTGAATTCTTCTTAAGGTGCCAAATAGACAAAAATCCATAAATTTACTTAAAGCTTGTACTTTAAGTACTTGTATGACCTACTAGTTCATCTCTTTTCCTTACAACTGAGCTTTTCTTCATTGTTACCAGAAAGGGATCCCCATCCAGACCCCAAGAGAGGGTTCTTGGAGCTCGAGCAAGAAGGAATTCAGAGTGAGTCCACAGAATAAAGAGAAAGCAAATTTATTAAGAAAGTAAAGGCATAAAGAATGACTACTCCATAGGCAGAGCAGCAGCACGGGCTGCTCATCTGAGTATGCTTATAGTTGTTTCTTGATTCTATGCTAAACAAGGGGTGGATTGTTTATGAGTTTTCTGGGAAAGGGGTGGGCAATTCCCAGAACTGAGGGGTTCTCCCCTTTTCAGACCATATAAGTTAACTTCTGGACGTTGCCATGGCATCTGTAAACTGTCATGATGCTGGTGGGAGTGTCTTTTAGCATGTTAATGTATGATAATTGAGCATTGAGGATGATCAGAGCTCAATTTCGTGGACATCGTAGTTTTGGTGGGTTTTGGCTGGCTTCTTTACCACAACCTGCTTTATCAACAAGGTCTTTATGACCTATATCTCGTGCTGACCTACTATCTCATCCTGTGACTTAGAATGTCTAATCTGGGAATGCAGCCCAGTAGGTCTCAGCCTCATTTTACCCAGCGACTTCAAGATGGAGTTGCTCTGGTTTGAAACCCTGTGGCATCGTGACCCTGCTGGAGCTTTCCAAGCCTAGTAGATTATCCATAAAGTGAGCAGTTTACCCTTAGATAATTAGGTAATGGATGGAACAATAAAACCCTTTGACATTTTGATAGAGTTATCTTATCTACTACATTCAAATATGCATATATTCCCCCATTCTTTTTAAATTTTATTCCTATTCAAGAGGTGAAGGAAAAACTTTGAGGAGCCTCTTGTTTACAAAACATGACAAGGGATTTTCTTTCATTTCAAAGTATGTATTATTTACTAGTTTCCAAAAAGGACCATTCAGTGTTTTTAATCTCACAGATTCTTATCTGTGCCCTATAAATGAAGCTTTATTCCAGTGAGAATGAGTAGCATATGTTTGATTTCCACATCATTTATGCCACAGAATAAAGCCCAGGTCATGTTAATATTCAATAATGCTCTTCAGCTTCTATTTTTAACAAAACGTTGCTAATGACTATTGTTAAAGATCACTCGCAGCACCGAGGGCTTCACTTCTCTGAACGGACTGTTTTTATGAAATTCACTCTTGTAAGATAGAACTTCATTTATATATTCTGAACACTGTCCATGTAAGTGGGCATTGACCTGGAAGAATCCAGTGTGCGTGTGATAGAAATCAGTATTGAACCCATGAGAAATCCAAGACAGTGTCCTTCTTTGTGTTTATTTTGTGTTTGATGATCAGTTGCAGTGGTTGTGGGCGGAGCTGGGAGCCTACTTAATGCATTTACATGGCATAGGGAGTGATAGGAGGTACATGTGAAGGGGAAAGAGCTGCAGAGGAGTGAGGAGGGTGGGTTCCACATTAGGGCTGGAAAGCCTCATGAAGGCAAAAGCAGGGGAGAGAGGCCTGAGTGTGACAGATAATGTTTCAGAAGAGCTCAGTGAACTCAAAATCCATATGCTAGGCTAGAGTTAAGAATCCCTAGATGCCACAGAAGGACAACTGAAACTAGAACCTAGTATGTTTTAAAATAATAATATAATTTGCTGCTCAAGACCTATTAGCAAACAAACAAAAAACCTGGGGGTTGCTTTCTGGTTATAGAATCTTGGCTTTTGAAAAAAGGCAGGGTTTGGTGAGATTAGTATTTGAAGGCTTATTTCTCATCTTGTTTCATGCCTGGGGCGATGACCTGGCTTCAAAGCTGTAGTTCAGAGGGGTTTGTCCACAAGGATCAGTTGCTTAGAGTCTAAAATGTACTTGAAGGGGAAAAAGAAAAAGCTGAGACACTAAAGGGAATACACGCTAATGAAATCACACTGGAAGAGTGAACAGCAAGCACTGCACACAGTTGTCTGGTTTGTGTTATTGGTATGGAGGCCTAGCTAATGAGAACTAGTATGCCTTTCAAAGCTCTGATGTTACATATCCAATAGGGCAAGCAAAATGGGAAGACAAGCTATACTTGGGGCAGTGAGTGGGCCTCAAAGAAATGGCAGAGGCGGGGCCCTGAGGCTGGGGTGTTGATGAAGTCCTTGATGACAATCATATAATATATTCATATAAAGACAGAGCAATAGCAACATGTCCTTAGCCTTACAAAAGGAACTTAAACGTGAAGTTTTCTTCCAAATTATGTGGTGGCAAGGTTAGTAAATTGCTTTATTTTTAAGATGTAAAATTAAAATAACCATTTCCCGATCTCCTACTTCCTCCCCTCCCCAAAAAACAACCTATTTTAGGTAAAGGAAGTAATTCAACAAAAATATACAGAAACCCTTTAAACGTGCAGAGAAAAGATAAGAACTGCTGCTACAGAAGAGAGCAAGAGATGGAAAGAGAACGTGTGATGGGGCTGGCTACTGAGAATAGGCAAGAAAAGAATAATTTAGATGAGAATATGTATGAGGATATATAAATGCCTAAATGGATACAGTAAAAAAATCAAAATAAGGAAAACTAAAGGTTCTCATTTTTGCTTAAGTGCTGACTTCAGTGCATTTTATCTTTAAATATTATGTTAATGAATTAGAAAGTTAAGCTCTGAAACAAGGATACATAAAGTAAGAAACAGATTATGGAAATTTAAAACACTCTCTTGTTATACCATATCTTTTGCATTTCTTCCTTCTCCTACTCCTCCAGGGAGACAGGGTCTCACTAGCTTGCCCATGTTGGTTTAGAACTCCTGGCCTCAAGTGATTCTCCTGTCTTCGCCTCCCAAAGTACTGGGATTATAGCCATGAGCAACCGTGCCCCACCTATACCATGACTTTTGAATAAGATACTCCCATTGACCAGTCTCTGGGCAAATGATTGAAAACTGAGTATCCCGGTCATGTCTCCTCAATGCATTTTTGATGGAATTTTTGTTACTACAGCTATGCTGTGGTTTTTTTAGACGGAGTTTCACTCTTGTTGCCCAGCATGGAGTGCAATGGTGCGATCTCGGCTCACCGCAACCTCCGCCTACTGGGTTCAAGTGATTCTCCTGCCTCAGCCTCCCGAGTAGCTGGGATTACAGGCATGCGCCACCATGCCCGGCTAATTTTGTATTTTTAGTAGAGACGGGGTTTCTCCGTGTTGGTCAGGCTAATCTTGAGCTCCCGACCTCAGGTGGTCCTCCCATCTCGGCCTCCCAAAGTGCTAGGATTACAGGCATGAGCCACTGTGCCTGGCCTTGCAGTGCTGTTTTATGACATGTTTCTAATTCTGATATTTCTATGCCCCCTCTATTTTCAGGATGAAATAAGAACATTTAGAAAATGACTGCTACTAAAGCTTTCTTAGGCACAGCTTAAGTAATGCCAGATGGCTTTGATAAATTTATGAAATCTTTCAGTCAAACTCTCAAGTTCTTTAGGGGTCTGAAAGAAGTACTATGGAGGATTCTCGGAGTATGGTATGCCTACCCAAATAACCAATACAAGGAAATGCGCAAATCGACAATTACATTGGGAACAGAGTTAAGATACATTATAACTAACATAAATTATTTCAAAATTTAAACTAATTTTTTAATAAAGTAGGAAACCTACAAACCCATGTCTATTTGGAGGATTAGTTACTATGTGTTTTGTAAGCAAGTAGATAAAAGGAACAACTAATTTGTAGTTTTACTTGTTTTTAGTATGCATGCTTTATAATGTCTGCATGTAAAATTAATACAATTTGACTTTGACAAACATTTCTGATAACTGGAAAGATCAAGGCAAACGCTTCATTTGGGATGAAATGTCAGTTTATTAAAATTTCTAGGCCATGATAATTTAAGAGTTTGGTTAAAAAACACAAATTTAACAGCTATAAAGATAGTTGTGCATTTGGTTAGAAATAAGCAGTGACGTATTTTGACAAAGAGAAGCAAACTAATTGAATGCAGTGGACAGGACTCATTAGAGACTGTGATAATAAAGGGAAGAGAAAAAGCAAGAAACATTTCTGCCTGATATCAAGGACTTAACACAGACAGCAAATTGGAAATGAACTTGCCGCAGCACTGGGGATCTGGATCAACATGTGTCCAATAAGCATTGGATAGTTGATCCTTCTTTGAGAATATTCTGAAAACCCTGCAATTTACAGACAAAAGCAAGATACTAGAAACAGATCAGAAATGAATAAACATCATAATGAGACATTAAATGGATGAAGGATTTTTTTTTTTTCTTTTTTTTTTTTTTTGAGACAGGGTCTGGCTTTGTCGCCCAGGCTGGAATGCAGAGGCAGGATCTTGACTCACTGCACCCTGTGCCTCCCAGGCTCATGCAATCCTCCCACCTCAACCTCCTGATGAGTAGCTGGGACTACAGGCACGTACCACCACACTGGGCTAATTTTTTTTTTTTTTAAAGATGGGAGTTTGCCATGTTGCCCAGGCTGGTCTAATTCCTGAGCTCAAGCAATCCTCCTGCCTTGGCCTCCCAAAGTGCTGGGATTACAGGTGTGAGCCACCATGCCCAGCCTCAGGATTGAGGAATTTTTTGAAATGTTTAATTCGGTATGTATGGCATGACTAAGTAAAGTGAAGGAATCAAAAGTTGTTTTGAGGTGTATTTAAAAGATGATATATGGTGATTCAAAGGAAACTGGGCATTCAAGATGTAGAATGACAAAGGGGAGTTCAAGCTTATGGGAAGAATGAAAAATTTTTTGATTTTCTAATTTGATTCTAAATGTCATGCTGAAAATGGAATCTCTTCCATGTCCTCTCCTCTACTCTGAGGGAGCAAGTGGCTATAGTGCTTTGATGCGTCAGACACTCAAGGGACTTTGCTGAACTAGTTGTTAGTGAATAATCCAGAGGCTTCCATTCTGCTGCTCTGATTTACAGCAATGATTATTTTCCTCATCTTTCTCATAAACCTCACTTTTTTCCAAAAGCTGACACTCCTCTCAGCCAGTGTTCCACGTGAAGAATAAACAGACTCAGTATGGATTTTTCAAGACTCAGAGTACTTTTTTTAAGGCAAGCAGAACTCCAACCTTAGGAAAACCCAAAATAAGGTTTAAATGGTAAAGATTCATCTTGTCCTGAGGCATTAGGGGATTGTGACGATGAATAGACATTTTAAATATTTTCACTCTTACAGCAAGCCACTTTTCTCCTGCATTTACCCCACTCTACTCAGGAAAGTTGTTTAGTGAGCTATTACTGCTGTACTTTCCTATTTAGGTGTTTTCTCTTTGAACACTAATTTTGAAGGCCGAGAATTCCAGAAGTCGTTCAAGAATTAGTATTCTGAAATCTGTGTGGTAGCAGGAGGAATTATTGCCAGTGATCTGGAATGAGGATTCTCAAGTGTTTCAATCTTAGCACCTCTTTACACACTTAAAAAATTATCATAGATTCCAATTATGAGCTTTTATTTGTATTTATTTTATTTTAATGTCTATTGATATTTACGTTATTGGAAATTAAAATTGGGATTCCAGCAAAACAAGTGTGTGCAAACACCCATTCCATTAGCCATCAGAAGGATGGCATCATTGCATGTCTGGAAACCCCATTGCACAGTCATGAGAGAATGTGAGCAGTAAAGGCACAAAATGTCTTAGTGTTAGTGTGAAAGTAATTAGGCCTCCCATACCCCCTTCAAGGGTCTTGGCAATCTCTAGGAGCATGCCAACTTTGAGAACTACTGATCTAGAATAATTGCTAAAAGAATTATTCATGTGCCAGTACTCGGCTCATAATGTCTTTAGTAAATATTTATTGAAAGGGTGTGGACAAAATGATAAAAGTAAGAGTGCAACAGAAGCCTTGGAGAATAATAGTATGTGTATATATGTATATTAAAAACTTATGTTATATATTATACATTAATATGACATCTAATATATGATTTATACTTTTAATATTTCTAAGAATATATGATAGAACAATAATATGAACATTCTACTTTAACTGGGGGGATTAGAAGATTAATATTCTCTGAATCACAAGCAGGGACTGCTGGAAGTTCGCTAATAGCGCACTCCAGCAAAATGCCTACAGTTTATCTGGTGTTCCTTACCTATGTCCATAGACACAAAACTACATATAGAACTGCAGAAACTCTTACTGTCTTTTGAGATAGAAATGTATGGAGTAAAGCAAGCAAATAGTAAAGCAAGCCTAATAGGCTGGGGCTTGGCCCTAAAAACTGTTTCCTTATTTTCTTTGATAAATGAAGGTAAAAGGCGTATTAAATCCATTTTGGGTTTAAAATTATAGACTAAAAGAATAGGTAAATTTGCTTTACTATCTTCACCCTGAAGTATATAAAACGAGTCTTCGGTTTTTAGTAACATTGAATGTATCTGCCATTGTTCAGGAATTGTGATTCCTTAAATCATCAGTCAAAGCAAGCTCAGAGCTATTTCCCAAACATGGGAGACCCTGCTCAGCCTCTCTAAGCAACTGCATATGTTATGTTATGTTATGTTATGTTATGTTATGTTATGTTATGTTATGTTATGTTAGAGACAGAGTCTCTCTGTGTCATCCAGGCTGAACTGCAGTGGCGCGAACTTGGCTCACCGCAACTTCCACCTCCCAGGTTCAAGCGATTCTCCTGCCTCAGCCTCCGAAGTAGCTGGGAGTATAGGCACCGGGCACCATGCCCAGCTATTTTTTGTTTGTTTGCTTTAGTAGAGATGGGGTTTCACTATGTTGGCCAAGCTGGTCTTGAACTCCTGACCTTGTGATCCCACTGCCTCATCCTCCCAAAGTGCTGGGATTACTGGCATAAGCCACCATGCCGGGCCCCATATTTTATTTTTTTGAATGGCTAACGTGCTAAGCGCTATCCATAGCTTGAGCCAGATAGTTAAAAGGTTCATGGGCTGGTAGCTTTTCTTTACAGTGTTTTTTTTGTTTATTTGTTTGATTGCTTTTATTGTTGTGATTGTACAGCCAAAGATGATATTCAGTTCACAATAAAGTTTATTTTACATCATTTACTCTTTCATTTGTCTTGTAAATACTGTATTGTCAGATGATAGAAATTTGACTGTCCTACTAACCAAAATATTTCCTGCTAACTAGCTGCCTTTGTTTTAATCCAATAGAATCCTCTTTTTTAAAAAAATCAGAGCTCATTCCAGGAGTCTGTGGGGCATTCTTTTTGAACTATAGCTCCCACTTTCTGGGGAGAAATGGTTGGAACACTAGAGATTAACCACTAAGATGCTTTTTTTTTTTTTTTTCTTGAAGAGCATAGTCACTGCTCTAAACTTAAGAAATCAATTTAATAAATCAATTTAATAAAATTGTGTAAATATATTTTCTGACAGATTTCTCCAGATTTGTTTAATTTTACAAGTTAAAAAATGGCTGTGACCGGGCGTGGTGGCTCACACCTGTAACCCCAGCACTTTGGGAGGCCAAGGCAGGTGGATCACCTGAGGTTCAGAGTTCAAGACCAGCCTGGCCACCATGGTGAAACCCCATCTCTACTAAAACTACAAAAATTAGCCAGGCAGGTGCCTGTAATCCCAGCTACTCAGGAGGCTGAGGCAGGAGAATCACTTGAACCCAGGAGGTGGAGCTTGCAGTGAGCTGAGATCACGCCACTGCACTCTAGCCTGGGTAACAGAGCAAGACTCTGTCTCAAAAAAAAAAAAAAAAAAAGGCTCTGCCTTTCTTTTTAAATGCTGGGGAGACTGTATTAGAGCATTTTAATAGATCACTAAATTATATTAGAATTTTAAACCTTAAGGGGAAGGCTTTTATTTTAATATCAGCGTTTATTGAATTTGAATGTAGTTTCACCAAAAGACAAATTTTTCACGTTGATAATAACACTTCCTTTTTTTTTTTGGTTCTTGTCCTTGTTCTTTCTCTTCCTAGTTTTCTCTTTCATTCTCATTAACAAAAAAGAAGTTTTAGGAAAGTGTAAGTTGTCCAAAATTATGAGTGATTTTTAGTTAATTCGGAAAGAGGCTTTTCTTTCCATCCCTACTGAGACAGTAACCTCAGATTTGGGGCCTGGTGTTTCAAAATCATAAAAGCAAGGGATTGTTTTTGTGGGCTATAAATGTAGAATGCTGTAGCTACTGGGAAAGTTAAACAGAAATCCCATTTATACTTTTTTTTGTCTTTTCTCCCTTTCTGAACTCAGTTGCTAAAGCACAGTTAACTCTCGGATAGTTGTGCTGGACAGGGATGACCCTGTTGCTGTGTGTTTGCTTTTTTCTCCCCTTAACAAACAGAAAATAGTTCATTAAAATCTACTGGACCCTCACTTTTCAGCAGAGCTCACTTAGAATTCCAGTTTGTTCTTGGGGTTTTGCCTGCATCCTAATTTTCACCTGGCTGTGTACCTGGCTGGGCTCAGCCTTCCCTAGCTCCTTGAGCTTGCTGACTTCCTGAGCTTGAGTAGAGTTACACTTCCGTCAGGGTACTCCTGCGTGATGAGGCACTGGGAGGTTCCGGAAAAGACCACGACTTTGGGCACATTTCTTCATCACCCTTACCTTTGGTTTTCTTAGCTATAAAATGAAGATGTGGGACAAATATCTGTAAAACCCATCCCAGGTCTGTTATTACTGTAACCGTAATAGTCCCTCACTTTGGACAGCTTGGTATAGGCTAGGAATCCGTGTAGCCTTATTTAGTCTTTAGAAACCCAGCAGGTGGGTTCC
Source organism: Macaca mulatta (assembly GCF_049350105.2). Taxonomy (NCBI): domain Eukaryota; kingdom Metazoa; phylum Chordata; class Mammalia; order Primates; family Cercopithecidae; genus Macaca; species Macaca mulatta. The sequence continues at coordinate 108,856,258 of NC_133420.1, read as the reverse complement.
ATTATTTTCTCCATTTTACAGATAAAGCTTTGAGAAATGGGTGTATTTCCCCAAGATCACAAAGCTACAAAGGAGAGTAGTACTTTCTTTTCAAAATCTCCCTCTCTGAACTCTGACACCTACTACAAGCGATTGCTGATTCTCGACCAGTTTCTTAACTCACAGTGCTCTTGGGGCATTGACCTCTCCCAGGTAAAAGGAGACATTTATAGTTAGGGGAATGCTGATTGAAATTTAGACTATGATGGGGTGGATGGGTGTACTGAGATGCAAACTATACTTCACGAGCAAACAGCCACAGCCTGTTCTGCTCAGGAAAGAAACCTTATTAGAGCAGCCACCAATGATGACAACAGGTATAGGTGTAGTTTTAGCTTCAGTTTGAGGGGGGTGGGGTGGAGAACTTATTCTCCAGGCATCTCTGGCTTTGCAGCTAGGATTCCTGGCTCAGATTCCTAACTCCTTACTCACCATTATGGGAAGTCGCACTTTTGTTGCAGCTTGCTTCGTTCATTGTTTTCTTTCAAGCTTTAAAAATTTTTCCTGCTTGAAATAAGCCTTCTTTTGGTTTCCTAATAATCATTTGCCTTTTCTCTTCCTCTGAAAAGTAGCAGAACAGAGAAGTCAGGCAAAATGGCCAGCAGACCGATTAGAGACAACTGGCACATAGTGGTCCTCAAGGCAGCTGGCTCAGCAGGCAGATTGGATTAGAACAAGCCTTCACACCCCCACAGGGGCTTGCCAGAAGCAAGTGCTGGAGGAGAGGAGTCACCTACACAGCTTCACAGAGAATCTTTTTTCCCCTCCCAGTTCCAACCCTGAAAGTGTTTCTAAAGCTACAGAAATGCTAGTAGCTCTGAGCATCTTCTTGGGCTGGCTGTCTCTTTTTGTCAGTTGTTGCATTATTTGCTCCTCACCCAGAGCAGCCACCCATCCTGAGATTTTATCTGCAGTTAGAGAATTCTCCCTCCATTTCTGTTTTGAGAGCATACTTGTTGGTCAAAGACATCCTCTTGTCTTCAGTTAAACCTGTTTTTCTGAAATACCAAAATCTTGAGAAGAATTTGAAAGCCCATGATAGTGTTAAATAAACTTGGCAGTTTCTGTTGGATGAATTATCAAAACTACTTTGGTGGGGAATGGACAGGGAGCAGGAACTAGACAGTTTGGATTTGGAGTAAGTGGAGGAAGGAAAGATAGGGTGTGACCACATGGAACAGAGCACATTTTCCTAGAGATCAAAAACTCTGATTGTACCCTGGTTCACAGACTCAGTGCAGAAGCAGGTATATTAAAACCCAAGCCTTATAGTAGACACTGGGAATGCCAAAAGCGAGGAGGGTGGGTGCGGGGCAAGGGTTGAAAAATTACCTATAGATTCAATGTTCACTAGTTGGGGAATGGATACACTAGAAGCCCGATCCCCGCCAGTGTGCCATATACCCATGTAAAAACATGCACATGTACTCCCTGAGACTAAAAACAACAACAACACAGAACTAAGGCTTGGAAGAAAAAAAAATAAAACTACCCCCTTCTTTCTCTATAAGAAGCAACCACTGTTCCTCAGCCTACATAGAAAAGCAGTCTGTTCTGATTCATGGTTTCTTTTCTCTAAATCAGGCAATGAGAATGAAGGTGCATGAGGTGTCTGGATGTTTTCGATGCTGCTGTCACCATCTGGAGACTCCCATATAGGGCCCAGTGTCACTTCCCTGGCTGCTGGTGGAGGCTACGCTAGCTGGGGACACACTGTGGAGAGAGTCAGGGTAAAGACTGTTATTTACAGAGAGAAATGGAGAGATGGGACATCAGTTATATTTCAGTTCACCGCTGGAACACGTCCCTACTTAAACTTCCAACGACTGTGTTTTTCCCAGTGACTTAAACAGTTTCTTTCACTAATCACATCTGTTCTCTTGTAAGATGGTTTCTAGGGTTAGTAAGCTGTGAACTGAAGTGTTTACATTTTGATTTTAAGAATTTGATTTTTTTCTCAGAAGGGAGCTAACCCTGTTTGATATGGCTTTGATATATGTGTATGGTAACAACAGTAGACTTATTGGTATGGCAATCATGGGAATAAGTTAAGTGCTCAGATAGTTTCACTCAGAATCAGTAACATATTCCTGTGTATCTCATCTGCACAAGGGCACTTTAAAAATAGTTTATTACAAAAATAATTTAGAAAACATAGACAAGTGAAAAAGAAAAAAAAAAATCCCATCAAGTGTCATTTCTTGATAGGCTTATGAATACTTCTAAAATAGTGTCTTTCTAGTTTTTTTTTTCCTGTGCTTTTTTTCTGTCTCACCAAAAATTGGATCTCAGCACATCATTTTCATGAGCCTCGTAGTGAATACCTTTCCATGTCATTTGGCCGTCTTCTCTAGCCCTGTGTTAGTGACTGTGGACTTTCCCATTGTATATCTTTAAACAGCTTTCATAGTCAACCCAGGTTGTTGGACATTTGGATTACCTCTGGTTGTTCACTGGTATAAGCAGTAATGCAGTGGAATTCTTGAAAACCTTTTATCTTGCTTGTTTGCAACCTTTAGTTAAATTCCTAGAAGTGTAATTTTCTGGGTCAAAGGTTTTGCCAAACTGCTGTCCAGATGGCTTATTTTTTTAAGATTCTGGGTTCAATTTGGGTTATTTAAATACAAGATCTGGAACAGTAATTCTCATCTCCCATTTTATGTACCACTTTTCTATGTTTGGGGAAAGAGAAAGGACCTCAGATCAACTCATATATCAGCAGGGTCTTCTGGTTTTCATAGAATTATGTATAAAGCTATGACCATAAACTCATACTGCCATTTTTTTGTTTGTTTGTTTTTTGTTTGTTTGTTTGAGGGGGAGGGAGTCTCGCTCTGTCTACCAGGCTGGAGTGCAGTGGCTCGATCTCAGCTCACTGCAACCTCTGCCTCCCGGGTTTAAGCAGTTCTCCTGCCGCAGCCTCCCAAGTAACTGGGACTACAGGCATCCGCCACCATGCCCAGATAATTTTTGTATTTTTAGTAGAGACGGGGTTTTACCATGTTGACCGGGATGGTCTCGAACTCCTGACCTCAAGTGATCTGCCCGCCTCAGCCTCCCAAAGTACTGGGATTATGGGTGTGGGCCACCATGCCTGGCCCATGGTGCCATTTAAAAGAATTCTTGGCAACTGATTCAGTCAGCAGCAGTTTTCAGACTTTGATCCTCTGTACAACTTTGGTTAATACCCATAAAAACTCAATGAAGGACCAGAATTGGGCAGAACACAGGTTGACTGAAAGGGTCAACCAGCTGTTCCGTTAAAAAATAATCAGCCAGCCAGGCATGGTGGCTCATGCCTGTAATCCCAGTGCTTCGGGAGGCCAAGGTTGAGGGACAGATTGAAGTCAGGAGTTTGAGGCCAGCCTGGGCAACATACTATAGCAAACCCCTGTCTCTACAAAGAACAGAACAATTAGCTGAGCATAGTGGCATGTGCCTGTAGTCCCAGCTACTTGGGAGTCTGAGGTGGGAGGATCACTCAAGCCCAGGAGTTCAAGACTGCAGTGAGCTATGATAGCTTGCTGTACTCCAGTATGGGCAACAGAGCAAGACCTTGTCTCTTAAAATAATAATGATAATATTCAACCAATGGGACACTTTTCATTCATTCACCAATGAGCTTTTGGCCCTGGCCATGTGCCAGGCAGTGTTCGGGGTGCTTGTGATACGTCAGTGAACAAACCAGACAGTGGCTGTCTGCCCTTGTGCAGCTGACATTGTAATGTGTGCCTGTGTAGATGTGAATATATTGCCCCGGGGCAGGGAGGGGCGGCATAAAATAAATGATAAATATAATTTGTGTAGTATGTTAGAAAAAGGTCTATATTATGGGAACAAAATAGATAGCAGTGTCAGGGGCTTGGGACATATACAGAATGAAGTAAGATTTCAGCCTCACTGAGATACTAGCATTTGGGCCAAGACTTCCAGTTGGTAGAGAGGGAGCATGCTAACTCATATGGTGAGGCTGGCAGGGATGTGCTGTGGTCCAGAACTTCAAGGTCTTCAAGCTATTTTTGCATACCCATAAGCATAAGCCCCAAAAATATTCAGTCCCAGTTCCTTCATTGCTCATGGTCCTCTAAAGCACTGTCTTCAGCCTCAAACCTGTCATGCAGGGACAGACCTTGGGAAGCATGTCCTTTTCATGCAGTGAAAAGTGCAAAACACACTCCAGGCATAACCTGTATCAACAGGGGCAAACTAACAGAAAATGAATTGGTTCCAGAAGGAACAAAACATACTTTGTGATGACTGAAAATTGTTTTTCACACTTAGCTAAATAGAATTTGGGATGTGGGGTGCCATGTGCAATTAATGAAGTAGGCTTTCTCAAATGAAAATATGCCATCCTGGGCAATATAATGAGACCCTGTCTCAAAAAAAAAAAAAAAATCATCCTGGTGTGGGGCACATATCTGTAGTCCCAGCCATTCAGGAGGCTGAGGTGGAAGGGTCGCTTGATCTCAGGAGTTCAAGGCTAAAGTGAACTAGGATCACAACACTGCACTCCACCCTTCCAGTTTGGGTGACAGAGTGAGACTGTTTCCAAAAAAGAAAAGAAAATATGGTCCAGCAAGATACCTTGACTTACTGGCTGTCTTACCTGTGTGAGAAAAGGTATAAATAATTCCACTGGAGAGTGGAACTACAAACATTGTTACAAATTCCTAAATGCTAAAGGATCAGACAGGACATGTTTCTGAACTCTCTCCTTTTTTATGGTGGGGAAACTAAGGCCCAGGCAGTTTAGTGAACAGTTCAGCTGTTTCTCACACCAGGTCCCTCCTGGGGCCATGGTGTTGCCATCAAGCTTCCTTGTTCATTAGAAGAGCTGATTGATTAATACTTTTCTAAATACCATCAGTTATGAGATAATTTCCTATCACCTTTCTTTGATGTGATAATTGACTTTCTGCTCACTAATGTGCTGTGTGGCATGCTTGGACACTAAACAGATTACTGAACTTTGTAATTTTCTTGAAGGAAATGTAATGCACACATAATGAAAACCAGACAGGGACTGTAAAATAGAGCTAACTGGGATTTTCAAGCCTTGCCACATTTCAGAACCAAAAGGGCAGAATTTACCTTTAACCTTAGTGAACTGGTTAGGTGAGATTTTTCAGATATGGTCTGTTTTGTTTCTAGCCAAAATCTAAGTCTTTCTGTTGAATCTCACTGTATCATATCTGCCTCTGAAGGGGCTACTTTGCAATACTTTGCAAAGGCATTAAGTATAATTTTAAAAATATTTTAGGCCTTATTCACAAATATCCATTAGATATCAAGTGATTGTCAAGAAAATAATCAACAAAAGTAGAAGATATGCCCTTATAGTAAGTCTGGACAGATATTACTCATACATCCAGTAAGAAAAATCCAGCGTCGGCTGGGCGTGGTGGCTCATGCCTGTAATCCCAGCACTTTGGGAAGCCAAGGTAGGCAGATCACTTGAGGTCAGGAGTTCGAGGCCAACATGGTGAAACCCCGTCTCTACTAAAAATACAAAGCCAGACATGGTGGTGGGTGCCTCTAATCCCAGCTACACTGGAGGCTGGGGCAGGAGAATCACTTGAACCCGGGAGACAGAGGTTGCTTAGATGGCACCACTGCCTTCCAGCCTGGGCGACAGAGCAAAGACTCCATCTCAAACAAGAAAAAAATTAAAAAAGAAAAATCCAGCATCCAGTAAGAACAATTTCAGGGTGACAGACAATTCTTAAAAAATAGCCCTTTTTGAAATTATAATTAAAACTAGTCTTTTCCTGTATTTTTTTCTATTTTTCAGATGCTCTTAGTTCGTTATTACTTTCCATTCTCATCATTATCCTTATCTTATTTTTTTTATTTTTAGGTTTTTTAAATTTGTTTATTTTGTTTTTTTGAGACACAGTCTTGCTCTGTCACCCAGGCTGGAGTGCAGTGGTACAATCTCAGCTCACTGCAACTTCCTCCTCCTGGGTTCAAGCGATTCTCTTGCCTCAGCCTCTTGAGTGCCACCACACTCGCTAATTTTTGTATTTTGGGTGGAGACGGGGTTTCGTCATGTAGGCTAGGCTGGTCTCGAACTCCTGACCTCAAGTGATCCACCCACCTTAGCCTCTCAAAGTGCTGGGATTACAGTTGTGAGCCACCCTGCCTGGCCATTTTCTTCATCTTATCCCAAATATCTTACCTTTAAAATGTCTGTCTCAAATATTTAGTTTAAAAGCACCAAAACACATCTTAATTTTTACCCTCTTTTTTTTTTTTCATGAACCTTATTACCCGAATTTCTTTAAATAATTAAAGGTTGAAAATGCACCAACATATTAGGTGCATTTTATGGCCCAGGAAGTGCATTGGCATTTTATATACAATGCATTCAATTTCAAAAATCGTGCTTATTAGGTGTTACTAGGTGATATGATCATCTTAGAGATGAAGAATCCAGCCCAAGAAGATGAAATTGCCCAAGTCACAGATGTGTAAGGCACAGAGGTGGCATGTAAACCTTGGCTATTTTGAATTCAATCCTTTCTCCTGCCCTTTCTGCCATTACCCTGGGCCATTTTCCCTAAACTGAGTTTTAAATTTTTGAGTTGGATTGTAGGTTTTTTGTGTTTGGAAGCGTCCCCCCCCCCCCCCAAAAAAAAAAAAAAAAAAAAGACACCAAATGCCTTTTCCACTTCTTTGCGTAACTCCTACCGGAGAGCCATCTCATATTCCTGGGAACTGGCAGTCAAGGTAGAGACTAAACAAAAACAGTAATTCATTCAACAATTACTTGTTGAACATAATGCAACTAAAAACTCTGCCGGTTGCCAGCAGTATGAGACCTATTGTGTTCTATCTTCATGGAGCACGCAGGCTAGTGGGAAAGAGGGACATGGTAATTGAAAGTGTGGTGGACAGTTCAAAGGGGAAGTAAATGGTGTTAGGGAAGAGGGCTAGACATTAAGTTTTAGTCAGTGGAGTGGACTGAAAATGGACTGGGCATTCGGGAATGGAAGTAGTTGGGGCAAACTTGTTGGAGGTACTAGAACTTGAACGGCAGGGCCATCAATAATTACAATAACAGAGAAATGAGCATTGCAGATGGGGCTGCATTGTTTGCCATGCAATTTAAACCTATTTTCTCCTGCCCTTGTCTCATAAAAGTGGGTCATTCCTGTTAGCCAAGAAGAGATTATACTATTCAATCAAAATCTTTTGAATTTGTTATTTTAAGTACAGAATGGGATCATATACTTGTATGTGAAAATCAGTAATTGTAAGTAGGTTATAGTAATTGTTTTCATACTCCTCCTCAAATAAAAAGCATAATTTGGTGGAAGATATACATTTATTACCCACCTATATTTTTTCCCTAATTTGAAAAATAAATACAAGAGTCTCAATAAATGTGCAGAATCCGTGTTTGAAAATATGTGAACTTGTCTGTCAGCAATTCAGCTTCGATTTTCAAGTGTTCTTGAAAAAAACTGATGAGTTTTTACCTATTCTCATCATTACATGGGGTGGTGAAGAAGCTATTTCTGTCTCTGAGACTACTGTACTTAGTATTTATAATGCTAATACAAAGTTCATGAAAACCAATAATACCCTTATAATGATAGTTTCTATGACATGGAATAGGGAATATAAACAAATTATATGAGTACAGAATCTTTGAATATTCTTTGGGGAGAGTTGGTTTACAAGACAAGCATTGGAGGCATTATTAGGTGTAGAAAAATGTGACAGAGTAATTGCAGTTACCCATTCATTCGTAGGACTTTCTAATCATTCTTGGGAACATCCCTATTGAAAATGGATAGTCTCAAATGATTCCAAGTATGAGTTTTTTGGTTACTGTGTTGAAAATCTAGTTGAATGATTTGTTACATTACATTTAATTGATGATAATAATAGATATGGCCATCTGTTTTAACTGATTTTTCCTCAGTTACTCTGTGTGGAGAATTTTGACCTTTTAAGGTTCTATTTTGTGGCTAAGAGGTAATGAAAGTCAAATTGAGACTATCACTGTTGTAGATAGCTCACACTCCTACAGCTCTCCACAGTTTTTAAATGCTTTCTCAGAGACTGGAGTTGAAGCCAGCTCACTGATTTATTACTGAGTGACCTGGGGCAAGTCGCACTTTCTTCTTTTGTAAGTAGGGATCCTAATAATACTTACCATATAGGGTTATTGAGAGGCTCAAAGAGATAAGGATCAAATGAGAATTAATGTCCAGTGCTTAGCATAATGCCTAGCACCTAGGAAGCAAATCCCTTAATAAACAGTGGCTAAAAACAGTGGGTTTAGGGCGATCCTGTGAAGGAGATATGTTTGCTTATCTTCATTTGAGGGTTAAAACAGCAGCAACAACAATTATAATAGGTCCCTTTCATCCAGCAGGTAAAGTGCTAAGTGCTCCATGTACATTACTGTATTTCATTTGCTCTCTACAACTACTGTAAAAAGGAAATTTGTTGTCATTCAGTGGAATAGAGTGATTAAGCAACTTGCCTAAACTCCCCCAGACAGGGATGCGGTTGGTGCTAGAAAGTTAACCCAGGTCTGGCTGACAAGGCCTCGTTCTCCATCAGCCAGTCAAAGGAACAGGAGCCCTGCATCCTGTCCTGCTCAGTAGGGGAGGAAAGGAGACAACTCCTCCTGGGAATTTAGAGGAATTTGCGTTCTCTGAGCTGGCTTGGGGCCAACTTTGTGGAATCCTGGTGCCAGTTCTTTTTCTGTTTCAGGGGCTTTAAAAAAAAAAAAAAATCAATAGTTACATTTTATGTTTACCAATAGATTTATATAGCAAATGATATTTGTTTTTTATTTAAAGCCATAATATCAAGTGTCTTTTTAAAATATAAGGTAAATAATAATCCTCATGGTATGCAGATATAGCAGAAAATTGTGCAGGCGGTATGTGGGCAACTGGATTTTGGGAAATGCTGCTGCATGTCGTGCACCTCTCCATATGTAGGTTTTTCCTCTTTATTTTCTCCCTCTTTTCAGCAAAACTCTCCCCTCTACTTTCCCACTGAAAAATAGCAATGGTGAGTTAAACTAGTTAGTCTGATCATGGTGTGGGCAATGGGTGGGTGAAGATTCTTACTTCATTTGATTTGTCCATCAAGGCCTTCTTGTTATATCACTGACTTTGAGTGATTCCCATTGGGTGCATGATTGAAGTATAAAGGGATGCCTTTAGCATTGTGGCTTCTGTGATTCTCCTAATTTCCAGGAAAAGGGCGACCAACTCATGAGCTCAAATTCTGAAGCTCTTTAGTGGCATTAAACCTGGCTCTGATCTATGAAAGTGGACGTTCCCAAGGCATTTTTCCCATTCCTGAGAGCTCCGTGGAGATCATATTTGCGGGAAGCAAATCCATAAAGTCATTAGCAGATAAGTAGATGGACCTGCCTGTGGTGAACACCCAGGCTTTCAACCTAATAGTTTGTTGGCCTGGTTCATGGTTCCTGCTGAAAATCTTTGGGGATAATTGGCACAGCTGACTGTTGCTGAGCCAGGTAAAAAGTTAAATTATATTTATGTTTATACTTATTCCAGTGGCAAAGATACGGACTCATGTAACTTCTTGCCTTTGACTAAAGAGGTTCATTTAGTTTGTGTAAAGGATTTAATTTCTTAAAAAATCGTGGTGTTTAATTTCATTCTAGTAGTTCTAAGATGCAGGGTAACCAGCATCTTTAGATTTGAGGAGTATGAGGGAAGTTAGTTACCAGAAGCAACGATGAAGTCATCTCTGACATTCTCCTTTGCATTTAGCGTGCTGTTTACTCAAGCCTAACCAGAGAATTGGGTTTTCAGAATCTTAGTGGGTCAAATAAATTACACTGAACCCGATAGAGGTGGGAGGGTTCTTCACTATCTCATCACCACCCCCAACCACTTCCACTTGGTCATGACCTTTCCTTCATCTGAGAGGGTTATTTTAAACTTTAGGTAAAAATGTGTGAGGTGGCTCACATGTGTAATCCTAGCACTTTAGGTGGCCAAGGCAGGAACATTGCTTGAGTGCAGGAATTCAAGCCTAGCCTGTCCAACATGGCGGAACCTCTACTAAAAATTCAAAAAATTAGGCATGGTGGCACACACCTGTATTCCCAGCTACTTGGGAGGCTGTGGTGGGAGAATCACTTAAGCCTGGGTGGTGGAGGTTGCGGTGAGCCAAGATCGCGCCATGACACTCCAACCTAGATGACAGAGTGAGACCGTGTCTCAGAAAAAGAAAAAAAAACTTTAGTTGAGTTGCTTAGCTTAGTCATCCTGAATGTAAGTAGACATGGCAGCTTCCAGAATTCAAGGGACTTTGAGGGACATGGGGAAGGACTGTTGCCCCAAATTCTCTCTCCAGACTCCTTGAAATGACCAGTTCCTTTCTTTTGAAGCTCCTGGTATCTAATTTTATCAGCAAATTCTTAGGCTAGTGGGTTATAATAGAACAGATTGAGATGGGGTGGGAGATATAAGGATGTGGAAGGAAGAATATCTTGGAACGTGGACCAGTGCCCCAAGAGTTCATGCCTAGGCCGGAAATAGGTAGGAGATTCCACAGAAGACAAGTGGGACCAGGAGGAAAGACTCGTGTGCCTTTTTTATGGACTTACCCAAGGGACGCCCAAGCCTAATAAGCTGTGTGAAGTACCCATCACGGACTACCTGTGTTCTATACTTACGAAAAAGGAATGCCAAGAAGACTTTAGATATATTTTTTTCCTTTCTTTTTTTCTTTTTTTTTTTTTTTTTTTGAGATGGAGTTTCACTCTTGTTGCCCAGGTGTAGTTCTATGGCGCAATCTCGGCTCACGGCAACCTCTACCTCCCAGTTCAAGTGATACTCCTACCTCAGCCTCCCGAGTAGCTGGGATTACAGGCATGCACCACCACACCTGGCTAATTTTGTATTTTCAATAGAGACGGGGTTTCTCCATGTTGGCCAGGCTGGTCTCCAACTCCCAACCTCAGGTGATCCCCCTGCCTTGGCCTCCCAAAGTGCCGTGATTACAGGCATGAGCCACTGCGAAGGCATTAGATAATTAATGAGAACTACCATGATCATGAAATCTGAATGCAAACGCAATAGATGTTTCATTTATGTCCTTAATTCACTCATTGCCTATGCACAGAGCTGCTTTTGGATATCTTGCTTCCCCTCGTTGCCTGGCCCAGAAGCAGTGTTGTGGCCAACTTTTGCTGTCTTTCTCCAGGTATCATTTATTCTTCCCTGGCTACGCACTGCCAGTCTTTCCCACCCCTTCCTCCCCCTTTCTACTTCTTGCTACCCCTTCCTTATTATTATTTCTCAGGAGATGTCACTGAAACAAGGACACCTGCCCACAAATGCCTAAATACATTATTTACAGTACGGAGATCAGCTTAGTGATTGGGTTCCTATATATACTTTTCATGCGGGGTCAAATTTTCAACTCCTGAGAGCACTGCAAGTAAATACAAAACAAATAGGCATCTTTGCTATTAGCCCTATTAGAGAATACGTAAGCATTTATTTCCCTTGGGAATAAAGCTAAGCCTAAAAAAGGATAATAAATATAATAATGTAATAAGGTTCATTTCCTTTTTGTGCCCAACCACCTAGTAGGTATTGGCTATTCTATCTTGCATGTGCAAACAGAAAAAGATATTTCATTGTGCTAGTAAACATCTGTTTGCCACCGTTATTACAATTCTGTTTCTGTTCTTCAGCTAGCTTCGGCTAAGTGGAGTGTTTGAATGTTGTAACATCTTGAAGATTAGACCCCAGGGGATGAATACAAAATCTTATTGTATTATACTTTCCAATACATTCTTCTTTCCAGCGAAACAAATTTGCTTGCTATTCCTTCCCTCTAGTGTCTTTGTGGGAACATTCTCATGACCTAGAATATCCTCTTATTTTCCTCCAAGCTAGATCTTCCTTCTGCCAGACTCCACCTTGGACTTTCTGTTTTTCCTTTCAAATTGGTCCTTACCCAGGGAGAGTGCACTCTCAGTTTGTAAAACCTTCAGGTGTATTGTGTTGGTTTCTGTGTGTACTTAAGCCCCTTTCTTGTGTCTGTGTATTGTATCCCTGAAGGGGCTGGTATGCTATTAAAAACACAGAAGCAGGAGCCAGAAACCCTGAGAGTCTTGGTGTGTGAATTTGGACTTTGTCTTTGTTTCTCTGGGCTTCAGCGTTTAAATCTGTGAAATGGAAGATAATCTCTTCCATGCCAGTCACACACATTCGTAGTCAAGAACTAAGTGTGCTGAGATGTGTTAAAATGTGCTTTATATTCTATACCCTGTTATGAAATATATGTTTGTATTGTGGGTTTCTTGAAGGCAGGAGCAGTTTTTTATACAGTAGAGCTGTATATTATAAATTTATATGTATATTAATTATAATTTAGCACATGGTAAATTCAGTTTACACATTGTGTTTCCTCTGAAGCTAAACCTTGGCTTCCATTGCCCCAGGGAAGAGAAAGCTACAGTTGAGATGCTAACAGAAACAAAAGAAATGATTATTTTTTGTCTTTTAAGCTTCCAAGAACTCAGATCCTAGTAGTTTAATGGTAATTTGACAGTGATGTTAGGAATTTTCACATGGTAATTTGACCATATGTAATTTTTAAGTGCTGCTTTACAACCAAACCACAATGCATTTGCACTGCATATTGCGTAGTTGCAATTACTTACCTCAGTGCTGAGTGGATGTTCAAGAAATATTGAAGAGCATATAATAAAATATGGTAGAAAGTTATAAGAATTTAACAAACAAATGATAGCATTTGCCATTCAGGAAATTTTGGATGCACATGCTACCTATTATTTGATTTGGAAAAACTGCTAAAACATATATCTTATTAGCCCTGGAATAAGAGTCTGAATTCCATGTACATGAGATAATAATTTAGGGCATAGCAATGTTTTGTCCAAAGTTTCGGTCTCCTCCCTTATGCCCTTGCATATGGTCATTTATGAAACCATACCTCTCCCTCACCCCATGAAAATCCAAGTGCTGCACAATCAAAAGAATATTAAGTTGTCGTATAGGAAGATTTTTCTGTTATGCCACTTGTCCACTTAGGAAGTAAAATTCTGCAATTCTATTATAGATCAGAAAAGAGTGATGTTTTTATAGTACACTTTGAGCAACTGACACATCCTTATTGCTCCATCTGGGAGCTGCTGGTGGAACAAAGCAAAGTAAGGATATGGGGAGGAAGCCACCAAAAGACAGCATTTAAATCCCTGGCCTTTGAAGAACATATTGAAAGGGATCAGAAAAGCCCACCACTGTTGAGGATCTCTCTGAGATTTCATAAGAAATCATCCCACCTTCCTACCCCTAAAATACAAAACACAAACCATGTCTGTGATTTAGAGAAGCAAGGAGTAATTTAAACCAGTCTGGGTGTTTTGAAAATAACCTTTCTCAGCTTTATATTTAATCTGTCTCACCTGAGTAGACTGGTGGGCTGGCTACTCTTATCCCTGGATCCTAAGTAATGAGTACTAATTGTGATTTGGAAAGACAGTGCTGGGTAAAGGAGTATTTATCTTCCAGAGAATCCAGAGGACTATACCTTAAGAAAATAGTCCCATAGACTACATCTTAAGAAAATTGCCAACTAGATTTTAGTTTCTTTAGCTACCATGTGTAATTGTAATATGGATTATGTTGGAGGCAGAGTCATAACCTTTAAAAAATGTTTAATTGACTTTATTTGAAATATAATTTGCATTCAATAAAATATTGCCTTTTCCGGTGTACAATGTGAGGTGTTATGACAAATGTATGAACCATGCACCCACCACTACCATTAGCATGTAGAACATTTCTATAACCCTGAAAAGTTCCCGTGTACATTGCAATTAGTCTCCTCTCCCTAGACAACTAATTGCTTTCTGTGATGACAGATTCATTTTGCCTGTTCTCAAATTCCATAGGAATGGAATCTCATAGTATCTCTCATTTGTGTTTGGCTTCTTATATTCAACACAGTGTTTTTGAGGGTTTTTTTTTTTTAATGTGCTTGTATCAGTTTATTATCCTTTTTTATTGGTTAGTAGATATTTTATTTGGAATGTACCACAGTTTATCCATTCACCTCTTGATGGACATTTGAATTGTTTGTCATTTTTGACAAAACAAGTATTTATCTCAAGAGGAACGTGACTGGAGTGAGACCTAGCCATTGGTGGGTAAAAAGCTAGCACCAAAAAAAGGCGTCAAGCTTTCTTGAGGTTTCAAACTGCTTCCTGTAACCTCATTTATATGTAACAAGTGTGTTTATCAATATCACATAACTAAATTATCCCCAAAAGAAATTACTCAAAGATTCTCTATTAGCTGATAAAGCTCCCATAGCCTTCTCAATGTAGAAGATCACTTTGTGTCCCAGTCTTGAAAACTGTCAGATCAGCGTACTCGTTTATTACCTTAAAGATGTATTTAAAAGAACCAGGTGATAGATGGAAGCAGTTATTTTTCCTATTATTCTGGCTGTATTTCTGATTGCAGGTGATTCAAAGACCTTAAAGAGAAAGTCCCTATTATGAAGACGTTATCTAGAAGAGAATCTATGTCTATACGCATGTAGATATAAACATTATAAAATTTTCACATACTTATCCATTTACCTATCAAATTAAAAATTCTAAATGTTGCCAGAGTTCAGTGTAGCTGCAGGGCAAGAAAAGGCTAGTAGCAAAGGAGACCTTGTCAGGCCTTGAGGACTGGGGAGTTGGGAGGGCATTCCCAGGAGATGGATTTGACTACAGGCAGGGCAGTGAGGACCACTTAGAGGAGAGTAAATCAGGGCAGCAGATCGTAAAATTATGTAGGCAGGAAGTGGCCAAATTAAGGAGTATTTTATAGGCTGCATTTTAAAGTTTGGATTTTATCCTAGAAGCATTTGAGAGCAGCTACGAATTTTTCTAGAAAATAATGATGTCATTAGAGTAGTATTTAGGAAGGTCTCATTCCTGTCTTCATCTTTACTTTTTTATATAGCAAATATGGTTGTTTACCAATTTTGGTGACTAAATTATCCCAAGAAGGAATAATTCAAAATTCTGCATAAGCTGATTGCATTTATTTAACCTTTTTAACACAAAAGATTGTTTTCTTATACACCCAGTAAGCGTAGCTTAGTATGACTTATTAACTTCATCAATATTCTTCTGACATTTTCTTCTTATGCACTGGGGTTGGGGCTAGTTTTTTCCACTGAAATGAAAATGGCTCAAAATTGAAGAAGCGGAGAAAACATAGGTTTTTATTTCTTTCAATCAGTTTTGTCCTATTAATTAGACAGCTAAATTTCCCCTCTACAATGTCAATTTTTTGTTTTTTCCTATTGAAATGATGATAGAATGAATAATTACATGATTAGTTTATGTAGAAATCAAAATTTTATGTAAATATTGACAAAGACAGTGGAGAGACAATTGAAATAATGTTGTTTATAATATGAAATATATTGACTGAGTCCCTAAATTTAACTTGTCCCCTGGTATTTAGCATTTATATTTCTTCCCCTCTTCCCGCCGCAAGACAGAGTCTTACTATGTTGCCCAGGCTGGAGTGCAGTGGAATGATCTCGGCTCACTGCAACTTCCGCCTGCTGGGTTCAAGCAATTCTCCTGCCTCAACCTCCCGAGTAACTGGGATTACAGGCATGCGCCACCATGCCTGGCTGATTTTTGTTTGTTTGTTTGTTTTTTCTTTTTTGGTTTTTTGTTTGTTTTGAGACGGAGTCTCGCTCTGTCACCAGGCTAGAGTGCAGTGGCCCAATCTCGGCTCACCACAACCTCTGCCTCCCGGGTTCAAGTGATCCTTCTGCCTCAGCCTCCTGAATAGCTGGATTACAGGCACGTGCCACCGCACCCAGTTTATTTTTGTATTTTTAGTAAAGATGGGATCACTATGTTGGCCAGGATGGTCTTGATCTCTTGACCTCCTGATCTGCCCGCCTCTGCCTCCCAAAGTGCTGGGATTACAGGTGTGAGCCACTGCTCCCGGCCAAGCATTGGTATTTCTCAAAGAGTTAAATTTTATATTTAAAGTTGATTTTGGGAAATGTCATCATTCCAGGAGAAATTTAATAAACTGCTTCCTTATTAAAGGTAAGTCCATTAATTAAACTATGCCACAAATTGTTAAGTATCCTCTGATTCATGATTGATAATGTTTGGTCTATTTCTACAAGGGTTGGCCTTTTGCTTGGAAAGGTTTATTGCACATGTACAAAAGTGACCATTAATATTGAACACCAAGAATGTTTGGATTGGATGGAGTAGGTTATTTTGAAAAGTGTAACCATTTGCTATTATTTCTATTACTAAGTATATGTCTGTTTAGCATACACAGAGGAATACTGTATTCATATGCTATATGCTGTGATATACACATGTACTTATAAAGTCTAAAGTATATGCCAGTATATACTGATGCTTCTCCTTATTGCATCTATGACAAGGGATGATCATAGATGCATATAATTGACCACCCTTAAGTAAAATCGGCTTTACTTAGGTCAAGGAGGGCTGATATTTATGCTGGTGGGCTGGTAAATTTTACATTGCAAAGCTAAATTATTTGCCAAGTTTGATAAGTTGTTTATGCTCATAGCATATTTGATTTCTTCGAAAGGGGCTTAATGATGATGTGGCCTTTGAAAAGCTTTATTCCTGCATGTCTTTTTATACCTGTCTCTAGTCCTCTTCCATAATACCATGGTTTGGAATAATCCATATTGGATGGGCCAGCTCTTAATGGCATGCAGCCTCACTTCTTAGAAAGGACTGCAGTTGAGAATCCAGATTGTTTTCCTGCACATATGTACTTGCATGTGATGCTTCCATACACAGTTACTGTTGCTCTTCCTGAGGGCTGCATACGGAAGGATTGGCGCCTAGGTTTAAGCCTAAGCATGCTCTCCCTCTGTGTGACTTTATTCAATTCACACACTTTGGAGTTTGTTTCAGATGAATATATAATCTTAATAAATTATGATTTGACTGCAGAATTTTAAATCAATCACTTAATATTATAATAATGTTATAATAATGTTATAATAATCACTTATAATGTAAGACTCTACCATATATTTAGGGCACAGCCCTGGTCCTTTTTGGAGATCTTTAATTTTGTTTTTATACTTTGCCTTGATCTAAGAGGATTTTAAGTAGTTTATAAGGAGCAATGTAAGTTGGAAGTATTATAGTTTAGAAAAGGAAAGCAGTAATTTGGGGATCTGGTTCAGGCTTCTATAGAATTTTTCGTTTACTTGAGGAAATACAAATTAATTTTTCAAACAATAAAAAATCCTTCTGTGTTGATTGGCTCCAGTGAGTTAGCACAGTGAGCACTCTTTGAGAGTCCAAGAGAGTTCCCAAGGCGGTGGAAAGTGGGGGCCAGGGGCATTGTAGCTGGGATGCTCAGGCAAGGAGATGGGGTTTGAGCTGCGTCTTGCAGTGAAGGGTAGGGAAGATGATGCAGTCGATCTCTGAACAGTGATAAATGTAGAAAGGATGTTCAGAACACACTCTGTCTTACTAAAGGAGCTCTGTTTTCAACTGGTACATTTTTCAAGCTCAGTAACTACCTACTTTAAAATTCAGTAGGGAAGCATCTTTTAATTCTCAGCTTAAGATGCAAAGCATAAATATATTTCTTTAAAGACAGTACATTAATTAACTGTAGAAAATAATAAACTCCAGATGACGATTACCTTTTAATAAAACTCATAACTTTATATACCTTCATTTTAAAAGGTGTATTTTAATTTAGACAAAATATTGTCTAAATTTTATAACAGCTAATTTCCAAGCTTATTTTCATTTTCAACTCAAGATAGTGCTGTTTAGTTTACATTTCAAGAATACTCAGTTTTTATTTTTATATTTTTTTATAACTCATTGCTGTATGCATCTAAAGTTACTGTGTGAAATTTCTAGAGAACTACTCCTGATTGGGTTATTTTGTCCATCAATATGATTAGTACATGTGACTGATAATTTGGTAATTTGCTCAGCTATAGCTTTTGTTAAAGACTGACAAGATATCACAAGTAACCCACTTAGCTGTGATGATTTGGTTTAGTTTTAATTTTTATTTTATTATTTATTTATTTATTGAGACAGTACTGGGCTCACTGCAACCTCTGCCTCCTGGGTTCCAGCCATTCTCTTGCCTCAGCCTCCCAAGTAGCTGAGATTACAGGCACCTGCCACCATGCCCAGCTAATTTTTGTATTTTAATAGAGACGGGGTTTCACCACGTTGGCCAGGCTGGTCTCGAACTCCTGACCTCAAATGATCTGCCCACTTTGGCCTCCGAAAGTGCTGGGATTACAGATGTGAACCACCACACCCAGCCTAAATTTTTATTTTTTTAAAATCACTGCTCAACTTTAATTTTACCAGCTAGTGATAAATATTATGAAGCAGAATTCATCAAGTATGGTTGCTTCTTTCTTTCTAGGAATATTAGAATGAAACACAATTGTCTGAGTCCTAACTGAACTTCTGTAAACATCTATTATAGCAACTTTCACAGTTTAATATATATTCCTCTTCTAAACAGTAAGCTCTTCAAGGGTAGGGATACTGTATCTTAATCATTAGGTATCTTAATCATTATATTCCTAGCACTGGAAACTGTAGCCAACATAGAGTAAATCTTTAGTAACCATTGACTCAGTGAAAGCTTTAATGAGTATTGCTACAACTAATTATAATCAGCCTCACCCAACTCCATATTACCATTTTGCAGCACTTGCCAACTCAGTACTTCATGGACTCATACAACACGAGAGATGGAGTGATTTTTAAGGTGACCTAATTTCCTTTTTTAAGGATGGAAGAAAGCTGAGATCCAGAGAAAAGATTGACTTGCCATGGGACAGACAGCCTGTGACTGGCTGAGCTGAGCCTGGAATTCTGGGCACCTTGTGGTCAGGCCTGTCCTTATGCCACTCCTTGCTACTGCTTACTGACCATTCAGCCACCTTTCTCCAGCAGTTAAACTTGTCACATGGTCGGTGACGCTGCTCTTTACACATAACAGCTCCACGGACTTTGCTCTTTGGTATTTACAGTGTTTAATTGGGTTGCTTTGAAATAACATTTTTCTGACAAAGGCTGATATCTAACCTAGTCAGAAATTTCCTCAAGTTTCAGGATACAGATTATCTGATGCAGATAGCTTTCTTACTGCATGAGTTTAGTAATTTCATAAAAATCACATAGGTAAGGAAGAAGAATGACCCTTTATTCCCATAATACTATAAGTCACATGTAGTTTCTTGAAATGATATTCTGAAAAAAGTGTGCACCAAATGCCATCATTTCGAACTGACTTTATACTGACTCTTGATTTGATGATTGGCCTTGATGGCCTTTTAGGTAGGAAAAGAAGTATGGAAGAGCAGAGTGAGCTGTTTGTTAAGTTCAAAGAAATTCATAGATTACTAACAAATGTGGAGGCATTCTAGGTTTTAATAAATTTGGCTCCATTTGCAGCTTAGGATGAAAGGGGTTAATTTTCTTTTAGTAGGTGAAAAGGTGTTAATTTTTTTTTTGATGGGGAAAAAGCCAAATGATAAGGTAGGAGGGATACATGATTCCAAATTCCAACAAGGGCACACTCAAAGTACCCTAGAGTAGGGTTTATTTGTAAAGAGGCTGTCTACAAAGGCATGGGTACGGGAACCACCAAGGAGATTTCATGATGTGGTACAAGACAGTTTGTTTCCTCCCCAGGCCTGAAAGGAGAACAATGAACAGAACCAGAAAAGAGTGTGTTCATTTCCTATTCTTGCTGTAACACATTACCACAAGTTTAGTAACTTAAACCATTGGAGACTTCTGGAGGTCAGAAGTATGAACTGGTCTTACTGGCCAAAACCCAAGTGTCACTGGGGCTACATTCTTTTTTGGAGGCTCTAGGGGAGTGTCCATTTTCTTGTCTCTTCCAGGATGGTCCCACATGCATTCCTTGGCTTGTGTCCTGTTACTCCATCCTCCCAGGCAGCAGCAAGAGTCAGGTCCATCTCACTTTGCATCACTCTGACCCCCTCTGCCTCCTTCTTCCACTTTAAGGATGCTTATGATTACATTGGGCCCACTTGGATAATCCAGGTTAACCTCCTTATCATAAAGTCAGATGATCAGCGACAGTAATTTCATCTGCAACCTTCCCTTTGCTATGTAAAGTAACTTCTATGGTTTGGATATGGTTTCTTTGCCCTTGCCAAGTCTCATGTTGAAATTTGATCCCAAGTGTTGAGGTGGAGCCTCATGGGAGGTGTCTGGGTCATGGGGGCGGATCCCTTATGAATGGCTTGGTTTCCTCCTCTGGTAATGAGTGCATTCTCTGTTAGTCCCTGAGAGAACTAATTGTTTAAAAACAACAACAACAACAAAAACCTGCCACCTTCCTCCCCTCTTTCTGCCTTCTTCTCTTGCCATGTGGTGCCTGCTTCCCTTTGCCTTCTGCCATGAGTGGAAGCAGCCTGAGGTCCTCCCCAGATGCAGATGCTGGTGCCATGCTTCTTGTACAGTCTGCAGAACTATGAGCCAAATAAACCTCTTTTCTTTATAAGTTACCCAGTGATATGGTATGGCTGTGTCCCCACCCAAATCTCATCTTGAATTCCCATGTGTTGTGGGAGGGACCCAGTGGTAGGTAATTGAATCACAGCAGCAGGTCTTTCCCATGCTGTTCTCGTGATTATGAATAAATCTCATGAGATCTGATGGTTTTAAACATGGGAGTTTCCCTGCATAAACTCTCTCTCTTTGCCTGCTGCCAGCCATGTAAGACATGATTTGCTCCTCCTTGCCTTCCATCATGATTATGAGGCCTCCCCAGCCACGTGGAACTATAAGTCCATTAAACCTTTCTTTTATAAATGGCCAAGTCTCGAATATGTCTTTATCAGCAGTGTGAAATGAACTAATACAGTAAATTGGCACCAATAGAGTGGGGCACTGCTGAAAAGATACCCAAAAATGTGACAGCGACTTTGGAACTGGGTAACAGGCAGAGGTAAGAACAGTTTGGAGGGGTCAGAAGAAGACAGGAGAATGTGGGAAAGTTTGGAACTCCCTAGAGACTTGTTGAATGACGTTGACCAAAATGCGGATAATTATATGGACAGTGAAATCCAGGCGGAGGTGGTCTCAGATGGAGATGAGGAACTTGTTGGGAACCGGAGCAAAGATTACTCTTGTTATGTTTTAACAAAGAGCCTGACAGCGTTTTGCCCCTGCCCTAGAGATTTGTGGAACTTTGAACTTGAGAGAGATGATTTAGAGTATCTGGTGGAAGAAATTTCTTTCTTTCTTCTTCTTCTGCTTCTTTTTTTTTTTTTTTTTTTTTGATATGGAGTTTCGCTCTTGCTGCCCAGGCTAGAGTACAATGGTACAATGTCAGCTCACTGCAACCTCCACCTCCTGGGTTCAAGCAGTTCTTCTGCCTCAGCCTCCTGAGTAGCTGGGATTACAGGCATACACCATCACACCCAGCTAATTTTGTGTTTTTAGTAGATGGAGTTTCTTCATGTTGGTCAGGCTCACCTCAGGCCCATCTCAGATCAGGAGTGGGCCCAATGGAATCACAAGAAATTCTAAGAAATTTCTAAGTAGCAAAGCCTTCAAGAGGTGACTTGGATCCTATTAAAGGCATTCAGTTTTATAAGGGAAGCAGAACATAAAAGTTCAGAAAATTTGTAGTCTGACAATGATAGAAAAGAAAATTCCATTTTATGAGGAGAAATTCAAGCCAGCCGCAGAAATTTGCCTAAGTAACGAGGAACCAAATGTTAATCCCCAAGACAGTGGGGAAAATGTTTCCAGAGCATGTCAGAGACCTTCTCAGTACCCCTCCTATAACAAACCTGGAGGTTTAGGAGGGAAAAATGGTTTCATGGGCCTGACCCAGGGTCCCTCTGCTGTTTGCACCCTAGGAACTTGGTGCCCTGTGGCCCAGCTACTCCACTAGTAGCTGAAAGGGGCCAAGGTACAGCTTGGGACGTGGCATCAGAGGGTGGCAGCCTCAAACCTTGGCAGCTTCTGCATAGTGTTAGCCTGCGTGTGCACAGAAGTCAAGAATTGAGGTTTGGAAACCTCCACCTAGATTTCAGAGGATGTATGGAAATGCCTGGAACCAAGGCAGAAGTTTGCTGCAGGGGTGGGGCCCTCATGGAGAACCTCTCCTAGGGCAGGGCAGAAGGGAAATGTGGGGTCTGAGCCCCCACATAGAGTCCTTCCTGGGGCATCGCCTAGTGGAGCTGTGAGAAGAGACCCTAGTGGAGTGACAAGAGATCCTCTAGATCCCAGAATGGTAGATCCATCAAGAGCTTGCACCATGCACCTGGAAAAGCTACAGACACTCAACATGTGCCTGTGAAAGCAGCCAGGAGGGGGGTATACCCTGCAAAGCCACAGGGGCAGAGCTGCCCAAGACCGTGGGAGTCCATGTCTTTTTTTTTTTTCCCAGACAGAGTCTCGCTCTGTCCCCCAGGCTGGAGTACAGTGGCCTGATTGCAGCTCACTGCAACCTCCGCCTCCCAGGTTCAAGCAGTTCTCTTGCCTCAGCCTCCTGAGTAGCTGGGATTACAGGTGTGTGCCATGCCACCATGCCCGGCTACTTTTTGTATTTTTAGTAGGGACAGGGTTTCACCATGTTCGCCAGGCTGTTCTCGAACTCCTGACCTCGTGACCCCCTGCCTCAGCCTCCCAAAGTGCAGGGATTATAGGCATGAGCCACTGCGCCTGATGTCATGCATCATGTGTCAGCATGACCAGGATGTGAGACATGGAGTCAAAGGAGATCATTTTGGACCTTTAAGATTTCACTGCCTTACTGAATTTTGGTCTTGTATGGGGCCCGTAACCCTTTGTTTTGGGCAATTTCTCCCATTTGGAACAGCTGTATTTACCCAATGCCTGTACCCACATTGTATCTCGGAAGTAACTAACTTGGTTTTGATTTTACAGGCTCATAGGCGGAAGTGACATGCCTTGTCTCAGATGAGACTTTGGACTATGGACTTCTGAGTTAATGCCGAAATGAGTTAAGACTTTGGGGGACTGTTGGGAGGGGATGATGGGTTTTTAAATATGAGGACATGAGATTTGGGAGTGGCAAGGGGCAGAATGATATGGTTTGGCTGTTTCCCCACCCAAATCTCACCTTGAATTCCCACGTGTTGTGGGAGGGACCCAGCCAGAGGTAGCTGAATCATGGGGGCAGTTCTTTACTGGGCTGTTCTTGTGATAGTGAATAAGACTCATGAGAACTGATGGTTTTAAACACTGGAGTTTCCCTGCTCACGCTCTCTCTCTTTGCCTGCTGCCATCCATGTAAGACATGACTTGCTCCTCCTTGCCTTCCATCATGATTGTGAGGCCTCCCCAGCCACATGGAACTGTAAGTCCGTTAAACGTCTTTCTTTTGTAAATTGCCAAGTCTTGGGTATGTCTTCATCAGCAGCATGAAAATGGACTAATATATCCAGCCTCAGGTATTCTTTTATAGCAGTGAAAGTTGGCTTAAGACAGTAATATGTTCACAAATTCTGGGGAGTAGGATAGTGGATATCTTTGAGGGGCTGTTATCCTGCTTACCACAGAGAGTGAGAGATGAGGAGAGTTTGTTGCCTTAAGTGGAGTCATGAACTTCAGCTGGGAGTACATCTAGCCTGAGGCAACCTCCACGGAAAAGCCAGGGAAATAAATGCTCTGCCTTCCAGTACTGTGGGGACTGTTCAGTGTGTTATAGAACGGGTTGCCAGCACCCCAGGCCATGGACCAGTGAGCTGTGGGTGAACTAGCACTCACTACCTGAGTATTACTGCCTGAACTTCGCCTCCTGTCAGATCAGTGGCGGCATTAGATTCTCATAAAGTGCAAACCCTATTGTGAATTGTGCATGCGTGGGATCTAGGTTGCACACTCCTTATGAGAATATAACTAATGCTTGATTATTGGAAGTATAACAGTTTCATCCCCAAATCATCTCCCCGCCCACCTCACCTACTCAGTGTCTGTAGCATTCCACAGTCTTTGTAGCAACAGAATACCCACTGGGGTGGGGTGGTGCAGTCAGCCTTTTTTTGAGAACTGCTTGCAGTGAGATGGGGTCATCTTTAGAGTCAGACCAACCTCCTCAGGGCATTGTCTGGCAGGGAAACTAGTCAGAAAGGTGGGCTGTCTGAACAGGCCTAAGAGAGCACAGAGAAACCAAACACTAGTGAGCTACCTTCACTCTCTAACTCAGCCATGAGCTCCAGTTAACCCCCACTCAGACGCCTGTAGCTGCCCAGGTGGCCATGGGCCATGCTACTAAGAAGTAGCGAGTCTGCTGTAGGGAAGCTTTAATATGAAATCTCAGTCTAGGAATATTTTATGGCTTCTATTAAATGGAGACGTTAGACTCCTTTGAAAAATTTTGCATGAAACACACTGAATCATTTATTTCCTTTCTGTTATAAATTATAGATGTCTGTGCATTTATTTTATTTTATTTTATTTTTATTTTTATTTTTTTTGTTTTTGAGACGGAGTCTCGCTCTGTCGCCCGGGCTGGAGTGCGGTGGCCGGATCTCAGCTCACTGCAAGCTCCGCCTCCCGGGTTTACGCCATTCTCCTGCCTCAGCCTCCCGAATAGCTGGGACTACAGGTGCCCGCCACCTCGCCCGGCTAGTTTTTTGTATTTTTTTTTAGTAGAGACGGGGTTTCACCGTGTTAGCCAGGATGGTCTCGATCTCCTGACCTCGTGATCCGCCCGCCTTGGCCTCCCAGAGTGCTGGGATTACAGGCTTGAGCCACCGCGCCCGGCTGTCTGTGCATTTTTGTAGGGATTTTTTTCTTTGCCCAAGAAGAACTTCAACATTTTTGTCACTAAATTTTTTTACTAAATCCAGCGCAAAAAGTTATAATTTTGCTAGCTTACTAGTAGCTTGCCAGGACTGATGGGAGCTTCATTTTTTTGAGACCAAGAGGAACTGTAAGGTAGGTTCAAGCAATTACTCTTCATCCTACATAGCCAGCCTCATATTTTACTGCATTCTGTATGGCTGGTCCTAGTCTAAAGGTACTTTAAAATACCATGTTAAAATCGTGGCTTCCACTGAAAAGCTGCTGTTATGCAGTCTGTCCAAATCTATAAACAAATGAACATCCTAAATGGAGCTAATTTTCTTGAGCTTCAGATCTTCTTATAACTCTGGGTCTTATGGTTACCAAGGCTTAGAGTTGGTGTGTTTAAGTTGAAAGGCAACCGTTGTTTCTTTAAAGCAAAAATTCCAGTTTATACTAGTGGAGATAATTCTTTTTAAATCATATTTTCAGGTTTCATACTAATGACTTATTAAGCTTGATATGCTTTTTACTATACATAGTGTATCCAAACAGATAAATGGATCTAAGTGTAGGATTGATTTAATGAAATTATTAAATTTATCATTATTTCACATCTATCTCCTTCTGTAGTCAAAGCAAAACAAATCCATTAAGGAAGTGAATAGGATAACTCTTCTAAATGTACTGTAAGAATATACTTTCATTAGCTCTTCGTTTCTGGGTTTCATTTTGTTACTCATCAGCAGCGTACGAGGTATCACAATTACATTATAGAATAGTGCTGGAAAGAATAGAGGCCTAGCATTCAAGGAGACCAGAGAAAATTTACAGGAGTTAGCGCTTAGAGCAGGTACTTGTACTCCCATAGGCCATGTGAAATTGGGGATATCAACATGGGAAGATCATTTTAGGTAGGAACAGGCAGGACTCTGCTGCTGTGTTTGATGTGTTGGGCAAAGAAGTAAAAACAGTCCAAGAAGCTGACATTTATAGCTACTGTGGTGTGGCCTAAGTATGGAGATGGAAAGACACGAATGGAAACAGGAAAATACAGAGGCGCCAAGGAAAGGAGTGAATTGAGGTGAGATGCCTGCAGACCATTACAAAACTCAAGTGTTTTGAAGAGGACCTGAGTTAGGGAAGGAAGAGACTTGGCTGTTACTTGTGTACAGGTGATAGCTGCAGCTCAGAGAATTGCCAAGATGCTCAGTGGATTAGTATGAAGAGAAAAGTAGTGGGCTGGGCATGGAATTCTGGTAGATGGTTGCACATGGGATCAGTAAAAGGAAAGAAAGCAGCCAAGCAGAGAAAGGAAGCATGGCTGGAGAGGCTGGTGGATAACTAGGCAACATTTCCAAGAAAGGGGTGACTGATGGTGTCAGACACTACAGAGTAGGGTGAAGACTGAGAAGAAACCACACGTAGACATTTGGAGACCTCTGAAAGAGTTGTTTCCATGTCATTGAGAGCAGAAGATTGATTGAGAGAGAGTGATTAAGGTGATTAAGAGAATAGGGAGAAGTGAAGACAACAACTCATGATCTGGCATGAAATGAAGGTAGATATTGGTCTCTCTAAATAGTTGAGGGGGGCTGATGGGGGCAACAGAAAACCCTGCCTTCTTTGATTCGCTCATTCCTATGGATTTAGAGCAATGGTCTTCAACTAGGTCAGGCTACGTATTGTATTGAAAAGATCTCCCAGGTTATGTGGTCAAAGTC
This sequence comes from Macaca mulatta, assembly GCF_049350105.2. Taxonomy (NCBI): domain Eukaryota; kingdom Metazoa; phylum Chordata; class Mammalia; order Primates; family Cercopithecidae; genus Macaca; species Macaca mulatta. The sequence goes on along the minus strand of NC_133420.1, from coordinate 108,829,633 downwards.
CTGTCTCTGGGTTGGAATCCCAGTGCTGGAGGATGAAGCACAGAACCCACACTGCTGCTGGGTTTGGAGACTGAATCTCATGATTGTGCCAGTGCTGAAAACCATCTCCTGCCCTGAAATCCTAGATACTCCTCATGCCAGGGTTGGGGTGAGCAGAGAGAGCTGCTGTGGAAAGCAGGAAGGGGAGATTGAAAAGCAGGGTTTGTAATGGAAATGCTGCAGTAACTTTCCCACTTGGTACTTGCTCTCATCCATGGGCTCTTTGTAAATCAGGGACTGGAACAAACAGAGCTGACAGCTCTGTTTAAAAAAGCTTTTGGGGAGTTTGCAAAGAAATAAAAAGAAGCCTGATGCTATGTGAAACATGTAACTTCAATTCAGAACTGGAAAGAAAAAAACCTTTATTGCCTTCTCAAAATGTTTTACCTATAAATTGTTTTTTCATTAAGTTAAACAGGAGAAAAGAAAATGGCCTTGAAAAAAAAAAGAGTATAAAAGTCTTTCCTCTTATTATTAACAGGCATTAACATTCAGAGCAGAAATTTAGGTACACTCCTTCCTCCCTTCCCTGTTTTCCTTTCTCTCCTTCCCCTCCTTCCCCTCTTTCCCTCCTTCCTTTTCTTCCCCACCTTCCTCTCCTTTCCTTCCCTACCCTCCTCTCCCTTCTACCCTTCCCTCCCTCCCTCACTCCCTTCCTTCCTTCTTTGCTTCCTCTCTTCCTCTCTTTCCCTTCCTTCCCTTCCTGCTCCCTCCCCGTCCTTTTAGATTGGAATACAGTGTGTACTACATATGATCTGGATCCCTGCAGGTTAAACGAAGATCTAGGTAAGAAGTGTAATGTTAAAAATGGTATTTCAGGGAGCTGTACGCCACCGATCTTAACAAAGCTAAGAGATGTAGGTCGAGCTCTAGATGCCTGTTGAAAGTGATTGAATTTCACAACAGAGTAATCCATGTTTGGTAAAGAAATGGGCCCGCGGTTGCAAGATGCTAATACCAGCAGTGATGAAGAGAATCTGGTCAATGCCATGTTTGGGTTTTTCACCCACTTGAGACTTGACAGGTCTGAATTTCACTCCACTGCTTTGCCTAGCATGTCTTGCTGAACCTTTCAGCTTTTCTGTAGTTTTAGAGGTGATGGTGATCAGAATGCTAAGAAAGTCAGCTCACAGTTTTCCTTGAGGAAGAGGAGGGCATGGTGACAGAGGGAATTTGGAAGAGTGGGTCCAGATGGCACTAACACCTCTTGGTTTCACAGACTATTTCCACCCTCTTTACAAATTCCCTTTCAGCTAAACAAATATTTAAGAGAACTGCTGGTACCAGGTCATGTTAAATATTTCTCTTATTTATTTCATGATACTGCTTTGCAAGGTTAAACAATGAAAAGTAATAAAGGCTTAATACAGCCTAACTAATTTTTCCTGGAGGAATCATTAATTTCCTGCTGAGCAGATGCATTTAGAAAGTATGCACAGTATATATTATAAAAATAATTTTAAAGTAATTACTTATAAAGAAGTCTCCTTAAATTTGGTAGTCTTTCTCAGTCTTTCCTCTTCTGCTATAGTCATGTTGAAAGTCTAAAGTTCGGGCCAAGGCTTAGTCTCCTTAAGAGGGTCTCCATCAGAAAAGAATCACTTAGATGTTACCTGCTGCCAATTGTAAATTATTGTGTATGAAATACTGATATTATTCACTTACTCTAGAAGAAAATCCTAGTTTCCCCAGTTTATTAAAAAGTTAATTCACTTGTAATAGTTAAAAACACACCCACCCCATCCCTTCCTTCCTATAGAAATATATATGTATTTTGAAATTTTCCAATTCTTTCTATATATAATACATCAATCATTGGCATATAAAATGTTCGTCGCCCCTGCTCTGGGGTATTGCACTTGGCTTTCCTAGGAACCGGCTAAGTCTGAAATCACAAGATTGAGAACCTGGATGCTGCTTCAGTTCCTCCAGAGCTGGAGAGAATCACTTACAGGGTAAACCACACCCATAAATCACAGCCTCTGCCCCCATCAGTCAGATAATGAAAGTATGTGTGTAGGCCCAAGAAGGCCTTTCATTGAAAAGCCAGCACTACCCATGCCAAAATATGAAACACATATAAATGATGTGTACATTATTATTCATTCAGCAAATAGTTGGTAAGCAAGATCTGTAAGCTGAGCCCTATGTCAGCAATTTAGCTATCGTCTGTGTTATGTTTCTTGTTCTTTTGACTAGAAGGTTTGTTGTGTTATGTGCATATATAGATACATACACATTAACCAAAGTGTGTATAAAATATAAGAATAAATTAAAATATTCTTAATGCAATTGTAAAGTGACAATAGATGCTTCTGTTAGAGTCACTTTTAGTTATCATATTATAGCCAGTCATGACATTTATAGCAAATGGCAGAGGCCTTTTTTTTTAAGAGTTCATTTTGTTGCATTTTTATTGGTAGGTAGTGAAACTGACTTTCACTAGGAAATTAAATCTCAGCATCTTTTCCCTGAAATACTTTAATACATTAACATTGAGTGATGGCATTTGTTTTCTTACTGTGGGTAATCATATTTATTTCTGCATGTTTAATTATAGGGTTTTTATTCCATCATAGACATGGGCTATGTTTTCATATAAAACAGACCTTATTTCGAAGAGCTGAAAGAGGGTGAAAAAAAGATGATACACTTGGGCTAGTTCTATAGATATACTGTGCAAAATCAAACTATAAACCTGCAAAGTCATTTTTTGGGGAACTGCGATTTAAAACACAGCTTAATATCTCTAGCCAGGAAGCCACGGGTTCTTTTGTTTGCTTTTATTGATTTTTATTTTTTACAAATGGGGACTTTAAAAAAAATAACTGCTTATTGGCCTTTAACTAGGATCTCTGCATTTCTTTTAATTTATTTATATCCTCTGTAATTAGTTTTCCTTTCTTTATCCTAATTTTTCTTGATTCCACTCCATTACACCAATTTTCATGTCTCCTCTTGTTTCCCTTCTAAATTTTCATTTATGTTTTCAGATAAATTTATTCACTATGATGCCATCTGACCATTCTTGTGATACAAGGTAGTGCAATTTCTTTCAGGCTTGAAACAAGGGCACACTAGGGCACACTATTGATACTGTCATATGTTGCCACTGACGTCATTTCTGGGATAAGAGACAGTAGTAACCAGTAAAATATCTGCAGAGCTTTATTAAATATTCTCTTTTCCTACTTTTTAAGTACCCATTTCCCAGAAAAACTGGTTATTTGTTCTATGAAAATGTAAGGTTTTTTCAATTAAACTTTTCCATCCCACACAAAACCCTGAACTTATAGGTAAGCAAATCTTATTGTAATTATACTCTCTTAATAGAAAAGCAGGATCGATACCATTGTCCTGCATAGCATGCCAATCTATAAATTATACTGTGTGCCCCTTGGTCTCTGTAGATTGCATTAGGTACACTGCTCCAGGAGAGTTTGAACTTCGTGGTTGTGCTGGTTATAGTATATGGAGAGAGGAAATAAGCTTGCCTCGGCCTTATCTTCTTGAAAGGCATTCACACATTTGTTTATGAATGAATAGGGCAGTCCAGGGCAGAGAAAATAGGACATTTATACCTCTTGCTGATTTGTTTCTGGCTTCAGGGGCCATTTAAAGAGAAAGAGTAAGCATGAACAGATCAAACCTGAAGCAGTTAATGAGCAGATAACTTCCCAAGCATGAGCATCACTGCCACTTAACCTGTGTTTAGTCTTTCCTCATGACAAATCTTTCCTTTCTTTTTAACATTTCCTGACAATAGCACGTATTTTCAGAATTCTGATTTTGAAATTGATGTGACCTATAATTCCTAAGCAATAAGTAGGGGTATCAATTGCATTAGGTCAAACCTCAAAGTTGATTGATTCTTATTTCTCATGAGACATTGTTCTTTAGCCATTGTATCTTTAATAGTCTTTTAAACACATTCATCTCTGGGCTAAAAATGCTTTTTAAAAAAACCAAAAATTAGTACTTTTCCAGAAGCAAACTTCATTGTCCTCTATATTATGTACTTATGGATCTTCATGTTAGAGTTATAAAAATATACAGGATGTAAGACATGCATGTGACCCATATGAAATAATGGATCTATATTTGGGTTGTAGGATAAAAATCAGAGATTCTTCCAACTTAGGTTCAAAAATAGTTTGAGCCCCAAACTCATTTTTTCCTATAGCAATGGCTTATCGTCATATCAACAGATTTCAGAAACCTCTGTCCTCTTGCCTGGAGGCGCTTCAAAATTCATTTAGGTGGTTTATGTAATAGTGGAAAGATTCTTAGAAATGGGACAGGGTGGATATAAGGTAATTGCTTTTTTTTTTTCCTGATGAAAAAGTGCCTGTGGGTTTTTTTTTGTTTTTTTTTTTTTGGTAGTAATTTCACAAAGATCCTAAATTGAAATTCGATGGAATAATAGGACACACAAGAGTAGCCGCTGTTCTCTATTACATACAACATGACTGTATCTGTGACCTATGGTTGTGCATATTGTAGGTTTATTTTTCTAACTGCCAGTTAAGATTTCCCAGAGTTTGACACAAAATGTACAATCACTGAGCCTCTACTGATACATTTTTATTGTCAGGAAGGCTGTTGAGTACTTGGTCAAATGAATGGCTTCCATGATTTTCTTTCATAGTGAATGGTTTTGGAAATAAAATTGTATGCTCATACTTACTGAGGTCAGAATCCTGAAATTTCATCCAGTAGTATAAATAATAATAATATGTCACAAGGTATATTAACCCTTTACTTTGTACTAGGCCCTGTTACTACTATTTATATACATCATTTCACATAGCCCTGTAACATCCCATTTGAGATAACTACTCTTACATCCTTATTTTCAGATGAGGAACTAAGAAGTTAAAAATATGCCCAAAGAGCCACATAGTAGCATTAACTCCAGCTCAGAGCTGACTCTTGGCAGCTGCCAACAAATTCTCTTTGTTCTTCTGGGTGGAAGACCATGAAACAGGAAAGTATTAACAACATGTAGGGTACTCTTTTCTAAAATGTTCTTCCCGTTAATATAGTTTGGTTGGTAACAATTCTTACCCACTTTTATCTGTCTCTTTTACTTTTCTAAAATACCATCCATTTTTATAGAAAGAGACAAAGGAAAAATGTCTCCGTCTGGACATTCTTGAAGGTATATGCTGAGAGAACCATTATTCTGTAGTGTGCCTTACCACTGACAGCCTGGGTATATGTTCTTCAGCCTTATTTTGTTTGTTTCTCTACTGGAAGAATGAAGATGAAATCACTGTGCCTTGCTATCAAAGTAGGGATGGACTAATGTCCTTCATAATTACAGACAGTATAATTATAAATAGTAGGCCAGGGATATAATTGTAAATATAAAAATATGAGGTTTCCTCATGAGATATTGAGTTATCCGAGCAGCCTGCAAAAGGTGCTGTGTGTCAAAGGACGTAGAACAGTGGGAGGAGAAAGAGCAATGAGCGATCACATAGTCCCAAAGCTGAGCAGGGATGCTTTCAGGAGAAGCATACCTGGAAAGAGGATGTAAATTCACCTTGCTGTGAAGGACTGGAGGAGCCAGCCTTTTAAATCCTGCGGCTAGTGGAGGGTCTTCAGTGTGCCTTTGGGGCATGAAAGCCAGGAGCCAGCACACCCTGTTTAGCAGACATGTGGCTCCAGGGCCTTGGCAGGCAGAACAGGTTGATTATGCATTGCCATGGTTATTCTGCCACTGAACAGTTATACTCCAGCCCCTTTCTTCATTGCTCTGCCAAAGCACTTATGCCTTGGAGCTCTGAGTCCAGGCATAGAAGGGACTGTCCTTAGTGGGTGAAGTGGTCAGGATGTCACTGCAGGCACTGGGAATTTATTAAAATGAGGATGAAGCAGAATGGAGGGTTTTCTTCTCTGTATTTGTGAGAGCTTTCTTCCAGTGCAAGAAGGAAACCCCATCTAGTTTCATGAAAACATGAACCTTCCCTGACCAACGTGGCTTCAGGCAAACCAACCCTGCCCCCGTGTTTTGAAATTTGGGCTCTTTCCTCTTTCATGTTCTTTTTCATCAAGTGTGAACTCCTGATTCTGTGTCAGCAGTTGATCCCCATTACAAATAATCTTCAGCAGAATCTTGTTTTCCATATCCTATTGACTTTGGCACCTGCTCTGTTTACTTAAGCTCTCCATTGATAAGAACTGGAATCTTTGCTGATTTTTACCTAGAGCTAGAAGAGAAAGCCTTTCAAGCCAGCAAAAATAACCTTCCTCTGAAACAATACATCAAAGGAGTGGTGCCAGCTCAGTTGGTATTAGGTTGTGCATTGCATGGGTTGAAAACGATGGAGTGTAAAGAAAGGGGGTCTTTGCAGCAGGAAGAAGTAAAGCAACAACAATTAAAGTAAACAGAGCAAACTTTCCACAACATACTGCCGCCAGCATTTATAATAACCCCCAGGACAGGACCCTACTGGAAGACGGGTTGGCCAGTGGGTTGGCCAGTGGGAAACGGACAGGAGGGATCAGGAGGGATCAGGAGGGAGGAAGCAGGACATGGTTACTACAGCAGAGATACATGATAAAGGCTTGGAGATAGAAACAAAAGCAAAACATTTAGAATGGTTGACACTCACTTGATGTCACTTACCTATCCCAGTGAATTTGGGTTCTTTTCAGTGCCCTCTGTAAGGACAAGAATGACATCAGAGCATACGTCCCGCTCTACTTTCTAAGGAGCCACAGATCTTGGATCTTCACACAGGAATACTCAGAATATCCAGATAATGACACATATCAGAAACCTTATCACTGAACATTTTAAATTCCATGCTGGGGAAGGAAGCATGTCCTACACAATAGGCATCCTGTTTTGGGGGAGGTTTATCACGAAAACTTTTTATTGATCACTGAGGGGAAAAAAATGGGGTTTTCATCTGAAACCGTGGGTGTCTCAGTCTTTTTCTGTCAGATTTTGGGGTAGCCGTATAACTAAGTTGGATTTACTGTCTCCATTTTCGGTGGAAGAAATGACCTTGTTAGGTAAAACAAGTATGTTAAGTGTCGATTCATAAACACAGGTTTGTATGGAAAGAGAGGATATGAAATTAGACATACCTGTGAAGATCTGGAGATGGGTGACATCCTTTTTTTCCCCAGTAAACGTGTATTGATCCTTTATGAGGTACCAAGCACTTTAGTAAGAGCTGGGGAGAGGAGAAAAGAGCAATGGTGGTCCTTGTTCCCCAGGAGCTCTCAGACCCTGTGTGAGACAGACGTGGGGGTAGAGATGTGCCATGGCGGTGAGCAAGCAGGAGTGATGGTGCCTGGGAAGAGGCAGGCGAGGGTCACGAGAGCCTGCAGAGAAAAGGAGGAATTTCAGTCGGTCGTGAAGGACACACAGCAGTTTTTACAGGTGGACAAAGGACATGAAGGCAAAGGAGAACCTCATAGAGAGAAAGTACGGACATCTGGATGGGTTTACCAGGTCTGGGGAACTGAAAGGAGGTCTGAGTAGCTACTAAGATGAAGACAAAGAGTGGGAGGTGAGGAGGCTAGGAAGTTCTAGAGGGTTCAAATCAGAAATGCTTTGTCCTGTAAATCATGTGGAGCTGTGGGAGAGCTTTAAGCAGGTGAGTGATGTGATTAGGTTTATGTTCACGAGAAATCGTTCCATCACACTGTGGAGAATGGACTGGAAAAAGATCTTCCTGGGTGCAGAAGATGAGCATAGACACTGTTGCTGTGGCCCGAGCAGGAGAGAATGAGGCCCAGATCCAGGGCAGTAGAGGTGGAGTTGGAGAGGAGGGACACAGTGAGAGAGGGATGGAGGAGACTGAAGAACACTGAGTGAGTAAACTGGAAGTGGTGGATGCAGGAGACCAGGAGGAGCCAGGGTTGTCCAGGATTTCTGGCAGAGGTGACTTGGTGAGTGAGGGCATTATTGACTTTGACAGATAAATGAGAAGAAAATCAGCTTTTGAGGGGTAGTGGAAGCAGATAGGGGCATGTGGGGCATGTTGGGACGTGTTGGGGCATGCTGAGATTGAAGGGGCCTGCGGCCATCAGGTGAAGTGTGTAGCTGACATTTGGAAGTACTGGCCTAGAGCTTAGGTGAAAGCCTGGCTGGAAAGGTAAGGTGCCACGGGTATCATAGAATGAGGAGAAAGTAGTATCAGAAAATCACAGAAGAATGTGGTTTTAGACAGAGTGGTCAGTACAGCATTATCAAATACTGCCAAGGGCTGGGCAAGGTGGCTCATGCGTGTAATCCCAGCACTTTTGGGAGGCCAGGAATTTGAGACCAACCTGGGCAACATGACGAGACTCCATCTCTACAAAAAATTTAAAAATTAGCCAGGCATGGTGGCACGCCGGTAGTCCCCAGCCACTCAGGAGGCTGAGGTGAGAGGATCGCTTGAGCCTAGGAGGTCAAGGTTGTAGTGAGCCATGATCGTGCCACTGCTCTTCAGCCTGGGCATCAGAGAAGGCAAGTAAGAGAAGAGCTGAAAGGGGTCCATTGGATTTGATCATCTCCCGCCAACTCTTGCTTTGTGGAATTGTCGTGAAGGTGGAAAATAGATTACAACAGGCTGGAGGCGGCAGGGTAGGACGCAGGTTGATAAGCCAGTACGGATGACCAGATGACCATTTTCCTTCAGTTTAGCTGGGAGAGGATTCAGAAAGCCCTGGCAGGTAAGGGACCCAGGGGGTCAGGTTTAAACAGTCATTCTAGTTGTAGACACCATATGGCTCCACGTTGAACTCCTGACCCCACTCCAATATCAAGGCTTTGTCTCAGTATTGTCTGTGGCTGAGAAGTAGTGCACTACCAGCTCTATATAATCTCTGGTTACAAACAACTCTTATTATTTCTATTTTTTAGATAGTTTTAGGATGCTTGAGAGTCATGTTTTAATTTCCCCATCCCTGCAGTGAGATGTTCAGTTCCTTTCTGGAAAACCTTTGGGAGTCATCAGTTATCCTCTTCCACAGTTAAATAATCGATGTCCTTTGCTGTCGGCTGGAGCAGGGGATGCTGTCCTGTGACTCATGTGTTCTCATTCACAGCATGTTGAGCAATGCACTTGGTGCTAGTGCCTAATAAAGCATGCTGAGGATGTTGTCACTGAGCTCGAACTTTCCTCAATGGGGCTGGATTTCTGTCACCACACATTTTTCTTCATGCTACGCTCTGACACTTCTCAATGAAACATTTGTCCTTTTTTCCTTTATTATGTCTAGAATGGTGTCTTCTCTAACTTAGCATTGCATTTTGCTGTCAGGTTTTTATCTCTGATTCTGAATTGTATTTTTAGTGTTGCTTGTATTCTTTCCTTTTTCTTTTTCCCCAACAAAGAACTTCTTGGAAGGTCTTCCATCCCTGTCTCCCTCCAGACTACCTTAAGGAAGCAGAGCCATACACAGTGAGACTTATGATGTGGACACTGGCTCTGATGAGAGGCCAATGCCACAGCCCTCAGAAGGGCAAAGGCTCGGCTCCCTGGATAGACCACGCCTTATTCCCACCACACTAATTAATTGTCATCTCAGAAGGCAATGAGACCAATTGTTCCGGCATTGACCTGGCCAAGCCAACTCTGCAAGAGGCAGCGAGCTGCCAGCTTTTCTGCTGTTGGCCAGGAATCTGTATCCCAGCAATCTGTTAGGGGAAACAAGCCAATTTGGGGTTTGAAATGCTGTCTTAGAGATGCCAGCAGTGGGGTTGCTTGTTAAGAGAGTTGCACCCTAAGACTCTAGTGAAATAGCTTGAAGATCTGTGAGAGTGGTTTGAATTCCGACACATGAAAGTATGTGCTTTGCTTGGGAAGTGGAAATTTCCCTATTCAAGTGGGCTAAGTCCCCTTTGCCACTTAGCTTGTCACTGAACTTAAAATCTTTGTTCTTTACTTTCAACTTTACTGAGGGGGAAGAATGTGGTGTTAATAGATGTGAAAGCTGTGTAGGAGATACTACTGGGCACATCAGAGAAAGAACTGTGATTTTTAGATTCTTGGCAGTGGCTTCACAATGGCCCTAAGGAGACAGGGGCAGGTGGGACTGTTCTCATTGATCCTGATAGAGAAAGTGAAGCAGAAAACCACTTACATGATTTGTCTAAGGTCCTGCCTAGCTGACTGAAGTCCAGAGCATCCAGCACGACTACATCACCTGACACCTAAAATGGCATGGCCTTGAAGGGACAGAAACTGAAATGGACAGATACTCAATTGCAGGGCTGCTGCTATCATAGAGTGCCTTTGTGCAAATGGAAAAGGAATCTCTAGGCCCCATGGGCAGGCAAGTTACACAAAGGTGCTTCTTAGTGACTAACCAAGGCACATAGCTTGGTGAGCAGAATGGCTGGTTCCAGGCCCCAGGCTGATCTCCACCACATCCCTTTGCGCAAGGCCCAAAATGCACAGCCATACAGGGAGGCCCTGCATAGACGTTTGCCTTGACAGTGGACTAATTCATAGATATTTGTAGCCAGTTGACCAAATCCTTACTTTATCTCCCCAGTTTTCATTCCCAAGGTAAAAAATAAAGTTCATCTATTAAAAAACTAATTGTAAGTGCCCCACCTTAACAGTATTCTTAAGGAACTCTATTTTTTAAACCACTTTTCTCTCCCCGTAAATTATACTACCCACCCTTCCTTTTTGATATCTGCTGTAGCAAATTGTAAGGCAGCACTCTGCCCACAGGACGTGGTCTTTAAAGGAGTCATTTCCTCTTCCATCTCCTCCAGGCCATTCCCATCGTGTTTTTCGTGGCACTGGCAACAGGAAGGCACACTGAATAGCAGCGCTGAAAAAGCACTTTGTTGTTTATGTTATTACTGTGGGTTTGTCTCTGCCTAATAATTAGTGTTTCCGGCTTTCTGAGTTTATTTGCCAAAATATTTGCAGGACTTTCGTGAACAAATAAGGGATGTTTCTTGACATAACTGACCACTGCCTTGCAAGGCTGAGCAAGGGATATTTCTAGGCATAATAGACCACTCACTGCCTTGCAAGGCTGAGCAAACTTCTGGCTGTCAGAGTGTTTTTAGATGAATTTGCTCAGGGAAAGATTATCCTAGTAAGGGAAACACCTTCTCAATCACTAATCTGGCATTGATGCTATCTCAGCGACCACAGTTCAGGAAGGTTGAAGTATTCCAGTGTTCCTTTCAGGACAGGGTAGGTCATTACTGAGGGGTGGCAACTTCTTGGGTCCCAGGGGCAAAGGCCTAGTCCTGTCTGAATTCCCTCCCAGTGAAGTTCGTGAGCCTCAGCTTCCTCATATGCAATGTGAGATAATCGTATTTGTCTGGTCTGGCTCAGAATTGCGGTTGAGGGTTAAATGAAAGAAAATGTATGTAGAAGTGCTTTGCTAACTCTAAAACATTACAAAAATGTTATTTATATTAGACTCTAAGGATACTGTTCTCTGAGGGAGGATGAACCAAGGAGAGAGCCTTATTCACTATATTTAGGTTAAAAGGGACGTGCTTCACTCTCGCTGCATTTTCTCCTCATGTAAAGGAGAAAATAAGATGATAAACAGTTCGGCCATCTCCCTGGCCCCTTCCTGACCTACCTTACCCATCTAACTGATTCCTTCTCTGCCTTGTTCTTTTGAAGAGGTCTTCTTGGCCTACCAGGATTGCCCACGTTTCTTTGGAACCATTGCACACCCATATGGACCACCCCCTTCATTCTTCTTTCATCCTATCATAATCAGCCTCTCCTAACCAGCTTGTTTTTCTAGCTGGGCAACAGTAACTCAAATCCCTACAAGTGTGCAGGTGAATGGAGCAGGCAGGGTGAGGAATTGATGGGATTGAAGCAGGCAAAAAGTGCTTGCCCCTCCCAAGGGGCAGCTGCAGCTTGGCTGCAACCAGCTCTTGCCTTGTGGAATTGAAGCTGCTGACTTGCCACACATCTCTTGATTTTTCAAGAGAAGGCAGAAATTAGGATTTTTAAGGGAAATTTCCTCATTTTTAATGTTGGAAGCTATTTCAGTATTTTTAAAATTATATTATGCAAATCAACAGAGTGTGGCCAAACAGCATGTTTGTGAATTGTGTTTTGCCCACAGACGGCTGGTTTGTGACCATCTTCAGGTCTTTGAGCACAAGTGTGCCTCGTTTCCTCAAAGTTAATACACATGGATGCAGTGCTCAGCTAGAGCATTGCCTCCTGGCCTACCTCTGACTCTAGTTTCACTTGGTCACATTTCTCTTTGATCTGCTGTGACATGACTCTCACTTTAAGCAACAACTCTTTCTTTAGTTGATGGTGACATTTTTTAGGACCCTCTTATCTATACTAGCCTTGGCCTTTCTGCCCTCGGTCCCTGTGCTAGACCCTCCAAGATACCACCCTTTTTTCAAGCTGGGTGATGATTGCCCATGTCAGTCACTCTCCATCTGTTGCAGATTGTTTATACTGTGTAAATCTTTACAGTAAGTGTCTTTGCTTCTTTCAGTGTTTCTGGATGAGATGGTCGTCTTTCTTTTTATAAAGAGATGGTTGTGAGACTCTGAGGAAGGATAGATATAAGCCCTTATAGTGAGCTTGGAATTGTATTCTTTATGTACATATGGAATTGTGTTCTTTAAAGTAACTTTGGGGGTTCATATGAGAATATAACCTTGCTCAGAAGAAATTACTTTTAAAATAATATCCACAGAGGAACTGGTTAGATTTTCTAATGTGTTCTGCAGATATTTACCAGTGTAACCTACATTTTTTTCTTGATGCCATATAGATTGTAAGGAATTTCCATTATTCCATCTCAAGTTTATAATGAAATAATACACTGAAGCAATTCACCACCAAGAGTTTTGTTTAAAAAAGGAAGTTCCAACTCCAACTTAGGTTCAACAATTGATTCTGACACTTGCCAGTGGCTCACTATAAGAAACAAACAATAGACATTACCAGTGGAGAGAGAAATGCAATACCATTTTAGATTTTCTGACAAGAAGTGGAGCCAAGGACTCCTTCAAAATGGATTGTTTTTAAAATCTCTAGTTCTTTGAGTTATATTTCCAATGAGTTACAGTTTTGAAATGCTTTAAAAAAAAAGTAATTTCATGTTAGAGTAGTACTTTGCAGTTTAGAAACTTTCATATACATTATTTAACTTCATCCCCATAGTTTTGTAATAAGTAAGATGGTTTTTTAAAAGGTTTCTAATTTTGTTTTATACATTAAAAATAGGCAGATTCCCAGTACTTCAGGAGGCTGAGGCAGGCAGATCACCTGAGGTCAGGAGTTCAAGACCAGCCTGGCCAACGTGGTGAAACTCTGTCTCTACGAAAAATACAAAAAATTAGCTGGGCGTAGTGGCAGGCGCCTGTAATCCCAGCTACTCAGGAGGCTGAGGTGGAATAATCACTTGAACCCGGGAGGTACAGGTTGCAGTAAGCCGAGGTCGTGCCATTGCACTCCAACCTTGGTGACAAGTGAAACTCCATCTCAAAAAAGAAATAAATAAATAAATTTTAAAATAAATAAATAATTTAAAAAGCAAGGACACACAGCAGGTAGTCTATTGAAATTCTGATTCACATCTTCCATTTTTAATTTCTTCCTACAATTTGTGGTTTTCAATATCTTAGGGATCCATCTTGGCAGCTGGTTGAAGCCTGGAATCTTCTGATCAGAATTTATTCTGATGGTTTATTTTATTCCTATGCATTTGTCTCTGGTTATATAGAGAAATAATATAAAGAAAAATCCTTTAAGCCAATATGGATTTTTCATTTCTAAACATGATTTTAATGGAGGAATGGCCCAGAGTGGATGGGGTTGTTGAGGAAGAGAACAGTGGGCCCCTTCGTGGCCTCTTTCAATTTGACGTGGTCTTGTCCTCTTGCCCAGGAGTAGGATCATTATTTTAGAGGTAAAACCCTTGGTAGTTTCCATTGTTTTCTGCCAGATGAAGGCTTAAAGGGACCAATTAGTGCACCACAACCCTCTGGGAAGTAGCCTGTCGTGATAACTTGAGATTAGTGTTCTGTTTCAAATCCCAGGATCTCCACACCTGGAATTTTGTAAGTTACCCCAAAAAGAAATTGAGGCCAATCCTGGGAGATGTGTCCTTTACTGTTTCCGTGGCAGATTGCATTAGAGTAATTTGGCACCTATTGGATTCTGCCAGAATTGTGGGGTGTGGTCAGGATAAGAAGTTTCTGAGTTATAAGGACCTGATATGATAATGAACCCAGACACAACCTTCTGAGTCATAGACCCTTCCAGGCCCTCAATTAAGGGCCTTGAGATGGAACTGCAAATGGAAGCTAAGGGTTTTAGGTGGCTTAGTCTGATGAGTAAGCCATGACTGACCCCATGCAGAAAACATGCCCAGGAATAGCTGTTTAAATTGTGTTACAAAGAAATTACATCCCCATGTTTGTGTGTGCATTGTATTTCCAAACAGACCTTTAGGTTCCTTGTAGACTTCCTTTTACTTCTACCTCAAAAACCAACTTCAGAATAAATGGTTCACCTGACACCAGTTTCCTCTGACTTCCTAGGGCAAATGTGCCAAACTACTCTATCCAAGGGGTCAGCGTCCATCCCACCCATGCCTCTGCACAAAGCAGAAGTTAGTGATTCTTATCTAGGAAGACTGACAGCTGGCGCGTCCTCCATAAACAACAAATCATCACTCAATTATCTGGAATCACTTTGGTGGGCTCTGTGGAAGGAATAAAGAAATTATTTGGCCTTGACCAGTAAAACCAGGCCAGCTCTGAAAGGGCTGTATCTCTCACCTTAGCACTCTACCACTCACTCCCTCTGTCCCTGCCTCTGCAGCCTCCTTGCTGTCCCGCCTAATGCTCTGCCCATCTGCCTGTCTTCCCCCAGATATCTGCATGGCTCAAGGTGGAGGAAGCAGGCCAGCAGGAGGAGCAGGGAGATGATCACATGTTTTGTTTCAGTGCCACATTAATGTTTAAGGATGGGTTAGATTGATCTGAGATAATGATATCTAACTTTTGTAAGATCCAGTTAAGTCTTTCAAATTGTATTATTAAGAAGGCAATAATGCATTAAAATAAAATATGATCAGATTACACATACCTTAGTCTGTGTGTGCTTTTATTTCTGTATATTTCTTTCTGCAGATATCCAAAATAAAAGGTTTGAGCTCAAAGACTTTATGTTCTATCATTTGAGCCCCTTCAGTAGGGATGGAAGGACTGGGATTGAGGGACTGTGGATCTTTTGGTGCCTCTCTTAATGGGTATCTTTGCATTGAGATTATATGTAGAATTTTAGGAGCCTGGCAGAAGGTACATATACCCATTGGAGCCTTGTTGAAGATGCATATGCTCATCAAAGTATCCCAAGGTTCCAAAGTCATCTCTGCTTGGGTTGGGCCATGTGCCTGGAGGTCCCTGATGGATGCTGCAGAGGTGCTATTCATCCAAGACTGAGAGAATCCCAGCATGGGAAACCAGGGGAATCTCTCAGTGTCTCAGCATCCTCAGCTTTGGAAAGCATGCTGTAAGCAAGATGACCTGTATTTCTCCACAATTCTGTTTCTCTAGGCAGTCTTCAACAAAGCGCCTCCAAAACATAGCAAATATAAATCAGAATTCAACAAGTATCTTTTCTCTAAAACAAGTTTGTTTTTCATTCCTAAATATTGAGGTTCCCTCTACATTCCACCCAATAGCATGTCTGAACTGGTTTTAATGAAAACAGATTTATTTTCTCAGCCAAGGAATGTTGTTTGCCAATTCTGTGCCCTTCTGCTCACATGGTACTGTCAGGATTGATCAGACCATAAAGAGGGAGCCTGGTTGATGGTTTCAGTTCAGCTTTTCTTACTACAGTTAGAGCCTTGAAGCCCAAGTGGTAGTTCCCATCCCAGTGCAAGGCAGTAGCTACTCCCATCCTTTCCTACTAATAGCTAGGATTAGAGGAAAGCCAGAATAGGGGATGGGAGTTGTAGCTCTGATGACAGCTCTCTGTGAGGGGAAGACAGTCAAGGAGTTCACCTTAATATAATTTCTTAAGGCAGAGAACTCCCCCTAGAGGGATTTGATTTATTGAAAACTAAACTTCTAGGTCACATAGTTATTAACTAATTTCTAAGCTATACACTTGCGGAGGAGTGAAAAGGCTATTCTCATTTTTAATATTTTGGCATAGATCATACAAAGTTTTGTGATAACCAAAACGGAAGCCATGCTTTTGGGCAGTAGAGGGCACTCCCAACTTGAAGACACAGAATAGAAGCACTTTACCTTACCAAGAAACCACTGAGCCTTCCTACTAAGAACTTACTTATGACTCAGTTTCTCCTTGTTTTTAAGAATAAAACTTGAGTATTAAGTATGGTGCCTAGTCAGAGCCTTCCATATAATGAAGGTGGTCCTGTGTCAGAGGACTTTGACCAGTGCCAAACTGTGTCTTAAATCGTTTCCATATTATTTGTTTTACTTACTCATGTATATGTTTACGTATAATAGTTGGGCACAACCCTTGATAAATCTAAAATAATAATGATTCTTGTAGCTTCATTTTATATAAAAATTCTGGGATGCAGCTAATTTGGAGGAAAGGGGGAACAAGAACCTTAGAATAAAATATAATGTGTACTTGGAGAAATACACCTGAAAGGAACATTTATACCAAATTGCAGTGATTTCGTCCAATTTATTGTGAGAAAATTGCCGAATACTGATTGTTCCATTGCCAATCATTTCTCTGTGGCCGTGCTGGTTTAAATATATACCAAGAGCTTTGGGCTTTTTTCCTCCCATTTGCCCTTGCAGGAAATGTCAATGTAAAATCTGACTCCAGTGTGAGATGCTGGATAATTTTTTATTTAAATGCTTCCAATGTCTATTTTTAATGCCAGCCTCTCACCACAAAGCAGTTAAGAAAGCTTTTCTAATATACGTGTTATACATTCAAAGTTTTCCCTTTTTTTTCATTTATAGGTAAGCATAAACTCCCATGGGGGCAGACAAATATTACTGAAAATTCTTTGTGTTTGTCCGTGCTTCAATACAATTTGCTTTTGCTGTTTTGTTTTTTTTTTTTTTTTTTTAACATGAATACACGAGGCATGATATCTGGGCTTCATGTGTAACAGCTTGAGCTCAGCAGTGACTGGTAGAGGGAGTGCTGTTTCTTCTACCACGTGTCCTCCCCGGAGTCCGATTAATACTCCTTGTATAGTGCTCAGGAGTGGCCTATCGGTCTGCTTTCCCTACCTGTGTCCTTTTCATCTCTCTCCAGTGCTCTCCCTGAAGGGAAGAGTATGAATTGTGACCCTGGGCCCAGATAAAGGAACTGCCCCACCAACTCAAGGTCTATGCCCAAATCATCATCATCTCACCGCTTCTCTGGAGACAAACACATTGTCATGACCTAGACTATAAAATCAACAATGGAAGACTGAAAATTCATTTATTCTTTTTTTCTTTTTTGTTTTAAAGTATTTGGTTCAGGTGTAAGACCAAACATGTTATGTATGTTATGAAACAATCAAATGCAGCCAGGTGCGGTGGCTCACTCCTGTAATCCCAGCACTTTGGGAGGCCAAGGCGGGTGGATCACCTGAGGTCAGGAGTTCCAGACCAGCCTGGCCAACATGATGAAACCCCGTCTCTACTAAAAATACAAAAGTTAGCTGGGCGTGGTGGCGCTGGCCTGTAATCCCAGCTACTTGGGAGGTTGAGGCAGGAGAATTGCTTGAACCTGGGAGACAGACGTTGCAGTGAATTGAGATTATGCCACTGTACTCTGACTCCATCTAAAAAAAAATTAAAAATAAAAAAAAACAAATGCACACATCTGCACCAATACCCATTTAAGAATGAGAACAGAGATAATAAGCTTGCACATACCTACATGCTAATTCATTCATTGTTTTTTGAAGGAGGTAGTGTTCTATTTAGAAGTATACAAATTATTTCATATCACCAGACTATGTCTTTAGAAAAGCTATTATTCAATCACCATTTACTGAATATGCATCCAAAATGGCAGAGGAAGAATTGTAACATTTTCTTAAAAAATGAAACATGTACTTTGGAGCATTTGCAGAGGAAAACGTCCCGGTTCCCAGACAGGAAAAATGAATTAAAGATGAATCACTGAGTCATTTGGAAAGGTTATACTCTCCATTTGCCTGTGAAGCAAATAAAACAGTCAAAAGTTGAACTTGGCTCTCAGAAATCTCAGAAGTGTTAAGAAACAGAGCTCTCTGTCATCATAACTTGGCACAGGAATGCTAAAGTATTAGGGAAGGCATTTTTGGGTTAATGTTCTAATTAGATACATAGTTCTTGTGTATTTTTCAGCACTTGACCCACTATGGAGTAAGGTACTTATTCTTAAAAAGAAAGCTTCCACCCACCTAAATTGAATCCAGTGTTTCCTCCAAGTTAAAGTATAGCCACTCTAGTGATCAACCCATACCTTCTTGCCCTTCTGGTTATCTCCAGTTCTTGGAGCCTTGTTCAAGTTATGGCCCACGTGATGCTTCAGGGCAGGCAGCACATGCTGCTGCTCTATCGCTGGCGGTGCCGCGAGGATTTCAGTACCACAGGGAAGCACATACTGGAATGCAGAACGTTACCTTTTTTTGGGAAACCCGTATTTAAAATCAAATGAGGAATCTGAAGGCTGTAATTTGGAAGTTTGAAATCTCTTACCCTTCTCTCCCCAGTATACTTAGCCCAGGACTTTTGGTTCCTGGTACCAGTCTCTGGGTAAAGTTGAGAGATGTAATGATTTATGGATAGTGGAAATTATCATATCAACCCTACTTTAATTATCTTAGTCTCAAACAAGCTAATGAGGGATTGTCTGAAATAAAGCAGTTGTTGAATGGCCATCCCATTTTACTGTAAAAATTGAAGCTCTTGATCAGTCAAGTCTGACTTCTAGTTTTGGTTAACACATGATTCAGTAAGAACTTTGATTATTCACCAGCTGCTGTAGCAGCTAACAACATATTGCTGTTCACCACGAGGCCTGGGAGAAAAAGAGAGATGGAGTCTGAGAACTAGAAGTGAAGGTTCTACTAGAGGCATCAGGGAAGGGAAAGAGGCAGTCCCCAGCCCAGCCAGTATGGACCCCAGAGAAGATGGTGAAGAGGGTACCAGATGAGTACTCTTCTCCTCATGAAGAGTCAGCTCTCAGAAATTAAAGTTTTGGGATTTTTTTTACAGTAGAATTTTTTTTTCCTCATAGGAGTCACAAAGACTATCTAGAAATCATCTTCTCTTCAGAATTGCCACTAAAAATCTCACCAGCACCCAAGTGATAATTGTTAGGGGTCTCTTTTTAATGTATACATTTATATGTATATTAAGTTACACAAGTAATGTAGCTCTTTGTAGACAAATCAGAAAATGCTGCAGCAAGTATCAATTTAAAAATTCTTGTGGCCCTCACGCCTGTAATCCCAGCAGTTTATGAGGCCGAGGTGGGTGGATCACCTGAGGTCAGGAGTTCGAGACCAGCCTGGCTAACATGGTGAAACCCCATTTCTACCCTGTTTCTACGTGGTGGTGCATGTCTGTAATCCCAGCTACTCGGAAGGCTGAGGCAGGAGAATCACTTGAACCAAGGAGGTGGAGGTTGCAGTGACTCAAGATTGCGCCATTGCACTCCAGCTTGGGCAACAAGAGTGAAACTCCGTCTCAAAATAAATAAATAAATGCCTGTAATCCCAGCACTTTGGAAGGCCGAGGTTGGTGGATCAACTGAGGTCAGGAGTTCAGGACCAGCCTGGCCAACATGGTGAAACCCTGTCTCTTCTAAAAATTAGCTGGGTGTGGTGGTGCATGCCTGTAGTTCCAGCTACTCGGGAGGCTGAGGCAGGAGGATCACTTGAACTTGAGAGGCAGAGGTTGCAGTGGTTGCAGTGAGCCGAGATCGCACCATTGCACTCCAGCCTGGGCAACAGAGCAAAACTCGGTCTCAAAAAAAAAAAAAAAAAAAAATTAAAATCAGTATCTCGCTGGGTATAATCACTCTTAATATTTTGCTATATTTCTTTTAGGAATTTATGCATGTAGATTTAAAAATAAAAGCAGTGTTTTATAATCTACTTTTTAGTTCCAGTATTCATTTTAGCATCTTTTCATGCCAATATATTTAGAAGTCATTTTGATATTTTTTTAGAATAATTGTATTCCCTTTTTGGAAAATGGTACACTGTTGGTTTTTAAAAAAAATCAATCATATGATGAAACAGCATTTTTTTAATCTATTTATTTTTTGAGACGGAATCTCAATCTGTCACCCAGGCTAGAGAGCAGTGGCATAATCTTGGCTCACTGCAACCTCCACCTCCTGGGTTCAGGCGATTCTCCTGCGTCAGCCTCCTAAGTAACTGGGATTACAGGTTAGCACCACCTCACCCGGCTAATTTTTTGTATTTCTAGTAGACACAGGGTCTCACCATGATAGTCAGCCTGGTCTTGAACTCCTGACCTCAAGTGATCCACCTGCCTCGACCTCCCAAAGTGCTGGGATTAGAGGCGTGAGCCACCATGCCTGCCAGAAATAGCTTTTATAAGTCATTCAGAATTCTACTTCTGAGAAACAGCTGTCATCAGCATTAGGCTAATATCATTCTAGATGAATAGAGAGAAAGACTGATTAACTTATGTCTTTCCATGTAAATATATGTATGTTACTTAATTTTACTTGAACTAAGAAGTAATAGAAATTCAAGAGACCCTGAAGAAAAGCCACTGAATTTTGTATGTCCATTTATTCTCACAGGAAATTAATTCCTAAAAGTTCCTCCTACAAGATAAAAGAGAACATACTTAATTTTGAAATTATTTCTTTAAACCATACATTTCAGCTGAAGCCTCATTTATTTACTCGCTGCCATGAAAGATAGAAAAATGGAAAACTTTTATGTCCTATCTCTCCTCCACCTGTGCTTCAGTATATGATAGTTAATATTAATATTTTTACACTGTCAACTATTTAAACATAATTTTCACAATTTAATTTTAGTTGTATAGATACAGGATTTAATACTAATTTAAATGGATATAGTTTAATAGTAGTAATTATCTATAATATAAATATATGATAGTTTGCATACTACTAGATTCAGCAGATACAGGATTTCCTACTATTCATTTCTCCATTTTTAAACATCTTGTAGTTGTGTTTTTGTTGTTTTGAGAATGGTTGATGCCTTCTTGCCTGTTGAGAATCTTTGCTGAATTCCCTCCTTCCTTGTACTCCAGTGTCTTCCAGCATTGGTAATTAGAAGACGAGGGGCAATAAGATTTTTCTTCCGTAGAACCTGGTTTGCTTTTATGCCTAGAGGTTTGTTGTACAATTTAAAGGAAGAAATAGATTATTTCAAACAGAATAAGATTGCCTAAACAATGGTGTATTTTCTGCTCTAAAGAATCTTTTGCAAGCATATCTGCATTTCCAGACTTGAACGTTCACTTGCTAAGGAAAGAAATCCTACAACTTACTTACGCCTGCTGGGAATTTGACCAAGTAGCACAGTTAGGGAATACCTGAAAGGATATTGGATTTCTTGGAATTGGAGGAGAGAGCTTTGACAGATCCAGGGGGCTTTCCATCATAGGGAGTAGGAAATAAGGGCATTTTCAGGGGAAATAATTAGGAGAAGGCTTGCAGGCCTCATTTACTACACCCCATGACTTCCATCCAGTCCATGTCTTCAGTCATAGTTTCTCAAGTTTACCTGTCTAGATTGGTTATTTTGGCCATAAGTTTAGTGCATGTTCAGTGAGTAGTGAATGTTCAAATTTCGGATTTTTTTCTTCTTCGCTTTTCTCAACACCTTAAAATCATCTTACTAGAAAACCTATTTTGCAGTCACTTTTGGAAATGTTCTCACTATACCAATAACCTAGAATTACTATCTTCAGCTTTTTAATACAAAAAACATACACAAATAACTTTTGCTGTATCTCCATTATTGGTGTATCATTACGAGGTAGGCACTGTGGAGCCAGCCTTACTGGGGTAAATCTTGGCTCTGTCATTCCTAGGCAAGTTATTTATCAATCTTCCTGTGCCCCACTTCAGTTTTCTGAGCTATAAATGGGTCTAATAGTAGTATCTACCTTATATGGTGACTGTATAGATTAAATGCATACTCTGTGCTAACTGCTTAGAATGGTGCCTGCATGGTATACAGTCCATGCTCAATCAAAGATAGCTATTTTTTCTGTCTTTATATGATTTTACATATATGATTTTATGCTACATAAAATTTTTCTCTCTACTTGGTTCAAGATGGCCCTGTGAAAGTTATATTCTTATCCAAGTATTATTAAATCATTAGATTTAAAGTATTAGATTTCCTCTCCTCACTAGCCTTTCCTTTCTAGTCTGAAGAGTTAGTAGCAGCTGCATAAATTTATAAGGTCATTATTTTTTGTCTTGGTTGAAGTTTAGCCGTTACTTAACAACTTGAAAAAGAAATACCACCACCCCAAACAGTAGATACCCCTTATCTGTGGTTTCTCTCTCCAATATTTCAGTGACTCGTGGTCAAACATGGTCCAAACATATTAAATGGAAAAATCCAGAAATAAGCGGTTTATAAGTTTTAGATTGCATGCTGTTCTGTGTATTGTGATAAAATCTTGCCCTATCCCACCTCACCCTGCCCGGGGTGTGAATCAGCCCTTTGCCCAGTGTGTCCATGCTGCACAGTTATGTATGTATAGGAAAAAACGTATACTAGGATTCAGTACTGTCTGTGGTTTCAGGTATCCACTGGGGGCCTTGAAACGCATCTCCCTCAGGTAAAGGGGGAAGTACTGGAATCTGTTATGCTGACCAAAAGTTGAAAACTCAGCCAGTATGATGACAGCCCTTGGCTATGTACTTCGCTTGAAACTCATTGAATTCAGAGACCTGAAAGTAGATCTTCACTATTTTCCTTTCCATAATTTTTTTAAAAAGACATATTGGGAGTGGGGCATACGGTTTTATCTCTTTGGAGAACTGTTCTTACTGCCATGTACACAGGAAGAAGGTTCTTGATAATCTTATGGAAATGTCAGAAGTCACTATCTTTCTGGTACCTACAGGCAGCTCTTGCTCCCACCAGCATCTACGCTGGGAATCTGATTGCTTCAGGATATTTTAAACAACTGTGGGCAAGGCTTTGTCCTCAAGTAAGGTTTGTAGTTCCTTCTAAAATCAACCAAGATTACAGAATATGATGCATCAAATTTGGCTAACTATGTAGAATTCCGAAGTATTCTGTTAAAAAAGTAAAGAATAGTGTATTTGAAAGAACAGTCCCCAATTTTAAGAATTCTTTAACAAAAACCATTCAAACCATACAGTCTCAATTCAAGTTGGCCTAAAGATACAAAATCATATCTACTCAGACTCACAAACCTTAAACAAATGAGTAAAAAAGCAATATGCTACTTCATTTAGCAGTTCATGTTGTTTGTCATAATTAATCTCTCTAACCAGGGTTTCTTGAAAATGGTTGTAAACTACAAGAGAACAAAGATGAGGAAGTGTAAAATATTGTAACTGAGCTTCCTCCATCAAAGCCCACCTGCTGTGCATTTAAGGGCCAAGACTAAAATCTCAAACTGCTGTATTTCAGCATTCACAAATACATAGTTGTGGTGTGACACTGAATCATTATTGTATAATTATTATTACTTATTTCCTGTTTTAATACTGTGAGAAATTTAGACATTGAATTTCTAAAACTGTTACTATTTATTGGTACACAATCAATTTCTAACTGTATGATTACATATTTAAAAAATTTTTTCTCTATGTTAGAAAAAAATTCAACACCATTTTCCATGTGGTTTTAATTTTATCAAACTGTAGGAATTTTGGAAACTGTCTTTGCCTACATGTTGGAAGAAAATATTTTTTCTGGAATAGCCAAATCTTTCATACTTTAACTATTGGATCAGCTTCTTCTTGTGTAGAGTGTGTATTTCTACAAAAGAAAGGGTGGCAACTGTAAGATTTACATAAAACATTTACAGTTTGCCTTATTGAGCAATTTGCCTGCTTAGCAATAGAATGCAGGTTTAAAAATAGATGTATGTCATGGCACGTATATACCTATGTAACAAAACTTAAACGTTCTGCACATGTACCCCAGAGCATAAAGTATACTAATAAACAAAAGGTGTGTATATGACCAGACTAATTTCTCAGAGAGCAAGTGGAGCATGCTTGCTTCCTTGCTCTCCAAGGCCACTCTTAATATGCAAGAAGTTTTACAGGAAAACTTGTCAATTCTCACTTTATCTTCAGCACAAGCGTCTGAACAAGTGGAAACTAAACTTTAAGCCTAGGATACGTTTGTCTTTTCAAGAATGGTTTAGTGTCTACACATAGCCAAAGGCAGCGATATGAACTGGACAACTCTAGAAAGTAACAAGAAGTTTTTTCAACTCACCCTGGAGACTTGTCATTAACCTAAAGTGACTGAGTGCCAACTTACCAGTTGCTTACTTTGTACTTTGGAGCCACACTGGTACCTGAAACACGGGCATTCAGAACTAGCTAAGGGAGTCCATTTAGAGAATTGGACTGCCCAAGGTAGAGAGGTGCTACTACCCTTTGGGGAAAGTCTAGCTAGTAGATGATATTTTAAAAAATAAAATGGGCCAGGTGCAGTGGCTCACGCCTGTAATTCCAGCACTTTGGGAGGCTGAGGTGGGTGGATCACTTGAGGTCAGGAGTTCGAGATCAGCCTGGCCAACATGGTGAAACCCTGTCTCTACAAAAAATACAAAAATTGGGTGTGGTGGTGCATGCCTGTAGTCCCAACTACTTGGGAACCTGAGGCAGGAGAATCGCTTGAACCCGGGAGGTGGAGGTTGCAGTGAGCCGAGATCATGCCTTTGCACTCCAGCCTGGGAGATAGAGTGAGACTCCATCTCAGTAAAAAATAAAATAAAAATAAAGCAAGAACAGCACAAGGCAGTATATAATGAGCTGTTCAGTTATGTAGCACATGCTGCAAATGCTGTTCAAAGTCAGGGAAGAGAAGTGTTTCTGAGCTGGTACAGTTAGTGCCTTTCCTTCAGTCCTGCACTTAGTCTGAGCAGTGTCTTGCTGTGAAATTGAAAAGGCCAACCTGTGAGTGGACACAGCTTGTGTGTGTCTGGCCAGTAGCCTGCAGCTGTAAATGTAGCTCCCCCTCTCTCTTGGATTAGGGCCTTGTGCAGTGAATAATTTGACAACCATACAACATAACCACACTAACCTAGCTTCCTTCTCTGAGCTTCCTTCTCTGTCTCAGAGATTTAAGTGTTCAGATGGACATGTGAATAGCTCCCAGAAGGATTTGCATAGATCCCTGGTATGTACATTTTGGAGGATACCTTTTAATTGAACCCATCTTTGTCCATGTCCTTCCTTTTGTTTTTGTTTTCCCATCTTTCCAACCATTTTTGGTATCTCCTAATGTGCCAGTCACAGTGCTGTGCACAAACTAGGTGCTTAGATAGGTATTAAATAAAGTATTTCACATACAATAACCCATAAATGATGAAGAGAATAACGTTAAAGGATATTTTATAACACTGGGAAATATGCATTCAGTTAACCTTAATGAGAAGGGGGACAGATGATACTTGTTGTAGATTTGAGTACTACCAAGGTCATGTTTTAGGGATTTCTTTGGTGCTTTTCTAAATACACAATGTAATGTTAACTTTATGGATGCTGTGTTTTCTCACCCAGATAAAATACTATGCTGCCATACACTTTGACTCCAAGCATCTCCTGCCTCAATCCTCTTCCAAGTGCACCACATCAGTTTCTTCCCACCCTGTAGTGTAGCACCTCAGCATAGTACATGTAGCTTTACAGAGCTGGGTATCTAGTTTGTATCATAACATTCAAACCAGACCACTTTGTGAATAACTGAAGCAAGAGTTTTGTTACTGGACATCTGGATTTAAGGAAAAATAAAGTGTCCCTGTAGTTGAAACTTAGCCTGGATTTACTTTTTTCATTTTCCAGCTCCTCGCCGTTATCAAGTAGTAAGCAGGGAGCAAGTCATTTCCAGTACAATGGGTAGAGGAGTTATGATGGGTACAGTATGGAAAACATTAAAATCATGATGCTTGGTTTTACTTTTTATTTTCTGTCTGAATTTTCATTCAGATTTTTGTGCCCCATATTGAAAAACAGAAAAGTGTTGGAAAAGCCAAAAAAAAAAAAAAAAAAAAAAAGTGCTCTAATCTCTCCAAAGGATGTCTGTTGTCTGTGACCTACATGTGCTATACCCTGAGAGTTACCCAGAGCAGAGGCACCTCAGGTGAGAGGAGCACATGACACAGAGCCAGTGGAGGATTCTTCTGCTGGTTAATGCATTATGAGAAGGAGCTGGCCAGGGCAATTACATACAACCAGTTTAGGTCACATGAGACTCTGACAGTCTTAGAAAACTGAAGGGCAGGTATATAGATACATAAAAGTGTTCATGAATACTTATTACCTGCAGCTCATCCATTTTCCATAAAGATTTTCATTTAAGGGTAAAATTTCACAAAATCATGAACAGTATTTCTGTGATCAGATAAGATGTATTCTCTATATACCAGTGTCCATTATATCACATGGGCATTTTTACAGGCACAGTAATATTAAGGTCAAGATGTTTAGTGATTCCAGCAACAAAACCAAATATTAATACACGGAGTATGAAACAGATAATTCTGTCACATTGAAAGCATATGTCATCTGGTCCTCAGAATGCTGTCTAGTAGTTTTCCACTGTACTATATTTAACAGAGGCTTTTTATAAATACAATGATACCAATTAATAATTTTTCCACTTCTGGTGGGTGACCATCATAGATACTAGAACACATTATCAATGATATGAATGATGGTTTTATATTGCATGGGTGGAAATTGATCCTCCTGATTTTGGTGTAGGATACTACTGAATACCCAGGGTAGACTGCCTGTTAAACTGCATGTGGTCCTAACTTTTAAAATAATGCACCTCATCAATAAAAGTTAGTTTGGCTTTTATTAAAGTTCTATGTGATGAAAATTTTTAATCCTTTGTGATATAAAACATTTTAATTTTTTTAATTGATTAATCATTTGTGACACTTTAATCCAGTGGTCTGGTAGTAAGTTCAGCTTAAGTCAGGCCTTAACTTTGAATGCCTCATAAATAAAAGGACATCACACAAGATATGTAGTTATAAATGGAA
Source organism: Macaca mulatta (assembly GCF_049350105.2). NCBI lineage: Eukaryota > Metazoa > Chordata > Mammalia > Primates > Cercopithecidae > Macaca > Macaca mulatta. The sequence goes on along the minus strand of NC_133420.1, from coordinate 108,802,398 downwards.
AGAGTTACTAACTCTGCTTACTACATCATGATTCTGTTTCAGTGTTATTCACCAATTATGCAAAGGATTTTAATTGAAATTTTGCTAGTAAATGTCCATCCTCACTGATGTCAGCTGTTCTTTCAAACTAACTGAAAGATGTTGCATTATTCATGTTTAACAAATGAGTTTAAAACCCCACTGAAACTCTTTCTTTAAAGGACTTTTTCTCACGTTTTACAAGTTTATACATAGATGTGTGTGTTTGGGGGGGGGTGTATAACACCTTAACAGTGGTTTTGACAGCAAAATCACACCACAGTGGAAACATATTCAAATACCCATTTTCAAAATGCTTTTTTTGCAGCACAAGTTTTCTAGCAATTGCTTTCACACTCATTGTTGAAATGCTCTTTGGCCTTGAAGGGATAGATGAAATGTGTTCATACAAAAATCTCTGCCAGATAGGCTGCCACTTCAGCCCCTTGTCATGACAACAACAAAAAAGGTCAGCATATTTGGAAGACTACCATTTTGTAAAAGAAAAATGTGTTTTTAAGTTATCTTTAAGTTATTCAGGTCTTTCAAAACATAAAAAATCTCTTATGTTTTAACAAAGATACTTAGTAATGACTCCTTAGAACTCCTGGACATGACCACATGTCCCTGTGATGACCACACAGGGACATCAGACAAGTCCTGGCACCATTGTTACTCTGAGCATTAAATATGACAAAACGTACGATCTTTGTCATCCTCAGATTATACACATAGGTTTTGATAGTTTCTCTCTGTGCCCTGTGGATGATGTGTGCCCCATACTTCAGATACCAAGGTCTCTACCAGTGTAGACCACTTAGGGGGGCATTAAAAAACCTTGGCCAGGCCAACCACAGTGGCTCACACCTATAATCCCAGCACTTTGAGAGACCAAGGCAGAAGGATGACTTGAGCCTGGGAATTCAAGACCAGCCTGGGAATCTAGATCTTGTCTCCACAGAAAAATTCAGAAATTAGCCAAGCATTAGCGTATGCTTGTAGTCCCAGCTACTCGGAAGGCTAAGATGGGAAGATCACCTGAACCCTGGAGATCAAGGCTGTAGTGAGCTATGATCATGCTGTGTACTCACTTCAGCGTGGGCAAAAGGGTAAGACCCTGTCTCAAAGAAAAAAAATTGGTCACGTCTCAGACCAATTAAATCATAATGTTCAATGGTGAGATCTAGACATCAGAGTCTTTTTCTTAAGCTCCCCAGGTTTTGCTGATGTTCAACCCAGTTTGAGAAGCACTGATCAGCACTTTCCAAACCTTAATCTGCACACACATCACCTGGGAATATTGTTAACCTGGAGATCCCTATACAGTGGATCTGCGGAGAGGCCTAGAGGTCTGCGTTTCTTACAAGCTCTAAGGCGATGCAGAAACTGCTCATGGGTGGACCACTTTGAGTCCAGGAGCTACGCCAGCCCTCCCCTCTGTTCTCTGATTCATTCTCTCGGACTCTCAAGGCCGCGGGTGGGCCATGAAGCTGCAGCTGTGTCGAGAGGAGCCTCAAGCTGCAGTCATTGCTGCTTCATGCCACAGGGAATTTTATTGTGAACACTAAATAACATTTTTCTCATCTGTAAAAGCAGGATAGCAGTCATATGTGTCCTTGGCTTTTCCACTTTATTTATTGAAGAAAGCAGGGAACATAGTATGGTTTTGGGCTCCTTATTGCGAGATGAGTTTAACACTACTATGGAGAAGCCAGGAATTATTACTTGGCTGCCTCAAAAAATGTTGAATTATAAGGATGTGAAGAAGAACAATCAAAAAGATTATTGATAGCATTGATGGGAATTTGTTTTTATTTTCAGATCTTTAAGCATTCGTACTTTTCACATAAAAATAAAAACTTTCAAATAAAGTAACACTTATGACTCTAAGGTGTTACTTATATGTTGGGTTAGTATTCAGCCCCTACTATTGATAACACCATACCTGTGTTAAAATGTTTTAAAAAGTATAATAATATAGCTGCTTTCCCAAGTTCCATGAATGGCCCCAGCAGCTCTGGTCCCACCCCAGGACATCCTGGCCTTTTTGTGATCCAGCACCTAAAAGGCTGATGTGAGGCATGACAAGAAAAGTCCGGGGCCTTGCTCTGTTCTATTTGACCGGTACCAATACCATACCACTGGTTAAATATTTTAATTTCACTTTAGCCATGTTTGAATGTGTAATCATAAACGCAAGGCATCTCAGCCATTATATAAAGGTTAAGAGACTGGTCCTAGACCATAATAGAGGCTCCACCAGGCCTTCCAACTGCTTTCTCTGTCCTGTACTGGTTATTGTATCATCTTTTCCTCAGTCTTGTTAGATCACATTTCTGGACAAATATATAAGAGGGCAAGACAGCACAGCTCCATTGTAGAAATATTTATTGATCTAACATGAAAATTGTATTAGACTGCAAGAAATATTAGACAGTCTCTGACCTAATTTACTGCATTGTTGGAAATCCTTTATGTACAAAACATGATCAGTTGAAAAGCAATGACAGCCACGATATAGCTTGGTGCCTGACAGTTGTGCTGTGAAGATTGTGAATGGCCCAAAAGAAAAAAATAATCAGGAAAGGCTTAATTACAGGAGGATGGATAGGATTCTGGAAAAGTCTGAGGCCCTACTACACATCCATTCTTCACCAGATCTATAGGTTAGCACTTCCTGTGCAATGTTTACTGGCAACCCATTCAGATTGTTTCTGCTTAAAATTTTGAATATATTACTTGAAATTGCCCTTTTTTACAAAAAAAAATTTATTGCTATATAATTCATCTATCTTAAATCTGCTATTAATGAATAGAAAATAGAATAATATTTTCATGAAATGATAATTAACCCAGGTAAAGGATTCAGAAATTTCTGTCTATATATGCAGTGGTTTATCACCTCATACCACCATATCAGCTCTGTTTTCACTGCCCCTTCTTTTCTTTTCTTTTCTTTTCTTTTTTTTTTTTTTTTTTTTTTTTTTTGGGTGGGGGAGATGGAGCCTCACTCTGTCAGCCAGGCTGGAGTGCAGTAGCGCCATCTCAGCTCACTGCAAGCTCCGTCTCCCAAGTTCATGCCATTCTCCTGCCTTAGCCTCCTGAGTAGCTGGGACTACAGATGCCTGCCACCACGTCCGGCTAATTTTTTGTATTTTTAGTAGACACGGGGTTTGTTTTCTTTCTCCTGAGTCTTCTGCCTTAGGTTAAAAGAGATGAATTTCTTCCTCTAACTCATATTTTTTAACAAGAGATTGGTTTAATAAAAAATGTTGATGCTCTGGAAAGATCGATATTTCTACCAACAAGTGAAGGGAATTTTTAAATATTTAAAATGTACGTAAGTGGTACCCCTAGAAATGAGAGAGAAGAATGAAGCGGTCATTATATTCTATCCATATACACTCCTTGTTTGCAAACACAGAAGAGGTTAGTGAGAGGTTATCTTTCCTCTGAGAGGCAGTTTCTGTATAGGTTCCTCCGAGTGAAGATCAGAATGTTATCAGACACTGGCTGTAGCTCAGATGACACAGTAAAAAGGAAGTAGGGGTTAAATTTAGAAATTACATGAAAGCGTTTCAAAAATAGATGTATAGCTAAGAACACATAAAAGAAGCAGTATGCATTTTTATCTTCTTGAAAAAACAATGCAAGTTGCTAAGTTTTTGTTTTTGTTTTTGTTTTGAGTTATTTAAACATGGATTTGGTTTGATTTCATGACCACTGCTGCATCACCAATCACTTTAGCTTTTCATGGGAAGCTCATCAGAATTCAACGGGAAGAGCATGCGTGGATATACTCTCTGGTAAAGTCTTCATGCACATATATTTCCATATCTTAAACAAGGTTTTGTTCAGGTTGTGGTCTTTGCCTGTTTTAAAAACTCAGCGTTGAGATGCATGCAATGTAATAAAATTTGGCCTTTTCTGTAGAGAAAAAAAACTGTTTCTATGTCACTTTAAGTCAACGTGCTTCCAGTTGCAGAACAATTACAACTGTAAAATAGTCACTGTAATTATTATATGTAACCCGTATCTTGAAAATTTAAAATGGCATTTTCTTAAACTAATAGTGCTGCAGCATGTTGGTAAAAACCATAGAAATGATTATTTTTGTAACAGATGCCCAAAAGATCTTACACTCAAAAGGGTTGTTTTACTGAATACAAAAAAAGGGTTGTGTGAGGACATTTCAGTATCATTCCTCCTGAGTCATATCTGACGTACAAACCAAGGATTGTTTCTGTTTACTGACCCATTAATGTGTGCCTATTACTATACTGTTTTGTATATATTATTACATTTAATCGTTACAACAGTGCTGTGACATAGTTATCATTACCTCATTGGAGGGATAAGGAAATTGAGGCTTGGAGAGATCCCAAAGCAAGGAAATGGGAACATGGTTTGATTCCATGTGTTTGACTCCAAAGCCGTAGACCCTTATCCACGTGCATATGACCACCCTTGACAACCCAAACCATGTGGTACCATTTGGCACTTAAGGCATGCCTTAGTTGCCTTGTTCAGATTTGTGTGTGTTGGAACTCATAGCACAAGCATCTAGGGCATAAATTAAAGGGCTGGTGGGGAAAGAACATTAGATGATCCCAGGTGCACATTTTTTAACTGATTCTAGCCAGGAAGCTGAGAAAATGCCCACTCGTAGGAGTCAGATTCAGCATAATTCTCAGTTCTATTGAGAGTTCATAAGCTTCCTCATCTCATGACACAACAACGACACCAGACTTATGGGGAGTTGGGCATGGGGGTAGGGTGCAAACTCATTATTTCAGGGTCAGGCAGGTAATGAGAAGCTGGCCAGGTTCTATTATTTGCCACAGCATTGTTTGTTTTTGCATTATAGAACATAGAATATTTTTCACCTTTATAAAAATTTATGTACTCTCTCATTATTCTTGACAATAGTGGGAAGCTATTGGCAGTCTTCTTAGCTACAGCCTGTTGTCCTCTTGGAATATGGTGCAGTGTTGCTGGGACTTCTAATCTGTCAAGAGAATTAGGACATCTGTTTTTTGGATGTGTTTTTTGTTTTTGTCGTTTTTAATGCCAATGCTCTCAATTTTAGATACTGACCCCTTTACAAAATTTTGCTGTATCAGGTAGATGTGCAGACCGTTATCTCACATTTAGGCCTCTTATATCTTGCTCAGGTCTTCCCCATAGATAGGTTGATCGTAAGTCCTAGTTTGCCTGAGATACTTGTGTTTACACCTGTTGTCCCTGCCTCCCACCTGTTTAGCATTTATTCCAGTTTTTTTATTTTTTAATGAAGCTTTCTTATTAATAGCTGCATTAAAATAATCCAGGATGTATTTAACAGACATCCACTTTGTATTTCTAGATTCTGCCTTTGCAATTAAACAGATTTCTCACTTTACACTTGGTTGAATCTGATATCCCTTCCCAGATGCATTGTAACTGCATCTCTCTTTCAAAGACACTATGTGGGCATTCCTGCTGATATGGAGTAAGCTGGGACAAAAGTGACTAGGGACAGCCAAACTCTTCCAGTACTTGTATCCATCAATCATGGTCTGGTGTGTAGGCTGCCAGGTCCACGAAGACACCACACTTCTATGAGAAGGGTCAGTGGGCAGTTGCTAGGTATATGTGAAATGTGTGTGGAAAATGAAGGCTGAAGCAGTCTTACTGTGGAGGTGTGAAAGATTTTGCAGTATCATTTACTGTTTGATGTAAATCTGTTTTATTGTTTCATAATGCTTTTATTTTGCAACATATCTTTTTGGCCATAATTTTTTTTCAAAACTTGAAAATGCGTGTTTAAGAAAAAATTAAGTACTGTATTTTTGTTTCTCAAGAAAGTCGATAATGTGTAATTCATATAAAATTATTTATCAATACTTAACATCCACCATTGTAGCCATGAATATAATCAACCACACAAAATACAAAAGACACAAGTCTTCAGAAAGAGTATCAACATCTATTTCAAGAGTTTGCTGTTATTTTCAGAACACTGTGCCCAAAGATGACATTGTAGCTTGTGCAGCAGCAGAGAATGCGTTTTTATATCACTCTGAGAAGCATGACTTTTCTTTTAGATCAAATGACTTTCTTTCCAAGTTAATTTAGCTCATTATTTTCCAGGTTTTCTTATGCATGTACAAAAAAATGAAGCAATAGCAATTAATCTGTTAATTCTCTTAGCAGAAGAAAAACTTTGCAGGTAATTGATGGTTTGGGTTTTTTCTTCATTAATTCATGGAATCAAGATGAAGCTTTTAGAAGTTCATGCTGATAAAGTGAAATATCCAACATGGTTTTGATTGCTATAGTAAATGCTTTTTGCTTCTTTAAAAAATTTTAAAAGTCAGTGTTCAAAGTAATGTATTTTGTGGTACTGATATGAGTGTAGTTTTTCATGGAGCATAGTGTCATGGTAAAATACTGTATATATTAAATTAATAAACCAATGGACCAGAAATATTCTTAGAATAGTTATGGCTTACGTCAGTCACAGTTGTATCCAAACAAGCTGCAATAATCTGTTTATGAGTTTCATCTCCTAAACGTATTTGTGAAATAATAGTATTCTGAACTAATACCAAAATATAGTTCTATGAAAATATTTGAATTGAAATATTTGTCCCTCCATTTGAAAAACATAATAGAGTGAGATTACTTACCATTCAGCAGACCTTGTTCAAAGCTTACCAAGTATCTTAGCCAACAAGAGAGACTGTTTCTGAATTAAAACTATTAAGGTCTACCAACAAGAGCATGATTGAAAATGTCAACAGTTTCAAATTTATTGACCTAAAATGGTTAAGGCAATTTTTAAGAATGTTACACACAATTCTATGAAATAGTTAAATATATAATATGTCAATATTGATAAAATACAGTTATCTGAAGGATGTTAGGGACATGATATTAGAAAGAGATACGGCTAAGAACATGACTAAAGTACATGAAGTACATAAAGTACAAGAAAAATATTTCTGCTCATTTTTTACTTTAAAGTCTATATTGATATATCAAAAGTTTATATTTTAGGAAGAATTTTATATTTGAAAAAAAATTTTTAATGCACACACTTCCTTGAATAATATCAATGTAATAACATAGATTTGCCAGTCAATAAATACTTTAAAAACATACAACATTGTTATGGTTTGGCTCTGTGTCCCCACCCAAATCTCACCTTAAATTGTAATCCCCACTTGTCGGGGGAAGGGCCTCGTGGGAGGTGATTGGATTGTGGGGACAGATTTCCCCTTTGCTGTTCTCATGATAGTGTAGTGAGTGAGTTCTCACGAGATCTGATCGTTTAAAAGTGTGTGGCACCTCCCACTTCTCTCTCTCTCTCCTGCTCCACCATGGTAAGACGTGCTTGCTTCCCCCTCACCTTCCACCATGATTGTAAGTTTCCTGAGGCCTCCCATTCATGCTTCCTATACAGCCTGCAGAACCATGAGTCAGTTAACCTCTTTTCTTCATAAATTATCCAGTCTCAGGTAGTTCTTTATAGCAGTTCTTTATAGAACAGGCTAATACAAATATTAACTAGTTTGGTAGCTTTTTTATACTCAAAAGTGTATAGTAGACTAGAACTATTTTATTATACTCTCAATGGAAAGTTAACAGTTTCTCAACACTGGTCCAGTTAACTTTTTACACTTCTTATCTATAATATTTTCAAACTTTGGGTCTTTATTTAAAGTGACAAATTATATAATTTGTTACCAAAAAAACCATGCCTTGTAGAATGTGAGTTATTTTCCTTCCCTTCTTCCTACTTAAATTCTAGGCCGGGCGTGGTGCCTGTAATGCCAGCACTTTGCGAGGCCGAGGCAGATGGATCACGAGGTCAGGAGATCGAGACCATCCTGGCTAACATAGTGAAACCCCATCTCTACTAAAAATACAAAAAATTAGCCTGGCATTGTGGTGGGCACCTGTAGTCCCAGCTACTCAGGAAGCTGAGGCAGGAGAATGGCATGAACCCAGGAGGCAGAGCTTGCAGTTAGCCGAGATAATGCCACTGCACTCCAGCCTGGGTGACAGAGCAAGACTCTGTCTCAAAAAAAAAAAAAAATTCTGACTGCTTCATTACTCTTTTTCATAGGATAAAGAGGTATTGCTTTTGTTTCTTTCTGTATTTTTATTAACAGAACAGTTTCTTGCTCGTTAAAGGGGCATTTAAGCAAGGTATTTTAAAAGTTCCATTCCTTCCCCAAGATTCTGGGAAAGTGAGCCTTTCACTTTCAGTTTTTCCCAACACAGTTTCTTGAATGTCTGAAGCTTCAGTGGTCAGATTTCATATGGGATGTTCCAGAAAGATATTTCCTGTGTAAGACTTTGAAATTCTTGGGAGCATTTGGGCCTTTTTTTAATCGAAGAGCTTGTTCTTTTTATTTTTTCACCTGTCTAATTCTCCCAACTGAACAGGGAAATCTTCTTTATCTGTTTTTCCTGTTGTCAAATAAAATAAAATTCCAAACCAGCAGCAACATACTCCTCTGGTTAATAACATTGTAGGAGCACAGACATTACAAAAGACTAAAATGATTAGGCTTTTTCTGAGATGTAATATCAGGAAATGAACCACATAACATTATGTGATCTCAGAAATGAAGATGATATGAATCTATAAAGCAGGCATTTACCTGTTATGCCAAAATGGGGAGAAATCAGTCAATCAGTTGTTTCGTTTGTGTAAAATCAACCTATAGTTGGTTGTTAGGAGTCTCAGTCTCTAGTCAGTGTTTTCAAAACATGGTTTAATACACCACCAGTCTCGTCAACAGATCTGGAGGCAAAAAAAGCTTCCATGGTCAAACAAGTTTGGAAAATCCAATAATATCCCCAATGCTAGGCTCATGGATTTAAGCCTTTCTAGGTAAGGGCTATTGCTTTATTGTAACTCCTGTGTTCTGCAGCACAGACATCTGTTTGACTGTTTATAACCATTTTTCTCTCCATTCTCTTACTTTGGCTTCAGAACCCATTTGTCAAATAAATAACTATTAACATTCCAATTAACTTAATTTTCCATTAACATAATTAATGTTCCTCAAATACTCTTTGAAAGTAGCCATACAGACCATACCCTAATTGTTTTGAATTTTAATGAATATGCATATCTTTAAAGTAATCGCTCCTCAATTTTTTAAAATCAACTGTGACTTTGTATAAACTCTCTGAAGATAAACTAGTTTTTTTGGTGATATTAATAATGCACACACACACACACGCACACAACACCCATACTAGGATACTACAGCATCATAATTATGAAGATAATAGTAGAACTTTAGAGGGTGCAAAATTTTACATTGTACCCCAAGATTTTATAGACCTGAAGGCAATATTCTTTGTAATGGGATCATGTAATTATATCAATCAACATACTCTGGAAGTGTTTGATGTAGGTTTTGTCGTGCTGCATCAAGCATCTGACCTACAATGTCATTGATACTGATAATTACGACATTACAGACAAACATGAAAAAGGAAAATGTTAAAGAACCAAATAGGAGAATATTTACACGGAAAATGGTAGTGGTAGGGCCAAGAAAGAGATTGAGTTCTCTGAAAAGAAAAAAAAAGAATTTTAAACAATAAAGGAGGAGTATTTCCTCTACCCAAGTAGGAATCCCCATTCTATGTTGGAATGTGCAAATAAAGCCTATAGGCCAGCAAAACCAAAAGGAGAATCATAGTTCTAGCAAATATTTTTTGGGAAAGACGGTAGTCTTTGATTGCCTTGGTGACCATAATGAAGATTAAAAATAAAAATCTAATGATAGAAGAAACAAACTTAATAATGAGTTAATAAATCAATTTGTGAAGTCTTAAAGAAAGGATATGTGGCAGTTTAATAAACTTTCTTCTTTAACATTGTAATCTAGAACATTGTATTTAACATACATTCTCTATTGGTGTCTTGTATATTGCCTAACACATGAGTGATAAATATTTGTTGAAATAGTTAATTGTTAATGGTACTTTTGAGATACCAGAAGATTTCATAGTAATTACAATATTTGTACTAGGCATTTTAGAAACATCTCTTTTACTTTTCCTAACAGCCCTACAACAAATTGTTCCATCTTATAGATGAGGAAACTGAGGTTCAGGAAGGTTGAGTGACTTGTCTAAAGATACAGGGCTGGTACGTGACAGAGTTATTATTGAAACCTGATTTGGTGTCAGGCTGTTGTTCAAGTTCTTCCTCTTTGCTACTGTGGTTCCCAGAATTACTAATTTGAGATTCAGTAGTTTCCATCTAATACCAAGTTTAAGAAGGATGTGGAAGCTTAGCAAAGAAGAAACAGTGGATCCTTACCACTTAAAGACTCCACACAGAAGATCTTTCGTTTTCATGAGGAGCTTCAAAAGGCTGTGTCATGTAGTAATTTCTAATTTTGCTGAGCCACATGTTGAATCATAAATGTGGAGAGGCTGTTTTATGGGAGTGAGTCACTCACAATGAGAACCCAGCCAGCAGCAGTTCAGTATGACTTTGCTGTTCTTTGTCATTTATGCAGTAATGCTCAGAAAAAGATACAGCAACAACTGTCACTCTGCATATAATGTGCCTGAAAGAAGGTCAGCTGTTCAGGTTCTAATGAAGTCAGAAAATGTGAAACAGTCTGATAAATACAGTTCATGTCCAAGTTTTCTGCAGGAGATTTTATGCTAAGCAGTATTTGCAAATTTGAGAACTCAGAGATCTATTATCCAGTAAGGGCCTCCAGACTGTAATTTCACATTTGAGCAAATTTAGGCTTGAATGACTTTCCCAGTGTCACAAGAATCTAGTGGGTATTTGTACCATGGTTTATATTTTTTGTACTATTTTTCCTTTTTTTTTTTTTTTGGCATTTTAAGTGACTAGTAGCCTCAGGTGTCTGGCTCTTCCTTCAAGTACTTTATATGTGTTCTGTAATTTAAACCTCTAAAATAAGTGCTATTATTACCTTCATTTAATGAGTTATGAGAGGGAGGTAATTAGGAAGCAGAGGTTGAGGATGTTAAATAACTTGTACAAGATCGCAGTCAGCTAGTACTGTTGGAAGTGGATTTACAACACAGTCAGTCTTGTCTCAGCATCCATCATTTCACTCTGTACTTTCTTTGAGCAGAAGAAAACCAAAAAGGCTGAGGCTGGTTTTTTTTTTTTTTTTCACAGTTCATTTAAGAGTTTATGATTTTTTTCTTTAGAGTCAAATGCCAAAAGGAAATAAGCACTTAGAAAAAAAGTAGGAAGATGTGTGCTGCAGTTCAGAATTGAGATGAACTCTGATGCTGGCTTGTACTTTTTCTGATTTTGAGGTCGTCTGTGTGTGTTGGGCATCCCTTCAGACAGAGCAGGCCTAATAAGCTGGATATTTGTGTCTAAGAGCTTCCACAAATGTGGAAGTTACCATTTGACTTTCTACTTCTGGGTAGGTGTGACATTCCAGTCTAAAGCCGCCTTCAAGCTGTTAATGAGATTTTGAAAATTCTTCCAAAGTGACTATGAGATCTTTTTCATTTCACCTAAAGGCTTGGCCTGCTGTGGGCAGGGTAAGACCCACTGTGGTAGGACCTCAGTTCCTTCTTCTGTTTGCAGAAGCAAACATGGAAACATCAACACATCTAAGATTTACCTGAATTTTATGACGACTGAATTCTGAAAACAAGACATTACCACATTGGCACATCTTGCGGTTTCCATGTGGTCTTTCCCTAGAATTCTGCCAGAGTTTCTGAGAGTAGCTACTTAGTTCTCACAATGTTCCCTCTAAGCCTTGCCACCAGCTTGCTAAGAATTCTGAAAGCTAGCATTCATCATTAAATATTTCCACCCAGTATATTTTAACTGTAACTTAAAATGAAATAAAATTATATTTTACATTTTGTTTATGTGATTCATTAAATCATACTAGGAATTTTTTTTTTTTTTTTTTTTTTTGTAGCGATGGTATTTCTCTCTGTTACCTAGGCTGGAATGCAGTGGCGTGATCATAGCTCACTGTAACCTTGAACTCCTGGGCTCAAGTGATCCTGCTGCCTTAGCCTCCCAAGTAGCTGGGACTACAGGCACATACCACCACGCTTGGCTAATTTTTGTATTTTAATAGAGATGGGGTATTGCCATGTTGCCCAGGCTGGTCTTGAACTCCTGGCCTCAAGTGATCCTTCTGCCTCAGCCTCCCAAAGTGCTAGGATTACAGGCATGAGCCAGCACGGCTGGCCCTCCCTTGCTTTTCTGTGCACAATGTTCAAAATAAACAGGATAGTCTATTGTAATTGACTTGTTATTTGTAATATTTGAGTTTTTTCCTTTTCATCAGTCTTTTTCATTAATAATTGTTTAATTTAGCATAACTACTTACAATTTTTACTACTGTTTCACATTTGACATTTGGACAAATAGAAAAAAGGGTCTCATTTATCTTCCTATTCTAAAATAGCTAAAAAAAAATACTGTTTCCACATACAGAAGTTTTTTTTTTTTTTTTTTTTTTTTTTTTAAACAAGAAATTGAGAGTATTGCCTTTCCATTGGGAACGTTTATATGCACAATTTAAAAAATCTGTATGTATTTTGTAAAATGCTGTCATACTTTTAAATAACTTAGAGAATCTGAGATGAAAGCTCTTACATAAATGCAAATTATGGTTGATTATATTTGAATGTCATTTTCCAAAACAGCAAGGATGGAATGAAATAACAAAGCTTAGGAGGCAGTAAAAGTGACTTAGAAATTCCAACCTGGGTGAAGGCAACATGGTGATTGCTCTGTTTTTGAAGGCAATATTCTCTCTTAGTTTTGATGGAGGTTGACTTCTGAGTAATGGGTTTATAGCAGAGACAAAAGCTTACAGTGTAGAGGTTAATTTGAATTCAGAGTCAACATGAAACTTTCTCACAAGACAATTTTTTTTTTTTTGGCAGTCAAAAGAAGGTAGCCTCTTTTAACTGTGAACAGTGGTCACAGTTTTTTTAAAGTGCCATGTTTATTTTGTCCATGCTGCTTTTGCTTGGAGGGGTCATTCATCTTCATCTTTACCTGCCAGCTAAATCCTATCTTCTCTCTGACACCTTGTTTGTCCTCCTCAGTCCATACACAGTTGCACTTATGCCACCCCCCTGCAGCATCGCTCATGTGCATATGTAACTGCATTCTGTCCTGTATTGTGTGATACAGTTATTGTGTAATATAGTAAGTTCATGTTTTGCTCAGGGCTACTGGGTGCTCCCAGAGGGACAGTGTCTTAACATTTTGGTGCTCTATGCATTGTAGATGTATTCATTATATATTTACAATCATACAGCTTGTGGCTAGATGAGCTCTTTGGTGATTTGGTTCAACTGCCTTTTCTTATGAACACAGAAAATTAAGTTATAAAGAGGAAAAGTAGTTTCTCCTAAAGGTTATGACCAGTGTTATGGGTAAAGCCTGAATTAGAAGTTAGAATTCCTAATTTCTAGTGTAGTTCAGTTCTTCCCTCCCTCCCTCCCTCCTTTCCTCCCTCCCTTCCTCTCTCCCCTTCCCTTCTTCCCTTCCTTCCTTCTTTCCTTCTTTCCTTCCAACCAACCAACAAATATTTGTTGAACATCTACCACTTGCCAGGCACCTTGCTAGGCCCTGATTATGCGGTGTTGAGCCTGTCTTGGAACTTGGAACTTAAACCATGATTAAAGAGAAAGATAACAAATATTACACTGCCTAAGAGGTAGAGCACAGCAGTGGGGATTCATTGAGGAGCCAGTGATGCTCTGTTTTCAAAGGGAGAGTCTCAGAGGGGAACGGTAATGGAGGTGGGCCCCACCTGGCATGGGATTCAGGAACAGGACTCCAGGCTGGTAAGATCGTAGGTGGGATAACATGGAAGACTGCCTACACAGGGACTCAGGACAGAAAGCAGCTACAGGGATTCATTTTCCAAAATCAGAATACCAGCAAGTGCTAGGGCTTCTCAGTTACTAGATCCAGTTGTCACAGAACAGAACAAATAAGAAAGGTGATTTCTTCAGTCTCAGTGTGTTGAGCTTCCTAAAACCTTAAGTCAAGATTAGTCTATTGGCATGGGGCTATTCCCACACAAGAGAAGAGAAGGAAGGTAAAGATTGGGAACCAGACGGGGCCTAACTGGATTACATTTATTAACATTCTGTCTGCTTAATATTCTGTGAAATGAATAGTTTGGCCATGATGTCATCATGATAGCCATTCACTAACCTTGTTTAGGAGTTTGTATTTCTGCACAATATCAGTACTGTTTCAGTAATTATCAACCGTCTGCCTCCAGTGTCCAACACAATTAGTTATTTGTGTTTAGTTGCATATTTTTATATGTATACTTTGTGTATATATATTGCATTCCATAAACCCTAGTTTAATTTTGATTGTTAGGCAGTGGTGTATTCCGGCTAATTTGAGGGTTGATCATAAAATATTTTCATTGCAATCTTATTTAAAAAATTTTTAGTCTCTTTATCTCCTTCCTGCTAAATGAATATAACCAAGTTCTTTTACATTGTTAAAAGATTGAATGGGGGTACTCAATCTGATAATGTAGATAAGACAGATAAAAAACAAATATTTTGAAAGTTTAGGTGCATAAGAGTGGAGAGGTAATTGTCATTGTTGTCCAGATTAAATTACTGCTATTAATTGTTCTTCTAATGGTTTTACACCCTATTCTAAAAGTGAACTAGAGAAGCTAATCCTGATTAATTCAGGATTCTGATTGAGTTTTTGCCTAGACATACAACACCCATACGCTGGCTATATTATGTGTTAGATTATAATAAACTATAAACATAGAGGAATAATTACTCCTGCCTCCTTTTCTTTTAATATTATTTTAGGATTATGATAATATGTAAAAATAGTGGTCCGTGTAAGCATAACATTCTCATTGTTCTGATGGGAGAGCCGAATATGCCACCTTCCTCTAGTTTCCTCTAATCAAATCTAAGTAACATCAAAGTTTGCTCTAGAGGGAAAGATTTGGGACTGAGTTCTCGCTAAGAAAAACAAAAAATATGGAACATGACTTTATTTTAAACCAGTTTAAAGACCAGTATATGAAGGAAGTTGTTACCTGAATTGTATGTAATGTAATATGCAAAGCAAAGAAAATTTGGAAAGTAGTAGATTATTAAAACTGCCTTTTTTTTTTTTTTTATTTAAACAGGCTCATGCACAATTAGTTCGAGAAGTTGATGTGGAGAAGGTGTCTGCTTTTGAGAATCCATATGTAGATGCAATAAAGAGTTTATGGAATGATCCTGGAATCCAGGAATGCTATGATAGACGACGAGAATATCAATTATCTGACTCTACCAAATAGTGAGTATCTTTCCAGGAGGCCCTATGGGTTTTTCTCTTTACTTCCATTTGGAGGTTTTGTGATTATCATAACTTCTTTATTCTGTCCTGTGTATGTCATACACGATTCAAACTTCAAAAGTTAGGGAGCATAGATATTGAACTTATGCCAACCTCATAAATCTAAATTAGATTATCAGGGACTAGTATCATGAGTCAGGGAGAATATTTCTTTTACTGTTTTCTGTTTGAAAAACAAACTGAAGACTCTAGGAATCTGATTTCACCAACCTATCTCCTCCCCCAAATTGCAAACTAGCAATTCTCACATATGCCATTGTGATTTGAAATCTTGTAATAATAATTTTTGATACAAAATTCAGTCGTATTCATGTGCTAGAAAACACCTACACACATTAGCAACTGCAAACAAAAAATATGTTTGATTATGGCTTCTTAAAACATCAGACTTCCTGGTTTCCAGTTTTCAGATCCAGAACTTGACTGCTTTCTGGGAGCCACTATTATGTTGATGGATAGGTTTTCCTTTGCATGAAAATTTCATGTGAGTCTAATTTCTAATTCCAGAATTATTTTGTGAGCTGTCATTCAAACTCATGTCCTGGGAAAGATTTGCATCCTAGAAATCTGTTACTTCTCTGCAATAAATCTCACCTAACAGAAAGGAAGTAAAGATTTGGCAATCATTGGATTAATGTGATCAATGTAGTCAGCAATGTAGATAACCAGGCACCTGAATAGTGAGTTTTCTTTTGGTAGTATTTAGCCAGGTTTCTGTCTACATTAGTTATATTAATACAGCATCTGCCTCTTGTTTTTTGGTTCTGGGAAGACAGAAGAATGGGTAGAAAATAATCAGCAGCCTTATGCCAGTTCATATGATAAAGTGATCCACTGGATGAGAGCGGGCCCCTGGGGAAAATAAGAGGCCCTGATAGGCTGCTTGACATCACTCAGAAGTGCATGGAAGATTCTAAGAGCTATATGACTCTGTTTTTTCAGTAAAATTGTCATGCTTTTACTCTTAATTCCAGGCATTTATATAAGATATGATTCACATCAGCCACAGAAATGTTGCCTGATCAAACTATTTTTTGTATTCTTATGGTAGATTTGAATTAGGCCATTCTGAAGTGTGGCACAATGCTCGTGAGCACCATATTTGTAGTAGTTAATATTTTAACTAGCATTAACCCCCTTGCAAGCCTCTGAAATGTGTACTTTCTTCATTCTTCCTTTCATCGTCCTTCCGCACCTTCATATAGTTCTTCTCATTTCTGGTCTTTCTCTTCTGCTTTCCTGCCTGCCTGCCTTCCATTTGGCTCTTCTCCCTCCCTCTGTCCTTTGTCCCTTTGTTCCTTCCTCCTGGGCTCCCACTGTATAAGTTTCTGTGAGTACAGAGATGAAAAAGATGCATTCAGCTCTTGTCTGTTCTAAATTCTGCCCCCTCAACCTTTGACCAGCTGTCTTTTTTACTCCTGCCCCCTCTGTCCTTCTGTTTCTTTTGCCATTTCAAATTCCATCTATCTCCCCATGTTGCTGCTGTGTCTCATCCATCATTCCCTGTTCCCATTCATTGTGTCTCTTCTGTCTGCTTATTTACCCTCCACCCTCAGCTCTGAATCTCTCTGGCTCTCTCTTAACTCCTCTCTGTTTCTCACTTTGCTACTGTGATGTCTTGCCCTAGCCTTTAAGACTAACTCATCATCCATTATAAAGTTACATTTACTGATAAATTCTTCACCTTGCATCATTTTTCTTCTAACCTCTATCTTTTAACTTTTAGTTTCAGTCTTATCTTTTCCCCTCCCTACCTGTTGTATTCTTTACCTGTCATCTGTAACTGTTCTCCCTACAGAGAGTCCGCTACTGGGCCATCAGAGCCCCCCAAGTTACATTTACTGATAAATTCTTCACCTTGCATCATTTTTCTTCTACGCTCTATCTTTTTACTTTCAGTCTTATCTCCTCCCCTCCCTACCTGGTCTACTCTTTACCTGTCATCTGTAACTGTTCTCCCTACAGAGAGTCCTGCTACTGGGCAGTCAGAGGCCCCCAGTATCTAGTAATTATGTGCTTACTAGGGTTACATCTCTCCCCTTAGGGTTTGCCTCCTCCTCCTGGGTTGGACCTTCTGAGAGAGTCCTCTTTGCACCTAGGACACCTCTATTGGACTATGGATATGTTCTTGAGACAAGACTTCATCATATCTCTGATGACATACCCTCAGTTTAGATTTGTGAATTTCTAGACATGGAACCATTAGTTAGTATGAGAACTGGATGCTGCCACATCTAACTTGCTTAGGGCAGGAGCTCTCCTAGACAGTTTCTCCAGACCTGTCCATGCCGTGATCCTGGGAAAAGCTGCTGTCCTAGAGTTCTGTCAGTGCAGGCTTAGTCTACCGTAGAAACGGGCACATTCCTTATGATAAAGCAAGACTAAAACATGGGGCCATCTAGCACAGGCTGATCTAAACTCCTTCAAATGATTGTTCTTTAAATAGTTCTACATTCCCCTAGTGGGAATGAGGATAAATTGATTTTCTAAATTATATATATGTGGGCCAGGCACGGTGGCTCACGCCTGTAATCCCAGCACTTTGGGAGACCAAGGTGGGTGGATCACCTGAGGTCAGGAGTTTGAGACCAGCCTGACCAATATGGTGAAACCCCGTCTCTACTAAAAATACAAAAGAAGTAGCCAGGCGTGGTGGGGTGCGCCTGTAGTCCCAGCTACTCGGGAGGCTGAAACAGGAGAACTGGTTGAACCCAGGAGGGGGAGGTTGCCGTGAGCCACGATTGAGATCGGTCACACCACTGCACTCCAACCTGGGCGACAGAGGAAGACTGCATCTCCAAAAATAAAAATAAAAAATAAAAGTAAATTATATACATATGTAGACATACATAACCTAAATCATTTTTAACCACACTTTATGCTGAAGTAATAAAGTGAATTCTAACAACATGTACTTATATCCTTAGATGTATCAGTATGTATCTCTTTTTTAAAAAAAGTAGGACATTTTCCTACCTAAATAATAATACATTATTATACCTAAAATTAATTAACTTCTTTTTATCATTCTGTACCCAGTTCATATTCAGATTTCCCAAATTCTTCCAAAATGTCCTCTAGAGGTGGTTGATTTCAGGACTTCACATTGCATCTGGTTGTTATGTCCCTTAAGGTTCTTTTAATCTAGTAGAGACCCATTTTGCATTTCACTGGCATATTCAAGAGATTGGCCTAGATTTGCCTGATTGCTTCTCATAGTATGATTTAGTTTGCTCCTGTATCTCATGGATTTACTATAAATTAGAAGTTACATTTAAAGTCTTTATTAGATTCAAGTTAAACATTGTGACTAGAATGTATTATAAGTGATGTTGTACCCATGGTGGATGAAGTTAAGATTTACCACAGTATCAGGGTAGTGGCACTCTCCATTATAAAGTTGTATTTTACTTGTCTCTCGTCGTGTTAGTTTGTCACTGAGCAATCTCTAGTTCTTCATCAGCTCTTCATCTGATAGTTTTACTTCCAACTGATAATTCTTGCCAGATTTAATAATTCCATTGGGATTCGTAAAATAATTATTTTCCTCTTTTATCAGTTGGTGTATCAGTTGGTCTACATTGGCATTCTTCTGCATAGAAGATTTTATCTCTTCAACTATTTGATTAATCATCTGAACCAGGACACATTGAGAAAGAGGAGGCTCTATTAATAATTATAGTGAAATAGCAGGCATAAACTGAGATTCTCCAGGACAGGCAGGGACGTTTGGTCACCTTAGCTAAGTGAAACTGAGAGAAGGAGGTTTGTTTCTTTCGTTTTCTGTAGAATACTCTCTTTACTTCAAAGGGAGTAGAATCAATTTATTCCTGCCAGTTATGTAAGGGGTTGTCTGTATAAACCAGAGTTAACTGGACCCACGTTTCAGGTCTCCTCCTGGCATGTTTTGGTACCACCTATACATCAGTGCCCAAGCAGCCTGTCTGATTTGCCTTAATCCCACTGTGCCAGGAGGCCTGAGTGTTAGTTACTTTATTCTTCACCGTCT
This sequence comes from Macaca mulatta, assembly GCF_049350105.2. NCBI lineage: Eukaryota > Metazoa > Chordata > Mammalia > Primates > Cercopithecidae > Macaca > Macaca mulatta. The sequence goes on along the minus strand of NC_133420.1, from coordinate 108,782,974 downwards.
TAGTAGTGGGCACTTTACATTTTCCTTAGCCAGGTAAACCTCTCAACAGAAATAGGACCCGGGTGTGATAGAGTCACTCATTTGCTGCTGTGTTCCACATGTTTCTCCAGTGTAGTCACAACAGATGCTCCAGGAACTGCAAAGATGACAGCACTGGCAAAGATGTAGGTCCCATATATTAAACATTGCTGATTTCCCAGTACTAAAAATCATGTTCACGAATAACTCAGAATAATTTTTCTCTGTGTTTGAGATAATTGTTATCCCTTTTCCTTTCTGACTTTTTTGTGTATATTACCCTAGTACATCTTCAGTATATTATCTTGCCTCCTTTTCTTCATATAGAGTTTCTATGTTGTTCCTATCTTTATAATTGAAACATACTTCATCGTTATTCTGGACCTAATTTCTTATTCAGAATATCACCAGCTTACAGAAATATTTCTGAACTTAGGACCAACTTCTTTTGGTGCTGCCTGTCTCTAGTGGCAGGTCTTCAGAGTAGATTTAGGGAATACATAACATCTAAGTTTCTGGTATTAGAAGACTCTCCCTGCCACACACACCTGCTTAAAGGTTGTCGTGTAATAGCAGTTCTGTCCACAACTCTGGTGGTTGTGAGATTCAGTGCAAGCAACTTACAAAAAATACTGGGAGCAGAGGCCAAGCATGCCTTTCTTCTTTTCTCTCTAATGAACTCCTATTCATCCTTTAAGACCCGACTCAAGAGTCACCCTTTCTGAAAGCCTTGCCCAACACCAGTGACAGTAAGTCACTATGTCATCTGTCTTAACACTGTGTACATATCTCTTTTATTTCCATCATCACGTTTACTAAAGTGCCTCTCTCCTCTACCCTCAGTTCCTGACAGCAGTGCTCATGTTTGACTTTCACAAGTGATTATTTCATGAAATAATAGATGGGTAATTTCTACTATTTTAATGACCTTGGTATAGGCACCATCTCTCTTTGGCTGTTAAAGATTATGAAGGTTCAGAACCGAAGGCATTCAAGTCTTGTTTCCTGCTGTTGTTGAAGGTCTAGGATCTGAAAAGCCTTATCAAAGACAATAATAGCTGCTATTTACTGAATATTTACTATATGTTAGATTCTGTGCTTAGTCATTTACATGTGTTATTTCATTTAATCCTCGAAGTCACCTGCAATGGTAGATAGTTATTAGCATACCCATCTAACAGAAGAGGAAACTAGGATTCAGACTGAATAATTTGTTCAAGGCCACATACTCAGTAAGTGAATGCAGTAGGATTTGAATTCAAATTTGCTTATTCCAGAGCCCAAGCTTTTAACCACTGAACTACAACCTCACATAGGATGGATGGATGGTTGGATGGATGGATGGATGGATGGATGGATGGATGGATGGATGGATGATTGATAGATAGATAGGTGATTGACAGTTTTTAGATAAGATAGATGGATAGGTAGACAGATGAATCAGTAGATAAATACTTATGATTAGGTGTTTTATAAGTCACTTACCATGAAGAACAAATTATTAATCTTTATCAATATTGTCTACAGATAGTTTCATATTTATAAAGTCAAGAAGGAAAATTATATAAAATTGACTGGAAAACAAACCCAACAGGTTTTTGGTTATCATTATGAAAAGTTAGCCATGTTTAGATAAGCAGCAGTTATCCGTACTAACATGGAAGATGTTCTAAGTCACAGATAATTCAGGAATGTTATTTCTTTGTTTTAACCTACAGTCTTTATCTCTCAACCCCTCTTCCCCAAAATCCAGCCAATCACTTTTACTGGAACCAGTGAGAAGGACACAATAAAATGATTTGAGCTTCCCTTCTACTTTGATTAGCCAACTTGCCTATCATAGTAAGTAATCAGATGACTCAAAGGACAGGCGGCAATGATAGAACCAAGGAGATGGGAAATTCCAGATAATGGATAAGCAGTTGTGGATACATTTGCAATTGGCCTTAATTTGGTGAATTCTTCCAATTCTATTTAATGAAAGAATAAAAAGCATTCAAAGATCCTAGGGAGTTTTGTAGATTACTTTATTAACTTTTTCGTTATTGATAGAAAGCCTGAAGGCTCTGAAAATGATTAAAGAGCACAAAAAACAGATGGTTGTAAGTTCACTTTTTTCCCCCTAGATTTTACCACCTACTTTAATACACTGAGACATCAGGTCAAATGAGCTCACTGCCTACACTACCAAAATCTCCCTGACATTAGCCAGAGGACACAAGTCTCAATCACATTGGCATTTAGTGAGAAAAGGCCTCATATGCAGGCTTTGGCTAGTCTACTGTAGCTGTGTTTGCCTTAAGAGACCAAATAATTTCTAATCTTACTTCACTGAATTCCCCTCCAGGGAGTTGGGTAGATCAGACACCTTCTTGAAATTTCCACATGATCCGGAGCCCATAAAGAACATGAGTAGATTGGCTTTTTGGCATAAGTCAACATTGGAGTTTCACCTTCTAAACGCATGCTTACATTTTTTGAGTCTGATTATGAACTTGCACCAGTATATTATGTGCCATGTTGAATTTAACAAAAGGCATTTCAAGGATAGGGTAACACACATCCACCTGACTTAGGGCCAGTCCTTCTTGAAGAGGAAGTACCTTGCTAAAAAGTTGCTGACTGAAGAGTCAAACAGTTGTAGTCCAGGGTATATTGGTTTGGCTGTTGTATCCATCCACATTTTCCTCTGACAGTTTTTTTGAAAAAGTTTAAGCCTACTCCAGGCTTTTGAAGGCAGATAAGACCATTGTATGGTGTGAATATTAGGTCAAGGTCCAGCTGGAATTCCCTCTGCTACTCACTACCTCGGGAGCATTGACTAAGCCTCACTTTCCTCAGACATGGATTACATGTGATATGTAATCCTTAAATTCTCCTCCTAAATTCTCAAGTCCTTTGATTCTGTTGCAGTAGATTCCCTTTATCTGAGAAGTCATTATCCTATGCAGTCAAATGAAAACCTGTTACCTTAAAATTTACCTGGAAATGTAATGAACAGAGAAATTATTCTCTACATGATTAAATTACTAAAAATGCTATGTTTAGCCAGGTCAGAAGAGGGCATTGACCTTGCATATGTTTGCTCTTTTTTAGAGTGACAATAATAACAAAAGTGTCGTTCTTTTCACTTGAGTGACATATTTAATTCTCTTCATGTTTTGTTATCTAGTGGGCCACATTTTCCAATCTTTAGTAAAACAACAAACAAAAAGCCCTGCATTTGTCTTCCTCAGTGAATGCTGATGATTCTAAGATGTGGTCTTTATTATTCCCTTCTCAGAATGCTCTTAGAGGTAAAAAGATAAGGCTTAGATATGCTTAACTCTCCTCTAACCTTTATTACAGAGAAGGAATAGGAAAAAGGGCTGGGATTAGCCCCAGTTTATCATTTGTTCACTCCGCCTAAAGGGCAGAGTGGATGTAGGCAAGTCAGTTTGCTGTTTGCTCACATTTTAGTGGGACGTTTGTTTGGACTTTGAGTAGTTTGGCCTCTTCTTTGTAGGCCTTTCTACAGTCTTTAATCAGGGTGATGATGTGCCTAGTAGAACAGGGATTAGCGTGCCTATTTTTATAAATAAAGTTTGGTTGGAACATAGCCATGCTCATTTGTTTATGAATTGTGTATAGCTGCCTTGGACCCGACAGGAGAGTCAGATAGTTGTAACAGAGATCATATGGTCCAAAAGTCCTAAAATACTTATATTTACTATCTGATTTTCGTTCTCTCACACACACAAATTCAAACCCCTCTTAGAGGTGAAGAATGACTATTAAAATGCAGTAGCATTCTGCTTATGCCCTCTAGATAAAACCTAGTTTAAGACTCTGATGCTCTGAATTAACCCAGAGATATCTTTTAGAGTACTGAGTGAAGCGATGGCCTACATTCCTTCAGCAGTCCTCTAGAAATACTGCTTTGCACAATGAGACATTTGGTAGGAAGTGAGCAACAGAAAGTTCTAGATAATATTTCCTGGAAGTACCACTAAATGCCACACAAAGCATGTCTAGCACTAAAAATGGCATGAATGACCAGAAATGTTCATTGAGTTGATTTGGCTTCTGAGTGCAAGGATTGTGTGTCATATGTGCTTGACTTGTAGTATCTGGTATGGTATGGTGGTATGTTGCAGCTGATGAGAGGGTTTCATAGGATTTAGCAATCAATTGAAGCAGAGATAGGAGTGACAGTCTTTTGTAAGAGGGCTAATAGAACATGCACATGACTAGAAGACAACCCCATCCCACTTCCAATCACAGGGAACCAAAGAATCCTGCTGTCTTCATGTAACCCATAAGGTCATTCAGCACCTTTTTTGACTCCCCACTTCCCAAGAAGCCTTGCTGACTCTGGTATTCTTGAGTTCATTACCAGGTTAAAGTCTTTTCGGTTTAAAATAATAAATTGAATTTTGATTTATAATTAGTTTACGCTAACTCATGTTAGCATGACCAGCTCTCCAGACCTGATCATCCTTGTCAAAACGAAAGTTCTGATCTCACAGAACCAGTATCCAAATTAAGGTGACATAACTGACATGACCACGGGAGACCCACTTACATCAGTATGACCTATTGCTCATTGCTCTTGGCTGCAATCACTGGAACTTCTCTTTTGACCCACATTACATCTGCATTGTAGTATGGTTATTTATAACATGTTTATCTTCATTGCCAGACTGTAATCTCCTTGAGGACATGATTTGTGTCTTTTTTCCTTTGTAGTTCACGCTCAGCCTAAGCATAGGGCCTAGCTTATTGTAGACCTTCCATAAAAGTTGTTGAATGAATGATAGAGGAAAAAGGAAATTCTGTACCTTTCGTAATTTCTTCTCATCTCTCCTTTTCTGCCTGTTCAAATCCCATTCTGTCTGCACAGGGTAACCCATCCCCCACCTCTACTGCACACTATTCTCCAGTGACTACAGTTCATAATCATCTCTCCCTTCCTGTTGCATTCATCATTAGCAGCTCACAATTTGGCACTTAATTGTTTCTTAATTGATTCATCGGTGCTCTCTTTGCTTCACAGGTAGACTGAAATCCCTAAAGGCAAAGAAGGTATTTTAACATATTTTGTACCAGTTCTCTGTGCCAGTCTCCCTCCATCTAACACACTGCATTAGAGTTTAATGTATAACAGATTCCCAATAAATACGTGTAATTTAACTGAAGTAAGCATCGTCACCCAATTGCAAGGCAGGCAGACCAGAATTAAAAAGTAATCTTCAGCTATTTCTTGATATGTTTTAGAATTGTATCAAAATCAATAGCTTTGACAGTTGTCATATATAAAAGGTGAATAAATTAACAAAGCCAAATAGGCAAATTGAAAAAGACTTCCTTCTTTCTTTTCTCTCTTTCTCTCTCATTGCTATTGTTTTGTTTTCATTTTCAATTACAAAGTTGATTTATTTTTTTGAGCACTACCCCTGAGAATCTGTTGCTGTGAGCCCAGCCCTGGCCCTGGCATCTGGCAGACACTTAGATGTCTGGCCCTTTCCCTATTTGGCACTAGTGTTCTCTTTACATCAGACTTCAGATTCATAAGATAATGAAACTATTTACCAAATGCAGTGATAGAATCTTTTTAGGAGATATTTAATTTAGTTTTAAAAATGTTATTTTTCTAGATTGGGTTAGTTCTTTGGTAGAGGGAAATTGAAATGCATAATCTCGAAGACTTCTCTTTTATCCTCCAGAATGGTCTCCCTTGAACAGCTTTCAAAAATGGTAGGATTATAACCCACCTGATACCACTGAGTGATCTTTGTTTTGAACCTGCAACTTTGTATTAAAAGCAAACTGCTTGGCCGGGTGCAATGGCTCATGCCTGTAATCCCAGCACTTTGGGAGGCCGAGGTGGGCGGATGACGAGGTCAGGTGTTCGAGACCAGCCTGACCAACAAGGTGAAACCCTGTCTCTACTAAAAATACAAAAATTAGCCAGGCATAGTGCTGCGTACATGTAATCCCAGCTACTTGGGAGGCTGAGGCAGGAGAAATCACTTGATCCCAGGAGGCAGAGGTTGCAGTAAGCCGAGATCGCGCCACTGCACTGCAGCTTAGGCGACAGAGCGAGACTGTGTCTCAAAAAAAAAAAAAGTAAACTTCTTATGAACAGAATGCCTATTAATAAATGCTGCACATCTTTGAACTCTAACATGTATGCCAGGTATCAAAAAGGAAAAAGGAAAGTTGATTCGTTCTCTGCAAAATGAGTTTTTTAGGAGATGGAAGTGTTTGTGGAGTGAGCAATCTTCTGCTGCTAACCATCCTAACCAGACTACCAGCCAGGCTCCTGTCTGCCACAGGATTTGCCATATGAGGAAGGGACTAGCGTATGTCATGCAACCAAAATCTCTCCTTGACTGTCCCCTCAGGATAGCAGTTTTGCAAAACTGTTACTTCTTCCTTTGTTTTTGCAGGTCACTGTACAATTTTTTTTTCACTTTTTTCCTTTGGACCTTTGTGGTCATACAGCAACTGCACGATAATTGTGTGTTTCTGATTTCTCTTTAGCTTCCAGTGCTTTTGACAGTGTCAGACACCATCTCATGGCATGATCTAGCTTTCAACTCCCCAAAGACTGTTCCTCTCGCAATGAGGTCTTCTTAATTTTTTTAAATGAAGTCGACCTCATTTTTCTAACCTTCTTTTCAATAATTAAAAATGTGAAGACCTACCCAGAATCATTTTCTGTGCCGTGACTTAATCTTAGTGTTTGATGTGAACTGCAAATTTGTTACAAATGCAGCCTCTCCATGGGAGGCCCTTACATAGGGGTTAAAGAGCTCCCCAGCCTCCAACACACACCCCATGTCATGCTACATTGAATGCCCCAAGATGCTGTTTCGTTTATCTTATTGTGTCTGGTCTGATTTGTATGAAATTTCAGAGATTTCTGTTCATACTTAACTACCCACAGGTACTTTTTGCCTTTTGGTGTAATTACTGAGGGTTGTGTGCCTCTAACTTTAATATATGTATTTAGAGTCAGGGTCTTACTGTGTTGCCCGGGCTGGAGTGCAGTGGTTACACCCTGAAACTCGTGGGTTTAAGCAATCTTTCTGCCTCACAGCCTTCCAAGTACCTGGGACTGTAGGCAAATGCCACCACACCTGGCTTATAAAATTTATTAATTCTAGCTGTAATGTGATATGTTTTACCTGCCAGCTCATATCTCTAAGTTTTAATTTTTTGTTTCCTTCATTTAAGAGAAAACAAAAGCACTTGAATTTTTAATTTCTCTGCTATTCTTTGTCTAGATTTTCAGTTACTCTTGCAGTCATAGGTGGGGGGGTGGTTCTTTTTAATTTTAAAAAGGATACTTTTTAAAATCAGTTTTCATTCATGTCAAATGGGAGCATAAATTAATTTGAAGTTCAACTCAAAACTGTTATTGATAAAATGTTGTTAAAATTAAGGAACAATTGGAATATTTTTTTAAACATATACAAGAGAGAAAGTGTTATATATAATATTGATTTGGGCATATTATTTTAGAGAAGTTGAAGCTTCTGTCGTATATTTTAATCATTTAAAGTAGTGGATTATGTCCTGTCTGTGAATTTATTTTTCTTCAGCCAGAGATTATCCTGAAGTTCAGCATGTAAAGAATTTATCTGTTACAAGCTATAAACTAATGGGCATGATTTCTGTGAAGTCTTTCACGCAGTGCAGCCATACTACACAAAAGAATGTTTTGAGGATTATCATCAAGGACTAGAGATTGTTCGAACAGGTTCCCAGAAAGTGACTGTATCCAAAATATATAAAGGTTCATTTCATCTCTGTAAATCTCACCATTCTTATTTTTATGTAACCCTTATTTCTCCACAAGTTGATAAACTCCGTGCAAGTAAGGATCATATCCAATAAATCTTTCTATCTGTAGCATCTACCATAATGTCGTTGCCAAAATATGTTGTTTAATTCCAGATGACTCTGCATTTTGCTTATGGTCAGAAAGAAATCATTGAAACATTAATACACAAGTGTCTTTGTTCCCTCACTTTTCATTGAAAACCATCAAAAACCTCTTTTTTCCATCAAGAAGATTGTGTCAGAAATGTCTGGTTGATAAAGTCCCATCTCCTCAGTTTGCACTGTATTAGACAGAATGCTAAGGCCTGAAAGCTTGAAACAGATATAAAATGGACATACACATTGCGTCATTCTCTAGCCAGGACCTAAAGAATAGCAGGAAGCAAATCTACTAAATGAAGTTAAATAATGCTTTTTCTTTCTCTGTTGTCTTTATCAAGAGACATTTTTATTCAGAACTTGGTTATGACATCACGCAGGCCAGTAATAGCCAAGAGAAGTAATTTCGTAAGGATGGATAGCTAACAACCTCTTCTCTCCTGTGTTTTTGCCTTTCTAACCACTACAGCACTTCCCATAAAATAGTTTTAATTTGGGTCCATGCTGAGCACCTGCAGTGCTCCAGGCCCTTGGCTAAGTGTTGTTGATACAGCCATGGACGAAGGCACTTGTGGGTCCTCACCACCGAGTGTGAAGGGCAAACATGTGGAAGAATATTGAGTTCGGGGTTTATTTTTTTAAGTAAAATTATAAATTAATAATTTATAATGTCTCAGCACAGTGAAAAGTCATTAAATCCCCATGGAGGGTTTGGAGTAAGGTGGGTTTAAGAAGCTAAATCTCCCATTTTCTAACATGAATAGCTTGTCTCCTAGATACTTAACAAACCTGATGTAAAACATGGGAGCTTCCTCTCCCTGACATCAGGAGAGAGTCACTGCCAGATACTTGTTACACATACATTGCCTTGGAAATGTACCTGTGCCTGGCACCATGGCAACACCCTTGAGAATGACCTCGACAGCCACTCAGAATCATTCCTACAAAACAAATTATGGCTATAATTAACTCTCTGAATTTACTCTACAGTATAAATTTGTTCAGACCTTGGTTGTTTTTTGTTGTTTTTTTTTTAAGGTTGAATGAATGGAATAATTTAACAAGAACCCATCCCTCATATTCCACCAGATTTTTTTTTCAGAATAGAAAATGCTTCAATGGAAAGTACAATTCAGTTAAGAGATTATTTTATTACCTTTTCTCAGTATGTGACGAGGACCATCAAATGAGGATGTTCTACTCTTATCATGCTGGAACTCTAGTTCTAGGGGAACAAAGTGCCTTTTTTCTCTAGCAAATGTGAGCTACAGAGAGTGCTGAGTCCTGTGAGCCCATAGTGAGGGGAGTTGCATGGGATTGGGGGTTATGCGGGCAGCAGCTCTTTGGTCCCTTCTTGGCAATGAAAAATGCGGGGTTTTTTTGTTTTTTTGTTTTTGTTTTTGTTTTTTTGAGACAGAGCCTCACTCTGTTGCCCAGGCTGGAGCGCAGTGGTACAATGGTGGCTCACTGCAACCTCTGCCTCCCGGCTTCAAGCGATTCTCATGCCTAAGCCTCCCATGTAGCTGGGATTTCAGGCATGCATCACCACACCTGGCTAATTTTTATATTTTTAATAGAGATGGGGTTTCACCGTGTTGGCCTCGCTGGTCTCAAACTCCTGGCCTCAAGTGATCTGGGCCTCCCAAAGTGCTAGGATTACAGGTGTGAGCCACTGCGCCCAACCAAAAATGCGGTTCGTGGTCTATACATTTTACCTGCTTCATAAATTGTCTGTAACATATCTTCACTCCTGGGTAGCTTCTCAACTCCCCAGATTTTACTCTAGGAGAAAATAGTTTGTATGTCTTTTGTTTAGTTGGAGGTGGTGTTGTTTTTCTTTGCCTTGTTTTAGGTTTTGGTTTGGTTTGGTTTTTGGTTCTAGATGATGTGTTGCAACTAGCAGAGCTAGATACAGTTCCTCTTAGTCTTTTCTTCTGTTAAGATAGATTAATTTAACTCTTTTACCCCAAGCAAAGTGAGCCTTCCTCTCTGTCATTCAACTGAGGCAAAGCAAAAAGAATGGCAAGCAAAAACTGTAGCTTCCTTTTAAGTTAACCAGAAATTTATGAAGCATCTTTAATGGCTGTTTCTTTGCTGTGATCTGTGTTGATACCTGGGCAATGAACAGACAGAACAGAGCCTGGCAGGCAGCAGGTGCTCAGTGTTAGTTGTTGTTATGCTGTTGTTGTCATTCTCTGTGATCTATACTGCCATTGAAAAGATGAAGAGGAAAAAGTATTCTTGCAAGTATGAATGTCTTGGATATTCAGTTCAGTACCTTGAACTTAGGAGTGATACCACTGACAATTTTTTTAGGGTAGCCTTTAACGCCTTTAAGTGGAAAGTTTTCTAGTGGCAGGTATGTGCCTGATTCCATCTTATCCAAGCAATGTGACAGGTAATTTCCCACTTCATGTACTGGTTCCTTAAATTACCTTGTGCTAACACTCATCTGTGCTTTAGTATGGAGTGGCAATGAGTAATCTGTTAGGTTTATCTTCAGAAAACAGAAAACCACACTTTCCCTTTACCTCAGGAACAGCACAGCACCTTCCATTACAAGAATCAACAGCCGTCTCTTCTGACCTCTGTGTGTGGCGTTAAGTGAGTAGAGATGGTTTATCGGGCAATATATTTCTGAGCAGCCTTGCCAGTGGAAATTTCAAGTTATTTGATTCCTCTGAAATAAATTTTTGTATACAGTAGTTAAATGGTGAACTTGTAGATTTCAAAGTGTACATTCAGGTTTTTCAAATCAAGAAGCTGATAAATTAGAAAACTCCATCCATACAGAGTAGCTATCTGATTTTTTGTTTATGATATAATGAGCTGGTTTATCAGTAGAGTGAAATACAGATCACTTCCTGGAACATGTGCTCGTTAACTCTATCAGACGACTCCATGATCATGGCAAGATATTTACTAAAATTCTGGGTCTGGTTCATTTTTACATTTCCTTTCTGTCTTTCACACCAGTATTCTCCCAGCCTCCCTCTATTTGTCTTCCAACCAGTTTTATAATAGTTGGAGATATCAGACTGGTTCTGTTACTCCATAGAGAGCTGATTGCCCGCTAGAGAATCATCAGTGTATCAGGTAAAAGGGCCCTGGAATACTAATTAGTTGATTTGCAGTAGGAATTTCTGGGCTGATACTTTTTTGTCTTAAAGAATTGATAACACACCTCCAAAGAGGCAGTAATTTTATTTCTTTGTTAAAGTCAGACTTAACTCTTTGTTAAAGTCAGATTTAATCCTCCTACTTTATGATTCCATGAATCTTGTAGATTTAACTTTTTTTTTACATTCAGTTTCCAATTTAAGGGTATCATTCATACAGAAATACCACTAGTAAGAATGCTATTTAAATAATGCTAAAACTAAATCTCAGCATAGGAAATCATCAGTCCATCCAACATATATTCATTAAGTACTATTTACCTGGAATTATTTTTAGGTACTAAGGCAGAAATAAAGATGGGTAAGTCAGAGTCCCTACCCTGAGTAGGTCATGTCCACTGAGTATTTGTTATTGCTCGGTTGTGACATGCTATGCACAAGGCATTCATTGTTGTGTATCTCAGAACTCACTTCTTGTTTGTGGGTATAAAGAGTTGAAGATCTAACCCCTTCCCTTTCTATTAAGGGTCCCACCTTTTCTTTAATCTGGTTCATAAGTTAGTTACTTTGTGCATATACTCTGTAGTTGTCTGTTTTGAAACCATGTCTGTGCCCCATCCTTTCCAGGACAAAGGAGAACACAGTTACTCTTTGAAATCATGAAGATACCACTCAATTCTATCAAATTGTGTCATTCTCAACATTTCAGATTATTTTTTACACTTTGAGAAAATGAAACATGAATAGAATAAAAGATTCTTGACATGGCAGAATTACACTGATGAAGAGCATATGTGTGACTGCCAGGGGTGAATGGAATAAAAGATTCTTGACATGGCAAAATTACACTGATGAAGAACATATGTATGACTGCCAGGCGTAACACTGGTAGTGATAGAACAATTCTGTGTCCTGATTGTGGTGGTATTACACAAATCTCTACATATAAAATCTCATAGAAATAGATACCCCCCATAATACGGTCAGCCCTCTGTATCTGTGGGTTCTGCGTTTGTGAACTCAACAACCTATGGATCAAAAATATTCAGAAAAATATTGTATCTTTACTGAACACGTACAGACTTTTCCCCGTCATTGTTCTCTACACACTACAATATAACAACTATTCACATAGCATTTTAAGTAACCTAGAGGTGATTTAAAGTACAGGAGAGGACTATGCATATGTATACATTATATGCAGATACTGTTCCATTTGATATGGAGGACTTGAGCCTCCAGGGATTTTGGTATGTGCAGGAGGTCCTGGGTCCAGTCGCTCACAGATACTGAGGGATGACTGTATACACATATACAATATATAGCATGTGAGTATGTAACAACGGATGAAATTCGTAAGGGCTGTAGTTTTGTTAATAGTATTGTATCAGTGTCATTTTCCTGGTTTTGATAATGTACTATGGTTATGTAAGATGTTATTGTTTGGGGAAGCTGGGTAAAGGGTACAGGGAAATGCTCTGTAATATTTTTGCAACTTCTTGTGAGTCTAAAGTTATTTCAAAAGAAAAAAAATTTTTAAGGGAAGGGAAAAGTATCAAGTATCATAAAACCAGATAAATGTGAAGTTAAGGTGTGGTGACTCCAAACATCGGGAATATCTGACCTTAAGACACATTATTACTGCAGTAATTAGAAATGTCATGGCTTCACATTAATCATGAATGACTTAGGCTCTGGACAGAATTTAGGACACTGTAGCATGCTGTCTTCTCTTCGGGGAATAATGAAATTCATTCCAGGAAGACTCTGACGTTCTGCAAAAAAAAAAAAAAAAAGGCATTCTGACCTTATGTGCAACTCTGTTATCTTAAAAACTGTTTTAATCTTCTGCTTTGGCAACCAAGCCTACTAAACAAGTAGAGAATAGGAAACTAATTTGAATTTCTTTTTCTCCCACCCCCTGCCTCTGGGGAGTATGAGTTCTAATTGATAATAAGAGAGTAAATGAGAACTATGGTGTGTATGTAATCCATAGATGGATAACCTTCCAGTAATGGAAGGTTGACTTTATCTTTCTTTTCCACAGACTTCTCTGCCACTTTCTGATATTTTTCTTTCTCTTCTTTACTTCTCTGTTAGGGCTCATTTTTGTCCTTCCCTTTCCGTAGACAGCTTTGGTGTGATGGTGTCACTGACATTCTCATTGTGTCTTCCCTCCTCTAGCTATCTTAATGACTTGGACCGCGTAGCTGACCCTGCCTACCTGCCTACGCAACAAGATGTGCTTAGAGTTCGAGTCCCCACCACAGGGATCATCGAATACCCCTTTGACTTACAAAGTGTCATTTTCAGGTAGTAACTGAGTCCATAAAACCTATTTCCCAGCTTTTTATGCCTTGAGTACATTTGGTAAACTCTATAAATACTGGAATCATGTATAGGCTTTAAAACAAGATAGCCTTTTTACCAATTATTATTAGTTACACAAATAAAATGACATATTCCTGAAGGAGGAAACAACAGAAAGATGTACTGGAGGCCGGGCGCGGTGGCTCGCGCCTGTAATCCCAGCCCTTTGGGAGGACAAGGTGGGTGGATCACCTGAGGTCAGGAGTTTGAGACCAGCCAGGCCAACATGGTGAAATTCCTTCTCTACTAAAAATACAAAAATTAGCTGGGCGTGCTGGCGGGCGCCTGTAATCCCAGCTGCTTGGGAGGCTGAGGTGAGAGAATCACTTGAACCCAGGAGGCAATGAGACGACATTGCACCACTGCATTCCAACCTGGGTTACAAAGTGAGACTCCATATCAAAAAAAAAAAGGAGAAAGGTGTACTATCCTGGAACATTTGGCATTTCAATTTAAATCACTAAGAAATCAATAAAAATCTTAGTTTTGCTTGTGGTTGAGTAAAATCTGTTAATAAACCATTGGTCTTAACTGTAATTTCTTGGGCAATCATTTTAACTGTAAGGACAATGGATATGTTTTTAGAATTATGTAAGCTATGAATGATCTTATGGTGTTGTCAAGCACAAATTATATAGTGTCAGAAGTTTTCATGCTGGTGTTTTCCCCGGGTCCTCTGGTACCAATGCAAAATTTTTCAGTAGCAAGAATAATATGTGATATTTTGTGTTCATAAAATATGTTGCTTAAAAAATTTTGAAATACATGATTTTGAAAATGGGTTAATTAACCTAGTGTACATTTACCTAGCAAAAGAGAATGAAATTTATTACCTCATCTCTCACTGCTGCTGTTCTGTCTGGATAATACTTCAACAGAAGCATTCTGTTGTTTTGTGTTTAGGATGAGAAAAAATAAACAATACTGATGTACTTTCATTCGATCTCTTATTACGCAATCACTCAGTTCTACTTTTAGTTAGAATACCAACTACATGGTGCTTTGAGAAATGAGAATGTGTCTTGGAGTGTGGAGAGTTGATTTTCTAGGAGCGCCCACCTCGTTGAAGATGGATGTGTGCAATATTGGTTATGAAGTAGAAGTTATTATCTCCTGTGTCACTCTGCCAAGTGATTCTGATTAGCAGGCCCACCGTCATTCCTTGCCGTGACACTGTGTTTTCTTCTAATCGGCCTCTGTACCTGAGGTCAAATCTGGCTGCCATACATTGCTCTAATAGATATTGCCACAAAGCAGGTGGCATTTTGAAACTGTTTCTGAGCCTCAGTTTTTTAATCTATAAAATGGTTGTATTGCATTAGATGATCCCCAGGGTTCCTTGTAGCTCCAGCATTCTATATTACTTACGTTTTAAGTTTATAGTATATAGATTTAGAAATCTTTAATTTGAGACACCCAGATCTCCTTCCTCCATGTTACAAAATATTTTTAGAAAACATTGCATTTCATGGGGATTTTCATCTACTTATTGCTTCGCAATTAGTGGATTCTGAAACCAGATTACAATTACATGTTGTTTTTTCCATGGTTTGTACACTAGCTTTTGAAGTACGTTTTTTTGCCACTACAGTAAAAGTAATGGCTTAGAAGTATAATTTTCCACCACCATCAGAAGCATCTTTTAGGGCCCAGTGTGACAGAGTTTCATGGAATGAGGATTTCATGTAAATTAGTAGCATATTATTCACGCCTTGGCATTGGGGAAGAGCCAGCATTTTAATACTTCTGAAGATCTAAGAATTTTGACTTCGATGTCCATAGTACGTGGATCTCCCTGGATCCGTTGTTTTGCCCCTTAGATCTGTCTCCTGTGTCTTACTAGGCTTACAAGCAGTCACTTAGAAGATCCTTGAGTTCTTAGTTTAGGTTAATGCCAGGAGGCAGGAAAACACCAGGAGCGACTGCAGTTTTAAACAAATGTTTAAAGAGCCCTACTTTCAAATTTTTGTACCTAAACCGCTCATTCTCTGAGACTATTTTTTCCCTGTGAACATTGTGTACAGTTCATCCAAGATACAGATTCAACAATTTGGACAAACTTTGACTCAGTGCCAAGCATTGCTAGATATTTTCACACATACATTGTCACTCAAATTAATTGATGTCAGTGTTGGTTTCTGAGCAATAATTTAGCACAGAATTGATGTGTTAAAAACAAATGACTGAAATGGTTCACATGATGGCTTCCATCTTGTACCTTGTAGTATCTTCATTCACTCACACTTCATTTCCAGTAAGTGACCTGACATGGCTAGACCTGTGCCAGATTCTTATCAATATTGGGAAGAAAAAAATTGCCCAAAATGCCTACTCTGCTAATGAAGGCTGAGTGGGGTCGTATCTGCATTTAGTGGAAGCATCATAGCACCCATATTGAAATGTATAGCATGTCACATATTTTAAGTGTACTTGTAGTCATATCTAGCATCCATAAAAAATACATGAGGATCTGTTTTCCGATTTTATAGGAAAAGAAACTGAAGTTCAGTATTTGCCAGTAGGGCTTAACACAAAACTCATTCAGTTTTGGACTCTTCAGTTCTTCATTAAATAAAATACCATTTTGCTTGGCACAGATAAGGATTTTTTTTACAGTGTTACAGTTTTCGTACACACTGATAACTTTCTTAAAACCATCATGATGTCTTACCCAGAATGTCTTCACTTTGAATATTAGGTAATAGGAAATTAGTAATTATTCAATAAGTATTAATTGAATTGACTTGGATGATCATTGTGATTCAAGAGAATATTTTCCCCAAGTTTGTAAGTAGTGCTATATTTATGTTGACTTTTTAGTTTTACATGTTATTAATATGAGTATTGTTAACCTTGCAGAATGGTCGATGTAGGGGGCCAAAGGTCAGAGAGAAGAAAATGGATACACTGCTTTGAAAATGTCACCTCTATCATGTTTCTAGTAGCGCTTAGTGAATATGATCAAGTTCTCGTGGAGTCAGACAATGAGGTAAGTGTTCTTTAGACAGGCAATGGATTATCATTTTATTATCTGATACAAGTAAACGATAGGAAGTAGGGTATGGGGAATGGAGTGAACTGACTTCTTTGCTTTCTTGAAATTTGATTTTAAGACTTTTAAAATAACCAAAAATAATCCTGTTACCACATGGTACACTCAAAGTGGCAAGCTCTTCTGTCAGATGTATGAGCAGGTCTGTGTGTTCAAATCTAATTAGAGCCTATTTGATACTTTTTAACACTATGCAGAGGTTCTAAAAATGAAAATAACATGGAAATCCTAGGCTAATCATCAGATCATTTTATAGTCTTCCTCCTACAGGATAGAACTGGGAGTGTTGGAGTGAGTCATCCTGTTTTGTTTTGTTTTCATTTTGTTTAAATCATTGTTTGTGTGATGGGTGTGTCCCAAAGAGTACTCAAAATCTCTCTTGGCAAATGTGAATGACTTTGCAGCTGGGCTCTAAATCAGTTCATTATGAGCCATGGAATGTCTTGGTGAGGCGGCCTTTCTGCTCTTATAGAATTCTCTAGGCTGCTGCATAATTTTGTCTCTATTAAGCAGAGAGCAGTTGAAGAAGTGTCCTTAATATGCCTGTCTGGAGAACGAATTCAGTATTGCTATCTCCTCCCATTTACAGGGAAACTTAATAGGTGTAAATGTGGATTTTGAGGATGGTAAAGACCTGACTATGAATCAGTTGATTATGGAAGATAATTAAGGGATGTAGAAATCCGTGCTTCTGAGCTGTAGTTGTGTGCTTGTGTGTGTGTGTGTGTGTGTGTGTGTTGGGGGAACAGAGAAGACACCATTGATACCCTGATTAGAGGCAGAGTTTGCAGTGTGATAGGTTAATAATAAATATTAAATATCCTAATAATAGGGTAGAAAAAAAGAATGAAGTGAGAGATCCCCATTTGCTGACTAAAATAGGATCTAGCATATTATGCTTTTAATACAGTACGTTTTTTAGGTACACAAGAATTCCTGACTTGTTCTTTTAAATATTATTTCTGCCAGTATTAATATCTCCATTAAAATACATATCCAAGCTTCTATAGTATTTCTTTTATGTATAGGATTGATAAAGTTTCCATGAACCAATGTCTCATATAGAACCGAGAGTTACCTGTTGATGCATTTCAGAATCACTCCTGAGTTGCGAGTATATCGGCTTTGGAGTCAACCAAATAACTTCTGTTTAAGAATGAGGCTTCTTTATCAATCAGTTGCCCCCAATAACTATAAAGCAAAGTGCCTAAAAGCATGCTACAATATACGACAGTAAGTTACCACGGTATTAGGCAGTTACTGTCAGAATTTTAGCTATGATATCTCTATCTGTATATCTTTATGTCTGTGCTTGTTTGTTGTTACATAATTCCTGGATGTAGTATTTTAAACGTACTGCATATTTTGGGAGCAGATCTATTCTAACACTTCTGATTTTTTTTAATGTTGTATCAAGACAAAAAAATATTCTGAGGGCTTCCCTACTATATGCTGGGTACCAGAGTATCTAAAAAGACACAAAAATGGAGAAAAAAAATCAACTCTCCACTAAAAGACCTTATAAACTAGATGTGCTTTTGGTCAAAATAAGCCATATGGGGAAAGGTAAGCCTTTGCTATGTAGGTTGTCATATCTCTTCTTTAATTTGCCATCCAATAAAATAAAATTTGCATTTATCAATTACACAAGAGATATAAGAAGCAAATGTGAACTTATTTCTGATGTTTACATTATAGCTAGAGGAGGATAAGTGTTTATCAACACACATTTTACACAAGATAAATGTATTATATATATGAAGAAATAATATGTCATGATTTAATACTTAGCAATTTACCACTTTAAAATTATCAAAATGGAAAAGAAAGTAGATTCCTTTGGCAGCTCATAAACTAATTCAGTTCAACCGAATTGAATCTGGTTCTTCAGTTACCTGAACATTACAGATCATTTATTCCATTTTTCATCAGACATAGCTAATAGTGACTAGATTTTTATATAAAAGTATATTATGTTAATTAGAATAAAATGGCATAGTTTTTATTATCATGTGTCATAATTTAAGTTCCCACAGTAACTTGACATTCAATGTACAGGTACTAAGAACGTCTAAAAATATTGCCCCAGTTCCTTTGATTCCTATGGTGATGCCTTATGCTCCTTTTAAATAGTTACAAATTAAAATAATAAAGCTATCATTTTTTCATTTGGACTCCCTTATTACTTGTGAATCTTTTGAAAGTCTAGGTAATTCTATAAGATAAAAGTCAACTTATATGTTGTTCCTTTCTGAGCCCTCTAGTCAAGCCTGATGATAGTATGGGATCATGAGAAAAGTACTATTCATTAATTGCTTCATCCATGTTAGCCACAGCTGTCACCGTCTATAATTAGGAAGTACTGTCAAACATATTTTTTAATGTTGGCATGTAGTCGCATTATCCCTTTTTTTCCCCCAGTTGTACTAATGTATGATAATATCATTGCCTCTCAGCTTCCTTAATCATTAAGAAAATTCAGAACTACAGAATTCTAGTTTCCCCAGATTTTTTGGTTTTGGTAAGACAAAACGAAATAAGCTCCAGAAACATTTTGTTCTTGGTTTAGAAGTCTAATGTTCATAACTTTAATCCAAAACAGACTTTGTTGTGCCTCCCTCCCTTGGTATATATTTGTGAGAAAAACCTAGGAATGGATTCTGACAGCTTTTCTTTCTATCCCAGGAAACTGGAAAATGCATTGCAGACCACAGACAAAAGCAGCTAAGGGAAGCATTTTAGATTATTGCTTTTGCTTTTTAATATTTCTAAAACCTTATATATTAATCTTCATAATTTTATGTAGGTCTTTTTTCTGCCTAGATTCTCAGCCTTTCTATTGTTTGGGGAATGAATGTCTTTTTTCCTTCAAAGAAGGAAATATATTATCAAATAGTGGCTAGAATACCCAGGGTGGTAGAACTTTGTTCATCTGTGTATTCCCTTTGCTGTCTTATTTTTCCTGTGATAACACACCAGCATGGAGTCCACTATTCTGCTGTAATCCTTTCATGGGTACATGATTTCAGTGCTCCTGAAAGCCCAAAGCACACACTAAGACATGCTTGTAACATATTTTAGTTTATCAGTGTGTATACAAACACTGCCTTTTAGTCTTTATTTTTCTGATTTTCTGTTTCACGAATAGCTGAGCACTACTGAAAAGATGTTTTCTCAGACATTGTCTCAATGACCGTCTTCCAGGCGAAGCTCTTTGTAGAATCACAAAGACTGAGATCTTTTTCTCCTCCATGTCCTTTTTGAATGTGAGCTTTGAATTTATTAATCATCTTGAAATGGTCATGAGGAATTATGTTATCATTTTATTAAAACTCAAGATAGTTCTCCCTACCCTAGGCCCTCCTTTGATCAAGGTGGATTCCCTGACCTTGGTTCCCATAAACATTTACTCATCCTTCAAACCTGATTTTTGAAGTTGCTCAATTGATAAAGTAAAAGGAGAGCGTAGACGTTTATAATACCTTAGCACTTTATACCCAAAACTTGCTGAAGCTATTACTCATTGGAATCTACCAGCTGACCTCCCCATGGAGGGGACAAATCAGGTTTGATGATGTGCGTCATAATGATGAGGTTACAGGAATGGAGAGATGGCCTGTGGCCGAGGTCACTCAAGGCCAGGTCCCCTGCCCTTCCAGACCAGGTCCCCTGCCCTTTCAGACCAGGTCCCCTGCCCTTCCAGACCAGCTTTCTTTTCCCTCCCTCACAGTGTCTTCTAGATGTTAGAGACAAACTTAAAGAAAAAGCAAGAGGAGCTATAAGGCAGCAAAGAGGGTGGAAGTAGAATGAAAATCCTGCCCTTTCGTGAAGGAGTTGAAGTAACTCTCCTCTACCTCTAAGTTCTTCTTACACAGATTGGTAGTAAGACAAGCCAGCGATCCTTTACCAGTAATTTAGAGTTCCTGTATTGCTCATTTGATTTTGAACTATCTTAAAACAGTTAGTCTAAAATGTGCATTTCCTTTGGATATGTCTCTTCTAGTAGGTTTTTAAATGAAGCCATTTTGAAGTTACTCAGATGCAATCAAAATTTGAACATTTTCTTTAAAAAGTGTGAAACATGTACTTTGTTCTGCTCTAAAAATTGTTGAGTGAGCTTTTGGGAATTTTTTTCAAATGACATTCAGCTTTTGGGGGGAAAACCTGACTAAAAATTGAGGAGAAAAAAACTCAAACCCCAAAGGAAAGACCTAAAGAACATTTATAAGTAGTTAAAAGTAAAAGCTTAGGTTAAGATACCTGGTCTCTGATCGTTAATTGAATTGAATCAAGCCTGCCTTTATCGAATCTTAATCAAATTAGGCCTTTGGTACACTTGGCTCAGATTCATGACCTGATTCATAAGGCTATTCCTGAAAGACACCCAGCTTTTATATTTAACCTCTTTCCTGTTTCCTCATTACTTTGTTCATTTTCAGTCACTTGTCCCTTTTTTAAACTCCTCCTCTCACCTTTCATTCTTTGGCTTTTTTCTTTCCTCATTATTGTACTCCTTCTTCAACTCTTCGTTCTCCTTGCTTCCCTTATGCTAGAAGGAAGTTTTCTGATTACCCAATTATGAGTTTGAATCAGAGACCTGGACTTAGTGCTGCTCAGGGTATAGGAAGCAGACACACATGAATGCTTTTTGTATGCATAAAATTTGGAAAGGTTTTAAAGAATTTACATTGAATTTATACAGTATAATCTATGCAGTAGCTTTTTTTTAAAGATGAATTATGTTATGTGAAAAAGGCCGATTGTGGAATAGTATATTTAATATAATGCAAGATTTGTAATTACAACTAATTATGAATATAAAATTATTATGTGGATGATTATTCACCCCTTTGCAAAAAGGAAAGGAATTTGGAAGATTTTCTACCAAGGCTAAGGTGTACACAGTGATTGTCATTGTCACTAGGTAATAGCATTAGCAATAATAATTTAAATGATACTTTTTTAAAAAAGGTAAAATAAAATAAGACTTCAATTTGAGAATTGTAGCTCTACCATTTACCAACTTTGTCCGTTTTTCCTTTGGGTTATCTTTTTCTTACTAATTTATAGGAGTTTCTTATTTTCTTTGGATGTGAGCCTTTTGTGCATGTATTACAAGTATCTTCTTCCACTTTGTAGCTTGCCATTTATTCTCCTCATGGTATCTTTTGATGAACTGAAGTTATAAGTTTTAAGGTAATTAAATTTTTATGGTTATATGTTATTTTGTGTGTAGCCATATATTCCATGCCCAGTGGGATAAAATAAATCACATGAAAAATCTGGATGAAAGGGCAGTAAGGATTGGATGGTGAGATTAAGAATTAAAATATGAATCACACAATTGTGTACCTTTCCTAAAGGTAGGCCACAGATTTAATCAAGCATCTCTTAGCAACCAATGAAAGGAGATAATCAAGGCCTGTTACAAGAGTCACTGTGTCATTAACATAAAAAGCAAATAGTTACTCAAATTAACTTCTTCAGTACTGAGACACAGGTGACTTCTCCTGCAGCTTGAGAAGGAGATGCCATGGAAGGAAGTAAATCAGATTCAGGATAATATCCCTCGAGGGAACCAAATGTTAGAATTCATAAGGGCTGTTTCTTTAGCTTCCCTCAATGACAGTGCCATAACATGAAAGTGTGTGATGGGCTAATATGTGTGGTCTAAATACACAGCTTGATACAAGCATGAAACTTAGAATAGCACAGAAAATGGGTTTTGTTTACTTCTATCTCCATAAACTGAGTGAGAGAAGAGAGTATATAATTATAGAGAACTTAAAATTTTGACCTACCTGCTTGCAGTCTTCATTTTTCACACAAGTAAAATGATACAGATAAAATTAAAGACCATGTGTAGCCCTCCCTCATTCATTGTTCCTCTTCCCCAGAAGCCACTGGCCTCATGTTGGCATTTATCATTCCTAGCCATAGTTTTTCACTCTTTTACTACATGCATATGTGTCACTGAGCGATACTGGATTCTAAATATTATGCATGATTATACATTTTATTAAAATGGTTTCATTTTGCAGTTTGGTATTTTTTCACTTAGAATTGTTGTTGAGTTTTTTTTTCATGTTACTACACGTGACTCTGTTTCATTTATTTAAACTACCATATCACTCTGTTACGTGAATATTCCCTGCTGTGTTTCACATGCTCCTCAGGCAGTTGGGTTGTTTGTAATGCACATTACCTTTTCTTAGTCTTGCTTGGTCTCCCTCTCACCCCAACCCGTAATGGAGTTGTCTTTTTGTTTTTTATATATACACAATTGAAAATGTCTTCTGGAAATACTGTTACACATACGGAAATTATCTGTCACTACATGGTTTGTCTTTTTCATTTTGTTTATTTTTCAGAAGGGCTTGGGGTTTGTTTTGTCTTGTTTTTTGAGACGGAGTTTTACTCTTGTCGCCCAGGCTGGAATGCAATGGTGTGATCTTGTCTCACTGCAACCTCCGCCTCCCGGGTTCAAGCGACTCTCCTGTCTCAGCCTCTCGAGTAGCTGGGATTACAGGCATGCGCCACCATTCCTGGCTAATTTTTGTGTGTTTAGTAGAGGCAGGGTTTCACCATGTTGGCCAGGCTGGTCTTGAACACCTGACCTCAGGTCATCCACCCGCCTCCGCCTACCAAAGTGCTGGGATAACAGGCATGAGCCACTGCGCATGGTCAGCAGAAGGGTTTTAATTTAATGTGATCAACTCACTCATTTCTTTATTGGTTATATTTTTGTATTTTCTTCAAGAATTCTTTTTCTTCCCTAAGAATATGAAGATATAATCTCTCATTTTCTAGTAAAATTTATAAGGTTGTGCTTTTCATAGGCTTCCTGCATACATATAATTGATTTTATGCATGACAGGAAGTAAGGATTTAATACTTCCTTGCTATTCTTCTATCAGTTGTGCCAATACCATTTATTGAATGGGAAGTTGATCCATCTTTTCTCCACTTTTTTTACCTTTTTAATTGTGAAATACACACACATAAAGAAGAGTACACACAAAATATACAGCAGTGGTTTATCACAAAAGCAAACATCTGTTTAACACCCCTGTGAAGGAATAGAACTTTGCCAAGACCATTGATGCTTGCAGGTGCCCTCTCCTACCAGGTAGCCACTATTCACTCAGGTAATTATTTTCCTTTTCTTGTTAGTTTTTCCCCCTCCCCCTTCTTTTCAGTTTTAACACTTAAGTGTGCTTCCCTAAATACCATAGTTTAGTTTTAACTTGTGTTTAACTTTTATACAAAGAGAATCAAGTAGTGTATTTTTTTAACCTTGTATAGACAGTATATTATTTTAAACTTTTATATAAAGGATAGCAAAGAGTGTATTTTCTTTTGTGTTTGGATTCTTTTGCTCAATATTATGTCTGTAAGGTATATGCATTCTATGTAATTCACTCATTTATACTGTCATCTAGTATTCTAGTGCATGAAAATTGCACAATTTATTTACCCATTTTACTATTGATGGACTTTCTGGGTGTTTTTCCAGTTTGGAGCTATTACAAATAATGCTGATGTGAATACTCAGTTATGTGTCTCTTGTTGCACATAGGTGTACATTTCTGGTGGATATGTACCTAGTAGTAGTATTACAAGCACATAGAGTAAGCATACCTCCGGATTTAATAGATAAAACCAAAGTATTTTCCACAATAAATGAACAAATTTACCCTCTCAGCAATGTCTGAAAGTTCCTGTCATTTCACATCTTTGTCAACCCTTGGCATTATCAGTCTGTTCCATTAGCCTTCTGGTGACTAGGTAGCTGAGCTGTAGTCCGTACCTGTGCCTGTTTACTCAGGCATATCTTCCTGGTGAATAGCCGTAGTGCAATGCAAAGATGCTTCACTAGAGTCCCATCCCTTCAGCCTCTCAGCTGCTGCTTCCAGAATCAGCAAATACCTCCATGGGAAAATTGACCCCAAATGCTGGGCTCACTTCTCTAGACCTATTCTTTCCCAAACCTTGGCCTGGTAATTCTTCACTACCTTTTAGTTCTCTGGGGCCTTTAAGCAGATGTATTTTTAAATTTGTTAACTCTTTTTTTTTTTTTTTTTTTGAGACGGAGTCTCGCTCTGTCCCCCTGGCTGGAGTGCAGTGGCGTCATCTCGGCTCACTGCAACCTCCACCTCCCAAGTTCACACCGTTCCCCTGCCTCAGCCTCCCGTGTAGCTGGGACTACAGGTGCCCGCCACCACGTCCGCCTAATTTTTTTGTATTTTTAGTAGAGATGGGGTTTCACCGTGTTAGCCAGGATGGTCTCGATCTCCTGACCTCATGATCCGCCTGTCTCGGCCTCCCAAAGTGCTGGGATTACAGGCGTGAGCCACAGTGCCCGGCTTGTTAACTGTTCTAATTGTGCTCCTTCCCATTGATATTAATGATACATGTGACATGTGTCAAGCTTTATTATGCGCACAAGTCTTTTTCTGGGCTGTTTGGTTGATCTGCTTCTGCTATACCAATATAAAAGTTATCAAATCACTAGTTATAATAATCTTAATATCTAGTAATTGAAATCTGTCCATCTTGTTCTTTGGAGTTTTCTTGGTTGTCTGTCCTTTACTCTTCTATTTGAATTTTAAGATCAGCCCATCAAATAAGTACTTCACAGGTGCTTCAAATTGTGATTTCACATTTTGGGGTGCAGTTCTGTATTATGTCTTTTATAACAAACTAATTGGATTATTTAAATTTTAATTTCTTGTCTGCATGATCAGTTAACTGACAGGAACTGTCAGATACTGACAGTTATTTTTATTGTTTTTAATGTTTTTATTGGCATATACATGTATAGAAAAGTATACAGATTGTAAGTATTCAGCTTGATGAATTGTCACAAAGTGAACACATCCATGTAGTTACCATCCACCACAAGAAATAGATATTATCAGCAGCTCCCTGCGATGGTTCACAGGGAATACATATGTTCAACTGTGGTAGATACTGCCTGTGTTAGCTTCCTAGGACTCTTGAAACAAAGCACCGCAAACTCAGTGGGTTACAACAGAAACTTACTCTCCCCAGTTCTGGAGGTTAGAAGTCTGAAATCAAGGTGTTGGCGGGGCTAAAATTCCTCCAAAGGCTCTAGAGGAGAATCTCTTCTTTTTCTCTTCCAGCTTCTGGTGACTGTTGGCATTCCTTGTGGCTGCACAACTCCTATCTCTGACTCTGTCTTCACATGGCCTTCTCTGTATTCACCTTCTCCTCTTCCGTGTCTTCTAAGGACTTGTCCTATAAATGTGGGTGGGATTTAAGGCCCACCCACATAATCTGAGATGATTTCATCTCAAGATCCTTACAGCAAAGACCCTCTTGACAAATAAGATTGCATTCACAAGTTCTGGGGTTAGGGCATAGACATACCTTTCTGAGAGTCACTATTCAGCCCAACGACACTGCCAAACAGTTTAAACATTAGAAGAGTTGGCACTCCCACCAACAGTGTGTATGTGTTCTATTTGATCCATACCTTAGACAGCGTAGATCAGTTTTTAAATATCAGACATTCAGTTGGGTGTATAATAGCGTATCATTGTGGTGTGAATTTGTCTTTCCCTATTTAAAATCACATTGAGTACTTTGCCATGGGAAATATTTTTGAAGTGCTTATTCTATGTCAGTGTTCGATTGATCTGCCTTTTTTATTATTAACATAGAGGAATTCTTTATAAATCAGTGATGCACGTCCGTTGTTAAGTTCACTTTTCAAATAACTTCTGCTCCTTCATGACTTGCCCTTTCACTACATTGAATTTATCAGTCTTTTAAAGTTTGTCTTTTATCATGTCCTTCTTAAGGAATCTTTCCCCCCAATTGTAGTGTATAACATTTATATTTTATAAGTAGATATTTTAGCATACCGATTTTTTGTTTTTCAGTTATATTATCTGCATAGTTTCACATTTTATAAATTTTGTCAATTCTGAATACACTGAAAAAATACTATTAATAAAAACATTGTAACATCATAAACGTTTGTACCTAACCACTGACATAAAATTTTTTTGTCAATACTGAGATCATTTGGGTAGAAATTACCCATTTATGTAATTTGGGAACTCTAGGGAAAATAGAAATATATTAAACTTTTATTTTAAGATACACATTTATCTTAAATAGAATAAAATAAAAATATATGTAAAATATAAATTGTATACACTGTGTGATATAATGTCAAATTACCTTCCAAATCTTGTGTCATGAAAGTATTTTGTACAGCTTGGTTGGCTCATAAAAGTATACCAAAATGGATCTCTGGCAGGGGAGAAAAGGAAGAACTATCCACTCACTTTTTTGTAGAAAAAAAAATAAAGCCCTCTGAAAAACAAAATGTGCATTTGTTTTCCCCTCAATGACTTATTTTCAAATCTCCCACTGTAATTGTAAACTTATGTATTTCTTCTTTTAATTCCATACTTCTACTCTATTTTTGAGGCTTCTTTATTATGTGTGTTATTAGTTTGAAATTTTTATATGTTTCTGATAATTTATTCCTTTTGCCATCAAGAATTTTTTTTAAGAGACAGAGTCTTGCTATGTTGCCCACATTGTCCTTAAACTCCTGGGCTCCAACGATCCTCTCACCTCAGCTTCCAAGTAGCTGGGAGCTGGGATTACAGCCATGAGCCACCATATCTGGCTCAAAAATAATGCTTTTTTAAATTCATAAGTTCTCTGTGCCAAAATAATGCAGTTATACAGGAAGCAAACTAGAAGTGCTAGTATCCTGCCTCTCAGCCCTGGGTTAGAAGACAGAACAAGATCTGTGTTTTCCTAAGTAGTGAGAACTGAGCAGTGGGAAGGTAGGCAGTGGCAGCAGCAAGGTCAGAGCAGCAGTGGGAGACCACACAAGCAGGCGGTGACTTGAAGAGGTTGGGACCAACGTGAGAAGGAAAGACGAAGTGAAAGAAACAGAGTCTGTGGAGACAGAACAGCCAGCTATAAAGGAAGTACAAAATATTAAATTGAGTTTTAAAAACATAACAGCTTATTGAGGTATATTCATATACCAAAAAATGTACCATTTTAAAATGTACAATTCAGTGACTTTCCTATGTTCACGGAACTGTACAGTCATTACCGCTATTTAATTTTGTATACACACAGTTTATGTTTTAGAGGAATTTTAGGTTCACAGCAAAATTGAACAGGAAGTACAGAGATTTTCCCCTATATCCTCTACCCCACATGCAGGAATAGCCTTCCCCACTATCAGCATCTGGAACCAGAGTGACAAATTGTTACAATCAATGAAACAACATATATACATCATTATCACCCAGTTTACATTAGGATTTACCCTTTAGGTGTATGATTGATGGGTTTTGACAAATGTAAAATGTTATATATTTACCATTATAGTGTTATACAAAATTGTTTCACTGCCCTAAAAATGCTCTGTGCTCTATTTATTCCTCCCTTCCTCCTGCCATTTGGCAACCACTGATCTTTCTACTGTCTTCATAGTTTTCCCTTTTCTAGAATGCTAGTAGTTGGAATCACACAGTTTGTAGCCTTTTCAGATTGGCTTCTTCCATCTGGCTTCTCCTGATATGCTTTTGAAGTTCCTCCATGTCTTTTCATGGCTTCATCATTACTTTTTAGTACTGAATAATAGTTCATTGTCTAGATGTAACACAGTGTATCCATTCACCTGCTGAAGGACATCTTGGTTGCTTCCAAGTTCTGGCAGTTTTGTGAATGAAGCTATAAACATTTATGTGCATGTTTTTGTGTGTACATGTTTTCAGCTCCTTTGGTTAAATACCAAGGAGCACGATTGCTGGATTATATGGTAAGAGTATGTTTAGTTTTTTTAAGGGAAACTGCCAAACTGTCTTCCAAAGTGGCTGTACCAGTTTTCATTCCCACCAGTGATGAATGAGAGTTCTCTTGCTCTACATGCCCACCAGCATCTGATGTGGTCGGTGTTTGGGATTTTGGCCATTCTAATAGGTGTGTAGTGGTATTTCATTGTGTTTTTTATTTGCATTTCCCTAATGGCATATGATACAGAACATCTTTTTATGTTTATTTGCCTTCTACATATCTACTTTAGTGAGGTGAACAGATGTACATATCTTCGGCACATTAGAAAATTTTAGAGCATTTTTAATTGAGTTGTTCATTTTTTATTTGTTACATTTTAACATTATTAGTTTAACATTTAACATTATTAATGGTACATTTTAACATTATTCTTCATATATTTTGAATAATAATCTGGCTATAATCACTTAATATTTCCAGGAGTTTTTAAGTTAGCTTTTTTCAGATGAGAACAGAGACAGTTTTCTTCCTTCTCAATCTGTGTACCTTTTATTTCCTTTTCTTATTTTATTACATTTGCTAGGACTTCCAGTTCAGTGCTGAAAAGGAGTGTTAAGAGGAGACATCCTCACCTTGTTCCTGATCTTAGAGAGAAAGCTTCTAGTTTCTCACCATTAAATGTATTAGCTGTAGATTTTTTAATAGATGTTCTTTATGAAGTTGAGGAAGTTCCCTTCTATTCCTAATTTCCTGCAAGTTTTTATCATGAATGGGTATTGGATTTTGTCAAACATTTCTTCTGCATCTGTTGATATGACCCTATAATTTTTTTCATAGCCTATTGGCCTGTGGATTACATTAATTGATTTCCAAATGTTGTACCTAGGTATCCCATTGCATACCTAGGATAAATCCCACTTGGCTATGGTGTATAATTATTTTTATACATTGTTATATGTGGTTTGCTAATATTTTATTGGGAATTTTATATCTGTATTTATCAGAGATATTGGTCTGTAGCTCTCTCAGAATGACTTTGTCTGGTTTTGGTATTAATGCTGGCCTCATAGAATGAGTTAGGAGGTATTCCCTCTGCTTCTATCTTCTGAAAAGAATTGTAGACAATTGCTA
This sequence comes from Macaca mulatta, assembly GCF_049350105.2. Taxonomy (NCBI): domain Eukaryota; kingdom Metazoa; phylum Chordata; class Mammalia; order Primates; family Cercopithecidae; genus Macaca; species Macaca mulatta. The sequence goes on along the minus strand of NC_133420.1, from coordinate 108,753,556 downwards.
AGATTTCTTTCTTAAATCTTTGATAGAAGTCACAGTAGCTTCCATGTCTATAGTCAACTGATTTTTGACAATGTTCCAAGAACATACATTGGGGAAAGGACAGTCTTTTCAATAAATGGTGTTGTGAAAGCTAGATATCCACATCCAAAAAATGAAACTAGACCCCCACGTCCCACACTTTACAAAAATCAATGCAACATGGATCAAAGACCTAAATATAAGACACAAAACTACTAAAGGAAAACACAGGGGAAAACATCAGGACATAGGTCTGGGAAAAGCAAAAATAAATGAGATTATATCAAACTAAAGAGTTTCTGTGCAGCAATGGAAACAACAGTAGAAAGAACCTACTGGATAGGAGAAAATATCTGTATTCATCCAACAGGGGGTTAATATACATGTAGAATACACAAGGAATTCAAACATCTCAACAGCAAAAAAAAAAAAAAAAAAAAAAAATTAATGCATGAGCAAATGATCTGAAGAGACATTTCTCGAAGGAAGACACACAGCCAACAAATACATGAAAAAATACTCAACATTACTAATCATCACGCAAATGCAAATTAAAACCACAATAAAGTATCATCTCACTCCAGTTAGGAAGGCCATTATCAAATAGACAAAAAATAGCAAATGCTGGTGAGAATGCGGAAGAAGAGGAACTCTTGTACACTGTTGGTGAGAACATAAACTAATATAGCTGCTGTGGAGAACAGTACGAAGATTCCTCAAAAAACTACAAATAGAACCACCATATAGTCCAGCAATCTCACTATGGGGCCTTTATCCATAGGAAAGAGAAGTTATTATATCCGAGAGATCTGCACCCCCCTGTTGATTGCAGCACTATTCACAGTAGCCAATGTAACAACTTAGGTGCCTATCAACAGATGAATAGATAAAGAAAACATAGTGTGTGTATATACACAGTGGAGTACTGTCCAGCCATTTAAAAAAAAAAAATGAAATCCTATCATTTGCAGCAACATGGATAGAATTGGAGGATATTACATTAAGTGGAATAAGCCAGGAACAGAAAGCTAAACACTGCATATGCTTATATATGAAAAAAATATTGTAGATCTCATAGAAGTAAAAAGTGGAACAGGGGGTACTAAAGGCTGAGAAGGGTACGGGGAGGGAGAGATAGGGAGAGATTTGTTAAATGATACAAAATTACAGGTAGATAGGTAGAATAAGTTCTAATGTAGTTCACCATAAAATGTTATATATTTTGAAATACCTAGGAGGATATGTTCCCAACACAAAGAAGTGATATACGTTTGAGATGATGGATATGCTGATTACTCTCATCTGATCACTATGCATTATACATACTACTATATTACTATGTACCCATAAATAGGTGTGATTATTATGTGCCAATTTTAAAAAATTGTTTTAAAGAAAAAAAGAGATCACCAGTGACTCCATCTGGGCCTGCTGTTTACTGTTCGGGAAGGTTATTAATTGTTCCATTTCAGTTACTGAATATAGGCCTATTCAGATTGTCTGCTTTATTTTATAGGAGTTTTGGCAAATTGTGTTTCAAAGAATTGGTCTATTTTATCTAGGGTGTCAAATTTGGGCCTAGAGTTTTTCTAGTGTTCCTTCATTATCCTTTTAATGTCCATGTCATCTATAGTGATCACTCTTTCATTTCTGATACTAGTAATTTGTGCCTTCTCTCTTTTTTTTTGTTTCTTAGTTAACCTGGCTAGAGTCGTATTTGTTTTGTTGATCTTTTCAAAGAATCAGCTTTGGTTTCATTAATTTTCCTCTGTTGATTTCCTGTTTTCAATTTCATAGATTTCTGCTCTAAATTACTTATTTTCTTGTGCATGTTTGGATTTACTTTGCTCTTCTATTTCTAGTTTTCTGAGGTGGAAATTTAGATACTGATTTTAGACCTTTCTTCTTTTCTAATATTTGCATTTAATACTATAAATTTCTCTCTAAGCATGGATTTTGTTGTATTCTGCAGATTTTGATGTTGTATTTTAATTTTTCATTTAGTTCAAAACACTTCTTAAATTCTTTGACTACTCATGTGTTATGTAGAAGTGTATTGTTTAATTTCCATGTATTTGGGGATTTCCAGCTATCTTTTGGTTGTTTCTGGCTTTATTTCCTTGTGGTATGAAAACAGACGTCGAATAATTTCCATTCTTTTAAATTTGTTAAGGTGTCTTTTATGGCCCATAATGTGGTCTGTCTTGGTGATTATTATGTGTGAGCTTGAGAAGAATGTGCATTCTGCTGTTGTTGGATAAAGTAATCAACAGCTGGCCATTATATCTAACTGATTGATGGCATCGTTGAATTCAGCTATGTTCTTGATTTTCTGCCTGCTGGATCTGTTCATTTCTGATAGATGGATGTTGAAGTTTCTAACTGTAATAGTGGATTTATCTGTTTCTCCTTGATGTTCTATCAGTTTTTGCCTCATGTATTGTGATGCTCTTTTGTTAGGGACATACACATTAAGGATTGTTATAGTTTTCTGGAGAATTGATCCCATTATCATTATGTAAGGCCTAATAACTTTCCTTACTTTGAAACCTGCTCTGAAATTAATATAGCTACTTGTCTTTTCATTAGTGTTAGCATCATGTATATTCCTTCATTCATTTGTTTTTTATTCTATTTATATCTTTATGTTAAAGTGGGTTTATTATAGACAAGGTATGTGGTTGTGGTTTTTTGATCCATTCTGGCCATCTCTTTTAATTGGTGTGTGTAGACCATTGACATTTGAAGTGTTTAGTGATACGTTGCAATAATATCTACCATCCCCATTATTGTTTTCTAGTTTGCCCTTGTTCTTTATTCCTATTTTTGTCTTCCATTCTCTTTCTACCTCTTGTGGTTTTAACTGACCATTTTATAAAATTTCATTTTCTCTCCTTTCTTAGCATATTCGTTATACTTCTTTTATTTATTTTAGTTGTTGCCCTTGAGTTTGCAATATACATTTACAACTAACCCAAGTCCACACTCAAAGAATACTATACTGCTTCATGGATAGCACAAGTACCTTGTAATAACAAAATACTTTTAATTCCTTCTTTCCATCCCTTGTATCATTGCTGTCATTCATTTCCCTTATATAGAGGAATACGTGTGTGTGTGTAAACATGTATAAAAGTGTGTGTATATAAAAACACACATAATTGAACATTGTTGCTATTAGAACTGTTATCTGTTAGATAAATAAGAGAAAAAATAAAAGTTTTTATTTACCTTCACTTATTGATGGATACTTGAGTTGATTATACTTTTTGGCTATTACAAATAATGTTGCTGTGAACATTCATGTACAGTTTTTTCTGCGAACATACAATTCAAATTATTCAAATGATTTTCTCTTCTCTTGGATGTATTCCTAGGAATAGAATTCCTGGATCATTTGGTAATTCTATGATTAATATTTTCAGGACCTACCAAACTGTTCTTTATGTGGCTATACCATTTTACAATCCTACCAGCAATGTATTAGGGTTCCAGTTTCTCTTTATGCTAGCCAACACTTGTTACTGTTTTTCTTTTTTCTTTTAGTCATCCTAGTGGTTATAAGATGGTATCTCATTGTGATTTTTATTTCCTTAAAGACTAATGGGGTTTTCAGGTGTTTATTAGGCATTTGTGTATCTTCTTTGGAGAAATGTCTGTTTAGATGCTCTGCCTATTTTTAATAGACTTGTGTTTTTATTGTTGAGTTGTCAGAGTTCTTTATAAGGAGACTAGACTTTTATCAGAAATACAATTTGCAAATATATTATATTCTATAGGGATTTCACTTTCTTTATAGTGTCCTTTGAAGCACAAAGGCTTTTGATTTTGGTGAAGTTAAGGTTATCTATTTTTTCTTTGGTTCTTGTGCTTTAGGTGTTATATCTAAGAAACTTGCCTAATCCAGGGTGACAAAGATTTACACCTGTGTTTTCTCCCAATAGTTTTGTAGTTTTAGCTCTTACATTTTAGTATATTGTTCATTTTGAGTTGGTTTTTATAAGATGCTCTTTGATTTACAATGGGATTATAGTTTCTAATGAATATATATTGCATTTCCACTATCATAATGTTGAAAAATCTTAAAGTGAACCATTGTAAGTCAGGACCGTCTTCATATGGTGTAAGAAAAGGCCCAACTTTATTCTTTTGCATGTGGTTTTCCAGTTGTCCCAGAACCATTTACTATAAGACTGTTCTTTCCGCATTGGATTGTCTTGGCCCCCATGTTGAAAACCAGGTGATCATGAACATAAAGGTTTCTTTCTGGACTCGCAGTTCTATTACACTGATGCACATGTCTATTTTTAAGTCAATACCACACTGTCTTTTGTAGAAAGTTTTAAAATTAGAAAGTGTGGGTCCTTCACGTATATTCTTCTTTAAGATTGTTTTGACGATTTGGGTCCTTTACATTTCCACATAAATTTTAAGATCAGCTTGTCAGTTTCTGCAAAAACAAAACAAAACAAACAAACAAACAAAAAAAAACAAGGCACCTGGGATTTGATAGGGATGATGTTGACTATGTAGATCAGTTTGGGGAGTACTGCCACTTGAACATGCGAGATGATGTATATTCTGTTGTTGTTCAGTAGCGTGTTCTGTTGTCACATGTTAGTTGTAGTTGGATTACAGTATTTTTCATCTTGTTTTGTGGATATTCTGCCTTTTTGTTCTATACATTATTGAAAGTGAATCTTGAAGTCTCAAACTATTGTTGAATTGTCTGTTTCTTCTTTCAGTTTTGTCAATTTTTGCTTCATGTATTTTGGGGCTCTGTTCAGTGCACACATTTTTATTGCACTGTTATTGCACATAAGCATACAATTGTTATGCCTACTTGATTGACTTAACCTTTATTATATGTACGTATTTGTCTCTAGTAATAATTTTTACCCTGAAGTCTGTCTTATCTGATATTAGTCTAGCTCTCTTTTGGTTACTGTTTGCATGGTATGTCTTCTTCTGTCCTTTTTCTTTCAACCCATTTAATGTGTCTTTTAATCTAAATTGTGTCTCTTATAGCCAGCATGTAGTTTGGTCATTTTCTAATTCATTTTGCCAATCTCTGCCTATTGACTGATGCATTTAGTTCATTTACATTTAATATGTTACTTTTGGTTTTCACAGCTACTGTGGCTGAGAAGCTGTTGGTTTTCTAGGCTATTGCAGAGCTGGAAAAGGGAGATGGGAGGAACACAAGTAGCACAGAACAAGCTGTTGTCACCTAGATTCAGCTGTTTTTCTTGAATAAATGTTATGTTGTTGCAAGCCTGTGGTTAATTTCCAGATATCTGAAAAAGTTGATATTGACAATTTTTGCCACTTTTGTGGAAAGGTAGATTTTTAGAGGTCCTTCTTCCACCATTCCATAAGTTTGTCTCTAAATTAAATTTTTTTTGTTTTTCTTTTATTTTATATATTTTTGATACAGAGTCTTGCTCTGTCACCCAGGTTGGAGTGCAGTGGCACATTCTCGGCTCACTGCCGGTTCCACCTGCTGGGTTCAAGTGATTCTCGTGCCTCAGCCCCCCAAGTATCTAAACTGAATTTGAAAGGTAAATCTCAGCATACCATAATTACGGAAACACAGTTGATGAGTGAAAGTGCCTTTTTATTTGATAGAATGGCAAAGATAAAAAGAGGGATGAAGAGAAATGAACATTCTTAGATACTGCTAATAGGATAAATTGGTACAATCTGCCAATAGTATGACAATATATAAAATCTTTTGAGGTGTTTATATCCTTTGATCCAGTAATGCCACTGCTAGAAATGTTATTGCTAATTGTAGTTAGTAGGTTACGTGTCCCAAAGACAACATTGCTCAAAGTTGTTAATAATGAAAATAATTAAATTATCCAATTGTAGGAAATCTTTTAAAAAATTCAGAGTACACCTAAAAAATAAAATACATTGCAGATGCTAAAAATGGTAATATAGATGTATAATATTGGATGGAAAGTTGCTCATGATATATTGATGTAAATAAATAATTTCAAAATAGCATGCATCTGATTTTTAAAGACATATAATACAGATATTTATTATAGGTGCATACCTAAATGTCTGGAAGATTAATTCAGACTGTTAGGGATTTTTTCTGAATAGTTGGGGTAAAGGTCATTTTGTTTTTGTGTTTTATTTATTTTACTTACCTGCATTTTTAAATTTTTACATGAACAAATCCATTTTACATGGATTAAAGAAATAATGATTATCTTAAAAGATAAATTAAGAAATCATAAAGATTAAAATCTAATTAAATAAAAGTAAGCTGAGCTGGGCATGGTGGCTCAAACCTGTAATGCCAGCACTTTTGGAGGCCAAGGCAGAAAGATGACTTCAGGCTAGGAGTTGGAGTCCAGCCTGGACAACATAGTGAGATCCTGTCTCTACAAAAAATATAAAGAAAGTTGCTGGGCATGGTGGCACACACCTGTAGTCTTAGCTACTCGGGAGGCCAAAACCAGAGGGTCCCTTGCGCCCAGGACTTTGAGGCTACAGTGAGCTCTGATGGTGCCATCGCACTCCAGCCTGGGACAGAGCAAGAACCTGTCTCTCTCTGTTTTCTTTTCTTTTCTTTTTTTTAAAGGCATATTGTAGGCAACTCTGTTTTTCTGATTGGTTTCAGAAAGATAAGATGCAGTTACAAGCAAACGGAGAAAGTAAGTACAAATGTCTGTTAAAAAGAAGCTTAGCAAACGTAACAGTATTAGAAAACATCCATTTTCTGTCAGTTTACCGAAAATATCTTCAAAACTGATACATCTTTTAGAAGTAATACAAATTGAAGAGTTCATTGAAATAAAGGAGATAGTTTTATGAAATAAACTATAGTTTATTTGTTTTATTGAAATAAAGGTATTTCAAAGTTTTATTGAAATAAATAAAGTTTTATTGAAATAAAGGAGATATTTATGAGATAGATTTATCTCCACACTTGTTCCTTCATCTTAGATGGAACAAATGCAGAGAGTTTAAAGCTTAAAATAACTATATGCTCTACATCGTAGATGATCAAATGAAAATGCTGTGGTCTCAGAGCCAGAGGAATGTGGACCACTTTGGTGGCCAAATTTAACCGACTGAGGTCTTTCTTGAGTACCATCTGATTGTTCCTTTAAAAAAAAAAGGAGAGAAGAATTTGTCTTTTAGCAGGGAATCTACATTTTATAAAATTTAAAATCATTAGCTGCGGCTTTGTTATTCTATAGAAAAAAAAGCACATTGGTTGGGACACCAAGCTCAATAATTAATAAAGGGTCTGGATTTCATGAAATGTTCTTCAGAGAGCCTAGATTAAGATCCAGGGGCAGGATGATATATCTGGCATTCTTCAGCTCTTATTCTGCCTCAGTTAATCTGCTATAGTAACATCTCTAACATGTTTTCACACGGGAACCTATGAAGAAAAGCAGTATATTTTTGAATTGCCAATGAATATAATGTGAATCGTCACTTTAAAATGGGAACAAGAAAAAAGGGTAATGTCTTTTGTGGAACATTAGACAACTGTGATGTACAAATGCAAGGCAGTCCCTGAAGAGACAACAGGGAAATAGAATCAGACTATCTTGGATTAAATCACAGCTTCACCCATTTCAGGCTGGTTAATCTTGCCCAAGTTAATATCACTGTGCCTCCCTTATAATGTGAAGAATGAGGATATTATTACTCTTAAAGTGTTGTGAGGATTACTAAAATAGATAACATACAAACTTTATGGAACACACAGATATTCAGTAAATTATAGTTCATATTATCAATTTTAAGGTGCTGTTATTACTGTTGGTGCTAAGTTACTGTTATAACTTTCATTTTGAAACATTATCATCTATGGCTAATTGTCTTAAGAGAACTCTTTGATTTGACATTTATGCCTCACAGCCGGAGTCATAAGCTTAATCATTATTTGTTAAATAAGATTAAAATATGGGGAAAAGTATTATTTGTATAAGTTCTGAAAAATAAGGAAGCTTTGGTTTAAGAAAATTTGTTTTATAATAGGATGAAAAGGTTTAACACGCCCCAGAAAAGGGACTGAAAACAATATTTTTAAGATACAGCTACTAATATCTATAACAAGCTTGTCCAACCCGTAGCCTGTGGGCCTCACGTGGCCCAGGACGGCTTTGAATGCAGCCCAACACAAATTCGTAAACTTTCTTAAAACATGAGGTTTTTTTTTGCATGTTTCTGTGGTTTTTTTGTTTTTCTTTAGCTCATCAGCTATCTTTAGTGTTAGCGTATTTTACATGTGGCCCAAGACAGTTGCTTCTCTTCCATTGTGGCCCAGGGAAGTCCAGAGATTGGACACCCCTGATCTGTAACATATATTTGTTATCTGTTTACATGTTTTATTACAGTGTTTATATTAGTCATGGCTTTGTTGTTGAAAAAAGACAAAAATTCTCACAGACTAGCTGATGTAACCAGGAAGAACCAGGGTGAAGATGCTTTATTGGTACCTTGAACCAGGAGATTGGTTGGGAATCTCTTTCTCTCTTCTGATTTTTGTTTTGTTTCTCCTCAAACAGTCCTGAATTGCACCTGCTCAGCCTTGCAACCCAAGAGAAAAGGGAGTTTCTATTCCACTCCAAAATGAAAAATCCCAGGAAAGGGGGATGTAGTACTGGGTTGGCCTCAGTGTAAATTAATATTGACCCCAGTGGTCAGAGGCAGAATGTGTTCGAGGAAGACTGGGGGCAGGGAGCAGAGCACGCTTGGTGGAGAAAAACAATGGCCAGGTATCAATCTTTTTCAACCTGGGAGTTTCCGCACAGCAGTGAATTCCATATGATGGGGTCATGAGCAGCATCTTTAAAAAAGTGAAATAAATACATTTAAATGAAATTGAATAGAAAATATTAAAGGATATCACAGTCAGGTGAATTATTATTTCATGAAACTTTCATTTCCATTATATTTACATGTGTGTGGGTGGGGGGACTAGGTACAATATAAAACATAGTTGTTAATATGGGTCATAATTTTTAGTTTACAGGTCTACACTGTACAATGCTCTTCAGTTGTAAACTACTGTTGTAAATGGGAAGGTAATCTGCTTGCTACTAGGATCTTATTCTTCACTCCAATCCAGGCATTGGGCGGAAGAGTGAGTGCAGAGTGGCACACAGCAGCAGATGGGAAGTAGGTGGCTCCTCAACCTTACAGGGTGGGTTTTTTGTTGTTGTTTTTGATTGGAGAGTCACGTGGGTAGTTGCTGTTTTTCCCCCTTTCTGTGACTCAATTTAAGGTAAAGTAATTTTCAGAAACAACCATAGCCATAAATGCAGCTCCATTTGTATGTTTCAGTATACAACATTTCTTCCACTAACAAGGCCAGCTTCACAGACAGGCAGCCTCATGCAGTTCCACAGGGCCCTGCACTTGGTTTAATACTCTGCTGTCTGTGGCTATCTTAAACAAGGACCCCACATTTTTATTTTGCACTGGGACCTGCAGATTGTGTAGCCAGTCCTGTCCACTGAACAGTAAAATGAGAGATTGGTAGTCCAGAATCATTTTTTCCCCATGCCCGGAGAGCAGCAGACATCCTTGTCTTTGCCTGTGCTCACAGAGCACATGACACTTACAGGAGGAAGGTATCTCTCATTCTCTGTTAAATTTAGTTTCACCTGATGCCTCTTAATTTTAATTCTCTTTTAGAAAATGACACTAAACGTGCTCTTCCTGATTAATTTGCAGCATGTTAATACATACTCTAATTAGCAGCTGATTTCCTGCCTCACTTCCCCAGTGGTGCCAGGCTGATGTGCCCAGTGAGGGCATTCACAACTAATCATTGAATCCATGGCAGCCCAAACTTATAGTTTAATATATGCCCCACTTTTCCCATCCCCATATGGCCCCCACATCCCTTAAATAGACTGTCAACTTACTAAAAGGAAAGAGCATAGAATTTAAAAGAGCTTGCATTCAGGTTATGTTTTCATTAAACTGAGTTTCTAAAGTAGGTGTTAGTGATGCCAGTGATTCCTCCTCTTCTCATCTTAGAGTTGCCCATTGAACTGGGATAATGGATAGACCCACTTACCCTCCAAAAACCGACTTACTAAAAACTATGTAAGAACTGGGTGAAATGTTTTATTTTTCATGATCTGAAAAATAAAAATCTTAAGCAGTGTTTGCTTAAGATCTTTGCTTCATGATTAAATTTCCAAATCGCCTGGTGCCCATTAAGAATTTCTGTGGCACAGATACAGAACATATATAATCTTTTTATTTTGTTTTGTTTTAATTCAGCACTCACTAAAGTGACCAGAGGTCCATGATGGTCAATTTTTCTCCCGCTGAATAGCAAGGTCTTGCCTGAGTTCTTGCTCTGGGACTAGTTAAGCCAAAAGGAAAAGCTTATAAAATGTTTGAGCTAATTTAGGGCAGTCCGAGCCATCTGACTAAATGATTCACAGGTTGGAATTTCAGATGCTAGTTCACACAGAAGTAGAGCTTCTTCTGAAGGGAAAGACAGTAATGAGCAAACACTAGTGGGAGGATCTTTTCTGACAAAGGCCTGTTGTTGACACTAATAATAAGCTCCCTGTGTCTTGTTGTTTTTATTCTGGCAGGCACTGGTCTCGAGTTTTCTGGTTTCAGCTGAGATTGTGTTTTTTTGGGTCTTGGGATGGGAAGTGAAGTCTTTACCTGTCTTTCCGCAAATCCTGCAAGCACTGGGCACATTATAAACTAACCAGCATCTAATTGGATAAAGGTTCTCTTCATTATCAGACAATGAATAAATGTTCATCATTACATGTTATATTCTTTCACTTCTTACCCACAGAGAAAAAATCCTAAAATTGTAAACCTAACTTTGTTGAATTATATATACATACATATACCACTTTAAACCCTGAAATTCATTTATTTAGACTTCTTAATATCCTAGAACATATGCTAAATTCCCAAACCTGAAATTTCTCAAGTTATACCAATCATTTCACTAATTATTCAGTACCATTCACCAGTGTGCATCATTCTGAGGAAAAGCTACTACTTGTTGTTATATCATTACCCAAATACACAATCCCCATTAAGAGTTCTTGTCTTGGCCGGGCGCGGTAGCTCACGTCTGTAATCCCAGCACTTTGGGAGGCTGAGGCAGGTGGATCGTGAGGTCAGGAGATGGAAACCATCCTGGCTAACATGGTGAAACCCCGTCTCTACTAAAAATACAGAAAGAATTAGCTGGGCGTGGTGGCAGGCGCCTGTAGTCCCAGCTACTCAGGAAGCTGAAGCAGGGGAATGGCGTGAACCCGGGAGGCAGAGCTTGCAGTGAGCCGAGATGGCACCACTGCACTCCAGCCTGGGCGACAGAGCGAGTTCTTGTCTTTTCCACTAAAGAAAAGGGTCATTCTGGGTCATTCTTGTTGGAATTACTATGATCTGCATTCATTTCTTTTCAACTGAGTAGCATAGTCTTGGTAGATAAGAAACACGTGCATTCTTACCTCACCTTCTTCCTGCCTGTGATACAGAATTATGTGAATATTGAATGGAGTTTGCAGTTCCCATTTCTTTACTCCAGCAGCTGTGCCCACCCTTTCAATAATGTTTGGCAGATTTGTTCTTCCTTTTTTTTTTTTTCTAAGGTAGTCTCGCACTCCTCCCACCTCAGCCTCCCAAGTAGCTGGGATTACAGGCACACGCCACCACACCTGGCTAATATTTTTATGTTTTGATAGAGACGGGGATTCACCATGTTGGCCAGGCTGGTCTCAAACTCCTGACCTCAAGTAGTCCACCCGCCTCAGCCTCCCAAAGTGCTGGGATTACAGGCACGAGTCGCCACATCAGGCCGATTTGTTTTTCTAACAGTTGCTTAGCTGTTTAACATGAGGTGCTACTTCAGTGGGGTTCAAGAATCAAAGGTTTACCTTGCCCTCTGTCTTCCCAGGCAACACAGTTCCTCCGTTTATTATTAGTGTCTGCATATCACTGGCAGAATTAAGGAATTCTCAGTGCTAGCCATCTCATTCTACTTTGTTATCAGAGTGAATTTATTCAGAATTTACTACTCAGTCAGAAACTCCACTCAGAACATTTTTGGAGTCATAATTAATCTTACAAGAGTAGTCTTTATGATGCCAACACCAAGAGTTTCAGAGTGCCCTGAAACATCCTCAGTAGCCCAGTCTAAGGCTACTGCTAACTGAGAGGTCTCTCCAAGCTTCAAAATCCACCCGGTTGCTTTAGGACTCCTGAGTGGTTTAGCAGTGTTGAAGTAGAACCTGTAGAAGAACGAGTTCTTAAACAGAAGTCCCAAGACAGAGTTCTTCAGAAAACACCTCTCAAAATAAAGGGATGCTTCACCTGCTTTTCTGCTTGCCGTTAAAATTAACCAGTCCATTGTCTTAGAGTGAAACTGAAGATGGTAATGCATCTTGTGGCAAGAAGGGGAAAGCCTTTGAACCCATGCTTTCAAGTCCCAAGCTCAGTGTTTCTTCCACAATATCTCACTTGAACATCAAGTTTAGGTGGAGACATTCCTGTCTCTGAGTTGAACATCACATGGCAGGTAATTCCAGGGCCAAATATTTATTGAGCATTTATCATGATCTAGGCACAGAAATGGTCTTTATAAATCAAGTTCAGTCATCTTTTACAGTTGAGAGAATTGAGGCCCAAAGAGATTAGAGTATTTGGGCTTATTCAGAGTTAACTTCCCATTAGCAATTTTAGCAAAAATGCATAGAATTCTTCTAAAAGGCGGTTTTGTGTGGTGGTTAAGAGCTCAGACTCTACAGCCAGACTGCATGGATGCAAATCCCAGACCTGCCACTGTCTAGCTGTTTGACTTTGAGGCTCTCAGCGCCTTAGTTTTATCACCTGTCTTTGGGTTATTGTAAGGATTCAATAACTTAATATATGTGAAATATTTAGAACAGTCCCTGACACATAGTAAATGCGTGATTATTTTAATAATATAATGATTTCGAATCCAAAAGTCTACATATAATTTCCTTTGATAATTTGCTACTTATTTGGGGCTCAGACCATAAATGCTACAACCTCAAAACATTAAAACTCAGTAAACTCCTTGTATGTGGAGGGTATATTAGGGTACCCTTGCAGAAGAGGCAGGTTGTAGGTGGGCACCATGACTTCAAGATTTACTTAAGTGTCAGGATGGGCTGAGGGGACATAAATGTGGAGGAGGATGTGCATATAAAATCCTACGAAAACAGACCAAATTGAGATCTAAATTATTCTTTAAGTAGTTTCATCAGCTTTTAAGAGTTTTTGTTTTTGTTTTTGTTTTTGTTTTTTACAAGAGGCTTTGCTTTAGGTATCAATAGTCTCATTTATCAAATTGCACTAGGAGCTTCTTGTAGAAATCTAAAAAGTTACACTCATTGTTTGCACTTTCAAGTGCTTAATCTTATACCCTGGCTTATATTACTTGCTGATAATTTCAGTGTAGATCTGAGTGCCTTAGTGAGATTATAAGCTCCTTGACAAGAGTAGCTAGTGATGCATACTACCAGAGCAGCTGACTGCCCACCCACATGGTATGTTTAGAGCAGTGGTTCTCAGCAGAGTTAGGGGGAGGCTAATTTGTCCCCCCATCCTGCCCCTCAATGTCTGGAGACATTTGGGTTCTCACAATTTGGGGGTGCTACTGGCATCTAATAGGAGAGGTTCAGGATGCTTCTGAACATCTTGCAGCATGCAGGACAGCCCCTCACAACACATAATCATCCAGCCCAAATGTCAGTAGTGTCAACGTTGAAAAACCCTGCTTTGGGGGAACCTAGAGGGCCACCATATCTTTCTCCCAACCCTTCCCCTTGCCAACTCATCGACATCAAGACTTATGAAGTTAGAGGTTCATTTATTTGGTTTATGACAGTCCGTTTTAAAGTACCAGTACACACTAAACTTTGCCTGACATTTATGTGTTAGGGTAATTTAGTTTGTCCAAAATCTCTTTCCAAAGGTAGGTTTTATAGAGATTAAGTACAGGAGGTCAGAGAGTATTTCATAAGGCAAAAAAGCACTGGAGAGGGCTTATTAAAACCTAAAGTTAATTAATTTCTGCTAAGGACAGCCACACCTTTTCTAACCCCCCAGGCAGGTCCCACATAGCCACCTTGTTCAAAACAAGAGCAAAGGGCATTCACTCAGAACCAATCTTTCCTTGTAGAGTGTTCTTCCCTTCTGGCAAAGGCAGCTCCAGTTGTCACTAGTTTAACACCCACACTTGGACTGCAGACTATGGTAGCAAAAAACAGTGCATAACAGCACCCCAGGCATCTGACATCCCCAGCCTCCCAGCCTACACCCCCACCACACTCCTCCTGCCCCGGTGTTGAGCCCAGCCTGGAATGGAGCAAACATCTTCACTTAAAATAAGCTCATTTTTGTTCTGGATCAAACTCAAAATCAGAGACACCCAGAAGTCTCATCAAATATGCATTATTTATTAGTCAAAAATCACAAGGGACAAAGGAGTTTCTTTCTCCTGGATTCTTAAAAATACACATTCCCCTTCTGAAAGTATTTCAGAAGTTATCAAGAACAATTCACTCTTTTGGCTGGGCATGGTGGCTCAAGCCTGTAATCCCAGCACTTTGGGAGGCCGAGACGGGCAGATCACGAGGTCAGGAGATCGAGACCATCCTGGCCGGGCGAGGTGGCGGGCAACTGTAGTCCCAGCTACTCGGGAGGCTGAGGCAGGAGAATGGCGTAAACCCGGGAGGCGGAGCTTGCGGTGAGCTGAGATCCGGCCACTGCACTCCAGCCTGGGCTACAGAGCGAGACTCCGTCTCAAAAACAAAAACAAACAAACAAAAAAAATTTACTCTTTCTAATATATACTTTATAAGCTAATTATTACATGTGAACTATAAATCACTGAAAAATAAGAAAACAATGAAACAGAATTTCAATGAAACGAGCTTTCTCTAAAAACAGACTTCATTTTATACTTCACACTGATATGTTTTTTATTGTAAAATATACATATATAAAATTTACAATTTTTGTGTTAGGTACAGTTCAGTGATACTAAAAGCATTCACATTATTGTGCAGCTATCACCACATGGATCTTCAGAACTTCCATCTTCTCAAACTGAAACTCCATACCCATTACACAGTAATTCTGTCCATCCCCCACAACCACCATTCAATCTATGAATTTGACTACTCTGTGTACCTCATATAAATGGAGTCATACAGTATTTGTTCTTTTTTTGACTGGCTTATTTTACTTAGCATAACGTCATCAAGGTTTATTCATGTAGCATGCATGTGTCAAGATTTCATTCCTTTTCAAGGTTGAATAATATTCCATTGTATGTATAAACCACAGTTTATTTATCCAGTCATCCACCCATGGACACTTGGGTTGCTTCCACCTTTGGCTGTCGTGAACTGTGCCACTCAAATCCCTGCTTTCAGTTCTGTTGGGTATACACCCAGAAGTGGAATTGCTGGAGCATATGGTGATTGTATTTTTCACTTTTTGGTGCATTGCCATACTGTTTTGCATAGCGGCTGTATCTTTTTATGTTCCCACCAGCAATGTACAAGAGTTCCAGTTTCTCTACATCCTTGCCAACACTTATTTCCTGGTTTTCTTTTAAAAATAGCCATTCTGATGAACGTGGTATCTCATCGTGGTTTGATTTTCTCTAATGATTAGTTATGTCAAACGGCTTTTCATGTGCTCATTGGCCATTTATATAACTTCCTTGAAGAAATGTCTATTCATGTCCTTTGCCCATTTTTGATTCAGGTAGTTTTGTTGTTGTTGTTATTGAGTTGTAGGAGTTCTTTATGTATTCTGGATATTAAACCCTTACGAGATATGTAATTTTCAGATATTTTCTTCCATTCCATAGGTGATACCACTTTTTAAATTATTTTCTTTAGTTTACCAAGTAATGGCATTCAGTCTTAATAAGAAGATAGATTCTCATATGTTGAATAATAGTTATTTTTTGGCCCTTCCTCAATTCATGGAGAATGTCCGTTAGATTTCCTTTCAGTTCTGATTTTTGTTTTTTAATAAGTTCTTTCCAGCACTTCTGTAAACCGAACTTTTTACTATTCTTAACTGCTCAAGTTAGCCAAATGTCCACTAGGTGGTACTCTCACTATGGCATGAAGTACTTGCATAAAACTTAAGGCAAATTCCCAAGTTATCCCGACAGGCTTTTTACTTCACAAAAATATGAGATGTATGTTAATTTGAACAAATTAATCACATTTATAGAATGTTAACATGGAAGAGTCTGTTGGTTTCAACCTTCTCCTTGTAAAATGAGAAAACTGTGATCCAGTGAGGGCAAATGACTTGCCCAAGATCACACACTGGTTGCTGATGGAGCCAGGATTTGATGCAGGGGTTTTATTCCTCATGTGGTTCTTGATTTGCATGTTGCCACTGCTTAACTATTAACAAGTCTTTTCAGAGAATCATAGAGTATGCTAGAGCCCAGCTTAGTGTAGCTTTATCCACAATACAGGAAACTGCAGATGTAGGCAAGATATTATATTGCTCTTGT
Organism: Macaca mulatta; assembly: GCF_049350105.2. Taxonomy (NCBI): domain Eukaryota; kingdom Metazoa; phylum Chordata; class Mammalia; order Primates; family Cercopithecidae; genus Macaca; species Macaca mulatta. The sequence goes on along the minus strand of NC_133420.1, from coordinate 108,736,998 downwards.
GAAAGATCTTTGGATTACAGATTAGGAAAACAAAATTTCAGTAATCTACCCATTGACCTTAGGGAAATAAGTTAATATTTGTGACTTGGTGCCTTTATCTTTAAATTAAGAGATTGCATTCAGAGATGATCCCTAAGTTCATAGTATCATGTAGAAATTCAGTCCTTCAACCCTGAGACTGGAAGCCTGAAATTTGCCTGACTCAATCTCACTTTCTTATTTAGGAGTATAGGTTTGTATTTCGTTTTTGATCATAAAATGAATGGAACTTCCTATTAACCTTTTGTCATGGCAAGGGATAAAATCTGTCTACCAGCTCATTGCTTTAAAACTTTTTGCAACTCTTTCACTATTGTTAGTACTAAACATTCCCCCAAATCCAAGCCTTCGATGAAAACAAAACAACTAACAAAACACAACTATTTTGTAGCCATGTAATGCCGAAAGAATAAGAAAAGCTCTTTTGTGGGATATTTATAGAAGCTTCCTAGAGCAGCCTGCCATGCTAATCATTTACAGACTTTCACACACTGTTTCTCACCTGTCTTCTCCCTGAGTAAACTGCCTCTGCATTACCAGTGTGCTTTGCTTCTTACTCCATGTTTGTTTACAGAATCATTCCACCAGACAGGACATTTTTGACTTTGTGTTTGTACAGCTCGGTCGTATTCACAGTAACAGTTTTTATTTACTCTTGTAATGAATGTAAATAATATCTCTTCACACTTGATCCATTGCAATACAATAATCCCTCACCAAATTCATAGTTATCTTCCTGAAAAGTACAGCAGTTAGCAAAATCGCAAATGGCAAGATCTTTGTCTCACAGAAAACAGGGGTGGGGTGAGGACAATTGAAAAGGCTTTACACTTATACTATTAATTATTTTTGTGGAGATGGAGGTCTTGCTGTGTTGCCCAGCTGGTCTTGAATTCTTGGTCTCAAGTGATCCTCCAGTCTTGATCTCCCAAAGTGCTGGGATTACAGGCATGAGCCACCACACCTGGCTTTACACAAAAAAATATTATCACAACATGTAATAGTTGTGGAAGGCAAAGTGATGATAAAATCATGCTCCCTTTTCATGGGTTACCGTAACAGTACACACATTGCAATCTTGAGATTTGTTTTACAGATCATATCCTTTTAAAATTTTCCAGCCAGCTTCTGGGCCTCTGGCACTTACCTTTTCCTTTGTTTTTATTATTTCAGATATCAGCAGAATATCTCTGTTCTTGTCTGGCCTTTTCACAAGTTATCTGGGGTTTAGGGCATAGTTTCCTAGGTTATGTATTGAAGGAGGAGAGCATAAGTCAGTCCAAACTCTGAACTGTGCCATAGACCTGCCACATGGTCTGCAGTAGAGGGAGCGATAATTACAGTCACGTGCTGTAGTTGTTGATGAAGGAAATCGAATTGGTTTTTAAATGTTTGGCATATAAGTAGAAAAACATATTATCTCACAACTCTGCTTGGCAAAGGATTATCCCGTTTTTGTTTCCAGAAAAAAAATGCCTGATGTAAAATCATTTTGATATGATTGAATGTAGCAAAAACATAAAAAAAAGATTTTGGATTTGTCATGTTCATTTAACATCCAACTGTTTTATAATTCTTAAATGAAAGACAAAAATAATAGTTTGCTAAAATGTTTAAGGATATTAGAGAACTATAACATTATTTTTGCATTGAGTAGTAGTATAATGGCATTCAGTTCAGGTTAACAATATTGATAGTCACAATTTGCCAGGGTGGTTTGGAATGCCATTTTTACATTGCTTATGGTGATCTGTGAAATCAGAAATATTTCTTTTCAGATGAGTCTACAGAAATTCTGCTAAGAAACTGTGTCTTTAGAGACTCATACATATTCAAATTGTTTAATATCCTAAGGATACTCTATTGAGTTCATTTGTTTATTCTTATCGGTATGTTTAGTTTAATAGACTGCTTTTAATTTTTATAAACAGGATGATTTGTTTGTTTTTTTAATTAAGCATACAGCAGACTCTTGAGAATAAGTTTGGATTATCTTTCAAATTTTTAAATATACATGTTATTTGCCTTTGCATTTGTACTTATTTGTGTACATTTGTACAAAAACTTATGTGCAGAGATGGAAAACACTAGAAAAAACAAAATGAACATCAAGATGACTGATTCAGAAAATTACTCAAGCTCTTTAAAAATATATAAGCTACCTTTACATGTGCTGACATAGAACAGTTTTAAAAGCATATTAAGTGAAAAAAGCAAAGTATAGTCAATACATGTGCTACCATTTATCTAAAATTGTATGTACATAAATACATATATGTTTATTTGTAAATTAAATTTTTCTGAAATGACACAGGAGAAAATAGGAAACATGGATCTGAGGCAGAAGGTATTCCTACTTTGTATATATTTTGATGTTGAAATTTTCTACTATATACATGCATTTTTCATTTTTTTAATTATTATACTTTAAATTCTAGGGTATATGTGCACAACATGCAGGTTTGTTACATATGTATACATGTGCCATGTTGGTGTGCTGTACCCATTAACTCGTCATTTACATTAGGTATTTCTCCTAATGCTATCCCTCCCCTGTCCCCCCTCCCCACAATATGCCACAGTGTGTGATGTTCCCCTTCCTGTGTCCAAGTGATTTCATTCTTCATTTCCCACCTATGAGTGAGAACATGCGGTGTTTGGTTTTCTCTTGCGATAGTTTGCTGAAAATGATGGTTTCCAGCTGCATTCATGTCCCTACAAAGGACACGAACTCATCTTTTTTTATGGCTGCATAGTATTCTATGGTGTATATGTGCCACATTTTCTTAATCCAGTCTGTCACTGATGGACATTTGGGCTGACTCCAAGTCTTTGCTATTGTGAATAGTGCCGCAATAAACATACGTGTGCATGCGTCTCTGTAGCAGCATGATTTATAATCTTTTGGGTATATACCCAGTAATGGGATGGGTGTGGGTCAAATGGTATTTCTAGTTCTAGATCCTTGAGGAATTGCCACACTGTTTTCCACAATGGTTGAACTAGTTTACAATCCCACCAACAGTGTAAAAGTGTTCCTATTTCTCCACATCCTCTCCAGCACCTGTTGTTTCCTGATTTTTTAATGATTGCCATTCTAACTGGTGTGAGATGGTATCTCATTGTGGTTTTGATTTGTATTTCTCTAATGGCCAGTGATGATGAGTGAGCATTTTTTCATGTGTCTGTTGGCTGTATGAATGTCTTCTTTTGAGAGGTGTCTGTTCATATCCTTTGCCCACTTTTTGATGGGGTTGTTTTTTTCTTGTAAATTTGTTTGAGTTCTTTGTAGGTTCTGGATATTAGTCCTCTGTCAGATGAGTAGATTGCAAAAATTTTCTCCCATTCTGCAGGTTGCCTGTTCACTCTCATGGTAGTTTCTTTTGCTGTGCAGAAGCTTTTTAGTTTAATTAGATCCCATTTGTGAATTTTGGCTTTTGTTGCCGTTGCTTTTGGTGTTTTAGACATGAAGTCCTTGCCCATGCCTATGTCCTGAATGGTATTACCTAGGTTTTCTTCTAGGGTTTTTATGGTTTTAGGTCTAACATTTAAGTCTCTAATCCGTCTTGAGTTAATTTTTGTATAAGAAGTAAGGAAAGGATCCAGTTTCAGCTTTCTACTCATGGCTAGCCAATTTTCCCAGCACTATTTATTAAATAGGGAATCCTTTCCCCATTTCTTGTTTTTGTCAGGTTTGTCAAAGATCAGATGGCTGTAGATGTGCGGTATTATTTCTTAGAGCTCTATTCTGTTCCATTGGTCTATATCTCTGTTTTGGTACCAGTACCATGCTGTTTTGGTTACTGTAGCCTTGTAGTAGAGTTTGAAGTCAGGTAGCGTGATGCCTCCAGCTTTGTTCTTTTGGCTTAGGATTGCCTTGGCAATGCGGGGTCTTTTTTGGTTCCATATGAACTTTAAAGCAGTTTTTTCCAATTCTGTGAAGAAAGTCATTGGTAGCTTAATGTGGATGGCATTGAATCTATAAATTACCTTGGGCAGTATGGCCATTTTCACAATATTGATTCTTCCTATTCATGAGCATGGTATGTTCTTCCATTTGTTTGTGTCCTCTTTTATTTCACTGAGCAGTGGTTTGTAGTTCTCCTTGAAGAGGTCCTTTACATCCCTTGTAAGTTGGATTCCTAGGAATTTTATTCTCTTTGAAGCTACTGTGAATGGGAGTTCATTCATGATTTGACTGTTTGTCTGTTACTGGTGTACAAGAATGCTTGTGATTTTTGCACATTGATTTTGTATCGTGAGACTTTGCTGAAGTTGCTTATCAGCTTAAGGAGATTTGGGGCTGAGACAATGAGGTTTTCTAAATATACAATCGTGTCATCTGCAAACAGGGACAATTTGACTTCTTCTTTTCCTAACTGAATACCCTTTATTTCTTTCTCTTGCCTTATTGCCCTAGCCAGAATTTCCAACACTATGTTGAATAGGAGTGGTGAGAGAGGGCATCCCTGTCTTGTGCCAGTTTTCAAAGGGAATGCTTCCAGTTTCTGCCCATTCAGTATGATATTGGCTGTGGGTTTGTCATAAATAGCTCTTATTATTTTGAGATATGTTCCATCAATACTGAATTTATTGAGAGTTTTTAGCATGAAGGGCTGTTGAACTTTGTCAAAAGCCTTTTCTGCATCTATTGAGATACTCATGTGGTTTTTGTCTTTGATTCTGTTTATATGCTGGATTACATTTATTGATTTGTGTATGTTGAACCAGCCTTGCATCCCAGGAATGAAGCCCACTTGATCATGGTGAATAAGCTTTTTGATGTGCTGCTGGATTCGGTTTGCCAGTATTTTATTGAGGGTTTTTGCATCGTGTTCATCAGGGATATTGGTCTAAAATTCTCTTTTTTTGTTGTGTCTCTGCCAGGCTTTGGTATCAGGATGATGTTGGCCTCATAAAATGAGTTAGGGAGGATTCCCTCTTTTTCTATTGATTGGAATAGTTTCAGAAGGAATGGTACCAGCTCCTCCTTGTACCTCTGGTAGAGTTCGGCTGTGAATCCGTCTGGTCCTGGACTTTTTTTGGTTGGTAAGCTATTAATTATTGCCTCAATTTCAGAGCCTGCTATTGGTCTATTCAGGGATTCAATTTCCTCTAGATTTTCTAGTTTATTTGCATAGAGGTGTTTATAGTATTCTCTGATGGTAGTTTGTATTTCTGTGGGGTCAGTGGTGCTATCCCTGTTATCATTTTTTATTGCATCTATTTGATTCTTCTCTCTTTTCTTCTTCATTAGTCTTGCTAGCGGTCTATTTTGTTGATCTTTTCAAAAACCAGCTCCTGGATTCATTGTTTTCTTTGGAGTGTTTTTTGTGTCTCTATCTCTTTCAGTTCTGCTCTGATCTTAGTTATTTCTTGCCTTCTGCTAGCTTTTGAATGTGTTTGTTCTTGCTTCTCTAGTTCTTTTAATTGTGATGTTAGGGTGTCAATTTTAGATCTTTCCTCCTTTCACTTGTGGGGATTTAGTGCTATAAATTTCCCTCTATACACTGCTTTAAATGTGTCCCAGAGATTCCAGTATGTTGTATCTTTGTTCTCATTGATTTCAAAGAACATCTTTATTTCTGCCTTCATTTCATTATATACCCAGTAGTCATTCAGGAGCAGGTTGTTCAATTTCCATGTAGTTGAGTGGTTTTGATTGAGTTTCTTAGTCCTGAGTTCTAGTTTGATTGCACTGTGGTCTGAGAGACAGTTTGTTATAATTTCTGTTCTTTTATATTTGCTGAGGAGTGCTTTGCTTCCAACTATGTGGTCAATTTTGGAATAAATGCAGTGTGGTGCTGAGAAGAATGTATATTCTGTTCATTTGGGGTAGAGAGTTCTGTAGATGTCTATTAGGTCCACTTGGTGCAGAGTTGAGTTCAATTCCTGGATATCCTTGTTAACTTTCTGTCTTGTTGATCTGTCTAATATTGACAGTGGGGTGTTAAAGTCTGCCGTTATTATTGTATGGGAGTCTGAGTCTCTTTGTAAGTCTCTAAGGACTTGCTTTATGAATCTGGGTGCTCCTGTATTGGGTGCATATATATTTAGGATAGTTAGCTCTTCCTGATGAATTGATCCCTTTACCATTATGTAATGGCCTTCTTTGTCTCTTTTGATCTTTGATGATTTAAAGTCTGTTTTATCAGAGACTAGGATTGCAACCTCTGCTTTTTTTTGTTTTCCATTTGCTTGGTAGATTTTCCTCTATACCTTTATTTTGAGCCTATGTGTGTCTCTGCATGTGAGATGGGTCTCCTGAATACAGCAAACTAATGGGACTTGACTCTTTATCCAATTTGCCAGTCTGTGTCTTTTAATTGGACCATTTAGTCCATTTACATTTAAGGTTAATATTGTTATGTGTGAACTTGATCCTGTCATCATGATATTAGCTGGTTGTTTTGCTCGTTAGTTGATGCAGTTTCTTCCTAGCATTGATGGACTTTACATTTTGACATGTCTTTGCAATGGCTGGTACCTGTTGTTCCTTTCCATGCTTAGTGCTTCCCTCAGGATCTCTTGTAGGGCAGGCCTGGTGGTGACAAAATCTCTAAGCATTTGCTTGTCTGCAAAGGATTTTATTTCTCCTTCACTTATGAAACTTAGTTTGGCTGGATATGAAATTCTGGGTTGAAAATTCTTTTCTTTAAGAATGTTGAATATTGGCCCCCACTCTCTTCTGGCTTGTAGAGTTTCTGCTGAGAGATCTGCTGTTAGTCTGATGGGCTTCCCTTTGTGTGTAACCCGACCTTTCTCTCTGGCTGCCCTTAACATTTTTTCCTTCATTTCAACTTTGGCAAATCTGACAACTATGTGTCTTGGAGTTGCTCTTCTCGCGGAGCATCTTTGTGGCATTCTCTGTATTTCCTGAATTTGAATGTTGGCCTGCCTTACTAGGTTGGGGAAGTTCTCCTGGATGATATCCTGCAGAGTGTTTTCCAACTTGGTTCCATTTTCCCCGTCACTTTCAGGCACACCAATCAGACGTAGATTTGGTCTTTTCACATAATCCCATATTTCTTGGAGGCTTTGTTCATTTCTTTTCACTCTTTTTTCTCTACACTTCTCTTCTCACTTCATTTCATTCATTTGACCTTCAGTCACTGATACTCTTTCTTCCAGTTGATCGAGTCGGTTACTGAAGCTTGTGCATTTGTCACATAGTTCTCGTGTCATGGTTTTCGTCTCTATTAGTTCTTTTAAGGTCTTCTCTGCATTGATTATTCTAGTTATCCATTCATCCATTCTTTTTTCAAGGTTTTTAGTTTCTTTGCACTGGTTACATAGTTCCTCCTTTAGCTCTGAGAAGTTTGATCGACTGAAGCCTTCTTTCAACTCGTTAAAGTCATTCTCCATCCAGCTTTGTTCCGTTGCTGGCGATGAGCTGCATTCCTTTGGAGGGGGAGATGCACTCTGAGTTTTTGAATTTCCAGCTTTTCTGCACTGCTTTTTCCCCATCTTTGTGGTTTTATCTGCCTTTGGTCTTTGATGATGGTGACATACTGATGGGGTTTTGGTGTGGGTGTCCTTTCCGTTTGTTGGTTTTCCTTCTAAACAGTCAGGACTCTCAGCTGCAGGTCTGCTGGAGTTTGTTTGAGGTCCACTCCAGATCCTGTTTGCCTGGGTATCAGCAGCAGAGGCTGCAGAAGATAGAATATTGCTGAACAGCGAGTGTTGCTGTCTGATTCTTGCTCTGAGAGCTTCGTCTCTGGGGTGTACCCAGCCGTGTGAGGTGTGAGGTATCGGTCTGCACCTAGTCGGGGATGTCTCCCAGTTAGGCTACTCAGAGGTCAGGGACCCACTTGAGCAGGCAGTCTGTCTGTTCTCAGATCTCAACCTCCATGTTGGGAGAACCACTGCTCTCTTCAAAGCTGTCAGACAGGGACATTTACATTTGCAGAGGTTTCTGCTGCTTTTTGTTTAGCTATGTCCTGTCCCCAGAGGTGGAGTCTACAGAGGCAGGCAGGCCTCCTTGAGCTGTGGTGGGCTCCACCGAATTCGAGCTTCCCAGTGGCTTTGTTTACCTACTTAAGCCTCAGCAGTGGCGGACACCCCTCCCCCAGCCTCGCTGCTACCTTGCAGTTATATCTCAGACTCCTGTGCTAGCAATGAGGGAGGCTCCGTAGGCGTGGGACCCTCCGGGCCGGGTGTGGGGTATAATCTTCTGGTGTGCCGTTTGCTAAGACCCTTGGTAAAGCGCAGTATTAGGGTGGAAGTTACCCGATTTTCCAGATGTTGTGTGTCTCAATTTCCCTTGGCTAGGAAAAGGAATTCCCTTCCCCTTGTGCTTCCCAGGTGAGGCGATGCCTTGCCCCGCTTCAGCTCTCGCTGGTTGGGCTGCACCTGTGGACCAGCACTGACTGTCCGACGTGCCCCAGTGAGATGAACCTGGTACCTCAGTTGAAAATGCAGAAATCACCCATCTTCTGTGTCGCTTACACTGGGAGATGGAGGCTGGAGCTGTTTCTATTCCCATTTTTCATTTTTAAAATTAGCAATTTAGTTCAGAAATTAGTAACCACTAAAACACAGGTATGTCAAATGGCATTTGTGCCATTTAAATATACATCTAGTTTTTCTTATTAATACTGTGTCAATGTATTATTTGAGGTTGTTTTAGAATATTTGTGATATTGTACAAGGCTTTCAATTTAGTTGTTGTTTCAGCCCTTATATGTTGATGCCTGTGTTGAGTAACCTTGAGGAAAATCATGTCAAAAACACATACAGCCTGTATTCAAAGGTTAATTTCAGGAAAAACTAATTTGAAAATGGGTAAAAATAAAACAGAAAGCAAATGTAGGACAAATGTCTTTGCATGGCAAAGCACACAGAGAGTTAAAGATGGCCCCACCACTGGAGAAAGCAATCCTTTGTACTTGAGGTTTCCAGATAAACTTTTTTCTGACTTAAACTTAGCTTAAATTCATATAATATTTTTAGACTTTAGTGTTTAATCAAGAAGCATTATATTAATAGTTGGGATGATTGATGTACCTGTTAGAATTTTCTTTTTGCTTTCAGGAGCATATCTGGATTTAGCAGGCTTTAAAATTTCAAAGCAGTTAAAATGTGCATGATATTCATATGTTGGGGAGGAGTTAAATTCTCTCAATTGGGAGAAACTAAAGAAGGACTTTCCGTGTTGCTAGAACTGGATATTGGACTGCTGAAAATTGAAAGACCAATTGATATACCAATGGGAGGTTTGTGTGCAGTCAGTGAAACTGGAGAAATTTATGTTATTAATGGACTTACATAGCTATTGGAAGCCAGAAAGTTATGGTAGATGTGGTTCTTACAGAGTTGATAGGCAAGACATATTATATTGGGAGCACTATCGTGATAGCTGATGGTTTGGTAACATTAATAATAGTAAAAACATGTTATAGTGGGTGTTTTTTATGTTAGCACGAATTGGAGACCTGAGCCAGTAAAAGCAGATACTGGGCTCTAAGAGATACCGATGTGAAAGACATATTCGTAGTTTTCTTTCTAACAGGAAGCATTAATAAGCTAGGGGGAAGAAGGAGGGAGAAAGAGAATGACTTAGTCAATTTGAGCATAATGGTGGAAGTATAGGTGGAGATTTTTAAGCTAGTACAAAGTTAATGATTATTTGCAGATCTGGTGAAGGTTAGATATGAGGCTAGCTGAAAGTGAGATAAATGAGTATAGTCATCATAGGTTTTTAAGGATGGTTGCCTTGCTGGTTTAGAAAAAATAAAAAAGTTGGGGTCTTGTTTATAGTGCTTATGGGGATAGATTCTTATCTATTTGGAAGACAGTTATAACAAATTTTCAGCAGTTTATGTTTTAATACAAGCAGGACTTAATTCGAAAGTTCTAGTTCGCAGGAATAATTTCATGAGATGTCTTTTCCTTTCCAGAATCTCATCAACTGAGGTAGGCACCTGAACTTTCAAATATGAACTCAATCCTTTAATTTAAGGATTTGATCCCTAGTAAATGCCAAAAGCTCCAAGTAGAGATAACAAGCTGTTATCAGTGTAAATGAAAGCTATGGAAGGCACAATGAAAGCAAACCTGAAGGAACAGAGTGCTGATTAGGGTGGGGTTGAAAAGGTCTCATGGGAACAAGAATAACAATGAGTCATAGCATTTTAGAGCCAGAAAGGATTTTAGTTACCCTTCTCATTTTACAGATAAGGAAACCTGAAGTTCAGAAACATGGAGAAATGAGGCTACCATATCCTTCTAAGTAAAATGTTTGCTTAAAGAATGTATTAGTCAGGGGACAACTCAGCTGCTATAACAAAGAGTCCTGAAAATACAGTGGTTTCAAGAATGCAGATGTGCATTTCTCTGTTAAGGAAGCAATCCAGTTCAGCAGAGCAACTCTGCCCCCTGTGGCCAGTCAGGAACCCAGGTTCTCTCAAGTCATTGTGCTACCATTCCCTAGGCCATGGTTATCACCTTGCTCATATTCCATTTGTAAGAACTTACTAACCTGCCCACCTGTAACTTCAAAGAATGCTTCCACGTGGCATCTGGCTGGGAAGTCATTTCTCTGGCTATAATTCTACTAGAGGACAAAGGAGAAACACATCTGGATGGAGAGTGAGTAGTCTGTGACATAGGGGCAGACCAGACTTTCAGTCAGGTTGCTGTCTGCAGTTATGGCTTTTCAGAAATCCACGACCATACCACATGGTTCCCACCCAGCTTGTAATTATGTTGTATTAGGGTTCTCTAGAGGGACAGAATTAATAGGATAGATGTATACATAAAGGGGAATTTATTAAGGAGTATTAACTCACACAGTCACAAAGTGAGGCCCCACAATAGGCCGCCTGCAGGCTGAGGAGCAAGGAAGCTAGTCCGAGTCCCAAAAGCTGAAGAATTTGGAGTCTGATGTTCGAGGGCAGGAAGCATCCAGCACAGGAGAAAGATGTAGGCTCAGAGGCTAAGCCAGTCTAGTCTTCCGTGTTCTTCTGCCTGCTTTTATTCTGGCTGCACTGGCGGCTGATTAGATTGTGCCTCAGCCACCCAGACTGAGGATGGGTCTGCCTTTCCCATTCCACTGACTCAAATGTTAATGTCCTTTGGCAACACCATCACAGACACACCCAAGAATAGGACTTTGCATCCTTCAATCCACTCAATATTAACTGTCACAAATCCACCCGTTGTCAATTTGAACCCATACACATCTGAAATCATACATAATCTTCAAATAAAGACAATACTAAGGTCATAATTATGCCTAACATAATACAACTCTCCTTCATACAACCAGAAATGCACCAATCCTCAACCCAAATGCTGTTACATAAAGTTAACAATACTTAAATGCTGATATGAAGTCAGTAAATCTTATGTCACATGATAAAGGAAAAAGGAAATAAAATAATTTCTTAGTACAGGTGCATACATGCACAAACATGTTCTTACCAAAATAAGGAGGAAATACTCATATGTCCTTGAAGTTTGTTTTTTAAAAAAAAATTATGAGTACATAGTAGGTATATATATATTTATAGGGCACGTGACACATTTTGATATAGGCATGCAGTGTGTAATAATCACATTAGGGTAAGTGAGATATCCACCTCAAGCATTTAACGTATTTAACTAAAATACCTTTAGTTATCTTAAAATGTAAAATAAACTGTTGACTGTAATTGCCCTGATGTGCTATCAAATACTAGATCTTATTCATTTTATCTAACTGTATTTTTGTACCCATTAACGACTTCCCCCAACCCCACTACCCTTTCCAGCCTCTAATAGCCATCATTTTGCTGTCTCCATTAATTTGTTTAATTTTTAGCTCTTACAAATGCATGAGAATATGCAAAGTTTATCTTTCTATGCCTGCTTATTTAATATAATGTCCTCCAGTTCCATCCATGTTGTTGCAAATGACAGGATCTCATTCTTTTTTAAGGCACAGTAGTACTCCATTGTGTATATGTACCACATTTTCTTCATCCATTTGTCTGTTAAGAGAAACTTAAGTTGCTTCCACATCTTGGCTGTTTTGAATAGTGCTGCAATAAACATGGAAGTGAAGATATCTTTTTGATATACTGATTTTCCTTCTTTTGGGTATATACCCAGGAGTTGCATTGCTGGATCGTATGATAGCTCTATTTTTAGTTGTTTGAGGAACCTCCATACTGGTTATATCTCCATAGTGGCTGTGCTAATTTACATTCCTACCAATAGTGCACGAGGGTTCTCCACAACCTCACCAGCATTTGTTATTGCCTATGTTTATGGGCCTCTTAAGGTAATGTCCTTGGCAGGTCTTGAAACCACCTTTCCTATTAATGACTCCTCTTGATCCCCAACTCCTCTTGATACCCAACTCCTAGTGCAGAACACTTATATAACAAAATATTACCTGGTTATGACAGGATCGCATTATAACTGCTCAGGACCACATTATATCTGTCATGAGGTTCTGTTAATACACCTAGGGCTGGGAGTGTGATTATGACAGAACAAGGGAATCTGCAGCTCATAAATGCCTTTTTGCTCTGTTTACTGGAATCATTAAAAGAAACATAGCTGTTATGATGTGGGAACTTGTTATGAGTGTTAAATGAGGTAATACATATAAAACACCTACTTACTTTGTCAAGAAGTACAGATGGAGTGTCCCAGGAACTATGTTAGATGCTTGGGATGCTAGTGAGCAGGGTATTTTCCCTGTTCTTAAGAAGCCCCTGGCCCACTCAGGGAGACACTAAAGTGGCAGCCAGAATGCAGTGTGACAGGAAGGCGTTTTCATAGCAGTAAGTACAGGTGCTGTGGGGACAGAAACCTGTCTTGGGAGAGAACCAGTCTTGAGGAAGGCCTGCCTATGTGATGCCTACAGTAGCAACAAAGAGACTCTAAGGTGCCATCCACACTGAGGCTAACTCAGAGGGGCCTTGAGTGCTCCTTTTAATTTGGTTTCTTTACACTTCTCCAGCATCACTTTCAACAGTCCTGTCATCAAAGCTTACAGGGAAAAGACTCAGATTTTGCTTTCAAAAGAAGTTTTTTCCCTCAACTTTATCCCAACACACAAACAAGAGAAAGTGATTTTAAAGATGCCATCCTGACAGGCAAGCAAGTACACAGAGTAATTTAATATCGTTAAATATTCCACTGTCTTATGAGCTTTTTAATTAATTCAAGTATATGGGTTTTTCAAGGGAGACTAGCCAGTGCCTTTTCTGTTGTTCATATTGTGCAATAATGGGCTTAGGTAGCATGCTGGAGAATAATACTCATGATCCACAGGTAGATACCAAATTAGTATTTCGAGATCTTTCTAGGGAAAATGGAGAAATTTTTTTACATCGTGTTATTTATCATGCTATACTTCCTCTGTCACCCTCAATCATATCAACACATGCCTGAGGATTCTTAGGAATATGTTTATGGGCCTAATAGACATCCTTGACTCTGTGAAAGGTTATTTGTTCACTAACTAAAAAGAAGCTCTTAGTCTTACTCTTCATCAGTCCAAAGGCAATGGTATCCATAGAGCTATCTGGAAGGAAAGCAAGCATGACTGACTACTTCACAAAAGGACTGTTTATCATCTTAAACCTCAGAAAACATGTTAGATGCTGATAGACGTAAATGCTAAGATGTGCCTTCTGTAGCTATTTCATATCTTACCCTGAACCTTTTTCTTCAGGGTGTGTGTGCGCGTGCGTGCGCGTGTGTGTGTGTGTGTGTTTGTGAATGAGTATACCACCTCCCGATGATCATACTGAAGAACATTTGCCTCGGGTATGTGTCTGAGCCATGTGTCTTCGAAATTGAACTTATATCCCATTTATGAAAAAACTCAATGAAGCCAACTAAATCTTTTTTTTTTTTTTTTGAGACGGAGTCTTGCTCTGTCACCCAGGCTGGAGTGCTGTGGCGTGATCTCGGCTCACTGCAAGCTCTGCTTCCTGGGTTCATGCCATTCTCCTGCCTCAGCCTCCCGAGTAGCTGGAACTACAGGTGCCCGCCACCACGCTCGGCTACTTTTTTTGTATTTTTAGTAGAAACGGGGTTTCACCATGTTAGCCAGGATGGTCTCAATCTCCTGACCTCGCGATCTGCCCGCCTCGGCCTCCCAAAGTGCTGGGATTGAAGCCAACTAAATCTTTATCAAAAAGAATGTTAATTTTGAAATTGCTCCAAATTTAAAGTCACTTGGGGAGAAATAAAATTCACAGGCATACAGAATAACGTCTGTAGAAACCCAGTGACATTGCACAAATACTTCAGTGTTAAGAGGTGTAGTAACAGACACAGGCATTTCCATCTAAGAACACAAGGAAACAAAAGAGCCTTGGAATGAAGGTTGAGAAAACCGAGTTCTAGTCTTGGCTTCACCAGAAATACTTTGTGGGTTTGGGAACAAGTTACTTAACCTGTGCAGGTTGCAGTTAGATCAGCTGTAAAAAGAGGAGATTGGATTTGAATGAACTCCACATTCCCTTCTAGCTTCATTCCTGAGTGCTTGAGGGGGAGTGTGAAGCACGCATTCAGTACCTACTCTACCTCCCAGTGCAAGTTACTGCAGCACGTGAATGAGACACTTTTTAGTCAGTGTAGACTCAGAGTAGTCACTTCCTAATAAGGATCTAAATGAAACATTAGAACTCATCTTAACCTTTACAGATTTTCAAGTCTTCAAATTTCTGTAATACTTTGGAATACTCCTGCCATGTTTACTGAGGTACATTAACTGCAGTTTTGCCTAGAGACCTCTCTACACCATGTTTATTTTGTTTTATTATCTGTTTGACAATTCAACTGCAAACAGAAATACTTGTCAGAGTGATTAACTTAAAGTGACTACAGGTTTTAAAAAATGAAGTTTTCCTTCCCACTGCATGCTTACTGAGATAAAGTTGTTTTGTCATCCAGTTCCAAGGGAAGCATTTTGATAGATGAGTCTATCACACAGCCTGAACATGAGCACTGTGTACCTGCAACCATCATTTTTCAGGACAATGGCACCTCATTTTAGATGCATTTTTACATTTCCCTTGGCAGGGCCACAGTTCTTGTGTTGCTATTAGAAGTTAGAATTAATATAATAACTTCACTTCAGTAACCTGTTTTTTTCTATTTTTTGTTTTGTTTTGTTTTTGTTTTTTTGGAGGTCTCTCTGTTCCTTGCCTCATTTCCTAGTTGTCCTAGCAACAGCCATCAAATTGAAATTACAGGAAGTGGAAGGTCTTACTACTAAGGAGAAGGAAGAGCTGTTGACTCAGATACAGATTCTAATTTTTGGTATCCACATGGGGGCAGCATTGCTTTAAGTGAGGTTGTAGCTCTTTCGGTGTCTCTGTCTCTGTCTGTCCCCAGCCCACCTGCCCACCCCATTATAAAATTTCTGTCTGCTTCTAGGCTAACCACACTTATTCATGTCTTTTCTCTACTGGGCTTCCTGAAGTACACTCAACTATCTGAAGAGATTGCATACGAATTTATTACATGAAAATTACAGCATCTGCTTTTCATTTTACTGGTTACATGCCAGATATGTATGTAGAGCTAGTTTCAATACAGGAGTATTTCAGGCCCATGTATTCAATTAAGGAACCCACCCAGCCCATTCTAGGATATTTTTATTCTTTTAGCAATACTTTCAGAGAAAATGTGAAATTCTTGCAGATCTTAGCAAGGCAAGACCACAAAGCAAGTTCAGCAAAATCTTCCAAAAATCAAGGCATTAGGCAGTGGTTTGAGGGAAAAGGCAGGCCATTCCTAATTTCCCATGCCTGGAATAATATTGAAAGCAGATGCCTAACACCTTTGTAATCACCTTTATTGCTAAAATGGGATTCACTGACTTAACATGATAGATGCTATTTACTCTACAAAGCGGGGAAGGATTTGTGAAGGAATACACCAAAAGGGAAAAACTTGAAAAGGCAAAGCAATGCTGGGTCTCCACTTAGTAGACTCATGAGTTGGTATGTATTTAAAGCACTGTACAGTAGCACTGTCTTCACAGGTTAGATAAATGCCTATTTTCACTGTTGTTCAGAATGTTCATTTCAACCACCAAAAATTTATTGATCACCTGCCACAGCAAGGTGATGTTTGGGCGTTGGGAGAGAGTAGAGAAATAAGCAAGACACAGCCTTGAGCTCCAGGAAGCTCAAAGTCAGTCAGGGTTGGTATAAAACTTACATGAACAATTACAAAGAAAAGCCCAGAGAGGTTAATAGAGCAAGTGTTCTTAACAAGCCATACGTGATTTCAGGGGAGGGAGGGATTCATTTCCAGCTTGATGACTGGGAAGACTTCAAGAAAGAGTTAGAAATAAAAGTAATAAAACAAAAAATATATAAGCATATTCAGGAAGGTTGAGCTGCGCCATTTGGCTGGAGTAGGAGTTATGAGGTCAGCTTCTGTATACCATCTTGAAAATGACTTTCACTGACTCATAAATTTTCTAAATTACATAATGATGATAACATGATCATTACTAGTGGGATTATATTATCACAAAAACCTCTTACATTTAAAATGTTCTTATTAAGGCCCCATCTGTATTTGCTAATTAAGTAAAACTGTATTATGATTAAAACTGCAGGGAAGAGGCAGAATGCTTTGTTTGCTTTGTTTTCATATTTTACATTTAAGAAAGATTGAATATCAAAAACATCTGTTTCTGATAATCCTATAACAAAGTTTTTAGTCCATGCATTAGAAATCTTTTGGTATTGGTAGAAAGGAATTGTAAGATTTCTTCTTTAATATTAATTTGGTATTTATAAAAGAAAATACGTTTATAGCTGATTTTCAGTGGAAATAATATTTTTTAAAGATGTACCTTATGTGACTAATGAAATGTTCTTTACCAATCTGCACATCTGCAACCAGATTTCAAAACTATATATTCATTGGCCACAGAGACTTTGTAGCCCAATCTTGCAAAATATTTGCTATTGTAGTATAATTGAGAATACAATAGTCTAAATTAGTGAAGAAATACAGAATGTGAACAATTACAATGTATGAAAGAATATACACTTTTTTTTCATCACATCAAAACCCATTTACTGGGTCATAAAATCAATGTAATAGGTCTTGTTAGCATATTTTTTATAGGGAGGATGGGATGGAATTGAGGAGAATAGCGTACATTGCATATTGTAAGGAAAGGTATGGTTTCACGAAATTATCTGTGCTTCTGTGTGTGAATATACTGAATTGCTGTGTAAACTGTATTTCTTACTGTGGATTGTTATCATTAGTTTGAAAACATTATTTTAGAGACATGTCAATTTGTGCATAGTACGTGGAATTAACCCAGCACCTACTGGCCTGGAAGACCCATCCAAGTCCCAGTATTAGCAACTAGAGAAAAATTATATGCATTTAGTATATTATTTATGGAAATAAATGTTTCTGAAATCCTCAGTTCTCAGCAAAATCTTATTCCTGTACAAGACATTCCTGGGAAACCTAAACAAAGAGAAAAGAATGGATAGAAGGATCTCCTGACATATTCAAAGCCTTCTGCCTGTTTTCCTGAATAACATTCTACCACCAGGTTAAGGGTGTTTATTTATAGCAAGGTGTACATGGGGGTGAAATGCCCAAGACCCCTCACTTTATAAGGTCTTAACTGGCATCAGCTCATTGCTTCTGTATAGTGGAGCCTCATTCCTTACAAGGTATTGGTTAGAGTGCGATGTTTTGACTTAGACCCAAAGCAAGAATGGGGCCATGGCAGTCAGGGAGAGAGAGAAAATGCCAAAACTATGGAAAGGATAGAGAACCTGGCGACAGTGAAGAGTGAAGATCCTGCAGCCTTCCCAAATGCTGAGGTCAAGAACATGGGGCAGGGAGATAGTCTAGAGCCAAAGCTTGAAGCCAGAAGTGTTGGATATAGTCAACCACTGGAAATCTGTCAGAAGCCAGGGTCCCGGCCAGAAATATGGCCTTCCTTCAGAACTCCCCCTTTCCCTTTCCTGCCCTGAGGAGTCATTCCATCCCTGTGTTCAACTTTTTTATACTGGTGGGATCTGGCTTATAATAACAGGACCAGTCTGATACAACATCTGGACTGGCTCCAGTACCTGGGTCATACCTCACTGGGCCAAAATCCACTTATTAAACACTTGTCATTTATATTTACTTTGTAATTTATTAAACATTTGTCATATTCATGCTGTGCTACCTATTTTCATATTCTATCTGACAATAACAGTTGACATTTTCTCTCAAGAAGTAGGGAGAGCTGACCGGGCGCAGTGGCTCACGTCTGTAATCCCAGCACTTCCGGAGGCCAAGATGGGCAGATCATGAGGTCAGGAGATCGAGACCATCCTGGCTAACACGGTCAAACCCCGTCTCTACTAAAAATACAAAAAGTTATCTGGCGTGGTGGCGGGCGCCTGTAGTCCCAGCTACACGGGAGGCTGAGGCAGGAGAATGGTGTGAACCCGGAAAGTGGAGCTTGCAGTGAGCCGAGATCACACAACTGCACTCTAGCCTGGGTGACAGAGCGAGACTCCGTCTCAAAAAAAAAAAAAAAGTAGGGAGAGCTGGAAAATTCAGCAAAGAAGGGTTAAATAACTTTTCCTATTAGCCAGTGCTTTCAAAGATGCCCCAACCCTAGAATTACAGATTTTACCACTTAGGCTACTAAGCTAGGCTGTTGTTTGAAACTGACCTGTCACCCAGGCTGGACAAGTGTTTAATAAGTTACATTTAAAATATAAAATAAATGTATTATTAATTTCTTATAATATATTTATTATTTTAATAACTAGGTAATATATGTTCATTATTTAAAATTCCACATACATAGAAGGCTACAAAAGAGAGTGAAAACTCTCCCGTATTTCCACTCTACCTCCCCCATTTTTAAATTTGGGTAACTACCACCAGCAGTTTCATATGTATCTTCCCAGAACTTTTACACCTAAAACAGTATATCTTTTTTTAAGTTTAAAAATCAGTTTGTATTTTTATCAAATAATGGTTTACAAAGCCAAATAACTAAAAAAGACATAAAAATTTTAAAACAGCACTTTCTTAGTCACCATCACCACCACCCTCTGATAACCAGGGGACTGCCCTTAACTCCTAACTCTTAGTTCTGTTATTGTCTTCATGTCTCAAAATGGTGTGCTTTTACTCTTTTTTGCTTGTTTTGTCGATTTTATTATCTTCTCTTACGGTAGATAAAAATCATGCTGTCTTAACATTCCCACATTTTTCTCCCATCCTTTCAACAGTTATATAACCCAATTTTTTGATAATTTACTGTTTACACTATTTGACAATGTAAATGTTGTTCATTGATGAGCTAAGTAGTAAGCTGTAATTTCATTTTTTTATTAACTTTTTTCCCCATGAGTTAATTGCCTTACATTTTAATTTTCTTTGTGTGTATCTCTAGCTGATTCTTTTCTAACTCATTGACAGATCTGTGAAATCTTTCAAAACATGGTCAACATATAAGATAATATATCAGTTTCTTTTTTTCATTTTAAATCAGAGATCTCCCTTTTGGCTTTGTCTTTTCTAATCAGGACTGGTTGTTCCCTTGCATTTTATACAGCTGTCATCCTGGGACCTTGCTTCACTGTTGCCCCAGGAGTTCATTTACATCTTTCCTGTGTTGAGTTCCCTGTTTCTGGATCCTATGTTGTTTTCTTCCTTGGCTTATTTCCTTATTTTACTAGGACATATCCTTCTGTAGCTTTCTGGGTAAGGATCCAAGGAACCCTTGGAATAATTTTTAAATTCCATTCATGTCTAAAAATATCCCTATTCTGCCCTCTAACTTAACTGATATTTTGGCTGGGTATAGAATCTCAGATATAAATCATTCTGAAAACACTATTTCATAGTCTGCCAATGATCCCTTTCAAAAATCCACGGCTCTTCAGCTTCCTTATTCTTTATATATAGTGACCTATTTTCTATGAAAAGTTTTTAGATTCTTTTATTTATCTAAGATAAAATTCTGAAATTTAAGGAAGGATCTGTTTTAGCATAGGTATTCTTTCTTCTTCTTCCACCCCCAGCCCTTCTGGGGCCCTTTAACCTAGAGATTTAATTACAAGAAATATTCATTTAGTATTCATTTGAAAGTTTCTTCCTCTCCATTTTCTCTTGTGTTCTGTTACTATAACTTCTTTTAGCTGAAGAGGAAACTACTTTTACTAATTCTTTTTTTAGTTTTCTGAACTTTTCTCTCCAGTTTTCTATTGCTTTTTCTGCTTCCTGAGAAATTTTCTAGAATTGTCTTTCAAATTATCTTTGTTTTTGGCTTTCATAGATTTTTTTTTTTTTTTTTTTTGTTCATGACCTGCTGAATCAGAGATTTTTTTTTTGAAACCCTAAGAGATCTTTTTATTCTCCAAATGTTTTCTTTGTGAAGTATCAGTATCCTATTTTTCTTTCAGAAAGAGCTGAGGTTTTTTTTTCCACTTTAAAGTATTTTAAGTTTTCTGCATTGCTCTCTTTACACTGATCTCTGTTTACTTCTCCCCCTTCCCTACTCACTGCCGGTGTGTTTGCTAGGTCTCAGTATTTTCTGCTGGAGATTTTCTTCAAAGGTTTGGTATTCCTAGGTGTTTTACAGCAGTGAAGCACTAAACAGCTTTTCTCCCTGCCTCCTCTCCAGGCAGTTCCCTGGGTTAGGAGTCTGGGTGTTGGAGAGTGTAAAGATGGCAGAACCCAGGTGTTTCTCCCATCTGTCCTGCCTCTTGTTCAGCCCAGTTACAGAAGTAGGTGCCTACTGGGCTTTTCCCTGCCTCGCGGAACTGAACCAGTTCGGTCCTCCACTCCTCTGTGTTAATAAGCATGATCACTTCAGTGTTTCCAGACCCTGTCGTTTACTCACACAAATCTCAGCCTGATTGAAATATGGAAAGGTGATTTTTTTTTTTTTGAGGGTAAAACCATTTTTATTTATTTATTTATTTATTTTATTATTATTATACTTTAAGTTGTAGGGTACATGTGCATAACGTGCAGGTTTGTTACATATGTATACTTGTGCCATGTTGCTGTGCTGCACCCATCAACTCGTCATTTACATCAGGTATAACTCCCAATGCAATCCCTCCCCCCTCCCCCCTCCCCATGATAGGCCCCGGTGTGTGATGTTCCCCTTCCCGAGTCCAAGTGATCTCATTGTTCAGTTCCCACCTATGAGTGAGAACATGCGGTGTTTGGTTTTCTGTTCTTGCGATAGTTTGCTAAGAATGATGGTTTCCGGAAAGGTGATTAATAGTATTCAGCATCCTTTCTGGGTTCACTGCAGATACCACATATTTGGCTAACATCCTTCCACATCTGTGTCTTGAATTATTTCCCAGTTTCTTCATTAGGTTTTGTTGTTGCTATTGTTATTTCATTTTATTGGGGTTTCGGGGAACAGAATGAAGTAAATAGTTTTTTCCTGGAAGTTCCTGCAGATTTTTATTCAAATATAAGTTGCCCTGGGCATTTTTCAGAAGTGTTGAGTCATTTTCAGTTTTTACCTTTAGTTATTTAACAAGTTTTGAGTACCTACTAATAGTAGCATACAAGTTATTCTTACAAGTTATTATATTACCTAATTATCCTTGATTATGTAATTTTCTTCATAATCCTCCACCCACCCCATTTTGTCCTTTTAAAAGTTTAAATCATTGGAAAGCTTCCTTTGTAGTCACAGTGATTTTGGAAATTCCCTTTCACCTTCATCAGAATGCATTGGATTAAGCAAACCAAATAATCTCTTTCAGTCTGTCTCAATCTTTTAGGACTGGTGTTACTTTTAGAGACACATGCTATGTAATTACACAGGAGAGTCGCATTGCTGATTGGTAAGAATATAGTTGTAAGTGCCCAGGAAAAAGGGGTTGGGGGAGAATTAAGAGAGAGTTAATTATCCAAAAGGCTCGGGCTGCCTTCATGAAATGAAGGCATGCAGTCAAATAATGTGATGGAGAAATCGGATCTGTTGTTCCCACAGTTGGTCCTGGTTCCTGGATGCCTCATGTAGTGTGAGAACTTCTCAGTGCAAAATGCAAGCCTAGTTCAGTGACACTAATTCTTGTTCAACAAGGCCCCTAACTACAAACACAAGACAAAACCAAACTTCATCCTTCACTACAGTAACTATAACTTTCCTGCCACTCAGAGAATGGCAGTCTGCATTCGAAACATGGAATGGCAAGATGGTCTCATGGTCACCATGGGGTGCATTCAAAATGTACTTTTTAAGGGCAGTTTAGACTATGTATGATTCCTTCCTTGCACTCTGATCCAAATTGCTATTAAATTACATTCCTAAAGTCAGAGGAAATACATACATCTGTGTACCTTTTATTTTATCACAGCTGTCATGAGCACATGGTCACTGCCAGAATTTCTTCTGCTTTCAGTTTCTGACTTCCTCTGGGAAGCTGAGAGTTAGACCAGGAGCAGCAGTTCCTTAATCACTTATTCAAACCTTAAGGAAGATATTGGTGGAGGGTGGCAGAAACAGTTTGGGGAATTTTAGATGTTTTTGTAGTTGAATAAAACCTTACAGCTTATAAACTTACAAAACCTCAGAAATGTACTATTCAACAAATATGGCATATCTATCAGTCAGTTTAAAAAAAAAACAAAACAAAAGATCAGCCAGTCCAAGTGGATATTAGCCATAAACTGAATGTCAGCCAGCTCATAATACACATTCTTCCTCAGTAGTTGAACTCTTACTGCCTCACTCTGTCTCTGTGGCAGCTTTGAGATCTTCAGTACTCATTTCCCTCATCTGGTCTATTTCAGCAGTAGAATTGGTTCTGATCCCTTCTCCCTTTATCCTTATTTAAATACTCTAGTTTTCAAGACACTTGTAGGTTCAAAAATGTTCCCACTTATTTCTATTCTCTGGATACCTGAAGAGTTACCTCACCCCAGAGGTTTTAAGTGTGCTCTACTCTTTCATGGTTCTGTGCCAGCTGTGGGCCCTCTCCTGCTGATATATATATATATATATATATATATATATATATATTTTTTTTTTTTTTTTTTTTTTTTTTGAGACAGAGTCTCACTCCGTCACCAGGCTGGAGTGCAGTGGCATGATCTTGGCTCACTGCAACCTCTGCCTCCTGGGTTCAAGCAATTCTCCTGCGTCAGCCTCCTGAGTAGCTGGGGCTACAGGCGTGCGCCACCACGCCCAGCTAATTTTTGTATTTTTAGTACAGACAGGGTTTCACCATATTGGCCAGGGTGGTCTCGATCTCTTGACCTTGTGATCCACCCGCCTCAGCCTCCCAAAGTTCTGGGATTACAGGCGTGAGCCACCGTGCCCGGTCTCCTGCTGATCTTTGTAGTAGCACCTGCTATAGTCTGTGATTCTGTGCTGGTGACTGTGGAACAGCTCTCCCTCATCTTTTACCCAGCATTTTTTCCCAACTGAATCACTGGCATTTGTTCATGTATTCATCTCTCTAGGTTTTCCCTCAGGTCTTTCAACGTTGTCTGCTTTCTTCATGATGCTTGAATGATCTTCCATTCCACCCCACAATCCTTCACTGTAGAAGGAGCTTGATTGTCTGATTTGTATGTTTCTGTTAGTTGTATTTAAAGGTGTGTTTTTGTGTTGGATCTATCACCCATCACACTTGTTTAACAGCTTCTGGAAGAGATCTCTTAACTTCTTAACACAGTACAATTTTCTTACCTAGTGGAACATTGGGTTTTTTTTTTTTCTCTCTTTTCTTTTTTGATTGGGGCAAAATACTGAAACCTTAAACCTTAACACTTTACAACCATTTCTCAATTTTTCATGGGTGTAATTAATGCCTTTTGTCAAAAAATATGTAGTTCTTCCTAAATTTTATACCATTTTCACATTCTATATTAATTAGTCACATGTACATTATATGGAATGCTGGGTTTAAAAAGGAGGTACAGAGAAAAAGCTCATTTTTTTCTCAAAGCTTGTTAGTGCAAAGCTAATTGAGCACTTTACAGTTTGCAGGGAAGGGGGGCCTTTTCAGTAAACCCACATGTATTTGAGTGAATTTGTTGTACCTACAAGTAAGTCAAGATGATGACACTGATTTTTCAAGCAGACAGTAAACATTGCTTTTAAAGGTGCCAGGGGTCTTGCTCTAGTGTGCACTGTCAGAGGCACTGGTAATAGAACATGGATAAAACAAATCATTGAAGTCTACAGATAATGTAAATATGTAACAAGATTTTAGCCAAGAGTTTACCCAAAAAAATCTCATAATCGTACCTTTTAGTAGATACAGAAACCAAAGCTGAGTGATGTATCGTCCCTGCCCTCCTTCACTTGTCAGTCATTCTCCTGGAAGAATCAAGAGGAAAAGCAGGGATGGAGTAAATCCACATGCAGATTATTATTAGTCTCTCATTAACAAAGAATGTTTATAGAATTTTTTTAAGCTGCTTAAAGTATTATGAAAAGTTTACCTATGTCTTCAAATGAGGACTGTTTTACAGTAATTTTACGGTTTTAAAATGCCAAATATATGGCATTAAAACATCTGGAAAGCCATTTTTTACATGTGTGCAACATCTGGCTAAATATAATGCCCTAACACTAAAAGTTAAGTGAATGAATTAAAACACTGATTGTCTTTCCTATGTTGCATCCTCTGTGCCATGGGAAGAAAGAAAATGGATGCTTTTTGGGGGGAGAAAAAGCAAAGAAAGAGACCTAATATCTAACCAAGAATTACGGGGAAAAAAAGACAAGGATAAAATTAAGGCTCAAAGATACAATGACAGATTTATCAGGGGAGACCTTACTTTTGCTTTTATTTCCATATATGTGCTTTGTTGTACATAATAAATTGTACAAACATAAATAAATATGGCCAGACTTTTAAAACGTATATAAAAATTGGAATGTTGCTACTAATTCAAGTAGCTGTGATAAATATTTACCTTCCTTCTACGTGTGTTACTCAACTTCCTTTTTATCAGTCTTCTCATGCCATACAAGTATTCAACGCTGTTATACAACAAGAGTCAGTAAACTCTATGGCCCACAGGCCAGATCCAGCCCACTGTCTGTTATTGTACACTTAGCAAACTAAAATTGGTTTTTACATTTTAAAATGGTTGAAAAAAATCAAAGTAAGAATTTTTATGACACATGAAAATTACTTGAAATTTAAATTTCAGCATCCAAACAAAGTTTTATTGGAACCCAGCCACACTCATTTGTTGCATATTGTCTAGAGGTGCTTTCCTGCTACATGGGCAGAGTTGAGTAGTTATGACAGAGACAGTATGGCCAACAAGCTAGAATATTTACTATCTGACCCTTTATAGAAATGCTTGCCAATGTCTTTTACACACTAAAATGCTCTTAGCATTGTCTAGTGTATATGTGCACTAAACAATGCTAGTTATTAACATTGAGCTTCATATAAAATAATAACATTTATATAGCCAAAAATACATATCAGAGTCTAAAAAATTTCATCCTGTATTGTTCCTGAAAAGACTAAAAAGAAAACCAACTATTAATTATATAACAAATTCATTATTATTTAAAAATAATGTAACATGGCCTTAAGGAATATAATATGCTAAGCTCATTTTAAAAGGACTTATATTCAGAATATTTTATGTATTTTGTATGAAAAAATTTTTAAGCCAGCAAGTTACACCTGCTTTTTGTCATTTGATCAATGGATCTGCTTATTGCTGTTCTTCAGTTCCAAACTCACTCTGATTGCCTATGTTATTTCTCTTTTTTACCTACTGTCTGATTTTCCTTAATGGGAACACTCGCCATATGCTTACAGTCTTTGGTGGGTAGACAAAGGGGAGAGAAAAAACTTAGAAACCAAAAGATAAAGAAAAGAACTTCAGTGTGGACATAGTCATGGGCACATCAGGACAGTGGCAACTCACTGAGCAGGGCTCAGGTGTCATACAAGTCCTTTAAACTTACCTCTTTGAACACAAGGCAGACCAAATTCTTATCCACTGATACCACCCTATCATGTTGGCCAAAGAATCAGGCAACCACGTGTTTCTGGGCCAGACTGACCCATCCCTAAAAATATTTTGAGACAATTAAGGAAATATTTTACTGAATTGTTTTGGGTTATTTATTTCATCTCTGTGTCCCCCAAATGTAGACTTTCCTGGCCTAACACGCTGAGAATTTGTTCAGATTCTGTCTGATGTACTGATACGTGCCTTGTTGGTTTATTAGCTAGAACAAATCTTCCTGGTACGTTACCAAGGTATTTAGTGTTTCTTTGCTCAGTTGTATCATCTAAGCCTGCTTTCTGTTTAGTCTCTTATTTCTGCATCCTCACAGTGTAGTTCCACTTCTCTTTATCCAAAGTCTCCTGTAATTTGGCCAAGTCACTATTTATCAACTGCAAGATCAGAAAGTAGACAAGTGCAATGAAGGAAACTGACATCCAAACACACTTTGCTCCTGCAAACAGCTCTCCTAACAATTTGCAAAATGCTATTTCAGGATGAGCAATGGCTTATATTCAGCAAGTTAGGTAGTGCCATAAACTGAGCTGACTTTAAGGAAAGGACCCATTGGGAAATTGACATTTGATTTTTGTAAAAGTAGAACTGTTTTCTAAGCTGGGAAAGGTCAATCTTAGAAATATCAAAGCTGTTTTAATCTTATTTCAAACATTCTCCTAATAACTTCTTTGAAACACTCAAAATTCAAAATAACAAGTTGGTAAGAAACATTAAAATCATGGTTAATGACTTCATTATATAAAGACTGCATTCAAATTTATAACAAAACAGTAAGAGCAAAAAAATCTGAGCAGACTGATTTTCATGGACAAAAAGACAGGAGGAGACAATTCTCAAAAAGAGAAAATACTACATGTTAGTAAGTAATCTGTTGGAAAATCTTCAACCTCACTGCTATTCAAAGAAATTCCAACCAAGACAGCAAGCTATCATTTTTTCACCTTGATGTGTCATTTCATGCCACATGTAATTTGACATGAAAAAGATTCTAAAAGGGTAGATCTCCCGCTTAAGAGGAAACAATCAAATGAGTAAGTTCACACATCACTACGAGATGAATAAGTTTGTTCACCTGCCTGCGGAAAGCTATTTGGTAGCCTGTAACCAAGAGCCTCAAAATTTGCAATATGCTTTGATAGGCTATTACATAGAAAATTTTAACCATGAAAATTTCTGTGTACAAAGTTATAAATTGTAGTGCTGTTTATAATAGTACCCAAAAAACTATTTTACAGTAGAAGTACAGTTAAGCCCACTATAACTTAAGAATTTGACCAAAAAAATGTTTAGACTATAATGTTGAGAGCAAAATACAGAACATAAGATTTACATCAAGGGGTCACAGTCCTTTAAAACTGCACTAATATAGTAGCTGCAGACCCCATGTTACTTTAACTTTTAATTTTAGTTAGTTGAAGTTAAATAAATTTAAAAATCATTTTTTCAGTTGCATTAGCCACATTTTAAGTGCTCGGTAGCCACATGTAGCTAGTGGCTTCTGAGTGAGGTAACAATTGTACAAAAATGGCTTTTCATTATCTCATAAAGTTATTTTGGATATACTGATATAAAATAAGCTCCAAAATTATGCATAGCTCAAAGACTAGAAGAAAACAAAAATTAACAAAAATACAATAGTTTTATGTGGGCAATTCAACCATGGGAATTTTCTTTTCCTACTGTTATTTTTAAAGTGTTCTATCATAACCACATATTCATTTTATAATAGAAAAAAATTGAATTATTTCAAATAATTTTTAATGTAGAAATGAATACAAGTATAGCTTGGGAAAAACCAGTTAAAATTTACTCTCTACAGTTGAGTGTACATGTGTGTGGTTTGTAGCATGCTATTATCATTCAGGTTGTATCAGAACTTCAGAAACTCACATTCTTAGGGAATGGAGCACTATGGAATTGGAAAGCACTCTTGCAGGTGTTAGCACACAACCACGTATACATGCAAATACATTCTACATGTTACAAATGGAATAAAAACTGACTATAGTATATTTACATTAAATTTAAAATGACCACACCACTGCATCCTCTGTTTACTGTTCTTCACAATTCCAAAGAGATAGGTTACAAATGCATTCTTTTGGCCTTCACTTGTGCCCTGGAGCCAACATTAAATGCTCACTGTGCCTCACTAGTGATACTCAAGAAAAAAAAGAGTCATTAGTGTCTACAGGAATAATCTGTGTTGTCTGTTTTAAGTTCATTTGTGTCTACTTCTGGCTAAATCTGGCAAAGAGATACTAAGCGAACCTGAGCAAATGAGCTATTGCTACAAGCAAATGACCTAGGATGCAATGGGAACAGATACCTGTTCAGCCAAGTTGTACCTTTGTGCTCTTGACACAGTGCTAATGGATCCATTGAAGTTCAAAATTAGGGTCCACCCATTCAAGTAGCCACTTACTATAGGTCTGTCTAGTAGTCTTCTTGGCTCTTTTGATGACTGGCTTGATGCAGTATCCCAAGACCACTCTGTTGGTTATTGCTGAAATATTGTTTTATATGAATGGGGACATAACCCAAGGAGTTGGAATAGGTTGGGATGCTGAATAAGTTATTGTTCTGACTGAAGTGTGAAGGTAAATCTATATCTTAATTATGCAAAAAAAAAAAATGACTTTTCCAGTAGCTCATGGGAAACAAATTATAGCCGTCGACTTAGACAAGTTTGTAAAGTAGGAAGCATTGGTCATCATGAGATTCAGGCTGGAAGGAATGCCTGTTACACCAGCTAATGACAATTACCCATCTCCTAGATACTTAGTAGAGGGAAACGTCACTTACAACATCACTTACAATGACAGTGACAACACATAGGATTTGAGTTTGCAGTGCAATAGAGCAGTGTTTAAAAGGCAGTGGTGGCAGTTGCTTTGGCCATCAGACATTACATCAGAGAGCAAGGAGAAGGGAGTCTCTCTTGAGCTGTTAGTGGCACTGCCACAAGATGATAGCACAGAATAATGGGTATGGAGAGAGTACTGGAAGGAGGAGGGAAAGTTCAGTGAATTGAAAAGTCAGTGTCATGAATACACAAATCGTTAAATACCTGACTCAGCTCAGTAAGTAACCCTTATGAGAAAAGGAAAGGAAAGAGTTAAGGATAGACTGTATATAAGTCACGGATAGTCTTCGGATCCCTGACATCAAAGCATAAAGTATGGCACATGGGATACTTGCTAAATAGAAAGATCAGTGTGCTGTGCAGTAGACTCTGAAAGGATGTGGTTGGTCACTTAACTGAAATAGTAGAAAATACTAATCTGTTCATCTCTGTTAGTCCTGCCTCTGTAAGTTCTAAGACTGCAGGCTTCCACATCGGAAAGGGTTACACATTTGTCCTGTTTTCTGTTACTCATGTTCTGGCTCTCCACTCTCCTTTGTTTCTCCTTGATCCCCAGTCTCTCATTCTGTCCTCCTTTTTTCCTCCTCCACTTGTCTCCTGCAACACACTCTGGTTTGCGGCAGTTCACTTTACAAGGGCCTCACATGTGACCGTATCTCATTGCTTAGTAACCTTAGACCTGGAGGTAATAGGCAAATATGTTCTATTTCTTTTCTTCTCCAAACATCCTATGCAGGTAGAATACATTGATGCATATGCAGAAACTATAATATTAAAACCTTCAGGAAGCCTAGAGAGTATGCCAAATTTGATCTCAAATAATTGCTTGCAAAGATTTGCCTAGACTAAGAAAATTATCAAGGAAATAATATCCAGCTGAGTTTGACATTCTTATCATTTCTATCCTGGCTGTATGATTTGGATGCAAAAGTGCAATGCCTAGGAACCTGTCTTTAATTATTTCTCACTCCACCTACTCCGTTTGTAGATTGTATCTGTTGTTTTCTTGGTTTGCTCTGGGGTTGAGCATATTGAGCATCTTTAGAGATTTTGAAGATCCTCCCCTTTAACAGGTGGAGAATCTTAGGAAGAAACATTCTCTACGTAAGGGAAATTGGCAGAAACCTGGATGGCTTTCCAGTTCTCTATAAATCAGATGTGCCTGGATTTGATAACATGGATGAATTAACTATGTGCGGTTCCAGGGAAAGGAAAGATTTCACTGGGTTTAGTGTTTGGTCAGAGATTTGAGAGAAGCAAATTGCCTCACCAGGAGGTTCTTATGTAGCAATTTTGCCATCAGTGATAGAGGCTACTGTGTGCTCAGGCCACAGCTAGGGGCTTGGCATGCATTGTCTCATCTATCCTCACAAACCCTGGGAGATACATGAAGAGACCAAGGCTCAGAGATGTTTAGCCACTTGCCCGAGGACACGGAGAGTCTTTGAAAGAGAGCCATGTTTCCACTGAGGTCCGCAGCTCACAGCCCTGGCCTGTCACCACTGGGCCACATTGCCATGTCAGTGTACTCTCCTTGCCAGATCGTCTGGAGCACATTTCCATACAGCAGATTCATGTGAATTCCTGTACTTTTTTCCTCTTCCTACCTCCCTCCCCAACAGCCAGAGTTTGGCACAGAATGTGTTTTGAATTCTCACAGCGTTGACATCAGATAGGACACATAACAATGTGATCCTGCTGGAGATACAAAGTCAAACACAGCAAGCTTTTCCCTAAACAATCAAGGGAGGAAAGAAGTATGTAGAAGACTAGGCTTGCAAATTTTTTTTTCATACAGCTTTGGAGTTATTTGTCTTCTGGGTTGTTGCATTTATTTACCCAGTAGACACAGACAAATGAGATAAATACCTGAAAGAGTATGTTCAGATTTTTCAAATTGTTCAATATTTGGTAAGCTACAAATGATAATATTGATTGAAATTTTACATTATGGATCATTACATAGAAAGTAAATCAACTGGTCTTGCTTTTTTAAAGTAATAATGACTTTTAATAAAGTAATCTATAAGGGTGTTCTTTAGTGAGTTATGTCTTACAAGAAATAGTCAAGCTGTTACAGCAATTAAAAGTGAAGAGTATGGGTTTGAAATGTCTTATTTAAAAAAGACAGTGAAGATTGTTATTTAAAACAGTCTTATATGAATTCTGGAGCATAAAACTCCTATATTCTGACAGTCTTATGAATTTCATAAGCAGAAGTGGTGCCAATAAAAATGGTACCTTGTATCAGCGTGTTTTGTCATGTACAGTGTACGGAATGAGGCCCTGTGAGCTACTTGGTATAAAAATTTAGAGTGTAGATGTACCCAGCAGATGTTGTCTTAACCTGTAACTCTGAAGATCTGTGTTAAAAAAATATCATAAGGTAACAAACTGTGTGTTTTCCCCTTTTACTGAGCAGTCGACTTTATAGACATGCTCGTGTATTCGTTCTGTGTCTGTATATCTGGACTTCACTCATTGAAGTAGAGGGCATGATGGCTCTGGCCTTCTTTTTCAGCAGAAAGCTTAGGGGATACATAAGCACAGAATTGTGAACACAGAAATTATCATCACAGAATCACAGTCACCTGACTGGCTCCTGGCATCAGGTCACTGAACACCCTGTGTGTCTCCCTGAGACTCATCACTCAGCACCCTGTGTCTCCCTGAGACTCAAGAGCATCTGCACCCTGGAAATCTTCATCCCATTTTCTCTGGGGTCTATCCTACCTCAGGTCAGCTGAGAACAGCTCATAGATGACTGTCAGGCCCTCAGTGATGATTGTTATGAATGCCCTCATGACATTCTGCATGCTTATTTCTTAATAGTCTTGTTTTGCATTTAAGGATGCATTTCAGACTTTATGGGAAATGTAATTCAATGTGGTTTATCAATGTACTGATAGAAGAAAAAAATACCACCAGGGAGACAGGTGGATAACTTGTATCAGGTAAAAGAATTACGGGTCTTAGTCTAAATTTGTCTTTGCTAAGAAAATAAGTGCGTTTTGTGAGAATATGTTCTTATTGGCAAGATAATGAGGAGTTGCAAAAGTTATTGAAACAGATACTCAAATCTCTAGTTTAATGCTGACTTTTGACAGAGGGAAGCACCAATTTGGTGGAGAGGGATAAGGAAAGACAGTGTGCTGAGCACATGTTGACTTTGGTGACAGCAGGGATGCAAAGTGTATAGACACAAAATACTGTTCCTTTAGGCCCTTTGGTAATTGTTATGCAGAGATTTGTGCCAGACTGTAGCCTGAAGAAAGCCAGCTTCCAGCTGGGGTCTTGGGCCATGCCCACTGGATCCAACCTCTTCCTTAATCAGAGGGATGTTTGCTTTCTTTTCCTCCTTGCAAGCTCCAATTCATTTATAAAGATTCAGTTTGAAACTACCTTTCCTTTTAAACCTTCCCTGATCCACTGCACAGTCAAATCTTTCCTTCCTGTGTCACCCCAGCCTCCCCTACTTCTCACTGCTTTGGGCCCACCATGTGGGCCTGTGAGGATGCATTGCATGCTTGTCTTCTTTAGTCTTCCAGGACAAGGGCTGTGTCTACAGCATGCTCATGCCCTGCATCTCAGAAGCTCTCATATG